>NW_024573924.1:2453352-3152911 GCF_900044065.1 Fusarium mangiferae | reverse complement strand
GTTTCCAGTAATAAGAGGCCCAGGGTCTAATGCCTGCTCAGAGAGAATGTCCGCATGACCGATGTAGTAAGRTATCTTCCCTTTTGGCGGATTCTGGGCAGTACTTTCAAACACAGCCTTGGCTTCCTCAGTTGTGGGCCGCTTGAACTCAGCAGTGAAAGCTGACCAATCGATCAAAGGTTGGTTCTTCGGCTTGCCGGCATAGATCGACACGTATCTCTCGCCTTCTCGGCCCGCTTTGTATTCCATGGTTGTACATCTCCAGTCTCCTGTGTCGATGCATTTTTTCACATCTTCCAATTCAACATCAACATGGGGAACCGAGATGTGTTGTGCACATCCTTGGGCTTCTAATTCCTGAATCTTGGAAATAAGTCTTGCCTTATCGGCGAGCGATAGAGTGGGTAATCTGCTTTGAAGTCCAGTATCCTGTTGGTCGGTATCTCCTTGGACATCGGTGTCATCTGCTGCCGGTGATTGGCGGGAACCAGGAGAATTAGCCTCGTCGTTAGTTATATGGCCCTGAGGCGTCTGAGGGGCAGAATTAGCTTCAATATCGACCACAGAATCTGCCATGCTGATTGTCTCGTTGGCTGCAGGACCCTGTGGCGGTCGGATGATATTCGTCTCAGCTGGTGTTGCGTTAAGGCCTCCAGCCGGACAGTATCGTGATTGGTCATCATCTGTACTCTCAACGCCCGACATGGCAGTATCTTGCTCACAAGCACCAGTGGAGCTGTCTGGCCATGTGATGCGAGTCGAAACAGAGCCAGCTGGTGACCTGTCCACGGTGGAAGCACGTGATTCGCTCACAGCCGTGTAGCTGCCCGTGGACGAGCTCTCGGCTCTTATATTCAAGCTGACCCATTGACTTGGTCTTGGTGTACTTGGCTCTGGGGTTGTGCGATGGGCCGTGTCGTCATCGTTGCCCTCGAGTGAATGCGATGGTGCCAACCCGTCAGCACTTTCGCTCTCACCCATGATTACGTCCTCTGATTCGACGGGCTGTTGGCCCTCCGGCATATTTGGAAAGGCTTCGGGTAGGGCTTGTGTATCCACGGCTTCACCAACGCCTTCGAATTGGACGGCCACATCCTCTGACCCGACGGTCGGCTGGTCGTCTGATGTCGGTGATGAATCTTCACTTGCCTGAGATTGGGACGACCTCTCTTGCTCGGGGATTCCGATTCGTGCAGTGGTTGCGACTGCGCCAGTATCTGGTCGAGTGTCCATCTGTAGACCGTTCGTCGCTTCTTTCATGACTTGTTCATTGGCGCTGTCTTGAGCTTCGGCATCATTCGTTATTGCTTCCAACTTAACCTTTAAACTATTCAAGTCACGCAAGACTGCCACCAGTATATCGTAAGCCGATTTCTCGTGTTGCTTAGCTATTTGCTCGGTCGACTGGGTTTCCGTTGGCATGGAAGCCTGGGAAGGCGGTTTTGACTGGAAACGCGTTTGCCTCCTTGACTGGGAACGCGGTGGACACTTTATTTGAGAAATATCAGAAGCGAGCGTGCAATGTACTGCACTGAAGTCTGAAGCAAGCTCCTCCAGTCGCTCGACTAATGAGTTGGGTTTTGGCATAGGAGGGTTAGACGTGGACATTGTGTTGCTGAGATGAGCTGGTCTGTGTAAAGCGGATGTGACCTGGCGTTGATGGCGGTCTTTTAACGGGAGCACTACGCTACTTATGTACCCATTGCTTAAGATAAGGGGATCCGAGCGCGCGGGGATGCTCGGACCAACCGGTACGCACGGTGCTGCGGTGCGGGGCCATCAGGTCAGGTGCTGCGCCACGGCGTTGTGGCGGGTGATATGATTGCTGATATTTACTACAGAAACGCCACAATCTTACATGAAAAGGAGAGAATACATCATCAACCCCGCGACAATCAGAATCAACCCCGCGATAATCAATTTTAACAGCTCATCCAGCTCTTCTTTCAATAGTTCTCGACCGGCTCCTTCAACATCATTTCCTGCTTTACAGGTGGTATTGTGGTCTTGCATTTTGTTGGGTTTGACTGGGATCGAGGAGGAGTCTAGAAAGGGTATTAGAGAGCTGTCAGGTATAGATCATATTGGAGTGAAGAATTCACCAGTGGGTAGATGTATTTTGAAATAGTAGAAGGTATTGAAAGAGGAGAAGATATTGAAAGTGAGGTTTATCTGCTAAATCGCACCATTGATCTCAGTATCCCAGGCTCCTTATATGCCCAGATCTCACCGCCAGAGCCTCATTCACAGTCAGGCTCTGCAGCCACATCACTCTTCCCCCAGAGGCTGCAGATCAAGGGCCTGCATATCCATGGAACTGCATCGAGAATACCAGGGTCTTACCGCCAGATGCTACCTTGCATTGAGTTTTGGTGACAACACGATTTAATCACGCCTGGAGTGAGAGTCGAAAAGGACACCGGACCCTGCTGCACCTGCAGCCACCATATCACAGCTAATGCCAGCAGGGGACACCGCGCTCTGGCCGAGGCCAACAAGACTTTCAGGGGTTCCTGAACATGAGGCTATATATCCATGTAATTACTCTGCAACGAGTGAGCAGACCAGCTAACTACGGCCTCGCAACTCCAAAGGAAGTACATAAACTTGTGACTTAGATCCAAGCCATGCAGAAGCAATCCGACGATGGCCCTGAAAGCCCTATTGTTTATTACGCCACAGATTACCGGAAAAGTATCCCAAAGGGTAAGTTCTACATACTGATTCCAATCTCAGAGTATATCTAAAAAGTCAAAAGACCCAATCAAAGGACAAGAATATCAGAATGTACGCACGACTCTCGATAATTACAAAAAAATAGTTCCAACAGGAACTCGCTTCTTCAAGCTATCTCCAAACGAGCTTAGTAGTCTTCGGCACAATGGAAATTTCAAGACAATTCCATGGTTTTTGGGAGATGGATATATGTTGTACAAAGTCCTGTAGCTTGCACTTCCTATCTGGTTCTACAGCAGCAGGAACCTGGACCCTGGAAACATGCTCTCATCTGAGATAAGAGGACAAGGCTTCTGAGTTACTATTGCAAGAACACCACCAAATAGAGCGTATTGAGATAAGACCCCAAATGCCAATGTGATACTTTAGTATGATACTTTATTAGGAGGGCATGAATGCCCATGTTGAGACAACTATCCAAGTGTTCTTGTTAGTACGAACGTAGAATGGCCCCCGCGCCGACAGGAATGGTGATCATATCTACAATGGTTAGGCTTTCCTCATATCTTCAGATTTTTCTCTTCACTCCTTACTACGTAGAGCAGTTATGATTAATACTTCAACACCGATGTCCACATTTTGCCCCTTAGTGTTACTTGTTTCTATGCATAAAAAAGCTCCCCGTAATAGTACCAAATTTCCTTGTTTCCCTCTGCCATTTGTCTCGCCGCCAGCCACTAACATGGATCTCTGCCCGTGATGCCTCAGTTTGAGTGATACTTGTTCGAGCCCACAGAGCTAACGAACTTTCAGGGGTTCCCGACCATGAGGCTGCATATCACCACTAACACCTCAGATGCATTGTGCATTTGCTGTCTGCAGCCATATCACACCACCTACTTCAATGCCAACTGTCAAGGACTGCTAAGTGCAACCAACAGTACCCCATTACTGCGGCAACATCAAATGGCGCACGTTTGGCAGCGAAGTCCACCCCCCTCTCGGGTTCGAAGCATTAAGCCCAAAGTACATATGCTTCATTTCGTCAAATAGTCCAATGATGACATCCTCACCTCGAGGAACAATATGCGAGTTTGTGGCATCCCTGCATGACACAAGTGCCATGCAGCTGTTCTCCCGCAGGTCCCTGCGGGAAATAGGTTCTTGAACAATGTCTGTAGATAGCCACTTGAACTGGTTGATGCTGTGCAGGGTTTCGATACGATGGTGCAACCTTCGAGGCAAAGGGAAGCTTTTCCCATGAAGAACACCTCGCTTCTCTAGGCTCTGTTAATCTCACTCTTGTTCTGCATATATATTTGCCTACCAAGCTCATCAAATACTTCTTTAGTCATAAGAGTGAACGCCATTTTGGATCGAATCTTTAGCAACACGCTTGAGATACTACTGGTTGAGAGAATGATGTAGATACGCATCACAGCACATCAGTTGTGGCAACGCCTTTCTATTGTAGACGTGCGGCCCCCGCACCACAGAGTCGAGTGGCCGAAGGGCCAAGGGCTATCAACGGCGGCGTTTTCCCCCGCTCTGACAAGGATGTGTCCGAGCTATCAGCGGTAGGGTTGTAAGCCAGCAAGGGCGTGGAACGACGTGCGTGTCCGAGGGGGTGTGCAAGAACTCTTGGTTCAGTGTTCTTGGTTTAGTGTCCTCTCTCAGCTGCAAACCTCGTCATCTCCCACGGCAGCATGGTTGCTTGTTCCATGTTTCAGCAGCTCCAGGTCAATGGAGCATCTGTCACAAATACTGGCCATCCCCCGACCATCTCCTCTCCTCTTGACCTTCCTCCAACTTCTCCTCGCCGTCACGAATGACAGGCGATTTGCATTATGAATCCCCTTCATAATCCTGCTGTTCGGTGTGACATCGAACGGCAGATAATCACCATTAACCTTCTTTCATTCCTTGGTCCCGATTCAGACTCAATTCACCCCCTTATCGGCTTGATGAAGTCTGATCCTTACAACTTTGCTGTCTATATTCGGAACGAGATGTACCTCGAGATGGGTACTCCCCTTCAAAAGAGAGGATGCACGAACGCCGATCTCCAGAACGACATTGAAGTCTTCCGGCTGAAACGGGCATCTCGCCAGGGCAACCTCTTCTTGACCTTGCCCCCAAAGCAGCCAGAAGCAGTCTCTGTGGAATCATATGTTCTTCATGCCATAAAGCGTCGACTTGACCTTCATATATTCAACCCTTGGGCTGACACGACAACAAAGCTTATCGTGGCTTGTGGCGTTGCCTTGTCACAACGAGGCCAACTCATTGCCTACGACCAAAAAGCTTCACTTGCCGATCACTGCTGGCAAGTGCTTGATGACCTGGAGACATCTCCGTGTGCTACTAGCCTGCCAAACAACGAGCTGAAGGATATCATCATTGTCATGAAGCGCAACTCGGACGTCCGATTTGAAAATATCAACAAACAACTCTCAGACATGCGTGCACACCTCGCTGTAATTGAGAATCAACAAAACCAAGTTCTTATAATGTTGGCCAATCTCTGCAACAAGGAGGGTTCCGTCGACTATTGCGAAGAAACGGCTGAAATTGACCCAGATGATTGCCAACAAGTTCCTGTTGGCCAGTTACTCCATAAGATCTCATTGGGATTTTCGAATTCGAGCGACCACGAAGCTCCGCCCATGGAGCGCACTCCAATTGAACAGCCAGCCAAGTTCGACTGATCATACTGCAATACACTATCTCCACTTTCTCAACTCCTGGCGGCAGGAACTACCCGAAGCTGGTGCTAGCTAATAATTTGGACGTGGAGAGCAAATATTCTTTTCTTTTATATGGAGGGTTCAGGTTTTGTTATTTCCTTCATGCCAGTCTTTACTGCGACTATATAACTCCTTTGTTGATCTATCTATCATTCTTGTTTAATTCTTGCTAGCTTTGATGTAGCTTGTAATTTTTTATGAATTGAATAATTCCACGGAGCGAATAGTAAGACATGATGGTCCATTTTCCCTTTCCTCTTTTTCTCGAGGAATGCAAAGCCGGCAAAGCCCGTATTTACTGCCTATATCTGACATGCGCATTTTGCAATCCAGGCACCACTTCGAACGTACGCGATTCTCGCGCCGCTGGAGCCTTTCCCGTCTCTCAATTTTGAATTGTTTGAGTTCTTTGTCATACGATTGGAGGTTGTCATCAGGTTGGAGAAGTATTTCCTTGTCTTCTTTTGGTTGTTGAAGCCTCTTTTGTGAATCGGATTGCAGATACGTAGTCGAACTTCTCTTCCGTAGTAAAGGGGCTGGCTGCAAGGTGTCCATTGTTTTAAGCGTGTGAAAGAAAGGATGGTTTTGTGAAGACAGGAAGTTTGATAATTTGTCTTTCTTGACATGAAATTGCGAGCTTTAAATTACCAATTGGGCTGTGCAAGGTCGGCACAGATGCAGCTGGCAGTATGCACACTCCCAGATCATCCAGTGAGGGCCAGAGCGGCAGTGCTGGCAGACCCACTGGACTAAAGTGGTATCTGACTTGACCATTTGGAACTGGTGAGCGCAAGCGTTGGCCATCGTAGCCTATCATGGTTTAGAATCACGGAGGATGTACTAGTTAGCAACCATGACTTACCTTGCGTATGAGAAAAGAGGCGCATACATAATGATTCAAGGGGGATAACCTGGGTGTTAAATGTTTCTCTCGGACTTGATCAACTCCGAGTCATGGCCTGGAGAATTCACCGATGGTCTAATATGAAGAAGGTTTGCACAAGCACGAAGAATCGAAGGTTGTAACAGGGTTTATTTGCCAGGATTTCCACGCTTAAGTGGCGTGGATGCCGTTGTCTCATCTACTAAAGGCAACCCATGGGTCCTTTATGCCCTCCGACCCGTCCAGGGGATCCACAGGAATCGGTATTGTTGGTAACCTCATTTTTACAAGTGGACGGCTAGCCCCTCCCCGCAAGCACCTTTCATCAACTATAACCCCAGTAAGTATGATTTTACTAGCACCCTTAACGGCAACAACATCCGTTTCTAAATTCCCGATATCACAAAACTCATTCGTTGCCTTGTTAAATCCCTTAATTTTGAAATAAGGACAGGAATAGAGATTATAGGTGCAGTGGTTCTCGGAGTCTTGTATCTCAGCATGGCCATAAGTAATGTTTCTGTTTTTGGTCCAGGTTTGAGGATCATGCACCATGAGGTAAATGTGGTAAACCTTCCATGGGCTTAGTTCAGTGATGTTTGCGTCTTGATGTTGTTAGTACAGGGCATCCCGGACGCGTACATTGCATACCGTCTAGTTGCTTTCTGGTCTTCTTTAACACAAAATAGAGATTATAAACCAACGCTGACATGGCAATCACGGAAGATAGTAAGGCTGCCGCACAAATGGATAGCGCAAGAACGGCCCCTCTCATGATGGTCTAGGTCTTGGTGGAGGCTTTGGACAGCCTGTTGTGTCGTATGCGCCGCGACTCGAGTCTTGCTGGGTCTCAGAGGAGATCATGAAGTGGCTGTTCGGAAAGGGAGGCTTGAATTGCTGGGTGCTTTGCGAACCAGTGTCGGTGAGGCCTGCAAGCAGTTGCCTTGTTGAGGCTGCACATTCCTTTAAGTAGTTGTCGTCGTTGCAAGTAGTGTTAACTCCAAGCACACCCCCTCCCCTGCTGTTTTAGGGTGGGGGCTTGCGTTCTGTCACAGAGCAAGCTAGTCTTCTTTGGGATCACGATTTGACGTGATCCAAATCTAGAAGCTAAGATCGCTGATCCTTATTTCATCTTACCTCATGCCTCACACCTCATGCCTCAATCCTCATGTCTCAATCCTCATCCCTCACAACTCACACCTCATTGCCTCCAGACCTTTACCTCATTCATCATAGTCCCAACCTAGCACTTCCTGTCGCGGAGAAACACTCATTTCCAACTGCCTCACTTACTCGTACTCATACAGTTAGTTCTATGTATGATGAGTCGGGAATTCCCCTCCCTTGGCCCGGAACAGGGTTCCGTCATCCAATTTCAGCTTCAAGTCTCCCAACCGGACTGTCGATCACGACGACAGCCACGAGACAGGCACTTCGAGGTGTTAGGGGAGCGTTTACCCAATTCTGAGGACGAATGGCAAAAGGCCCGAACACGTCTCCGGTTTACAACTCCAGCTGACATCAATGCATGGGTTTCGGACCTTGTGTCCCTGGATCGCGCCTTGCCTCAAAATTTACGCAAGTTGATCAGCCTTGCGATCTTTTGCGTGGAAAGGCGCAAAGATGAGGATACGGCCCATCGTAACTATGAGGCACGTACCTCTCAGCAATGTTTGGTCAGAACTATCCGCAATTACGCGTCTCTTGTACGAGGCGTGATTGCTTTGATGGATCAAATTTACCTGAAGCTACGCCATCGGGCCTTTGAAGCTGTTCTGCTTTATTGTAAGTGATGAGTGTAGACTATTCTTTCATTGCTAAAAGTGAATAGCACCTTTGGATTATGCGTCTCTGGTGTCTTACAAAAGAGAGCCAGATCGTTTCAAGTCATACTTTCGGGACGTGAAAATCCTCCCTGAGGAGCATGCATCACAAGCCCTATATCTTCCATTTCTCGTTGCATATGGACACCCACAATATAAGTACAATGAGATTTGCAGAGCTCTTGGTACCAACACTCTCAAAGAGACAGAGTTCCTCAAATTTGTTTCCGTGAGGGAGAGCGGAAAGCCAGTGCCCCATATACTTAACGCTCCCCCGAAGAACCGCTACGACGCAATCCGAAATAGATGGACTCGAGATAGTCTGATTGAACACTTGAATACCGAGGAAATTTATGCGATTCCTAACCGTTTGGATGGCTATAAACGCTTTGACCTCCCAGATATAATTCAGCAAAAGGCAGCTATGGCAGCCAGCGAGCAGGACGGCTGTGTACCCCAGGATATTCCAGGGGTGATAAGCTTCAGGTTTGATTGGACTGTATGCCATGATGATGTCGGTCGCCTGGTCCTTGGGCTGTTGGTAAGTAGACTGTGAGAGGCTGAGAGCTGAGCTGATTTTTAAGGTCGAACTTGGCCTTATCAGCCAAGGGCAGATACACCTAAGCAGGAACTCTGTACGACATGACAGCGGCCCAATTACTGTTCGCTCAAATTGGTTGAAGATTATCATACCTACTGCCCCAACTGCTGAGCCAGTAGTTATGTCACTTAGCAGCAAGAGCTTCCGAGAAGACGTTGCATGGGATATTAAATCAGGCTTTCTGCTTGGGTCAGGCATAACACACTCGCCATCAAGTACCATTCATTATATTTCAGTGTCTATTCCTACTTTGAAGAGCTAGCAGAATCGATTGTGTACCCTGTCTTATCTACGTAGACGACATCCACCTTTGCCCCTTGCTCCTCTGTGACGGGGTCATTTTCCTCCATCTCGGGGGTTCCTTTGCTTGTAAGAATCGACGAACGAAAGGAAAGGCCACGGGACTTACCTGATGTATTGTCACTTGACGTACTCGAAGTACTTGTATCTTGGCTATCTCCAGCCTCTTGCGGCTGGTCCCTTTCGTTTGGAGTGTATGGCATATTGATGTGTTTAATGATGCGGAATGCGATTCATGTAGAATTGGCCTTGAACACACCTTCAGGATAACCCATCTCTTATAAGTAAATACCAAGAGAACGTTTTTCTTTCTTGCATTACAAGTAGCCTCGCAAAGGGTCTCAAAGTCGGGCTTGCATGAAGCGGCCTGCACTTGAGGGACCTACCGGGATTATTACTAGCTGCATAATGGGCTGGTGATCCTGAGTATTAGAAGGGCTAAGACGTGGTCATGATGTTGGGAAGGGTAGAAAGACTAGCCATAAGGCATAAGGATAAGGTATAAGGCATGAGGTAGAAGGCATGAGGTATAAGACAGGAGGTTCAAGGCATGAGGTAGAAGGCATGAGGTAGATGGCATGAGGTATAAGGTGATCTTTTATCGATAAGCTGATAGACTGATAAGATAAGAAACATCTCGGATCACGTGATTATGAGGCTGCCTTGCCATCATGCATTTCGGGCACTAACTCCGTCGTTCTTTAACATCTCAGGAACAATGTCGTCAGATATCGCTCATGCCACTGAAGAAATATCAGCAGAAGGTTTCTCGGTGCACCCAGATGCGCGTATTGGTGCTCTAGTTCAAGACATCATTAACAAAAAGTATGATTTCTACTCGGAGGAGGGACGCTGCCTTTTTAGAGGAGTACTGCAAAATGATGTGAGTAAGGCTATTCTTGGGGCAGACTGCATCTAACCCATACCAGCTCGTTTCCAACGTTATCAAACCACTCCTGCGGGAACCGACCTTTATATTCTGCCGAGTATTTGGCAAAACTCGATCCAAACATTGTATCGTGAACCGAAAAGACGATGCGCGAATGCGAATTGTGACCGTTTTCTGTTGGTCGAGTGAATCTAAGGCTGCTTTCTACTCTGGTTCACATCTTCACCATCTGGGAGCAACGGAGGCATCAAACACACTATTGAGAGTATCCGATCACGCTCTGCAGCATGACGACATAAACATGCGCTCTTGTGACGTAGATGCTGGCGGTTTGTAAGTCAGGATTTGCTACAAATGGTCGTGGTGACTGACGAATTCAGAGCGTTAGTTGATGCCCGATGCGCTTGGCAGATAACGAATGGAATATGTATAATGATCGGAATTGCTTGCGGCGATGAAGCACCGTTTTGGAAACCAATGCCTTTCCCATCTACAATGCAGGATGACATAACACAGATGATGGCTGGGACGATTTTCGCAATCCGAGCAAGATTCAATCGGGCAATCAAGACCCCAAACCATATTATTACAGCCGCGGTAGAAGAAGAGGAAGCGAAAACAAGACCTCGAGCCGACGACCGAGCCGACAACATCACCAGCGATCAGGGTGCCATTGTGCCGAACCTACACAATTGAGACCACTTGCATATTAACAGAGCGCAAAAGAACGTCAATCGAATCTGCTCGTCCCAAACGACTGTGAAACTAAATCCAGAAATTCCTGATGGTCTATACCCGAAGGGCCATCTAGCGTATAAAAGTTGCTGAATGGAGCTCGCTCGGGAACGTCTTGACTTTGATCCACGCCTGAGAAATCTTCACCGCTATAGTCATTGCTGAACTGAGCTGGAACTGGGACGGTGGAGGAGACATCATGACGCTGGGGAAAACATTGACTTTCAGAGATAACGTGCAAACTGGAAATATCACGGGCCGGACAGTTTGATAAACCATCTTCATTTTGTTCTTCCTGATTGACACTGGCCAATATTTGGGACCCATTGTTGAGCTTTGACGCCTTGTGAGGTGGTGGCGAAGCTTCTGCCACGTTCTTGGGTCGTGGCCGCTTTTTGCTGCGTCTCTTGGGCCTTCCACGAGGAGCCAAACTATCATGAGACGAGAGAGTTTCGCGGGCCTTTCGGAGAGCGGACCTCCACTCTTGTCTAGCCATAGCGAGATCGACATGTTTTCGGGGCTTCAGACATTCTTTAATATGACGTTGTCGATCATACTGCCACAAAATGTCTTCTTTACAAATTCCGCACTTTTCACCACATTTCATATCTGTATCATGAGTCAAATCATGCTTGGAAGGGCCTATGGTGAAACCAACGCTTAGTGTAATGCCGTGAGAAGTTGTCCTGTCGATTGTAAAGTTGCCCAGTACCCTCGCAATCTGGGTGCGGACAAGTCATTCCTTCCAACTCTATCGGTTGCTCGTCTCGCTCGCCCTGCTCGTCGTCGGTCGATATCGAGCTTGGTGACGCTTCTATATTCGTTTGGGAAATGGCGGGTTGAAGCTGCTGCAGAAGCTGCAAGATAAGAGATTGTGTTTGTTGCATGTCATCTCGAATCTGTTTGCAGCAAGACTCAAATTGTTGTTTGGAATGCGCTAAATCCTGTTGGAGTGACTGTATCTGACTCTCGTATAGGGTTAGAATACTTGAATTGATATATCACGGCTCACTTACAATGATACCGGCCACGTCAGGCGAGCTTGTCGCGTGCATGTGGCTCGTCATAATTGGAGAAAAACAAGTGCAAGTTTGAGATGGAGAAGGTTTGACAAGTGGCAAACCACTAAAACTGCTGTCACGTGGGATTACCCCTCATATGTGTGAAATCTATAACTGCCCGCGCTATTCTTGCTGTTTCCCCTCACCATGACCCCTACGACTTACTTCTACCGACTTTATCTACTTTGAATCCTTTCCATTCGCTCACAGCCATGCCCGAGGCCAATAACAAATGTACACTCTGCGGCGGCTCAGGCAAGATAGCAGGCACTACGTTCGATTGTGGTGCTTGTGACGGCACTGGGGATAAGCGACCATGATTGCTCTTATTCACTCAATGCTCTGCTAAGAAAGGTTTATATTAAGTGCTTATTCCTTAATTATATATAATAGTTAAGGAGGCTTCTTACTAACTCTCTCTCTATATGTATAGGGCTTTTATATATTACATTTTCTAACTATTTAAATAACATTAATTAAATTATTAAATAGAATAAATTCTTGCTTATTTAATACCTAAATATACCTTATTGCTATACTCTATAACTATCTCTACCTCACGCCTCACGCCTCACGCCTCACACCTCACGCCTGACGCCTCACGCCTCACGCCTGACGCCTCACGTCTCACGCCTCACGCCTCATGCCTCACGCCTTACTGCCCTACAGTAATAGTCTACTATAAGAAAATCCATTATACCATTCTGTTTTTCCTGCTACAAATAACAAAATGACACCTCTTACGGAGCCTGAACAATCCCTCTTATATATTTCTGTCTTTAAGACTTTTATCTTACCAATTTTTCCCATTGTTTCCATTCAGGATATCGATTCATTTTGGCACAGATGGATGAGCTCTGAGTCGACGTGCATTGAGCTAGTCTGCTTGTCTCTTATAATAGAAACTGGCAGTTTGATATCAGCTCTCCAAAGACAAGCCAACACAGGACAAACCATTTTGCACTCACAAATTCGATCCAGGAGGATTGCAGATGCCGCTAGATATATTCGCATCGAGGAGCAACACGACTTAAGCTTTACTCAAGCTTGCCTATTGATGTGTGTTTTTCTTCGACATATCGCCCAAAGCGGAGAAGAATACCTCCTTAAAGCTAGTCATTCCCTCAAGAATATCTTGAGCACCCCTGGATTGTTTCAAAATCACAGCGAAAGTGTCACTCTCATGTGGTTGAGTTGGGCATGTCTAGCTTTGTAAGTAATGAGGCCAACAACTACGTGTCTCTGCTAAGAACTAGTGAAACCCCCCAAAAAGGAGTTCTTGAGCCATTCATGTCTGCATCACAACTACAAAACTTCCCCTTAAGCCCACGTTTACATGAATTATTTGGGACATCATTTGCCATTACACAGAGACGTCGCCTGCAATGGCTTGGAGAACATATCAATAAATCTTGGACTCCAGACAACTTTGACACTCAGACATTTGATATAAGGCTGAATTGTTATCTTAATGCTGAGTTAAGAAAGTCCAAGATTGTACTGCCTCATACGATGAGCAGACATGAGTTCAATGGTGCTCATAAGAGTTTTATGTTAGCTGCACAAGCTCTAGATGCAGGAGACAGAATCCGAAATCTAAAATTGTAAGTCTACAAATTCAAAACATATCCTTGTTATATCTAATATTTGTCAGTGAAGCTCATAGCGCTTTAACAATATCAAGTAAGATCGACTATCAGGAGTGGATTGAGGTATCAAGACCAACCCTATGTGCCCTATATTTACTCTTTTCGTTTTCAACAGAACTTGAGATGTTATACCAGGAGTTTTCTGCTCATTTGATGCCAATGGTGCCATCTGTACTTGCTAGTCATCTAGACTGGGATGGAGAATTTACAGTGGAAAGCTAGGCTTTGGTAATATATTAGGACTTAAGTAAATAAGGCAACTGCATTGTGGCAAACTTCCTACTGTTACTCTCATCTCTACAAATTACATGCCCCCTACCTATTTAAGCATATGCATGCCGGGTAGTATCAAATGATACCATTGGCCAGGAGCAGGTGTAAATGCCCAAACTATTGCTTAACACCTTCCGGCTACAGCCCGATATACCGTTAGGTATCTGGTAACGATATTAGCACGTCTCGGATCAACGGAAGTGCCTCTGTGTTGTCCCTCTGTTAGTGATGTCAATTAAGCGGTGACACAAGGCTCTGCGGGGTGGGTGCATGCATCGTGAGAGCTTATCAGCATGCGAGCTCACTCTACGCATGACTCCTTGCAACCAACAACCCATTCATGGTTAAGTGACAGCTCTACTTGATTACATTGAGCCTTTCCCCATTTGTGTTCTATGGCGTATTGGACAATGCTTTGGTTGCACTGCATCATGTAATGCAGGTCAAGAAATGGGCTGTCCCTGCGAACTTAGAAGCACACCCCCTCCAGTATACTTGCTTACATCCATAATATGCACCCACGGGTCATGAGACAAAGCAAACGCCTTGCATGGTAGATATTGCATTTATCCCCTCAAGTTAGGCAACCATTCTGACTCAACAGTTCCCTGCTCGGCTACAAATATCCGGGCAATGACATGGGCTTCTCTGGGATATTTAAGATCCATTCATGTCGCCCTTGAGCCTGGCATCTAAGCTCGCATTCAAACCAACGTTCTGCTATATCTTGAATCAATTCAACTTTCAAAATGGCCGCCATCGAATTCGCTTCTGTCCCTGGGCTTCACGTTACCCCAACCCTTGATGACCTGAGAGACTCTGCTCAGTGGTGGGTGCTCATCCTGAAACATCGGGCCTTGAGCTAACGACATCAGCTGGAACAGTCTTCCCGAGTCCCGGGATCAGCCAGAGGTTCCCGGCCATCACTTCAGTATGCTGGCAGAGATCTTGGAGCGCCATGGTATGAAGAAGATGTTGTCTTTTCACCTCATCCATCGACATGACCTCGTCGATGATGGCAAAGTCATGATGACGAGCAATCTCAACATTCTCATCGGAAAATGGATTCGCCCGGTGGATATCCATAACCTTAACCTAACCGACACTCATGGCTATCTCTTCAAGCTGAGCTCTGATGGCAGTCCCCGAGCCTACAAGTATAGAGAAGGATCTCTGCCTGACCTGGCAGGTGTCTCACCCGATTTCCTTTCCGAGCTGAACCAATACCTCCAGGGTAATCAGTTAGGCGACCTTCTGGCGCTTGGGGTCACCGATGGTATGGAAGGCCTGGTCGAGTTTGACCTTGGCCATAACGGAACTGTCCTGCTCAAACAGGAGCAGGCAAATTATGGCAAGCTTGTCAAGGAAACAGGGTTCATTTATCATGAGGGGGGAGATGGAATTAGACAGCTTAAGGGCAATGAGCAGCATGCTGAGACAACCACCGGGCCTCACAAGGTCTTCTGGGATGGCAAGCTCGAGAACGAGGCCGAACTGGTGAAGGCTTTACATGAATTGGGCCTTATTCGGTGCGAGTAGCGTCGCGCTTTAAATATCTTTACAATTAATTATATATAAAGCGGCAAGAGCTGAAAGGATATTCCATTATTTGAGATTATGGTCGCGGAGGGCAGTAGTAGTGATTCTACTTTTATTGATCCCGGTTCTACTGCGCTGTGGCTGCCTGGATGGTGTTGCGGCTGGAATGCTGCCTAAATGCTGCCTAAACGATGCCGAGGTGCTACCGAGATCATTGATTTAAAGGCTCGCTTGACCAAAATAAACTCCTACCTCCCTAAATATTGTACCCTTCGCCTATAACGATCCTGCCATGAGCATCGATTTTTACTCTGTTGAAAGCTGTATCCAGCACTTCTTCGACACCTCAACTACAGTTACAAGGGCGGAATGTGATATGAAAGCCGCATCTCTTGTCGGTGGGTCAGTGACTCCAGTGCCTATACAGGGTGTATGGAGCTATACAGTCACTGGCGGCCCAGATCAGGCAGATATTGTGCAGTTCCGCGCGGAGCGATCCAAGCTGGATATGGCAAATATGAGAATCGCTGAGCTAGTTCACACAAAAGATGTTCCCAGGTGCAAGTATTACGGGCAAATCGGTAGCCAAAATCCTTTGTCTATCTACGTGATGGAGAAGCGTGATGGCGTATGTTATATCCAGACCAGGGACACTTCATGGGAGGGTAAGGCGGAATTTGAGATGCGGCAGTTCCGGACTGTTGGTGACCTTGCAAGGTAGGTTTATCTGCCAGTCACTCAAGGTAATAGTCATTTAACTGGATGGCAGGTTCTTCGCAGCAGCATGGCGGGGGGCGCAGGAAGTGTCTCCGTCTACTGTCAATAACTTGCACAAGGAATTTGAAAGTGATCTTAATCGACTATTTCAACGGCTTCCTGATCGTTTTTCGAAAACACTCAATCTGGTCCGCCAGAACCTGCCCAGAATCTTCACCCTTCCCTCCGTCATCACTCACGGTGACCTCAACGAAACCAACATTCTTGTTGATAATGCCGGCCATATTTCTGGCGTTATTGATTGGGCAGAGTCAAATATATACCCATTTGGGATGTCGCTATGGGCACTAGAGAACCTTCTTGGCTATATGGATAGCAATGGCTGGCATTACTATGGCAATGCTCAGGAGCTCAGAGATGAGTTTTGGCGAATCTTTGAGACTGACATTGGAGGCATTCAGGAGGATGTTAAGGTAAATATCCGTTTTGCAAGGATGACTGGATTATTCCTACGATATGGCTTTCATCAAGATGGGGCAGTAAGAGGAAAAGTAAGGGACACTGATGTTGCCCTTAGGTATGCTGATGCTTTTTGCACAGAAGGTATCTGAGAAGAGACAGCTTGGATTAACGGCAAGAGAGAGTAGTCAACTACTATATACGGGGACTTGACTTAGGTAGTATACTAATAATTGTTAAAAAATCTTAGACTAATAGCGTCCTGAACGGTTGATGGTAGAAAGTGGGCGGCTGAATATCCTTGGTCATCCATTGCGTCTACGTTTGAGTGCCGCTTAGCAGCAGTGCCCGCCTGTATTGCCAAATCCTCTTTAACAAGAACCCTAAGAACTGGTGACAGCACTATAAAACCCAGAGAACTTTCCCAATCCTGTGACTTGTTTTCTCGTCCGTCGAAATGAGAAATTATGCTTTCTGGGAACGGCCGAGTCCTCAAAGGCGTCTTGCTTCCCTGATTCATGCGAGGGACACGATAAGTGATGAGTGAAGATGACCATAACCAAATTCACCGTATCAGCGGCCTACCCGCACTTGTGGCCGTGTTAGAAACGAACAAGAAAGTGTGGCTTATTTAATAAGGAGATGAGGACATCGTCACTAGCATTGTGAGAAAGACTCCTAGCGCTTGACCTTGTCCTTCTGTTGCATGATATCCCAATGTTGCTTGACACCGTTCTCTGTGCGCTTCAATTTCTTTGCGATATAATAGTCCGATGGAGTGCCGTTGCTCTGCTGGGAGCGCTTGAGTCGTCTAAGAAGATCCTCTTCTCCTTTTGTCCATCTGCGACGTTGTATGCTTTTCTGCGACTGTGAGTTGCCAAGCTCGGCTTCGCTTTCGCTCTCACCAGGGCTGGAATATGTGCCTGAGAGAGTATTACTCCAGTCATCGCCTATTTCGTCCACGGCTACCTCTATGGTATCATGTATAGACTGGACGCTGATGTCTGCTGTCGGGTTATGTGATTGGACTGGGCGCAGCATGTCCAGTGCCCTCAAGATTGACTCCGCAGCGTTGCGAATCGATGAAATGATTTCTTCAGATGTATTCGATGTAAGTTTGCGTCGCTTCGGCGAATGGTAGGCTTCTGACCCAGAACGCTGAGAGTCACTGCTGGCGTCTTGTTCAGAAACTAATCGTTTTGTTGATGAGGGTATCTCAACTGGAACTAGCGTTTTCTTGAACAAGCCAGGCTCTGTGATACTCGGCTCTGTTGTGATGATGGGCAGTATACTAGCTGCTGCGGCAGCAACGGTGCGCAAATTCATGCCATCTAGGCTGACTTGTCTGTCGCTCGGGGCTGAGGACGAAGGCTCCTGAGACTCTGATGCTGCACTGTTCCCTCCAGATAGCGCAGCGTGGGATATAGCATCAGATACATCTAAATCAGCTATCTGGGGGCTAGTATCTTGCATGTTGTCTTTTCTGTGAATCAAGGCATCTTATAGTTGTCAGTGATATTCTTATAGTCTTTAATATGGATGTATATACCTTGATTTCTGCAAAATTGTTTTTGGCAATGTGGCAAGGTTGCTGAAGGTGTACTGATGCTCGGGACAGTTGATGGAGTGGTCTTCGTATCTGGTGACCAAGTATACTCGTCTGAACTGATCTCTTTATTGCCCCCTTCTTTAGAGGTATTGATATTATAAGCTTCTCGCTCAATGTTCAGCTCGGAGGTTAAAGGCATTGTGGCAGTTGCTGCTGGAAGCCTTTGTCTTAGCTCATCATCCTTATACCGAAAACCATGGCAGCTGAGATCCCGGCTTGTGTGTTGGGGGTCGATAGTAGAGCCTATAAGACGTTAGTAGTGGTCGTTTAGATCTAAAGTATAGGTTATCCTAACCAGCACCAGTTACTGGATTTTCTGATATAGGCAAACAGTAGTCCAACCATTCCTCTGTAGTAGGAAAATCAAAATAAGGGTTTTCATCTCTATTTGTGATAGCTGGAATAAATTTCTCGTTAATATGAGAACATCTATGGCCAGTAACTGAGGATAGTAGAGGGAGACTGCCAACACTTGTAGTGCTTGTCGGAGTAAGTGTGGAGCATGTTATTGAATGCTTTTTCTGTCTCTGCTTGGCTTGCTTGGGATGATAAGGCTTGAATCTGAGGTTCATCTTGAATAAATGAATGATGGTGTCCCTTATGTGAATGAATAAGGCACTCGATAATCACAAAGAAAAGAGTTTGTGAGAGGTTGAAAGGCCAGGTTAGGAGGAGACCTTCCATTTATACCCCGAGACCCAGCCTCTTGCCCGTCACGCTATTAGCGAAGCGGGAAGTGGATAAGCTGAAAAGTGCGGCTCGGGAAACACAGTTATGCCGAGATGAAATTTCGTTCGGAGTTTGTTGGATGTCTTGAATCATGGGATTGTTCCCCGCCCTTCTTGTCGCCAGTCTGTTGGTCAGATGTTATCCCAGGAAAGGATCGTATAACCGCCTTGGCCTCGTTGGCGTATACAACACGAGGCCAAAGATGATCAGGAGGCCATATGAATGAGTCTTTGTTGGCGAGATCAACCGGAAGCGAGCCCATCCGAAGGCTTATGTGGTGTGACGGCCGGGAGGCAGACCATGCTCGCCTCTCAGCTGCGTACACTTATGCTATGTGATGACCAGGAAGTAGGCCTCCGTAGTCTGTTGGTCAGATTGTCCGAAGCCGTTGCCGTCTCACGAGCAGGCATAATACGAGGCCAAAGATGATCATGAGGTCATCTGAATAACTCCTCATTGGCGAGATCAACCGGAAGCAAGCCCATCCGCACGCTTATGCAGCTTGATGGCCTTGGCCATTGCAGCTGCGGTCCAAGCTTGCAGAGAGTTAAGGCCAACAGTGACTCGAATTGCCATATCGAGTAAATAACTGTAACCAAATAATTCCCCTATTCCTGTTGAGGGAATTTCAGGAGATTCAGACCCGTGCGCTCGCTGCGTTGCGACTTCACACCGCATCGCCTAAAGTCCTTCGAGGCAGACTTGGATGCCGATACTTGATTAGGAAATTTCAGGAGGTCAATACCATGCCCTATGTTGCGACTTTACCACACCACCACTTTGATACTCTTCGAGGCAGACTCGAATTACCAAGTCGAGTAAAGTTCACGAGTATGCAATGCGCCCCCCCTTGCGCATTGACGTGTCTAGTCCATCCTCATGGCCCTTCAAGGTAAATGTCGGGAGGCCTGAATCGTCTCATGTATTGCAACCCGACCACGACACGTCATCTCAGTCATTGTGTCCGAAGCAGAGTTGCCTGAACTTCGAGGAGATTGGACCACGGCTTCCATCATTGGGTCAACACTCTGCAGCGAGGATCGGTATTCTTTATCCAAAAGGGGAAATTTGGGCGTGGCTGACAAACGCACTTCCGTTCATGATGCGGCCATTAGATGAATGCTGAGTACGGCCTCTAAGGCCTCCCTAGCGAGCCTCCCCTTAGAACGATCCATTCAGGCAGCCGCTCCACTGGAGAGCATAGCATAGCGACTCTGTTCGATGAAAGAAGTGTGCCGGGAGGCGGGATGCTAGTGTTTCTGATACCGCAAGAGGCAATTTTTATTACTCAGATTGGTAATTCGAGCGGTCTAGTGATGAAGGCAAGAGGCGGTTGGTGGAGGGGCGGAGTGGTTGCGAGACAGGTACTGTGTATGGGTGCCAGGAAAACAGGAAAAATTCCTGCGACTAAGTGAAAGTGCAAGAGGCCATAAATTATAGCCGCGAGTATGAAAGATGGGCTCTCTCTGGTCGTTGTGAAGTGGGTGCACAGAATGCTGTTTGCGCACAGCGAGACGAGATGTCGTTGTAGAGGGGACACGTGACGAGTGAGAAATGAAGGAGGCGGTTGACCGTCAAGAGACTTGAGAGGTACATTGCGCGACATGGTGGGCGGCTAGCCGCTTTATAGGCGCTGGAAAAGCGGCACCTGCTGGCGCGGCATGGAATTTCCAATTTGGGCAAGTGATGAGAACAGGGGTACAGGATGACAATTTCCTGATGTAGGCAAGCCGTGGCATAATATACTTTATTATATTTTACTTTATTATATTTTACTTATATAAATTATATAATATAGAACTTTACTATTTAATTTATAATAAAAAGTTTTTATTAACTATTTTAAAGAATTTAGGTATTATCTTATAGAAAGTAAATATTAAGTTAAGGTATATATAAATTATTAAAATATTTTATTGTGACGGTTGTAGGTTTTAAACAGGAAACTAGTCCGTATTAGGTTTTATGTTTGCAGAAACGTAAGGCGTGTATACTGAGCTTGACTTAGATATCATGTCTCTTAATGATTAAGTAATGCGTGTTAGGCTTATTGATATAAAGAAGTCTTATTAATAGCTGGTAAGCTAAGTTCTATCTAGTGCGAAATGAATGTATATATACTATGAGGTATGCAAGTCGAATGAGGTTAGTTCGACTTGGTTCGTCTTTGTTATATAGGTCAAACGAGGTCGGTTCGACTCTGTTCGTGGCAGTTAGTCCTGCAAGTCGAATGGCGTGCGTTTGATGTGTATAGGGTAAGCAGTTTCTGATTGGTGGAAAAAAGTGGGCTGCATATTCTCACGTGCGTCAGAATGTGTTGGGTCGTAATATTTATATTTTATAATTACCTATAAACTTAATTAATAATAATTATACTATATAGAATATTTATATAAATTTAACTTTATAATTATCTATAGAAAAGGATTAAAAAATAGAAAAGTAAATATAATTAATTAATAATTAGACTATAATATTAATACTATAAAAGTAAATAAATAAATATTAAAAAAAAATAAAAAAGGAGAATATATCTTTACTTAATAAATATAAACCTTAAAATAAATAAAAGCTAAAATAATTAAAGAAATCTTAAGAGAATTAAAAGAGTTTATATAAGAGTTTTATAAATACCTTATATATAGATATTAGAAAGTAATAAAAACTCTTAAATAACTTTTATAATATAAATATAAGATATAATAAATAATAATAAAAAAAGTAATTAAGTAATATAACCTATATATTAAAATAAAAGTATAATAATATAAGCTTTATAAAGAACTTTAATTACTGCCTATAGTATAATAACTATAGGACTTAATTATAATAGATTTTATTATAAAGTTATTACTATTTAAAAAACCTTTAATTAAAATCTTTTATAATAGTATTATAATTATTATAAACTAACTTATTAAGTTTTTATATTACCTACCCTATAGAAAAGATATAGATATAAAAGAATTTATATATATTATCTATAGATATATTATTAATATATATAGATTGCTAATTAAGATTATTTTAAATAGAGAATTAATACTTATATTAAGATTTTAAAATATACTTATAGTACTATTAGGTCTAAATTATAAGCTTATAATAGTATTTAAAGCCTAAATAGATAGATAAATAGAATAAATAAATTAAGTGCTAAAGTAATACCTATAATATTATATTAACTATAAGTAAGATAATTAAGTTAAAAGACTATTATATACTTAATTAATATATAATACTGCCTATAATAAAAGTATAAAGCTAATATTAATATATATTAATTTTAGATTTATATTAAAAGCCTATTAAAAGCTATAAAAACCTAAAATAATTAACCTAATAGTAATAATTAAAAGTAATAACTTAAAGAATTTATATAATAAACTTTAAGTAGAACTTAAATTTATTAGAAAATAGATATAATAATACTATAATCTTAAGAAGGTAAAGAGACCTACCTTTTTAAAGAGAGATATAGTTTACCTATCTATAAAAAATATTACTACTAAATAACTAAATTATAAATTTAACTTTAAGTATATTAAACTATATAAAATTATTAAAAAGGTCTTAAAAAATAACTATAAATTAGACCTATTACTAAAGGTTAAGATCTATCTTATTTTTTATATTTTACTACTTAAGTTAGCAGTAAATATAATTTATATTAAAATATATAATAAACCTATAAAAGTAAAAGGACTAAAGAGCTATAAAGTAAAGGTAATAAGGGAAATAAGAATAATTAATAAGAAAATAAAATATCTTATTAAATAAAAAAATTACCTAAAAAGTAAAAATATATAAAAATTACTAAAATACCTTATTAATACTTAATAACTTCTAAAGAATTTTTATTAATAATATTAAAAGAAGTAAAAGAATTAAATAATAAAAAAGTATTAAAAAACTTATTATTTAACTTTAATATTAATTAATTAATATTATTAGAAATATAATTTACCTAAAGATTATAAATTAATATATTTTTATATATATTTAAATTAAATAAGATTATATTTTAATTAATATCCTAAAGATTATAGTAGGTAGCTTTAGAATATTTTTCCTTTATATAAATATAAATCTTATAAATCTATAATAAATAACTAGCAGTAAGAGCTAAATAGGACTGTAATATAGCTATCTCTTTATAAAGCTTAAAAAAATCTTTATTTACTTAATTTTTATTATTCTTAAGTTTTTTCTCTTGCTTTATTAATATTATAACTAAAAGGAGGGTTAATAAAAGAAAAAAAAGAAGGAATAATAAATATATATAAAAAGAAGCTATATAGGTACTATTATAAGACTTCTTGGCTTAAATATACTTATTATAATAAGTAGAATTAGTAGATATAAAGTATTTATTGCTTTTATTTAAATAAAAGCAATAAATATAAAGTATATTAGCCTATTTATTTAAAAACTTAATAGTAAGTATAAAAGTTTAAATTTTATAATCCTTATAAGATAACTGCTTAAATATATAGTTAAATATTATAAAATATAATAATAAAAAGTTAAAGTTATAACTTACTAAAAAGGAAATAGTATTAGTTAAATAATAGGCCTTAAGGATAAAACTAATAGAGAGAGAAGATTATATTATAATTATAGTGCTTATGTTATAGATACCCTATAAATTCTTCCTATAACTATTAATTAAATTAAGACTAATACTTATAGGGCTAATAGCAATTTAAGACTGTATTACCTTAAAACCGATAATAACTTTACTTAATATTACTTCCTTATAACTATATTAAGTATATATAAATATATTTATTTAATAGTAAATAGAACTTAACTTACTAACTATTAATAAAGTATCTTTATATTAATAAGCCTAATATATATTACTTAATTATTAAGAGATATAATATTTTATAAGCTTAGTATTATGCCTTATATTATCTATAAATATAAACCTAATATAGATTAGTTTCCCTGTTTAAAACCCTAACTATTATATTAGGTTAAATAACTTACTGTTAAAGTGTATTAAATAATTAAAGTGCGGTTATAGGGGTTAATATAAAAGTAGCCTTTAAAGTAAGGTTATAAAAGAAAGATTTTAGCTAGCTAAAAAGTAAGTAAGGCTTTTTAGCTAAATTAAATATATTTAGGTTTAGGCTGTAATTAAGGTAGCTAATTTAATAATATTAACTTAATAAAGCTTTACTGCCTAAAAGGTAAAGAATATTTAAATTATAGTAGACTTTAGAGATACTTAAATACCTTTTAAGGCTAATATATAAACTTAAAAAAAGAAAATATTATAATATTCTATTAATTAATAAGTAGAACCTTCTATTCTATTTAACTCTATCTAGATATGTTAGATATAACTTATTATAGCAGAGACTTATATTTGTATGTAATTATAAGCTTGAATGGAAATTTATCTTCTTATAATTGAACTACTTAGTTCGGCTTGCAACGTGACTAAAAAGAATGTCCTTATATACATTTTATTAGCTGGGCAGTTGACTTTCCAACGCCTCCGCTAGATAAGGGCATTAGCCAATCGGGTGCCTGTCTTCTCTGCTTAGTGACTTGCGCCACTGAAAGTCCCTATAGGGTGGCACACGTTTTAACTTAATTAATTTAAGAAATTTAAGAAAATACTTTAAGGTCTATATATTTTATAGTATTAAATCTAAAAACCTTTTCTTATAGCTAAATATATATTAGCTTTATTTTAGTATTAATAAAATATAATTTATACTTTTTATAAATTAAGCTTGTAGATATATCTCTCTTTACTTTATTTATTTAAGTCTTATTTTACTAAATATATATTAAATTAAAAATAGTTATATAAAAGTCTATTTAAAATACTTTATTTTATTAAATGATTTAAGTTTTAGGCCTTTTATCTATATACCTTTATAAAAGATATTTAAAACTTTATATAATTATAAAATAGAAACTTTAAGGTTTTATATAATAAAGTAAAATAAGGGAATTTTATTAAAGGCTAAAATTAAAAGAAAGTAAATAATATTACCTTCTTATAATACTTAAAGGTAAAGTTTAAATAGACTTAATAAGTAATATATCAGTCCTATCAGCTAGATAATATAATCTTCTTTAGGCTTATAGACTGCAGTTAAGGGCTATTAACTAAATACGACGATATCGATTAAACTGGTCAATGGCAAAAGCCATAGCATCCGCCATGTTGCATTACTCGTGCCGTGTCAGAAACCGACGAATGATATCACACATACAGCCCTGTGTATCCAGACGTGCATGAGCTGAAATATTAGACATAACCTACCCCCCTTGTAGATGGCGAAATCTCAGTGCGTCAGTAGGCTTGTCGCGGTAAGGGAGTGACCTCTGTTAAAATACGAAGAGGGGAGATTTGGATAAGTTGATAGTGAAGAATAGATGCGGATATAAAACATCCCCTTCCTTGCAATCGTATTTAGTTGCTGCTGACAATAAACTTAACAGTAGCAAAATCACCAGTCCCGCCCTGCCTCTCAACAGTATACTCAGCGGAGTCAACACTGCAAGAATAAGAATTAGACCCGACATACGAGTTATCATAATCCAGCCTAACGATAGGCCCGTTATCACCGATCCTCCATTTCATCCAGCCCTCACATCCTGTCTGAAACCCGTCAGACTTCAAACTCCACTTTCCAGTATCGCCAGGCCCGATTGTATCCGGCGCATGGTCATCTCGGGTGCCGTGATCGACCCCAGAGTCAACCCAAGTCAATGTCTGCTGGGTATTGTTGACGAGAGAAGCGGCAATCGTGCGGGGGGACGGGGCGGCATCACTTATGACTGAACTGCCAACAGCCTTAACTACACTGCTGAAGCCATCACCGATGTCGTCAAAGATAGTCATTGTTTGAAGTTGTTCTTTTTGAAGGTGAGAGAGTTACATGCGGAAAAGGGGACGGACTTACTTACGTGAGGGTGTTTTAGGAGAAATTGATAGTGAAGCAGAGCTGAGTTGCGATCTCAATGTCAGAAGGATGGCCGGTTTATATACACAAAATCAGCAACCATGTGTTATCCTAAATCACACGCCAAGCAGCCGAGCGGTGTATACTCTCACAAGTTCAGCTGCAGCCATGGAAGCCTCATAGCATGTGCATATACAAATCGGGACATCCAGTTCAGTCCGGACTTCAATAGTCGCAAAATAAGCACGTTTTCTAATCGATAGCTTGAAGCTAGTCCAGATGCCACTGATTTGGACGCTTCTGGGCCTAGCGCCATGTCTTACCTGAGCTCTCCTCTTCAGCAAATAGTGCTTTAATGTAGACTCAAAACAGCCTTCGCCTGTTATTCATTGGAGATAAACGATTGTTAAAAGACTCAAAAGCCTCGAACATTCAATAGTGATGGCGCTATTGACAGCGTCGGGAGCTGTTGTTTATTTACTGGTGTGACAACATAGCTGCCGTTTCAGCTGGGTACAGCAAGCCACAGATTTCAGTTTAGTAGAATAATGAATCCAATGAAACGAACTTATTTAATGAATTTAATAAGCTATAGCTATAATTTCATTGAGTAATTATGTAGCGAATAAAGTAATAGTCGTTAGCAGAGACCTGTTAAAGTTAATATATATATAATTAAAATAAAAGGTTTTAGGACAAGTATAAAGGTTATAGATCTCAATATATAGTGGTTTAAAAGATACATCTTTTAGCCTGTACCAACAGATCTTAGTAAACAAGCCAATACCAGAGCCGGGCAGCTGCTTCAAGATCCCCAGGCAGTTGTTGTTCCACTTGTCATAGTGACAGCATCCGGTGTAATAATGCTCGTAGCTACATCAGTCTGCACAGTGGTGTAATACTGAGTAACCGTGAAACCCTCCGCATTCATGACAAAAACGGTATTATAATCCGTCTCAGCCACAGTATCAACATTCGTAACGAAAACCGTATTGTAGTTCGTAGTATCAACGACATTAGTATTGGTTACCAGAACAGTGTTGAAGTTCGTAACCGTGACAGTAACAGGCTTTATGACCGTCGCGCCATTATATTAAACCTAAAGTGTATTTTCTAACCTTATAATTAACTTATAAACTTAATACCGCTATAACCTTCTGATTTTCTTAAACCTTTATTTTAGTGGCACTAATATATACATTATTATAAAACTTTTTATTAAGCTTTTCTTATATATTAGTATTTCTTAATAAATCTAATAGCTATATACTATACTTAAAAGTCTATTTTAATAAATTACTATTTATACCTTAAATATAGATATAATTTAAGCCTTATTTTTCTAGATTAGCTATTTAGCTACTTTTTAAATTACCTTTTTTAATTTTAATAGCTTTTTTAATGCCTTTTTCTTTTATTAGGTAATTAAAATAACCTCTTTAAGAAATCCACTAAAGGCTACTATAAAAGTAATAGTTTTATAGTTAAAGAAAGCTAGCTAAATAAGGAAATTGCTATTAAGCTTATAGAAGTCCTATATATAGATTAATTATATAATAGCTTTATTATATTTCTTAAAGGGCTTATAGATATAATTACTTTATAAAGTCTTTTTATATATTAATATAGCTTAAAATATAATTATAGTTTTATTAATATAATTATTAATATCTGCTATTTAATAGGGTTTATATTAATAAAAGATTAATCTTATTAATATAAGAGATATTATCTTAAAGATTAAAGGTATTTATAATATTAAGCTAACCTTTTTTAGCTATAAGATTAAAGGTATATTTTTATATACCTTTAAGGCTAGCTAAAGAGTTATTATTTAGGTTTTCTTTTTATTAGTCTTATATTATAGTAATTAATTAGATATCTTAATATAATATCTAAATTATAAGCTAGAAGTGTTATTTGCCGCTAAAACCTGTGGCTAAGAGCTTAATCTGGCCGAGAGGAGATAGTAACTGTTGCGCTTTTTCGATTCGTTTGCGTTACAGTCTGAGACCCTGTTTTAATGGTTTTTGTAGAGCTGGTAGAAGTGCTAGTCTTTCGGTCTGTAACAAATGTGCTCTTGAGCTTATTGACAGAGAAAGTGTTGGTTCGGGTTTGTGTAGCTGTGATCGTCCTGGAGGCTTTGGCAGTGAAGGTTATGGTTGTTGGGGCAGAGGGACTGGCGATCAGGCATGAACATGCGCTGCTGACAGCGCTAGGAGCTTTGCTCGGTAGATAATCGGGTATCTGTACCACCTTCACTGCTCGTTTAGAAGGCTTAGGGAAGGTTAGTATTACTCGGTATGACTCTAGAGTTCGAGGTAGACTCACCTTGTTGGCGGAACCACATAACATGTCGTAAAATGTCCAGGGAGATGAAGCATCTGGTGTAACCGCAACACTCCTATTATCGAGATTAGTACTATAGACAAGCTAAGATGATGCCCGCCACTGATGAAAACTAGGTTGACTTACACTGTGCCATTATAACAGTCGCACTCAACAGAGTTGAAACTGAAGCTGGCGGCTTCCGAATCGCCCAAGCAAAAGTCTCGGCATACGCTGAAGCTCGGATTTCCGATAGATCGACCGGATCCCCCGCTCCAAAAGTTGTTGTCATCTCCATAACCAACGACGTTGCAGTGGACCTCCGCTAAGAGCATGTTAGTGCGGGCTCAGACGCGTTAGTGAGAGGAGAACTTACTATCAGGAACATACACGGTAGGAGTTGGTGCTCTATTATGCCTGTTAGTAAATTATAGGTTGAATTCCACATTCGTAGAGACTCACTCAACACTATACAAATTATGGTCAGTTAATCCTCCTTCATGGATTATGTCTGAAGAGTAGTAGCACTTACAAAGTGGAAATTGTGGTTGACGATGTCGTCAGAACATCGATAGTAGCAGCATCAGTAACATCCGTTGTGAGCGTCGTATCAACATCGACTGTAACAGTCGTAGTAACCCCAGTTGTTATCCTCTGAGTCACTTGCTCAACATCTGTCACAGCTACCTGAACTGCCTTAGTATTGGTGACTCTGCTCGTCGCTGTGTTCGTAAGAGTCTTTGTTGTAACATCAGTAACAAGTGCAGTGCTGGTTAGGGTTATTGTAGTTAAATCGGTCTTTGTAGCAGTGGTGACGGTCACGAGGAAGGTGGTGGTTCGGACAGTCGTGACACCAATGAGAGTAGTCGTGGTCACTGTGACTCTCGTCGAGGTACTGCGGACTATAGGGGTGATGGTAGTAGATACTGTCCTTTGGATGTAGCTCGAGCAGAAGGCGGATCCGTTGGCTTGGTTTTTCTTAAAGGCTTGGTTGTTGGGATCGCTGGCTTTGCAGACTAGAAAGAGTTGGCTGTTAGTTAACTTCGGCTGAGTCTTAGATTTATATACCTTCTCTTGGGCCAAGAAGGCTTCTCTTATCGAGCATCAAATCAGACAGTTGACCGTTGCTGTCGGCTGCTGGCAGCGCGCCCACTGTGCCGATAAACAACAGCGCCAGAACTTTCCTAAAGGAAACCATTTTCGCCTAACAAACAAAGACAGTTTTGTTGATAAAAGGGAGAAAAGGCTGAAGGAATAGTCCCATTAAGTATTGTAATTCTATTTAGCTTTTCTAGCTTGGAATATTTGCTCGTATATCATAACCTTCATTAGATCAATTGACCCAACGGTCTGGTTCTGTTCCGGCCTGGAATAAAGGAATTATTTTGGCCTAGCATCCACACAAGTGGCGTGACTTTGACCTGACTTAAGAAAATAGTCAACATGTCAGGAATGTTGAGGCGTTGACTAAGTCGTATCTAGTAATTCTTGAAGAGCTAAAACGGATTCTGATGAGGTGGAGATGTGTGACAGGTGTCTATCCTTCAACATGATGGAGAATCTGGGGGTTCTAGCGTGCTTCTATTGAAATGTTCTTATTCTCACTGGATGAAAAGGTACTTGGTCTATTCATGTCACCTAGTGGACTAATTCGCTGATGTGCCCTGACGTGATGCTAGAATCTTTCGGAAACAAGGGGATGTTATCGCTGACAATGGAGAATGCACTGAGATGTAATATCTACTATTGACTCTTAGAGATACATATAACAGAGCGGAGAACCGCTCAGGGTGTCAAGCGCATCATCGATGGTAATCTCAGCTGCATTGATCCCCATGTTCAGAGGATCAGACTTCAAAGCGTCCCGACTAGGAGGTCTGTTCCCAATAGTGATAGTGCCAGCTATATCACGGGCCTGCTTGGGATGCAGAGCCTGCCAGATCCAGTACACTCGATCAACCATAGCATGATGCAGAAAGAAAACAGGCTCATTAGACGAAGAGTAGAGGTCAGAGGAGTCACCACCAATGGCAAAATGCCCAGCGGCGTGCAAGCCCAAGAATCGATCTGGAAATCGGCCTTGAAACTCATCCTGCATGGCTTGAATACTATGTGAAGCATCGCCGAGCGTGACGTTGTACAGGTTAGGAAGAGTCATCCACTTATCAATCGCGTAGCGGCTGAGATCTCGACGGAGACAACGAGGGTTGTACTCGAGAGGTGTAGCAGTGGCTTCCATTCCGTCCATGCCGGGAGAGGGAGGTCCTAGGTTAGCGGTCGCGCCGGCGAAGGGACCTTTCTTAATACAGCCACCTCCATTACCGCTTGGGAGAAAAATAGCTCCTTGTCCAGAAACAGAGCCGTTGTGCTTAAAGAACTCGCCATCTCCGCTCATACTGGTCTCGGAACCGTCGAAGAGGGGATTAGTAGCATAGTCGCCGGTCTCAAACCAATTCCAGTACTATAGAAACCATAAGCTTATGTTCCATAGTTAAGAAGATTCACTCACTGGCTGGGTGCCTTTGTAGTCGCACTCATCTCGCAGAGCTTTTTCATAAGCCCAAGTATAGTAGCGATGCCAGGTGAAGAAGTTTCCCTTGAATAACTGTCAGCTATCGGTCGGTAACTCAAGAAGGACAAGAACGGACTGTTCCATGGATGGTGCGAGTCTGGTTGATATGCACAGCCACAAAATCGTCATATCTGTTGCGTGCCCCAGGTGCGAAAGACGGGTCGGCTTTGGAAGGTTTCTTTCGAAGACATAGTACGGCATTGATATAAGCCTTTCTCTCTTTTTTGGATAGTGCTTTCCTATACAGCTGTTAGTCACGGTTCAATGCATCTAGGAGGTAAACTTACCAATCCCGGCGCACGTCGGCATTGGCAATTGTGCACTTCTTGCGACTGGTTGGTGCCTGGGCCGTCTCTAGCGCACCGGTCGCTTTGCTGTTAAGCTCTAGCATGAGACCGCTAGCGGATTGAGTCGGCGAGGCCGCAACTAGCGACGATGCGCCCAACAAAGTAGCGAGTATCGTATAAGAGAGCTGCATGGTTTCGTAGCCCGTTTTCGTGCCTGGTCTTTGCAATGTCTCATTGGCAGGAATTTAGGGAAAGAGAGGGCAGCGAGGTGAGATTATAATATAAAAGTAAGCAGAAAAATACGGTCAAAAGTGTACTAGTCCATGGTCGTATAAATGTTAAGATAGAGAAAAAGTCCAAGGACCCTTGCCAAGGCCAAGTCGGAGCAAGCTTGATTCGTAGCGTTGCGCCGCATATCCCGCCCATCATTGCTGGAACCAGATTTTACAAGCCCTTGGCTCTGCAACCCTAGGGCGCAGGGTCCTGTAAGCACGCAAAAATCACCAGGTATCTTAGCCAGACACAATTGAGGCTAAAAAAGACAGATTGTATGGATGGAATATTCATTGCTCGGCATGGATCTACTGCTTATCATGGAAGCTAGCCCGTGAGTTTTCGTAAGGGCGAGCAATTGACAGGCAACGTGTTTGGTCACGATTTACCCAGATGCCCCTGGACATATGCATCTAAGATTTTAGGGTAACCAATAGCTAACCATTGTTGATTCGCAAATTCATGCCAACTATGGGGTAGTTCAATGTTCTTACGTTTAAACAGCCTTTTGCCTGCTCGTCTCGTATATGCACCCTGTATTGCTGACAATATGTTTGCTCTGTTTAATGGTCTATCAAGAATATGGCAGGTTGCTGCTCATAAGCTACTCAGATCAAATATGTAGTTGACGTCTAGCCATTTGTTTATCGTCGATGCTTGTTTCAAAAGAACAATCATTATCGAATTTGAAAGAGGTCAAAGCCAATTCCTAAGCCGGCTATGTAGCTCGCGTCTCTTAATATGACCAGGAACCTCAGAAATAAGCTTAATCATATTTTTAGACGCCCCACGTATCTTATGACGAAAAATTGATCGCTCAAGAAGTATGTCAGTTGGGGAACAAATCGATATGCAGCTACCGTTGATTGAAACTGTAGGCTGATTGAAAGCACAACTGGAGCCGATGCAGGACTCGATTATACCTGGACACTGAAGGGATGCCGTATCCTGGAATCTCCATGAGCTTCAGGCAGGTCCTTACACCAACCGCCACTTCATATCTTTGGTTCTGCTATAGTCGAAGAAGCTTGGCCATGCTACATTTCCGTTAGTCCAGATGATTAATTCAATGCTATCGGTCTAAGACAAGGTCGCATGAATGTCTGAACTTTTGGGCCAATTTCTCTGTACCCTCTCGGGCCGATTTGCCTACCATGCGTCTATTCATCTATCTTCAGACATGCTTACTTTCTGATCGCTCAACGCCCCGTACAAGGTCCAGAACCTCTGTTTGTGATCGCAATCAGCTTTGTTGGCATTATAGGTTCACTACCATGAAACTCTCTTCCTAATACGAAGATGTCATGCTTTCGCAGATAGAGGTCACTGAAGTCTGGTACTAAACAGTAACGTGACCCTCGTAATTTAGCAAATGACCTAGTCGCGGCGCTCATTCTTTGTGCTCGGAGCTAGAAGCTTGAAAATACTTAGCTAAGAATTCAGATCCAATATTGAGGTCAACTCTGACTGGCCAGCCTTACGAAGAGACCTTCAAGAAGTGGGTTTGTCAAGCACGTTCCCTTGGCACGGAGGACTGTGGGTCGACGTTGAAGAATTCAGCCCCATAAGGACGGAGGTGATAGCCTCATGGAGCTAAATAATCGTTTCAAGGGTTACATTGTTCCGAGTAAGCGAGAGGGCAGACGGATATTAATCATGTGATTGAAGGAATAAACAAATCAATCGATCGCCGTTTAAAACCTCTTGTTCTTTCGCCAATCCCCGTTGTGATATTGTTAAGCTTGAAACACGATGGCGGATACTACTTTGTCAGCCTTTCAGGGCACTTTAACGTCGCTGACAGCTCGAGACTGGATAGTAGCTCTCATATCTGCGTGGCTTTCTTTCAAGGTTTTGCAGGCATTTTATAACGTCTCGCCTCTTCATCCGCTTAGCAAGATCCCTGGTCCAAAACTCGCCGCGGCAACATATCTTCCCGAATTCTACCACGATGTCATCCTCGTCGGTCGCTACACCCACGCCATCAAGCAGATGCATGAGAAATATGGTACGTAAGCCTCGGAAAGTCGACGCAAAAGATGCTAATAGTATCTTAGGCCCCATTGTCCGCATCAATCCCAATGAGCTGCACTGTTCTGATATGTCCTTTTCGGATGAAATCTACGCCGTCGGCGGTCGCAAACGCGATAAGCCCTTCCACCAAGTCAATGGCTCAGCAGCTGGTACTGGAAATGCCTTTGGTACCCCTGATCACGATCTCCATCGCGCGAGACGTGCACCCGTCGCCAAGTTCTTCTCGCGAGCCATGATTGCGCGTCTTGAACAGGAAGTCCATGACCTGGCGCAAAAGCTCTGCAACAAGCTCTTAGCCGAGAACAAGGATGAAAAGGATCGCAAGCCGTTTGAAATCGCGCATGCATACAGCTGCTTTACATCTGATGCTATCTCAAGCTACTGCTTCGGCGAAGCTTTTGGGTTACTATCACGAAATCAGTGGCAGCCCAACTACCGCGAAGCTACTCTCGCTGTTCTCAAACCCGTGTTCTTCTTCCGCTTTTTTCCTATTCTTGTTTCTAGCGTGAAGCTAGGTAAATATTTTGTTGACATATTGCCGACTGATATTGCGCTTCTCATTCGAACTCTACAAATCGATATCCCATCGCGCGTTCAAAAGACGAAGAACGAGCTGGATGCAGGTATTGTCTATGATCGACCAACTATTTTCGCTGATTTGCTTCAATCTGAGCTTGATGATAGTGAGAAGAAGCAGGATCGTCTCGTTGAGGAGGCTGTTACTATCGTCAACGCTGGAACTGAAACAACGAGCTGGGCATTGGCTGTGATAACATACTTCCTCTTATCGCAGCCTGACACTTTTGCAAGGTTACAAAATGAATTGGAACAAGTTGTTGAAGATCCATGCCACTTGCCTTCTTGGACGACATTGGAACAGCTTCCATATCTCGGAGCGGTCATCAATGAAGGTCTGCGTCTATCCTATGGTGTTTCTAGCCGCACAGCTCGCGTGCCTACGACAGAAGACCTTACTTATAAGGGAGAGTTCAACAAGAAGCCGACGAGTTTGGTGCTGCCTCGGGGGTATGCAATTGGCATGTCGGCGGCAATCGCACACCACGATGAGTCTGTCTTCCCAGACTCGTATACCTTTGCTCCTGAACGATGGATCGATGAGGACAACAAGATCAGGAAGGATTTGGAGAGATCGATGATTGCGTTTTCTAAGGGCAGCCGTGGATGTCTTGGTAAAAAGTAAGATCTACTATTATTCCTCGAGATGGAGGCTTTACTAACATATTCTTAGTCTTGCGTTATGCGAGTTGTACCTCTCTCTCGCTGCTCTGGTTTTGCGGGTTATGCCCTGCATGCGTCTGTACGAGACAACGGAGCGAGATGTTCGCTATGACCATGACATGTTCATTCCGATGACGGAGAGTGGAAGCAAGGGAATCAGAGTAATCATCGAGAGCTAGATCACTCCCCCAACCTAATACGAATTACTATATCATACTTTGTTCGCTCTAGTCTGTACCTCGCGCTATCCTACCCGATCTGTACTAGCCTCGTTTTGCAGGGCTTACCATAGTGGGTAATCCCGAGTTCACAGCCACTCGCATTTGTCGCTATTAATCGCTTATCAGCTCGTTTCAAGCTAAGCTGCTGATGATCAGCTGCCGAAAATGCCGACAAGGCCTTTCAGAGATAGCATAGCTGCATTTCTAACGCTTAGGTGGAATTTCAGACGGAGTTCCTTGTGCGGCCTTGGCCAATCTGGCCTCGCTATTTGCTCCAGCTTTTGCCACCAGGCCTCCGATTCGAATGACTGACCGATTCAAGTTTAGCTCTCAAGGTGTCAGCTATGGCAAGATCCAGGTATAACTTGCATAACATATAAACGCTCGCACTTCAGTAGTCACTATTGATCAGTCTTATAGTAAATACCATCTTTCTTCTCTTCATAACATGGTTTCAAAGATGGATACTCGCGGCTACTCCTATCCTGACGCACCTCCGCCATACTCCAGTCTTGACACAACTACCCCAGCGAGAACATTCTCAGAGGCCAGCCAACCTCATATTCTACCCTCTCCAACGCCTGAACAACCTACACTTCCTCCATCAGAGAAGCCCATTGCCATCCCAGCAACAAGCTCTAAGCTTGGCTCACCATTCCTACGAGCCTTCCCACCTATCCTTGAAGACCAATACCATCTACCCCGAGAAGTCTTCCTCAGATTTCTCGATGATCTCAACCGTGCGGCCGTCGCTAGTCCGCCAGTCCAGATACTGGGACTGGCCGGCAGCATCGTATCAATGATACCGCTGCACACTGCACAAATCGTCGGTAGCTCGGTCAATGCGGCAGCTAGTCTTTCGACTTACGCCATAAGTAAATCTCGGAGTGAGCTCTGCATCAGCACGGCGAACAAAGAAATCTTCATGCCTAGAGATCTCAAAGCTGAGTTTGCGAAGCTGGATGTCGTTGCTCGACTTGCTCAGATGCCCATCCTCGACAACGAGGGGAAGATCGAGAAGAACAGCATGATTCTTGGACCATTGGAAGATGTTTCGTCTCAGGTTCCAGTTACTGTACAGCAACGCAGACTTCAGGCCCTTGAACCATGGATTGCACCACTGGATCTTACACCGTTACCTGATTTACATGTACCGGATAACTTTGTCAGCAAAATGCATGCCTCAACAAGTGAACGACAGCGAAAAAAGGAGGAAAAGAAAATGACCAAAGATAGATCCAAAGCACATGAGGATTGGACCGAGGATTCAAGAAAGGCTCGGGAGGATTATGAGAAGGAGATGCGAAAGATAGAAGAGGACTTCGCAAAGATTCAACGGAAACATGGAGATGAGCCTCGTAAGTTGGAGAAGGAGTTGAAGAAGCTGGATAAGGAGAGAGAGAAGTGTGAGAAAGAGTATGAGAAGGAGATGAGAAAGGTGGATAAGGATAGACGGAAGGATGATAAGGAAGAGGAGGGTGTGAGAAAAGTACTGTGGCTGCTGATCAGGCCAATTGGCAATGAGCCTATGGAATGACATCTCACAGGTGCAAATGAGGCTAGAAGTGTAATTCGATTCACGTATAGGTGGACCACTTGTTTATAAATTCATGAATATCATTTCTATCCGCTGCGCCTATGTTTTACATGCAATTTGTTCATTTTCCAATCCCTCATCGTCGTGCCAATCCAACATCCAATCCCATAGGCTTTCTCAAGAAGCCCTCCCTAGTTTCCATAATATCCTGTCTCAAACGAACATCATATCGCTTAATCCAAGTAGCAGCGATGAGTCTCATCTGCATCTCAGCCAAGTTCCTGCCAACACAAGATCTAGGGCCGTAACTAAAGGGGATGAAAGCAGTCTTCTGCTTATCAGTCAAGTCCTCCCAACGCTCGGGCTTGAACTCGTCAGCGTCAGGACCCCAGATTTCAGTAGAGTGGTGAATCGTGTAAGTGGGCACGCTGAGAACAGTGCCAGGGCCAAAGTATCGTCCGTGGAGAGTAACGCCCTTGTGGTTGGGGGGAATCTCGCGGGGCAGGCCGATACCAGAGGGGGAGTGAATGCGCAGAGTCTCGTTGATGCAGTGGCCAAGGTAGGGGAGATGTTTGACAGATTCGTAGTCCGGGATAGCAACGTCCTCGGGAACAACTGCGGAAATCTCCTCGAACAGCTTCTGCATAACTCCAGGCGTTCTAACAACATGATACAGCAGCGCACAAGAAGAGTTAGATGTAGTATCACTTCCAGCAATGAGTTGGGTAAGTGCCTCAGCGGTGAGTTCATCACGACCAAGAGGCTCGCCCTTTTCATCGCGACCCTGCATGAGACGAGCTAGGAGATCCTTACGGGTGGAATCACCGCCGCGCTCGAGACGCTCGCTGACGCGGGCGATGGCGATGCCGGCGAGGTTCTCGACGGCTTGCAGACCTTGGCTGAAGAAGGGGTCGGGGAGATACTTGGCGTAAGGCTTGAGCTGGGGGAGGCAGCCGAGAGTGGCGGAGACTTCACCGCGGCGGTTCATGATCTCGACGGCTGGGGCGTAGATGGTGGGACTGGTGGGAGAGGCCTTGACTTCAGCGATGTCGGCACCAGTTGAGAGCATGCCTATGATTGTTAGCTTACCCTTTTCAAATATTTTTGGTTGGACTTACCGAAAGGCTTGCCAAAAGCGAGATCAGCGATGATATCGAAAGCAAGAAAGTTGACTACATAATGTCAGTATGGTCCGAAACTAGGTTTGGTGATTACTTACACCAGTTGAGGCAGTCCACGCTTCCATAGCCATCAGCATCCTTGTTGCTAGCAATGCGATCCCATTGGTTGATAAAGATATCCAGATTCTGTCGGATATAAGGCTCAAACTCCAAAACAGACTTGGGCGCAAAAGTATGCGATACGATCTTTCTCTTGCGAGAGTGCTCAGCTCTGTCGCGAGTGTTGAAGAGACCCCGACGAATAGAGACAAAGGTATCATAAAAGTCACTAATCTGTTAGTTCTGCGCCTCCGATACTATAGTAAAAGGGAACTCACGCCTTGAGGAAACCATTTCCGTGACCGTAGATGGTGTTGATAGCATCCGCATCAGCAACACTAACATGGTTCGGCGCAATGCGAACCAAAACACCCAACTTCTTATGGACCTGATCAACAATCTCGTAGCGCTTTCCGCGTCGACATGTAGATAGTAACCAAAGATTGGTGAACTGCGCAGGGAAGGGGGCGGGAATACCGCGGAGGTTGGAGTTGCTGATCCATGGGAGAATGTACCATGCTACGAGAGCCACGGCGAGGGCGACAGGTGCCCAGGGAGAGATCAAGAGTTCTGTGAGAGCCATGATTCTGAGATTTGACCGGAAGGGATACTGGAGGATGAGGTAGGGATGCTTGAGGAGTAGGAGGTGAGTATTTGTATCAAGATATAATTACTAGAGCGGATAGTAGGATGCCCCGGATTTACCCCAGATGCGAGTGTTGATGAGCTCCGAGGAAGCCTTTCTTCATTAGGAATAGGGCGGTTTGTTCCTCGGCATTTCAATTGTATGGCCTATGATTGGTCAATTGGAGCCTTCCTTGCATGTCATTGGTCAGAATGTAGCCATACCTCGATAGATGTGACTTGTGAGATCTATTCAATAATTGCAGACGAATATAATTTCTATATGTTGATGCAATTCAATTTATTTTCCTCCCAGTTCTCGCCGCAATGGACGATCCGGCAGTCGTTTTTCAGTGATTTTTCCTCGTCGTCATTTGATCTGCTTCTCAACTCTCGGCAATTCAAGGCATCCGATTGGCTCCTGTTCCGCGGAACTGGTCGGCAAATGATCTCGGAAGCTGAGCTCGCCGCATAATGAACCGCATCGATCATGCATTCATGCTGTACGTCATATGTACTATGCAGTTCAAGAAATAGGAAAATATAGTATTAAGCTACCAAATAAATAAAGAATTATTACAAGATAGGGAAAACCGGGCAAACCGATAAAAAACCCTAACCCTCCATTGCTTCACTCTAAATGTGAACCAGCCAACCCAAGTTCCATACTATTCCCACCTGAGATCACAGCCATGTACCAAAGATCTTCATGTAAATCATCTTGACAGCTTGTACCTCTACAGCGTAAAGCAATAACTCAGCGGCCAAGAATCCCACAAAAGTTGGTGCTGGCTGAGCAAAGCTGAACGCGGGTCTGAACGCCGGGATCCAGGGTAGGATGAAACCAATAGCCATAATCGATGCAGTAGAGAACACAAGGATCGGTGCTGCGCGACTCTGGATAAAGGGAATTTTCGCTGTACGGAGCAGATGCACGATCATTGTCTGGGTGAGAAGACTATCAGAGTGTTAGTGGTGTAAATGTGAAGGGCTGGGCATAGCTTACCCTTGGAGGAACCAGTGTGTTTGTGCCAGCTTGACGTTATCGTCGGTCGTTCGGATACCATAAAAGAACCAGTTGAGAGAAAAAGTGCACATGTCGATGACTGAGCTTGTGGGACCGAGAACGATGATGAACTTGAGGATGTCTATGCTTGTTAGATACGTCCACAGGGAGAGACAAGGAAACCTACCCCTTGCGTTCCATCGTCGTGGTTGAGTCAGATACTCTTCATCAACGCGATCCCAAGGAATGGCGATCTGACTGATATCATACAGAAGATTCTGAGCGAGAAGCTGAATACTAGTCATCTATGGCCAAGTTAGCATACTCCCTGCAAGATTCATGGTAAGCTACTCACTGGCGTAAAAGGCAGCCATGCACTAGCCGCCAGAATACTAAAAACATTACCAAAGTTGGACGAAGCGACCATCTTGATATACTTGATAGTATTCCCATGCGTAATTCTGCCTAGAATCACACTCCTCACAATGATCGATAATCCCTTCTCCGTCAAGATTAGATCCGCACAATCTTTCGCGACTCCGGCCCCAGAGTCAACAGAGATTCCAACATCTGCATCTCGAAGCGCGCCACAATCGTTGATCCCGTCGCCGAGCATACCAACGCAGTTACCGGCTTTCTGAAGAGCTAGTACGATCAAGCTCTTCTGCTTGGGCGTTACTTTGGCGAAGACACTGCATCGTTCGACGGCGAGGTCGAATTCATCGGAGTCTTCGAGCAGGGCGAGTTCAGGACCGGAGATGGCTTCGGCGTCGTCGTCCATTGTCTCAGAGTGCTGGAGGAGTTCAAGAGAGCAGCAGATATTGAGAGCCACAGGGAGAGAGTCGCCGGTCAAGACCTTGACTTGGACACCTAGCTCGGTGAGGCTTGCGATGGCGTCTTTGGCGTCGTCCTTGGGAGGATCGGAGAAACTAATCATTCCCTCGAGGGTCATGTTTGTCTCAAGAAGATCGAGCTCATTGACGTGAGACTTTCCAAGAATGCGGGACGCAACGAGAAGAACGCGATATCCTTCCATGTTCTTCTGCATGGCGAGTTTTCTCCATCGAGATTGCATCTCAGTGCTGAGATACTCGCTCTTACCGGCTGAGCGCATCGATGAACAGCGTGTGAGGACTTCGTCGAATGCGCCTTTGACGATGAGGAGGTACTGGCCTGTGATGCCGCGGACGATACAGCCTGAGCGACGGCGTTCAAAGTCGAATGGAATGACGCGGACTTGTTCGTAGTGGGCTACGCCGACTTCATCGCCATTGGGAAGGTGATAGTTGATAATAGCCCTGTCCATGTTATTGCCACTGTTTCCTTGGATCTGCGAGTCGACCTTTGCGAGTTCCATGATGTTGAGGATATCTTCGCCTTCGGCATTGGAGTACTTGTGCACGGAGAGTTGATCCTTGGTCAAAGTTCCAGTCTACCTCATCGTCAGTATTCAATCAAGTCATAGAACTAGCATCCATACCTTGTCGCTGCAAAGAACAGTCATAGCGCCGAGATTCTGAACCGAGTCGAGACGCTTGACAATGGCTTGCTTCTTGGAAAGCTGGTGGGCGGCGCGCGCGAGATTGGCGTTGACGATAGCGGGAAGCATCTCAGGGACGAGTCCGACTGCGACACTGATGCTGAAAAGCGCCGCGTTCTTCCAGTCTCCTGTTACCTTGCCGGAAATGCACAGAACCTGAAAGTTGGTCAGTTGGAGTAGGCGAATCGATTCGGGAGTACTTACGATAGGGACCATGACGATCATGAAGCCAATGAGCATCCACGTAACGTTAAGAATGCCCTTCTGGAAGGCATTAGGCTGCCTCTTCTTCTCAACCTCCTTGACCATAGTCGCAATCATCGCGTCTGGAACTATTAGCTCAAATCGCGGGAACAAATTTACGAAACTTACCATCGCCCGTCCGAACAACAAGTCCAACACCATGGCCGCTCACAATATTCGTCCCCATAAGCGCAACATTGCTAAAGTCAAAGATGGAGAAAGCTTCCTTCGCATCATGAGGTCCCGCATCCTTACCCACAGGTTCACTCTCGCCCGTCCAAGCAGACTGACTGATCCGCAAGTACGAAGACTCGAGGATGAGGCAATCAGCTGGGACAATTGCACCAGGTACCAGAATGACGATATCACCGGGGACGAGGTCAGTCTCGAGAACCGTGCCCTCTGTCCAGGAGAGTTGAAGCTCGTCGGTGTATGTTGCTGGTCGACGGACTCGAATCTTGGGAATGATGGCGGATTGAAGACGAAAGATGGCAACGCCGCTTTGGAATTCCTGCCAGAAACGCACAGCGACTGAAATAACGATCATGACCATGAGAACAGCAAACCCTTCCTATCACGTCGTTAGCCCCCCTTCCCATACTTTTATCTCCAGCAAAGCAGTAAACTCACCCAGCTAGGATCCGGCATCGCAACATTAAGGATCGCCAAGAACATCAACAAGATATTAAAAGGATTCGGAATGACACTCAGCAACAGCATAAACCAAGACTGAGGCTTCCTCGACGAAACAACATTCTGTCCATGAATGCGTCGTCGCGCAGTAGCTTCAGCCTCAGAAATGCCATCGCTGCTGGAGACCAAATGTGCAAGCGCAGTATCGGGAGTCATGGAAGCAATCCACCGAAGAATATCTTCTGGCGTGCTCTTGGTTGCCCGGTCTGGGTTTAGCTGCCAGGTCGCGGTTCGCGCGCGGGATTTGCCGTTGCGTAGGCCAAGACGGCCGAGGATGTTGGTGTCGCGGCGGGCCATGGTGTCGGCGGATCATATGTTTTTGAGATTCTGCACCCAATCTGAATTGTCAGTTTAATCCATCTCGTTGGAATGGATAGGATTGGGTTCGTACAAAACCTAAGGTGGATCAAAGTCTGCTGCTTCAGACTTGGCGATTCCTCTGAAGAGGAGAAGTTCCAGCGAGTTCTCCAGATTTGCGAAAGGTAGGTAAACTGCAACAAAAGAGTCGTTCATCGAATTGAACAGATTGATTTGGTGTACTGTAACTAAAGTAGAGTAAAGAAAGCTTTTGCAGAAGTCGGGGGGATCAGCGATATATACAAATCATGAACTTGTAAACCTTCTCCTGATAAGAGCCTAAGAAATAGCACACTAGCTAAGAAATGATAAACGAAAATCTTTTCCAAACTAACACGGCCAAGAAACAAAAGCATGTGTTATTGCTTGTGGGGGTGACTCATGCCGAGAGTATCCATCTAATAACCTCTCGTATAAAACATGCCGAATACCCTTGGCGACAAGACCTCTAGAACCGGGCAGGACAGCAAATATCTCATAGCCAAGCGCCAAGTCACTATCAAGGTACCTGCATACAAGAGCCGAGTTCCGAATCACAAGGGGAACTATGTGAAATGCGGTCATTGCTGTGTAACATGGAACTTGGCGGCACTGACAAGAAATTGCCTGATGTAGAGTCATGTATCTTCCTAACTGATCCGCAGCGGATTTGCTATCCCTGGGAGAAATTTTCTCATGGAATTTTGAACGGTGTTATATTGCCAAATTACAAAAACACAGCCCAGCGGGCAATGCCGTGATTAACAATTGGCGATCAGGCACTGCCGCACTGCTGCACAGCCCCGATGAACTAAACTACCGACCTCCCTTTTTCGCATTTGCGTCTTTTAAATCTTTGATGGTTTCATGAACGGCACGTCAAGATCCGAAGTTGTATGTGATTTTATATAAGTAGTTTGGCGAGGCTTGGGTCTAGACTCTGGGCGATATCGAGGACGCGTAAGCCCGCTAAGAGCAAGGGAGAGCGAATCGTGTTATACCCGGCGTATATGCAGGTATACATAAAACCTCCATGATAGAGACTGATGTATTGTTGTTTATGGCCAAAGAGCTGCTTTGCTCCAGGTGCTCTGGGCGGGATCCAGAGTGTACTTCAATCGCTGATGCAGTCGATCACTAGAAGCCTGCCAGAACTCAACTGTCTGCGGCGCCACCGCATAAACCACCCATCCCTCAGAACTTGGCTCTTGTCCCTCAATCTCATGACTTTTCACGGCTTCCGCCATCTTGGCTTCCAGCTCATGCGGGTCATTAAGTGGTTCGCTCTGCCTCGACACCTTGGCAGTGATCTTGGCCATAGCCGATCGAGCCGTCCAATCCTGCTCACATTCACTTCGAGACAGAGCATTAGCTTTACCGCGTAGACGGATCTGTCTTCCGATTTTGGGCCAGTAGAATGTAAGTGCGACGTTATTGTTAGATGAGATCTGACGACCTTTGGGGCTGGTGGCTTTGATGGCGAAGTGCCAGCCGCGATGATCTTCTTGAGGATCAGGACACGGGCATCGGGGTAGCCTTGCTCATCGACTGTTGAGAGAGTTACGGCGTGAGGTTCGGGGACGTTGGCGGAGATAGCCTCGTCGAGCCATGTCTCGAATGCTTGGTGAGGGGTTTCGGGGAATGAAGCGAATTCTGCTTTTGGATGCGATGCTCCTTCTAGAACAGGAAGCGCACGAAGCTTGGCTTGGAGTCCGGCGTTTGCCATTGTACCAGGTTGCTATTTCTGTTTTTTGTTGCTTATTTAGATGAAGCTGGTAAGTTGGCGGTATTTATCAAGAGTTGAGGTGTTGAGTCACTCGCACGATCTGATTGTGGAAGTATCATGGCTGATCACCTAATCCGTATGTGATTCATTATGATCCGGTATCGGATTTTAAGAACCTCATGAACTGATTCGCTCTGCAGTGCAACGATCAACCCAAGAACTTTCGAAGTGTTACTTGCTAACTGAGGCTGCTTGGATTGATTGACTGATTTCGATGACACCGTCACGTCTAAGCAACACAGCTGCAAATCAAGTTTCAGCTCCATAGCCCTCGAGTTATCAGTTATTCGACTAGCCCTCTGGCCTTCTTCGACAGGAAGATGCTATTCTGTTGAAATTTAGATTTCGAACCAACAGTTGGGCGGTGAACAGATCCCAGAGTATTTTGACAAAGATTATAAACCCGGTAAAGCAAGCGGCTATTTGGGTAGAACATGCCTACTTAGAGGTATAATATACGATAGGAATGACGTCAACTTTTTTTTATATCAAATTGAGAGCGCCTTGGAGAAGTCTATCATTTATCCACTTCTATTTTTCCCCTTCGATTTATGTAGAGCTGGACGTCGTTACGCCTCCAAAACATGAGCCTCAGAGATAATGAGTAAGCTTTCTCAGTACTCCACGACAAGGACAAGTCTTGGGCTAGGAATGATCCTCAATTTTTCGTCTAGGAGTCGTCCATCCTCAAAAACGCCATATGCTCACTGATTCACAAGCTTGCGGAGAGAAGACTCAACCTGACTCTCCTTATCGCCCAATCGTCCAACCTCCTTGCCCTAAGAGGCCCGTTAATTTACACCCAAAGACAAATCCAATACTGCAACTTACATTCTTGACCTTGACGACAGTAGGAACGCCGTCGATGTTGTAAGGCGGAAGGCGATACTTGTTCTTAGGAGTAGCCCTCCACTCTTCACGCGAACCCACGCGGACGATGTAAGCGGTAGGATCAGAAGCCCCGCCAAAGACAGCGTTTAGCGCGGGGAGGGCATCGCGGCAGTCGGGACACCACGAGGGCTCGCCTGAGGCGAAGTAAACGACGTAGTGAGTGTCGGTGGAGGAAGGTGGGGTGTTGGCGTCGATGAGAGGCATTTTGGCAGTGTTGCTTGTGATGATTTTTGGAGGTGATGAAGCGGAGAGTAGAGTCAATGATGACCTTTTGTGCAGGATTGTAGGATTAAATGGATGGGAGTCGAAGTTTAATCAGCTTGATATGTCAGCGAAGATTCTCGAGCAAGGCGCAGAGTCGCAAAAACTCAACCGCCTCTTGATGACTAAGACAGTGCGCGACTTTATTGGCACATGCTAATAGGTTCGAAAGTGGTGGCAAACGACAGTGCGCGCTTATTATCCTGGTACGTTTACAAGTCTGACAAGTCCCTCTCGCAAGCCTTCCTAGAATGCTGACCTGCTGATGAAGCCTTGTACATTTAAATCGTTACTAATATGCTATCTTGGTGAACATCGCCGCGCCCTGAGTTACGAAAACTAGCACAGTGAAGTGAGCGGGGCTCATCGTATGACGAAAAGTCTGAATGGATGTCGTGATGATGCACCTTTCTGGAGAAGCATTTATCTTCAGATAATCTATTAGATATCTACAAGGTCTCAGTGCATCGATCCAGATCACCGGCTTACCTGATCCCCAAAGAGTTTGAAGGAAAAGAGGAACGCATAAAATCATGCATTTCAGACATGTTCATCATTCCGTCAGTGCAGCAGCAGCTCAGTAAACCGCGCACGATCTACATGGTATATCATAACTCGTAATCCTCACATCACTTAAGAAGTCTCCAAGACCCAGTCTCAGCCCAGATTCGGGCGTACCACTGATGCAGCTCCGTCATCCATCCCGGCATGGGTCCCTTGTTCCCGGCAATCTTGCCCTCACTGGAGAACAAGACGCTCTTGAGACGCAACTCAACTTCCTCGTGCACCTTGTCGATAGTCGCGCTGATCTGGAAGAGACCGTCGGAGGGGCGCAAGGGCTGGTTGCGCGGTGAGTCGCCGCAGCGCACGGTGATGGAAGTAGGAGTCTTCTCGACTACTTCGAAATGATCGGTGATGGCAGTGCCTCTATCGTAGTTGCTAGTAGAGAGCTGTTCATTATCCCAGAGCTGCTGTTCAGTCTCGGGACCTCGCCACTTGAAATCTAGGTATCGACGCTGGATAGCGAAGCCTAAATCGGTGAGCGATAACTCAAAACTCATCCTGGGAAAAGGTTACTTACCCCAACCGCTCCAAACTCCACGACAGAACTCAAGCGTCAATTCGTTGTTATTCTGCAACAGTTCCGGACGAATCTTGTCAAAGGGAATGCGCTTGATGACGACATCCTGGGTAGCAGGGTTACCGTTCGGATTGGCCCTCCTAAAGAGTCGAGAGGACCAGATGGGGTCGTTGGCGGGGAGCGGGGAGATGACGGGGTTCTGAGAGGCGAGGTACGCGGCGGCCGTGGAAGTGCCCAACAGGCCGGTAAAGACTGTTTTTCTGGCCAAGCGGAAGATGCCCATGGTGAGTGAGTGGTTTTGAGGGTGAAAGTGAGGTGAGGTGAAATGAAGATTTGAGGTTGAGAGAGATAAGAAGCGCGTTTAATTTTCGGGTGGGTAATTCATGCTTGTGGGTGGAGAGAAATCCACTTTTTGATTGGCTGGGTGAGAATGCATCATGCGACCAGGTGCATTGCTGTGCATAAAAGTGGCTGGGAATAGCATCAAATCACATGCTCCGGCGCAGTAGCTTATCATGCATTTCACATCACATCATGGGTGAAAGACTTTTATTGCACTATCAACCATCAGAATATCCAGTAACTCGAGGTCGGGCGATGATGAATTTATCCTTAGTCCTGCTACTCCCAATTGCCCTCCTTGTCAAACGTGACCAAGTTTCCGCTCAACAGCGCATGCTGAAGCGCCCTGCCAATATTCATGACCTGAATTCCTCCCTCAATAGGCAAAGGAACCGGCTTATTCTTCAACACCGCATCAGTAAACTCATTAGCCTCCAGCGCAAACGCATCCTCGAATCGCTGCCAATACTCAGGCTGCACCTCATGACGAATACCAAGCTTATCCGCAATAACGACATTGTTAGCCTTGGGAACAACATTAACTGAGATCTTGCCAGTCTTTCCAGTGATTTCAGTGCAGACATCGTGGCCGTGGGCTTGGGTTCGGGAACAGTAGAAGTAAGCGATCTTGCCGCCCCAGAATTCGACAACGCCGACTGCATTGTCGACATCGTTGAGATCTTTGAGCTCGGGGTGGTGTTGGAGAGTGCCGGTTGCCCAGCATGCTTTGGGGATGGGGTTGCCGAGGTACCAAAGAGATAAATCAATGTCGTGAATGGCGCAGTCGACGAAAATACCGCCGTTGCGAGAGGCGTAGCGAACGAAGAAGCCAGTTTCGTCGAGAAGATCGCAGGTATTGGAGCGAACCATGAATGGCTCCCCGATGGCCTTGTCGTTGTAAATTTTGGTAGCTGCGTCGCGGTAAGAAGCGTCAAAGCGACGAGAGAACCCGGCCATGACCTTGAGGTGAGGGTTCTTCTTTGCTGCATCAACGACAGTCTGAGCCTATCTCCATGGTTAACAAAGTGTCAGTAAAAGGAATCAAGGGAGCACATACCTCGGCCATGTCGGTGCTCAAGGGCTTCTCACAAAGGACGTGCAGTCCCTTATCGATAGCGGCAAGAGACTGACTGGAGTGCACATCGGTACTGGTAGAAACCCAAACAGCTTGAAGTCCAGGATGGTTGAGCATCTCATCATAGCTATCATACACCCCCATGTCGAATTCTTTATACTCTTCGTTCTCCTTCGCCCACCTGACTTCGTGTTCCATGGAGCTGCATACTGCGACAACTCGAGCACGAGGTACCCTATACAGGAGAGTATGGACGTGTCGCTTGCCCTGGTTCTAGTTAGTAAATTTGATTTGACTAGATTTAACTAAAGGAATAAATACTTACCATGCGGCCAAGGCCAACAACGGCGATGTTCAAGGTATGAGACATGTTGTAAGATATGACAAGTGAAGGGGTCAACTGGAGGAGTCTTCTGTGAGGTTGGGTTGGGGGAGGAAAAGGATATTGAAGAAATGGAGGAAGGAAGCGGCCTGTTTATACCTCTCTGACTCTCTTCTTCATACCTGTTATGTAACAGTTCATACTCATCTTGCGAACTATCTCCGAATATCTCGCCTTGATAGACTTGATTATATTGAGATGCCAACAGATGCTTACCTATCTGAGCAGATGTCGCCGAAGTTTTTACGCCGCGGCTACTGTATCAGAAAAAAGTACGGGAGTAGCTGCCTGATTAGGCAGACAAGCCATTGAAGCTAGCTGTATTTAGCAGGACCCGGCGACTGCGCTAAGGATTGCCGTATTCAGTTCTTTGGCCTCAACGTAGATGTCGGAGTAATACATCATTACAACATCAAAACAGACATCTAAAACTCCACAACTGAATTTGCATATAGGCAGAATAAGTAAAGATAATTAGTAGTGTGATTTAATACAAATCCATTCAACGCTAAGGGGGTTTTATCTTCATAATTTTACTAAATATAGGTAGGCTATAAAAGAATTTTATGAACATATTATGAATATTGAAGCTACCAGGCCTGTTGTATAGAGGCACATACATGGTGTGCTATTAAATAAAGAAAAAACGACCGTTTTTGCATTCTCGATATTTAAACTAGATATAGAACATTGTATCTCTCAGCTTTTGATGGATTTGTACATCATCAGGACTTAGCTGCCCGGTCCCTCCAGCTGCCGAAGTTGCGGTTACGGACGGGGCTGCACTTGGCGACGGCGTGTCAAAAAGACTAGCCAAGTAGCACCGCGCGCGCTCGCACGCGATATCAGCATAGTACGCCGGAGGGCATAGACTAACAGCCTTGGTGGCGCGGCCGAAAAGGTAGCACATATTGTGTGTGAGATCCTCCACGACATCGGCGATGCTCTGAAACGGAGGCGGAATCGACTTCGCATAAATCTGCCGGAATATCTCATCATGTACGATGTAATAGTGACATGGGCGTGCGGTTCCTTGCAGTGCAGCGTGGGCCTGCAGGAAGAAATCCCAGTTCCGCGCTTCAGTCACTCCGCGGTCGACGACGGTACCAGGTTTAGTATTGCCAGACCTATCGCAGTCTTTCTCGGTGGTGGGATAGAATCTCGTCTTGTGCCGCTTACCGCAGACTATAACAGTGAAGCGCGGAAGGCCTTTTTTGGTATCAGCTGCTGGGTACATCTGCTCGCATGCGCGGCGGAGTTGAGGAAGCTCTTGCGAGAGAACCATGTCATATTGGCCTTCGGAGACTCCATCGCGGTATATGAGAATATTCTCTGGCAAAACGGCGTGTTTGCCCTTTGTTTTCCAGAGGCCAAGACGAGATTTAAGCATCTCTGTGAGATCGTCCACGTTCTCTTGTCTCGCGCGCTGTATGCGCAAAGTTGCAGGCCATTGACCTAGGAACTTGTCAATGGAAGACACCATTGCAGAGACAGAAGGCGCGTTGGAAGACGAGCCAGGCGAGGGATGCGTGACGTCGATGCCGACAACCATTGTCTTGTCCTGGTCGATGATGCCGAGATTCTGGTTCTCCACCCTTTGATTGATGCCGCCAAGCTTGAGATTGAACTTCAAAGCGACATTGTTCATGTATTGGTCGCGACCGCGGTCTTTTGCTAGTTTGGAACCCACCGAGCAGATAGTGTGGATACCATAGCTCCTGTCGGCGATCGTCTTGATGCGCTTGTATATTGGCATGTTTGCTCCGGGCAGGATGATGAAAAGCAGATCTAAGGCTCGAGCAGCACGTTGTAAAGTTGAGTCGAGCGCTGGATCGTCTTGATGTTGAAGTTGGAGGCGTTGACCTGGAAACGGCGGAGCTGCGTTGACGCCAATTTTCTGTAGAGCGGTATGGAACTCATTCATAATGGCCCGCGAGCTTTGCTGGTCGAACGAGTCGTGCATCCCAGGAATAGAGATCACCAAGTATGACCATTTAGCAAGTGACGCGCCAATGTTAAATCGAATATCCAGCATGTTCCAACTACCGAAGCGGAGATCAGCGGCCTTGTTGTTCTTGTAGATAACCTTTGGACCAAAAAGGATGCGACCTGGAACTTTGATGAGTCCCGGTGTGATCTTAAGGCCGAAAGAACGCTTAACGCCGTTAGTAAGTAATATACAAAATTGAAGCGAAAACGCACCAAAAGTATGTTGGTGTTCTCATCTAGACCAACAGTCTGCACACCCTCACTGTAAATGGAGCTCGCATTTTCCCATGGTTTTCGAACAGCGTGGCGAATCATCTGTTGCGCTTGGTTGGCGTTGAGCTTCGACTTGGAGGGCTGACCCGGGAGGACAATGCAGACCTCTGCTGGGAGATACATCGGATTGCCTCTGTTGCCACAGTTAACCAACGGAAGTTGGGGATTTTGTAGAACTAGATTGTATGCTGCGTCACAGTCAGTGATGCTATTTGGAGTCATGAAGAGTGAGAATAACTCATTCTGAAAAAATCAAACACAGTGATATACCTCCCAGAGGTAGAAGCTGCTGAGCTCTCTCCCCGAGCCTTACCCTTCCCTTTGCCCTTCCCTTTCGCGCCTCCTTTGGCTACCGGCTTAGGTGCACCAGTAGAGCTGGCTTCACCATCGAGCCAGAACTCCACATCTTTGGCACCAGCCCCGTGCTGTCTGACACGCGGTGGGTGGGCCAAGGCATGCCCATCGTCCTTCCTAGCAAGCCCGAAGATAGTCTTGACGCGGGGGATAACTTTATTCGCTTTGTTACGCTTCTCGGGAAGATGAGTTGTCTGTATGCGAACCAATTTGATAAACCTTTCCAACATGACGGTGCTGTGAGGTCCGTAGTTTGCCATGAGCACCGGCAAAGGAACAGCCTGGTAAAATGCTCCATGGCTCACGTTGATGTTGACAAGAATGCGGCAAGTGGCTACGCGCACGCTCGAAAAGAAGCCTCGAATGATTTCCAAGCCAGAGCCGATGTCTCCTCTGGCTGCTTCACTGCTGAGAGAAAAGCTCTTTGTCGATCCAATTGCGACGAGATTCTTTGCGGATTTGGCATAGTGGTTCAGAAAGATATTCAGAGCCTGCGTCAACTCCTGCTTATCTACCAATGACTCGCTGAGGCTTGTTGAGTTCAAGTAGTTGACCAACTCGCCGACGTCTAAAGTTTTCGTATATTGGACGCGAACTTTGTATACGGTAGCCCTAGCAGTCGGTTCCTCTTCACCTTCTGAGCGATATGGGACCTCAACGAGGACCTCGTCCTGCGAAAACTTGGTTTTGGAGACAAGAGTAGACCTGAAGTCCGTGGCAATGTCGCCCTGTTGAGCTGCAAATTCCGGCGCTTGAAGTAGTAGCTGCACAATCCGGAAATGTTTCCTACCGACGGCTGCAGGGCTGATCTGGATATCGTATCGATGCAAGGTCAAGTTCGACGGCGGCAATAATTCGACGTAGTTGGCCGTAAGTTCAACCCTGGTGCCCCTAGTGCCATATCCTGGACGGCTGGGAAAGCCTTCGGTTAGCTTTAGGCTATTAAGATCGAGCTTGTTTTTTGTCGCTGGGTGTAATGTGTCTTCGACTTTTGCAACCTGGGAGTTTAGGCCTTGGGAGTTGCTGTAGCATCGACACAATTAGCATTGGGTACGATCTTGACTTTGGTCCATATGGTTCTTACGGAAAGATCTGGATAGTCTGCTGACCACCGCCAGTCGGCCTTCCATATCCTCCTCTTCCACCTCCAGCTTGTCCCCTACTACTGCCTGTATCGCCTCGAAAACTGCCGCGGCCCCCCCAAGATCCATAATTGCCCCGGCCACCTCGTCCTCCGCCTCTTCCCCTGCTTCCACGATCTCCACCACCTCTGTTCCCACTAGACATGGTAATAACTGGTTGAGCTGGGACACCAAGCGAGATATAGAAGCAAAGCGATACGTAAGATGTTGAAAGAGATTGAATGCGAAGCAGCGATGCGGGGTGTTGGGTGACTGTTATTCCGGTTAGTGGCTGTGGCTGGAAGCGGGTTGGCCAACAGCTGAGTCGCTCTGACGTAACTTCAACCCCCCTTTGCCAACGCCCAAACAACAGGCCACTGTGCCCAAATTATCTACTATTATCCCTCAACCTTACCTTATCAGGTGCAGTTTTGTAGACCTCACTGACGTTGAATTCCCTACTCCCCTGTCACGAAAGCAGTTTAGCCCCCGTAGGTTTCGTGTTCTTTTCTTCGAGCCAAAATGGAAATACAGCGAGTTTCTCGTTTACACTCCTGAGTAGGAATTTTCAAGGCAGATATTTGCCTGGGCCACATGCTTATCAAGCATGTTATAGATGTTTTCTTATTAGGCATCACTGCATTCTGACCACCATATGTCATTGGCTCAGCTTTATCTTCCCCTCCTTTTATCAGGCCGCAATTTCAGTTCTACCTTCTGTAACTTCTTCCGTAATATTTCTTTTCCAAGGCCTATTCTAAGTTACACATTCATGGCAGTCCTTAAGCTCCGACGCCGTTAATTCTCAGTATTGAATAAGACAGGCCATCCTTGCGTGACAGCAAATAAGCAGCTAAGTATTCGGCCAAGGGCAAAATCAATGTCAAATCATCTCTGTGCACGATGCTCGGCCATAAAATGGTCATCGATAACCCAGAAATCAGGCAATGTCCAGCAAATTAATGGCTCCAATGTCGCAGTCAATGAGTCGCACGAACAGCTTCAGTCGTCTGCCTGTGAGATTTGTCAGCTGTTTTCTCTACTGAAACCGCCGGCCTTAGACACTTCAACATGCTCCTTACGGACAGAGCCTTTGAGTAATTTTTTCACAAATCGCGAAGCCTGCGAAAGCCCTTTAAGACCAGACACGAGCATACTATATATTGACTCGGAAATGAATAAACCACAGCCTGATAGGCGAAGGCATATGGGCCACGTTATAGCAGTTGAACCATCACCCGAAGCATCTCCTATCCGTGAACTCCGGCCCTTCAACCACGAGACAATCGATTTTCAGCAGATCTCAGACTGGATCGAATACTGTAACAAAAATCACCTGCAGCGCTGCAAACCAGACAAATTCATTCTGCCGCCAAAGTTTAAAGTCATCGACTGCGAGGAACCAAAAGTTATATCCGCGCCGGACGATTGCGAATATGCTGCGTTGTCATACGTCTGGGGCAATATAGAAAATAAATTTCCCCAAGTCGTCAAGGACAGCATCAAGGTAGCTTCTAGGCTCGGCTGCAGATATTTATGGGTTGATCGACTTGTAGGTTGGATGAACATAGAATGAGGGTAGCTAATAATTTGTAGTGTATTAATCAAAACCCCGAAGACCCCAACAAGCAAGAACAGATACAAAAGATGGATGCGATATACTCCCGAGCAATTTTCACGATTATCGATGCTGCTGGAACAGACTGCACTTCCGGTTTGGCCGGCATAACTTTCCCTCGCACATCCATCCAAGTACAGCGATGCGTACAAGTTGATGGCGTAAAGCTCACCTACATCGGTACACCTGCCGAAGAAAAGATTCAGTCCAGTACATGGGGTTCTCGAGGCTGGACATATCAGGAAGGACTTCTATCACACAGGCGGATCTTTTTCACCAATGAGCAAGTCATGTTTCAGTGCAATAATATGACTTGTCTCGAATCATTTGCTATTCCCATGGATGTCTTGCACAGACTTGATATCCCCAATACGAAAAAACAGCCCGTCCTCAAGGATACTGAACCTCTTTTCTTACCTCTCAAAGACATTGGGAAGCATTTAATGGAGTTCAGTAAGAGAAACTTTAGTAATGACAGAGAAACTCTAGATGCCTTTTTAGGGGTACTGAACGCCTGTCACAGAGAAGAGGGATATTTCCACTTCCTAGGAAACCCGCTTATTCGTAAAAAGAAGGGCTGGCGTTGGCTGATTAATGCTTGGTACCATGTCAAGCCTGGAGCTAGAAAGGCTAATTTCCCCAGCTGGTCTTGGACTGGTTGGAAAGGCGAAATCACGATGACCAGCTATGATACTCCGGACCATGACCTTCGATTGCTCAGAGAAGATGGATGTTCAATCTCGCTCGATGATTACAGGACGGCGTACAACACAAACCCGTCACAAGCCATGAAACCCGTCATTCAACTGGAAGGGATGATGACAATGATGTCGTTCGAATTCATTAAATGGGGTTCTGAGACAACTCTTCCAAACATGATGCTCAGTCAAACAGTGGTGCAGGATGGCCCTTGGGCTATACTTCCGTTAACAACCGATATTACGTGCTACTCGTTCCTATACTTGGATAACGAAGCATGGACGGGCATTTCCCAACTCAAGCTTCCAATCATGGTGCTGGAGCTTGGGGTCAGATCGCAGAAACACAACCTTATCATACTGGTGTTGAGGGAAAAGGGTGATCTGTACGAACGAGTTGGAATGATTAACATACGGGGCGGGTTCGAGTCTAGTAATAAAGCTAGAAAAGCACCAGCAAAGCTAACTATGTATAAAGACAAAAGCAGAAGATGGATGACCCGGGCACCAATTTCTAATCCCCACGATTGTATCTGGCAGAAGGATCTCGAGAAGAAGACTATCGTGTTGCAATAGAACATTTTATAGGACAATTTCAAGTGCTAGATTCGGGGGCTAGTTCATGGTCGGAAATTTGGAGAGACTTAGTATTGAAGAATTAAAGTCAGTCATTATAGTTAATGGGATTTATTGCTTTCTTTTAAGTAACATATATGTATGAAGAAAGGTTAGCTCAACTAATCAAGATTCAGGAACATCGAGTTGTACCGTAGTACATAACAAAATCATTCTAACATAGTAGGAAGGGTTTATCAATACAATAAAACATGTAGCAGAAGATCAGCAAATACAATAAGGCTTCTTCAATTGAGCACATGAGACTTCATCTAAAACTCTCTATGGCTTATAATATCGCTCCCTCAAAGCTTTGGGTAGCGGCCAAGCCTGGCAATCCTTAAACAACTGAACCGTCTTCTTAAGTGCTTCTTGTTCCCATGGATCGGTGAAGTAGCTCCCATACATTTGTATAGCTAGGATGGCATTTACGAGACCTGGTTGGGTATCGGGATGTTGGACGGCAGTGCCGCAGACTTGAAGGACTAGGTTTCGCACCTCGCCTTCGGCTTTGCGATATGCAGTACGAACATCCTCAGCTTGTCTGGGAGGATTAGTGAATGCATGGGAGCAGGTGCTGCAACACTTACGAGAGGAGAGGTGACTCTGCGATTAAGATCATCTTCGCTATCATCATGTGTTGCATACCTGTTAAGGCGATCGGTGAAGCATACCACATTGTAGGAAATACTTCTCCCAAGACGCGGTCTGGTGGTCGATGAAGAATGGGTTCAAAGCGGCCGGTTACGTATTGATCAAGATATTCCTCTTGTTCTTTGAGTTTGTCTGCGCATCAAGTTGTTAGCACGTGGAACCTGTAGAAGCAAGAGAGCACTCACGCCATCCACTCTCGGACTTGTCGTCAAACAACCATTTTGTGACCTGACTCGTATGGAAGACGATTCTATTCGCTGGCGATATATCTGACCACTCAGCAGGTGGTTCAACCATCTGCGCTGGATATCCTTTCCGAAGAGCATAGTAGACTTCTTGTCGCAAAGCAACCCAGTAAGATGCAATAAGAAGTTCTCGACGGTTAATAAGATCATCCGAGGTTAGACTTCGTAGAACAGCGTTCAGAATCGCGAGGAAGTTTACACCCTCGTCTGGGTGAGTATCAAGAGCAGGATCTTCATCTTCATCGTCTAACTCCTCAAAGTGACGCAGAATCACAGCCGTTGTCACGATGAGTTCTCTAGTCTCTCCATCCTGCGTAGTGTGAAAGTCTTTGAGGACGGGGATACACTTAAGCATATACTCAACTGCGGAGTGTGAACTGAGATTTGGTAATGGCTGGCCGCGATATACGATTCCTCGGGGTGTCTTGTATTTCTCAACGCGGCATAAATGCCGTGCGGACATTGCTAATATGGCATTTAGTAAGGGGGGATATCGCCTGGCTCGTTCCGGAACAACCAGTTGGTATCTTCGCTGCGGATCAACCAGATCAAACTGAACGGTCAGTATCGGCATTCCGACTCGGTGATACCGAACTCACCCAATGGGACAACTCTTCTATGAAATATCGTAAGAGACACGCTTCTTGGACACCTTCCAAGGGCAAGTCTCGTTGATGAGGTGGTTCTAACGCATGCAGTAGGCCGCCCCAAGAAGGACCGCGTTGAGATAGTGCCGGTGGGTTCTGGGACGGTTGAGTTTGAAAGGCTGGCAGGGCTGAAGGTTGCGAGTGTCCGTCACGGGAAGGGGACAGACCTGTTAAAACTGCCGAGTTGTAGTATGTTGAATCTCCTAGTGCAAAGTCAAGGGTCCTGCCAGATGTTTCGTCGTTGTTTAATGCCGGGCGGCTTGCGATGTTTGTTGATGATGCTGAACCTTCACCGGCTAAAGCGATTCTCTGTGTGGCTCGCCGCGAACTTGTTTGAAGACGAACTGTTCACCAATTAGCTACTTCTGCTGGTATTCTCGTATATCGGGCACTTACACTCTTTGGCACTACTGTTGACCCAATTCTGCGACCCTGAGAACTTGGCGTCGTACTTTGCCGACGAGCCATCTCTGAACTGCCGATTCCTTCCCAGACGAACACACTCTAGTCCTTTTTTGAGACATCGTGTGCATACTGTCTCATCACCGGCGCCTGGGACCTCATGTTAGACTCGCGTTGAGTTCTTCATACTTTCTGAGTACTACTGGAATGGAGCTGACAGACATTTGAGGTGTTTGCCTAAAATGGGCAATGTGCGTTAGTCATGTGGCAATCTAGTGTCCTTGTTTCTTACTCTTGCATTCTGTACAGGGGTTTTTAGGTACCGGCATGTCGATGCGGCTCAACTAGTGTCCTTCTGTCTCCAGTAAAGAAAAGAAGAGTAGGAATCGCCGACATCTGACGTTGAGGGCGGGGTTGGCAAATCATCGCCGATACATTCCCGAAACGGTAACCAACCGACGCTAGGTTGAATCTGGAGAGCTCTGAGCCTCTGATTGTATGAAGGCATCGCTATGTCAAGACATATGGCATTTATTCATATTAAATTTAGAAGAATACAACTCTGAATTACTATGCCATGGTTCATCAATCTTTATCGCTATCGACTGCTAAATCCAGCTATGGGAGGGGATTCTATCTGCTAGCTCGTCGCCTTCTCCCAGAACTCGGGCAGAATCCGGTCTTGCACCATACAATGGAGGCGGCTTTAAACAAAGGATATCTGGACGCCGCCCAGTTATTTTCTCTGTCTTTCACTTCTTTACGTCAGCTATGCTCATGTAAAACATGTCGCCCAGATGAGGGTGATGAGAAAGAGGATACAGCTTTCTGTTTACTTGCACTGATACAAACTACTTGTACGCTGGTCAGAGCTATGTCAACTATGTGTATGCATGAAGAGCTTGACCTGCGGCCAACACGCTCTGGTCTGGAGAACCTTTACTGGACTCAGAGAAATATTCTCATCACCTCAAAATTGTCAGATTACGACCCGGTGGATCACGGCTTACTAAGATCCTGGCCGCCTGAGGTGTTCTCAGGGTGGCCCAGACTCTTTTGGCTGGACGACAGCACGATGTTGTTTCAGGCAGTGGTAGCGTCGTTGCCGTCTCACACAGCGGTTTATGTTTCGTTCTCAATACATTGACAGAGATCACATCTGATCCCTAGAGAGCTTGTGTTGTAACAGCTGTTCCTGGTAGGATCGAGTGGAATAACTTCATGTACGATATGGTAGGTGATCAGGGATTCGAGATGGCGAATACCCCGGACAAGGCAGGGTATGACGCAGTCTCCATGTCCACTGTCACAAATCATGACGACCTCGCTGATAGTTCAACGCCCGGACTCAACGCCGAGCTCCTCATCGAAGAGATATTGAGGGAAAACACTAGTCTTCATGCCAGCTACAGAATTTCAACCGCAGCATTTCCCGGTCGACATTTCTCATTGGGCGTTTCTGATATTTGGCATAAGTTAAACAGCGCAGTGACTTCTGCGAACTTCGAGGGAAAGTCATGCGGTTCTCTCAACGGCTTTGAATCCATCCTTGTTGAAGGAGATGGGCTGCTTCCTTTGACTGATTTACCGACGCTACTCCCTCCCATGACACGCGTATTGTTCACACAAAGCTTATCTATCTGGGTAGCTCTTTCGCAGACCTATCTTCCTAGAACTGCTGATCCTATGAGAGGTAGGCTAGTGGCATTACACCATAGGCTGCAAGGCAAGCAGTGTATTAGATGCTGCATTTTGAATGCGGAGCAGTTAGTTGCAAACTACAAGCCTCCCAGAAGCTGTGTATTGATCCTTACCTCTTTGTGCGGGCCAGGGGGTTATGTGTTTGGCTGGGAAGGTTATTGTAGTAACGGTGCGCTTGTTCTTAAGAGGCTTTTCGAAGATGGCATATAAGTATCAAAAGAAAATTAGCTTTTTCGGCAGACAGGTATGCATATTCCCACAAGTTTGACTTGTCATCCTGAGGTCTTATGAACCTTCAGTTCACCGTCCACTTACCCAGATGAGGCAACGCTGTTTTCGCCATTCTGGGCCATATGGTCGTAGATCCCACTCCACGCCATCGAGCCCATAACCCTCACTGTGATACAATTTAGTGAGCGACGGACTACTGCCAAAGCAGAAAAGGAAAACTATCTCTCTCAGTCTATTGATACAAGGGTATTGACATTAGGTATGAGAATCATATAGCGGATGAACTAAGGAATCGGCATGCTTTTCGCCATTCTGGGCATTGTAGGCGAAGGTCCCGCTGCACACCATAACCCCCACTAAGTCAGCATCCAAATCAATAGCACAAAAGCTTGGCCTTGGAGAATGAGCCAAACAGTACAAGCTCCCTACCAATAAGACCCCGCGGACAAAACCTCCCTGCTTGCTTCAGCGGGCCCGGTTCGTCTCCCGCAGCCGCGGCCTATCGATCCTTTCCGAGACTAAACCCAATCGAGCAACAATTATAGATTCGCTATCACGACAGGCGATGTCGTTATCAGATATTGTCGGGTATCCCACTTGTTTTGGGTATGAGACAATCACATCCCCGTTATTGCGAAACAGTAATTATGAGGGGTTTCATTGGTCTGAACAGACGATGTGTTTCCTGAATTGGAGGGTTGAGTCGGGGAGGCGCCGGTAGTTTAAAAGTGTTTGTTTTAAGCTGGGGGGATGGACTTGGGGAGTTCGGCGAATTTGTGGAGGAGAATCGAAGGTCTTGATGGAGATGCTGGAGGATTTGTTGGTGAGGCCGTAATAATCGCTGGGTTGGACATCAACCTCGATACACGGCAGGATGGCTGGCCGTTGTATGGCATTTAGCGTACGCGTCCTGTACAGCTCCCTTATCTAGATTAACAAATTCGCACTTCAGAATTCAAGAAAATGCCTACCAAGTTCCCTCCCCTGCTGCCGAAGTGACACAATGCACTGCAACGTTATACAACCCCCATCCAGACCAACCCATCCTCGCCACCAACAGTTACCCAAGTCCGCAAACAAGGCTCATCCCGCACGGAGATCCTACCTCTTAAGTGGATGTTCTTTTAAGCATGCGACTATTCGGATATACAGGGTGGGATTTCCAACGGGGAGCCCGAGTCTTGGTGCAGTCATGTCAAGATCCCCAAGAATTGTGTCATCCTGCACCACGGTCGCACAGACGATCCATGTTTATATAACTCAATCTCTCGTCGCACGTTTTACTTGCCCCTCATCGGCAAACCAACATCTTTATATCGGTCAATTTTCGCGAGTGATCGCATTCTGCTGGTTATCCCTCTTGTCAATCGCGAATCCGGCGCAATGGGCTTCTCAAACTTTTTTGAAAGCCAGAAAACCACGGCTACCGTGTCGGCGGACCCTGAGGCTAGCGACTCTGAGCCTTCAGTCATTCACGAGGGCGATCTCGCGTACACACGCGTCAAAGGCGGCAATGGCTCTAAACCTTCGTATCAAGAAGCTGTCGGTGCACCTGTTGAATCGCACTCGCCACTTGGATACAACGTCGGTTGGCTTACGGTTATCTTCCTCAATGTCAACATGATGATTGGAACTGGTATCTTCTCTACGCGTACGTATCTTACAATACGAAGAGGGGTGATAAGCAACTGACGATGCGCAGCTTCGAGTATCCTTAACCGTGCTGGGTCTGTCGGTCTGGCGCTGATCATCTGGTTCATCGGCTTCATCATGGCTGCGTCTGGTTTCAGTGTTTACCTGGAATTAGCGAGTTACTTTCCTAATCGCAGTGGTTCAGAGGTTGTGTATCTTGAGCAGGCGTATCCTCGGCCTAAGCACTTCTTCCCCGTCACCTTTGCTGTCCAGTCGGTCATTCTGTCTTTCAGCAGTAGCAATGCCGTCGGTATGTCAATTTCCTTCTTTTACCTTTTATATCTCGTGTTCTGATCATGTATAGTTCTGTCCAAGTACCTTTGGCGAATGACCGGCGATACCCCCTCCGAATGGCAGATGCGAGGTGTCGCTATTGCAGCTTATACCCTTGCTGTCATCTTTGTCATCGCTCATAACAAGTACTCCCTTTGGCTGGTCAACTTCATCGGCGCCTTGAAGATCCTCACCCTCGTCTTGTAAGCCCTCCCATCCCCACAAGCCTTTTACCCCTAACACATCATACAGCATCAGTATCGCAGGTCTGGTCGTCCTCGGCGGCAACGTCAAGCGCATCCCCGACCCCGGCCATAACTTCCGCGACGCCTTCGCCGGTGCGACCCCCAACGGAAACGATCTAGCCAGTGCCCTCGTCAGTATCGTCTTCTCATACGCCGGATACTGGAACGCCTTCAACGTCGTCAACGAGATCCAAAACCCCATTCCCACGCTTAAGAGAAACGGTACAGTCTCGCTCACCGTCGTCGCCGTGTTGTATATGCTGTGCAATATCGCATACTTCGCTGTCGTTCCCAAGGAGGAGTTCGCCGAGGCTAGTGAGATTGCCGCATCAGTCTTCTTCACCAAGCTCTTTGGCGATAGCAAGTCTGCTGCCAATGTCCTCAACTTTCTTGTACTGCTGAGTGCCTTTGGTAACCTTCTTGCTGTGCTGATTGGTTCTGCTCGTATGCTCCGTGAGATTGGTCGACAGGGCGTTCTGCCTTATACCAACTTCTGGGTCTCGACTAAGCCTTTTGGTACTCCAATTGGTCCTTACATCCTCAAGTGGGTGTTGACTTTCATCATGATTGTTGCGCCTTCAGCTGGCGATGCTTTCACTTTCGGTAAGCAGCCTGGTCCCTCTTGATGCTCTCTGATGCTGATCTGTTTCATAGTTGTTAGTTTGGGCACGTACCCCGATGCCATGTTCAGGTTTGCCATGGTTTTTGGTCTCTATGTGCTCCGCCGTCGTCGGTCAAAGGCCGGTATTGGTCGCTCTGACTTCAGAGCTTGGCATGCTCCTGTAATCTTCTACCTCCTGGTCCAGGTCTTCATCCTCGTCATGCCTTGGTACCCTCCCAAGGGCGGCCCATATGCTGGTGATGTCAGCTTCTGGTATGCGACATACTGTGTCGTCGGTATTGCAATGTGAGTAGCAGTCTGGAACTTCAGTATCTCCCAGCTTACTAACAGCCATCTGTAGTGTCCTTGTTTGTGCCCTTTACTATGTTGTTTGGATGTTCCTGTTGCCCAAATGGAAGGGATATGCTATTCGCACCGAGATCACTAATGTCGACGACAATGGAGCCAACACCCACCGACTGGTTAGAGTTCCCTATGCTGATCTTCCTCGATGGGACGAAGAACATGACGAAGCTGGAAACCTTCGCCAGCGAACAACTGTTGTGGCTCCGAGCTCCGAGGGCTCCATCAAGGCGTAAGTGGTGGTTTGTGAAGAGGTCATAGCATCAGATAGCACTAGGAGAGTTAAGTCTATGAACAGAGATTTTGCATACGAACAAGGTTGAAGAAAAAATGGGTATTATTCGTATTATGTCTATCATAATTATTCTAAACGGAAAGCGATCTATTCCGCCGCATTGCTGGCGCAAGACCAAGGAGTTTTGCTTCCTCCCTCAGCGATGGCCTCAATGGAAGCCCAAAGTCCAAGGACGCAGATAAGGAAGCCAGTAAGGAAGAGGATAACATTGGCCACAAATCGGCAAGTCTGCTTTCCATCCTTGAACCAGTTTCCGTAGTGCATCCAGAGCCAGAAGATACCTGGCAGTCCATAAGAGAACCACGAGGCAAAGAGGGCGCAGATGAGACCAAGGAGGTTGTTGAAGACAGGAATGGACTCAGCAATAACCATTGAAAGTGCCCAGATACCGAATGTGACACCGAACCAGACCATGGTAGACAGCTTTGTTCGGCGGACCATGTGCTTGGTGTTTCGGAAGATTCGCTGGAAGATATAGGCTGAAGCGACATGGCCGTAAATAACACCGGCAATGACGATAGTAGGGATGGCGATACCCCAGATGACCTTTCGCATGGTAGCAGAACCAGCGGCAGAAAGCGCAGGCGAAGGAACATCAGGTCCGACAAAAACGTAGATGACGATGGCGGCGAGGAGGTAGAGAGTGGTGTCGACGATCTGGAGGAAAGCCAGAGCCTTGGGCCAATCCTCGGGCTTCTTGAACTCAGAGATGACAGTGAAGAAGCAAGAGTGGCTGGAGAAGGAGATGGCAATGTTGGTGACGGCCAAGAAAGCGCCAGTGAAGCCGAGCTCACGAGCAACCTCAATGCTTCCAGAGCCAATAGGTCGCTCACGCGCAACATCTCCAACTGTAATGAGTACAGCGAGAGTAATAGACATGCACGAAGCCATGGACATATAACTCGTGTACTTCAATGTACGCGGCAGGTTAAGAACCCAGAAAACCGCCAAGCCCACAACAGCCCAGACAATAGTACACGTAGAACTGTTCGTCAGAGTGTTCAGGCAGATAGTCCAAGTAAGAAGATGGCTTCCCATGACAAAGACCTGGAAAATAACCTGCGCCCAACCAAAAACCTCCTGGAAAACGCGACCCATGCCGATGGACTTTCCAATGACTTCGACTGCGTCGCCAAAGTTTTGGACGAAGGGATATTGCGCGCGGAATTCAGCGAGGACGAGGCCGGAGTAGGTGGAGAGGAAACCCATTACGAGAATGAGGACAATTCCGGGGACGAGGCCCACGGTGGCGAGGACGGAGGGGAGGGATAGGATGCCGAGGGATACGGTCTCTGCGATGAGGACAATGCCGCCTTGCCTGGGAGGAATCAGTATTGAGAGAGATGAAGTTGGGATTGGGATTGAACATACCACCACGTTAATGTCTTGTAGTCAATGATCTCCGCCTCCTCATCACCCAAGACAGCATCATCGTTTCTCGGTTCAGGCACAAAAGCCGGAGGCGCATTGGCAACACCCTTCTCTTGATCCTCAGGCGCCGCAGCGCTTTTAGATTCTGTATGGCTCATGGTGATAGTCGCCCGTTAAGTTAGTGGCGCAAGTGTTGAAAAAAAGAAGAGACTCAAGAGTGTAAGACCAATTGACGCGACGATAATTGGAACAGCAGTGTTATTTAAATAAATTCCACTCTGGGGCGAGAAATGGCCGACAACGGTGCGAGTGAAAAAATGTCTTCATGTTAGTTTAACTCCCGAGTCAAGTCGGCCCACTAACATTGGAGGTTCTTCGGCCTGGCCCGATGGCGTCGCGCACCGAATTCGGGCTACAGAGAGTGTAGAGACTGTAATGAGCAGTGGGACGGTTACAGTGATCGCGGTTAAAATTAGTCGATCCTTCATTGGGCGAGATCGGCTGAGTCTGGGAAAAAACAAGCAATGGCCAGATCTGTATTGCTTCAATGCATTTGCTAACTTTTACGTTATGGTCCCACAAAGAGTGGTCTTTTCTCACAAAGAAATCCACCGCTCCAGACTTTCTAATCTCCGCGTAAGGAAAGGGTTTCCCCAGACCGGAGAACACAGCTGGACTCGGTACCAAAAACTCACGATAGATGTCGTTATAGAATCGAAAGAGCCTCATCGTAGCCGCGCGCTTCGTTCAGCTGAAGTTTGCAGCCTCCTTCGCCGCCAAGCTACTGCAAGTTTGTTTTGGAGGAATTCGACTGCCGGAGTTTCTAGCCGACTTCTGGAACGACAAGAGATTTCTAGCGTCGAGTCTAAACCGAATGCAGGATGAGTCAGGGCGAAGTGGATATACAGTTCAGCCCCTGTGTTTTTGTTAGCGCGTGACAGCCCCACCTTAAAGGCCAGGATATATTATAAATATATCTAAAATAGCTATATTTTTCCTTAAAAAAATATATATAAAAATACCTATTTATATTTAAAATACTACTTACTTAATATTTATAATTTAAAATAAGAAAATAAAGAGATATTTTAGTAAAATAAGGTTAAACCCCTGTAGGTAGGTACCCTGCTAGCAAAAAACAGGGGTTAGAGTGTAGGGCGCCGATCGCGCTCCGGACTTGGCGCAGCTTGTGAAGAATAAGAGTTATTACAAATGCCGAATCATACCTATACTATAGGTTAAGCCATAAAAATTACCATCACTTGGAACAGATTCATAGATTTGTTTACCGACCTCAAAGTGATATACTATACTAAGAATATGTTATCCTGAGTTTAGTTAATATCTGAATATAAAGTCTAAAGCTTTGGGCATTTATCCTAAAGTTTGCAAATTAACTCCAAGACATCGCTATTTCTTGCTTTTCTTCTGCTTCCCCTTCCCCTTGCGACCAGTATTTCTACTTCTCAGATAAGTGCCATAGGTCAACGGCCAAGGTCCACGAGACTCATTTTGCACCCAAAAAACATTAATTGCAGCCTCAAATTCGGCCTCCCATCCAGGAGGAATCAATCCGCATTGTACAAAAAGATAAAATTGGTCTCGAACCCAGCCACCGCAGCCCCTCCCCGACTGGGTAAACTCATAGCGGTGATTATCCGCACCGACGATTGCATCCAAGAATTGGCCTACAGTGTGGCCATGCTGCGCAGGTATGCTCACCGTCTTGTTCGAGTGACGTGTGATGCCATAGGGATGACGGATGATATCGAGACGGCCGAGGAAGCCTACGCGACCAGGATACGCGCCAGGCACGATTTCTAAGCGAGTTGATTTTCTCGGTCCAGTTTGTAGGAAAATGTCCCAATGATTTCCGCCGCCTTCGACGACAGTATGAGCCACAAAGTGAACTGTTGCGACGACGGAACTGCGGATTTCGTTCTCTGCTGTCTCGGGCGTGTAACTCAGAGGATTCAGGTTGTGCATTTCGAAGTTCGTATGAGAAGGCCTGCCTTCGCTCTTGGAGGGAGAACTTGGACCGCAACCCATTTTGAAGTTGGGGGATTGGTTAACTGTTTGAAAGTATATGATAAAAAGTCTGATTGGATAAGAATGCTCAGGTCGTTGATATCATAAAGAATCTTGTTCAATGACACAGGTGTTCTTCATCCTTTTATCATCCTTTCCGTCATTGATTCTTCGGTATGTTTTTCAATACCTTGAACTGATAGGCGCGCGCGTACCTCAAGACTTCCTAGCACATTATGCGATATATGACCAACAGTTCTTCACTGTGAGGGTCACCGACCATAATCGCCAAATGGCAACGCCCAATAAAAGTCATGTTTGCACAGCCACCTGCTGGGGATAAAGTTAAACTTTAGGCAGCGAGCACGGATAATAGAAAAGGAGCTTCCATGGATAGCCACAGAACAGCCAGTATCAGGGTTTTGAAGAGCCGTCTTGGCTGGTCTCAAGGGCCAACAACTTTTTACCAAGGGAAACAGGCGAATCATAAGAATTTCTGACATCAGCGCGCGATTCGCCTGTAACATAACTTGCAAAACGCGGCGGTTAAATGTGATTGCTTGTAGCCGCTTGTAGCATTATTTCTATTAATAAGATTGGCCCAACTACAAAACTGTTGGTTCAGTGTCAATTACAATCATATGGTGCCTAAGGATCCTGGCTTGTTCAGTAAAGTTAATGTTACCCGAGGTTGACCCGGCAGAAGAACCCCACTGCCAAGCAGTTTCGGCTCACTTGGAACAAACAACAACATTATTGGCAGGTAGTAGGGTTCGTGAATAACCGTTCTCTGCTACATATTGACCGATGCGAGTGATTCTGTCGTCGGCACACCATTATTCTTGCAGAGATGGGCTGCTCATTGTCGAAAAATCCTGGAATAGAGCCACAAAACGACAATCCTCCGCCGAAGGGTCCCGCGCCTGGCGACAGACCATCCTTCCCTCAACCATACCAAGACGTAAGTTCAGAATATGTCTCAATGCAACGCATGATCGTTGTAGTATACTGACTCACTATAAACAGCCTAGATCAATTGAAGATGAGAATACATTCCCGCTTGATGAGCGGGACATTGTCTCAGTTTCGGACGAGGAACTTTTAGCAGCTTTCTTGACGGCGCCTCGACTTCACGATTATGGAGATGTCATAATACCACGAATCTCGAAGCATCTCGTCATCAAAGGCGGCCCAGGCGTGGCAAAGAGCGAAGCAGAAAACATGAAATTTGCTCTAGAAACCCTGGGCCTTCCAATTCCCAAGGTTCATCATGCTTTCACCGCTGAGATCCCAGAAGATCCAGACATGCCCGAAACACCCTTGGTAGAAGCCCACTTCATTGTCATGGACTACATAAAAGGATCCATGATGGACAAAAGCTGGCAGTCCCTGGATACGACTGCCAAAGCAACAGTGGTCCAGCAGGTCGCGGATGTTATTGACAAGATGCAATCTACGATCCTCAATCATATGCCGGTAGGGCCTATTGAGAGGTCCCAGGATGCCAAATTCCAAGGCCCATGGTTCACAGACTACGGCGCGGGGCCTTTCAACACGCTTGGCGAACTCGAGGACTGGTGCAATCACAAAATCGACGTCGGCATCATGGTTAAGCAACTAAAACCCGAAACGCCAAGATTTGAGTTCAAGGATATCGTTCTGACCCACCAAGATTTGGCGCTGAGAAATCTGGTACTCGATAAAAATATGAAGGTTTGGGTAATAGACTGGGGTTGCGCCGGTGTATATCCGAAAGGTTTTGAACAAGCCGCGCTGCAGATTCAGGCGGAAAATAATGAGTATGCTGATATGGTACTGGAGAGGCTCTCAGAGCGACAAGATACCATGATCGCTCAGTATAGGAAAATCGCATATGGGCTGTCAACTGGGCGTGCTTTATGAGACGGGGTTCAAGAACGAAATCGATGTCTCTACAACATACGGATAATGAAGATATCAAGACAATATGAAGATCAATGGCTGTTGACCACTCTATTATGCCGTTGATGTACTTAGCGAAACATAAGTGAGGACTAACGTAGATCAAGACCCCGATTTCGCTGCGGATTTGGATGAATCTGGGCATTGTCACGCGATCGAGTGGAGTTCAAGGGTAGGGGTATCGGGGGAGCTAGAAGAACTCCAGAAAACAGATTTGGCCGAGACCGACGACCCATTGTCTGTGCTGACAATGAGATGGGGATGACGTGGGGCCAACATTGAAGCCGATCACGGCAGTCGCCGCCTCTATACCCAGTTGACCAAGCTGCAGAATCGGAGGTTTTGAGAAAGCTTGAATGCAGAGCCAAGACTTGCCTAACTTCGATACGTCCCAGATTCGTCTGATGGACTATTCAGCCGAAGCTTGTGCTATATAGTACTAGTCAGTGGTTCTCGGCAAGCTACAGATCCTGGGTGACGGAAATGAGTGGAGAACCATCAAGCGGTTGTACAACCAATTCATCATACACAAATCACATTCATAAAGCACCCGTCTTAAGCTATGATATATTGTACCGAGTGTCCATTTATACTATGCTGGCTTAATGTCCTCCTTGCCTTGATGCTATGTTGGTAACCCCGATTTCCAGGTCTTTGACTAGTGTGACATTTAGAGATCATCATCACCAGTCTTCTTGCAGCAAGTCCAGCAAGGGTAGTCAGAGTCTCCCTAAAGACTGTTAGTAATAAGCTCGTTACCATCACTGATAGGTAGCATACAAATTTCTTGGAGTTCTGGTCAAATAGTTAGCAATAATCAATGAAGCGTAAGCATTAGGATCACTTACCCAGCCCTCGGGGCATGTTGGCTCCTCAGGCCAGCAGACCTTGAGGCAGACCTCGTAGTTGTGGACGTTGACGACGCCCTTGTGGTTGGGGGTGACGGCGTGGTTGGAAGAGGGCTGGGAGACCTGGATGCGGAGGCTGTGGGTACAGGGTTAGTATTGAGTTGTGCGACTGAGTATGATGGACTTAGATGGGACGTACGTGATCTCCTCGCCGTTGGACTGCTTGGCGCTGAGGGAAGACCAAGGCATGGCAGCGATGCCGTTGGCAAGGAGGAGAGTGGAGGCGATGGAGAACTTCATGTTGATGGTTTGAAAGTAAAGTGAAGTGAAGTGATGTAGTTGTGTAGTGTAAAGTGAAGCTGTTGACGTTGGTGAGATGATAGAACAGACGGGAAGAAGCTGGACCTTTATAGATTTTCCTTCCACCCAAAGCTCAACCATCATCCTACTTATTGAGTCCATGAACATATGCTGTGCTACATGTTACCCCTCATCGATAACCAGCCATGCCTGAACCTTCCTTGATTTACTCACCGATGGTCCGCATGTCTTACAAGTTCTGTCATAGGAAAGGTTTCCGCTGCGTCGATCATTATGCAAGGAGGATGGAAGGCGATTCACTAAAGGCGGCACGGGAGGGCAGCCGCTTGATCCCTGTTGTAAGACATAAATACGAGCGATTGACGATCCGGTCTCACTTGCGTACAACCTACCGATGGCCCTTAGCTCTTAGGTTGTCGGACAGTCGCAGCGGGATGTACGTGGTGTTTTGCCGAAATAAGACCTCTAAGTAGGTGCCTACGTATCTCATCTTGTTAGGGAGTAGAACATTGTTTCAAGATATTGCCTGAGCCGTTTGGAAAGAAATACCTTAGATCTGAGTACTTCTCAAACCGATCCTTGTAGGATCAGAAAGCTCGACTCCAAGGAGTGCAGTAAGTAGCTACCTGAGCAATGCCTTGGAATATATACCTATCTCATCCAATACTCATGTTGTATGGTTGACGATTTGTTCTAGCGAAGGAGAAATTGATATTGATGGTGATCGGTTCAACAATCTGTTCTGAAACATGAGCTTTATGCACTCATTCAACATACTTAACGTGTATAACTGCCGTTCGGCTTGCAAATACTCCATGGAAGCCCCACTGCAAGCGGTTCCAAGGTAACAATTGTCCGCTGTTCGATGAAGCGGCGTGCATCGGACCACCTGAAGTCTTTCTGTCTGGACTACTCATGCCCTGTTTCACTGCATTGGTGTCAAAAGCCCACTATGGTGTTATTTTCACTGCGACCTACTCCCAATAGTCGAAGTTCTCTGCGTTAGTAAGAGCTCTCAGCCGCAAATCTCAATTGCAAACAAGACATCTAGCCCCGAGTTGCAAGTGACAGAGATGTAAGTACTAGGTGTATGGTTTTTGACTTGAACCAAAACCTCTGTCTTACCCAACCATTTTTTGATCTATCTCTGCTCGGGAGCCTTTTTCCTCCGCCTCCCCGGGAACCCACTTCAGGTGATCTGTGTATGTTTTAAAGAGCTCGTATCCCATAGTTCTAAGGTTATCCGAGACACAGATCCCAAAGGTTTAATGTGGGGTCTGCCTTGATTCTCGAATTCTGATAATAATTGGCTAAAGGCCGATTTTGGAACATTCAAATCAAGTCTAAGAAACATATTGATCTCATCCTTTGACTGGAAGACGGCTAGGACCAATCAACGTCTCCATACAATCATGTGTCATGATTTGGAAGGTCCCGTTACACGCAGCAGAAACACCGATACCCGGTACATTGTCTCTTCGGGCCATCGGACAAGTAAGAGGACTGTGTATCCCGTGTCTCACCTACCCTGCCGCTATGCAAAGCGCTCCGTTCGGCATTGCAGTCGTAAGATATCAGCGCTTATGCAGGGATATCTTGAATCTATGACACAACTCTATGCGGGTCGGGGACTTTTGCTCAGCTGAATAGCTCGGTGAGGCGAGAGAAGAAAGCTAATGTAAGGAGGCCCGTGGTTCAGATTCAAGATAGCCATCTTCAGGGATTGAAGCTGAAGCGTGTCTGAGACATAATCAGCCACTAATCAAGGCCCGATCCTTTTAGGCTATCGAAAGACAAGACTTGAGGGGCTCATTGCTTTCGTACTCGAAATCCCTCAGGGGACAAACTTCTTGACCGATTACGCTCTCTTTCCATCCTTTCTCCAGAAGCTTTAATCTTTTTGCCAGTTTCAGGATCCCATATCCAGCCCTCCTTCAGCCACATCCACCGCAAATAAGCCCTCAGCTCTTTGTCAAGTGGCACAACCCTCTTCCACTCAGGCTCAAACCCCCGCACTGCATTCAACCCATCCCAATCATCGGCTAAACCCCTCAGCATGTCTCGGTGGAAGATCCGATAGCTATCAATCGCGTACGGACCAAGGGACGGCAAATGCGCCACCTCCCAGCCCTGTCTCACATCATCTTCATCCAAGACTTCATCCTTGCCAATGCCTAAACCATCGCCCTGCAGCGGGTAATGCAGCTTTCTGTACCGCCTTGATTTATGGGGTGGTTTGTCAAGCCATGTCTTGGCAAAGGCGATGAACCGAGCGGCACGGGAGTTGTAAAGTCCGATTGGACGGATGAGATCTGCGAGATCGGAGAACCTTGCTTCTGCGAGGTGACTCGGCGTTGGGTACTGAGATATGAGCTCTTGGAAAACTGGGCGGGCCTGGGATCCTCGAGTCCTGTTCCAGAGAACGGCTGCAACGAGGAGTTGGTACAGATCTGTTCCGACGGTTTCTTGGATCAGACCGAAACGCTCCCTGGAGATTGGAGGGATTCGAGATGCCGAGAGTACGACTCCAGAGGGTAGTTTTCGTGATGTTGTCTTACGTTTCTCAGTTTTGATGGGTTTCGTGTCACTCACATCGGTTCTGACCATGGAGCGTGTGACACGTCGATCAACATGTAATGTGAGGGTATCGGTCTGGTTCTCCATAGCGAAGTAATAATAAGAATAACACAAACGACGTCCAAAGATGCGGGTTGTTCCATGTCTTGTTCAGTCTACCCAAGAGAAAAGAGAAAAGAATCGAATACCAAGATCGTATGTAGCCAGGTCCATGACGCAATGGACATCTGCCGGGACATTTCCCCCGCACTGAAGAACGAGGCCAGCCACCAGGTGAGACAAACAAGCAGTCTCTGTTCAACGTAGATCATTTTAATCATGAATCATGTGCAACGAGGTGAAAGCATTATTGGAATTTTGTGCATCGTTGTAAACGTTATACGGTCGTAGTTGAAGATGCATCCCCACAAACTGTGTTTTCATAACAGCACCATGAATTTCATAAATCTTATGACTCTATTCATCAATTATGAAAATACTAATAACATATGATCATAGGTCTTGGTAAATCTCAAGTAAGACTTAACCTCCTTAACATGACCAAACCTCTTTTTCGCATCTTCCATCAAAACAGAAGGCAGAATAATAACATCCTTAACAACACGCTATTCAATTGGTGTAACAACATACTTCTTATTTTCAGCCTAAAGCTAAATCAATAACTCGCAGTACCTTAGCTGAGTTAAGACTAGTTGAAGTAGGATACATCATCGTAAGCCGAATCTTCTTGGAAAGGTCGGTTACAAGGACTGAGCGGATGGTGAAGGGAACATTCTTCTCTGCGATATTATAGAGGTCTTCTTGGCTGATCATATCATAGAGAAAGGCGACTTTACGGTCCGCGTTGGCTGATGCTTCGAGTACTCCGGGGGAAGATCGACGCTTTTGTTCACATACTTTGAGAATCGTCGATGCTTGCTCAATAAAGATGATCATTTGATTGAGAAAGCAACTTGGCGAGCATGACTGCGGAGAACGATCATACAAGACATTACGTCACATTTGTTTGTAGCGGAGGAGCAGTCTTGATAATTACCTCTGTATTAGTATTCCCATCCTCGCAACGCCCAAGGAGTAAAAGAAAAGCACGCTTGGGGCCAAAACCAATCAACCTTACTCTTGGTGCTATCGCGGTCGCTCTTATAGCGGATTCCTCTGCAGTTTTTAAGGCAGTCTCTTCTCGCCGGTATCAACATGTATGCAGCTCACTTGGACATCGTTCCTGCGAAGGCAGGTTGCTGTCATGCCAAACAGACCAGTTACTAAGTTCTCTCCGCCGATTTAAACTATCAGGTCACAAGCCCCAATTACAAATAACACATTTATCTCACGACTTAGGTATTATACCGACCATGAGTAAGGCGCGTGATGTAAGCATCGGCTGTCAGGTCTATCATCTCAAAATAACACTCTCAAAACTTAACCGATTCAATCTCTCCTCTTGATAAACTGGTTCCAGCTTTGCAAAGGCTACCAGCGTAGCTTTGAATATTGAGGTAGATTCCGCACGTGAAATGAAAGAAGTTTTCAGCTGTTCTCGGTGGTCTGATGAACGTCAATTCATTCGCCAATGGTTGGGGGGCCATGACTCTGCCAAGGGCGGCAAAGTCTTGGTATTGACTAATGAGCTGAAAGTCGACCTGCCTATTTCGATTGCATGTTCCATTAACAATAAAATGTGCTTCTAGGCCTCTTAAATTGTGTCAAGAACTCCCGGTATCAATCATCATTCGTAGCCGCTTTCATTCGAGCCTGCTGCGTGCAGATTTAGCTATGTTTGAAACTAGAACGAGAAAACTCGGAAGAAAAAGGTTTTGTGATTAGACACTTATTCTAGGACTGAGAAACTGGAAAAGGGCGGCACGGCAATTAACGCGTCAGCACATGTTAATCTGGAGCTGAAATGTCGTGTAACACACCCGCAGCCTTTTGAGACATAATCATCTCACAAATGGAACAGTAATATCCGAGAACCAAGAAGGAATCCCCTACTACCTGTCTACCTATATAAGGACCTTCCAGTGTCATTATGGCTCTTTTTAATTTTCTTGCCCGTGAAGAAAGTAGGTGAATTTATCTTTGTCTCTCGAATTATTCTTCATCATGTCGCTCACCTGGTCTCGGATGCTTCTCCTCCTCCCCGCTCTGGCGATTTCAGCTGCAGCACTGCCACATGCCCCAGCCACCACTGAGCCAATTCTCACTCCAAACGAGTGTCCTCGCCATAATCCTCAAGTCCAAGACGGGTCAGTATTCCCGGTAGTTGTGTTTTAGTCGGCCATCTCGAATACTTACTTGCCCACAAGAACTCTCGTCGACCAGCTCTGGACACAGAACTGTGACCTAGTGACCAAGTTTCTCAACAATGCATTCACCACTGCCCAAGCGGCACAAACCTCCCAAGGGACTCTAGAGTCACTGCAATACTACTTCGTTGTCCGTATTTACGACGCTCTTTGACCTGCATTCGCTGAATCTGTTGCAGCAAGATTATTACTATCTCACGTTGACAGTCCCTCGACTGCCTTTTTTGAGAGTGCACTAGGAAAAGTTCTTAAGGAATAAAATGCCCTTTTGGTTTTGAGGATTTCTTGTGCTTCAATGCGGCTTGAGGCATGGCAGCAATTATATATTCATTTTGCTTTGGTTGCATGGGAGGCTTGTGCTTTTGGTCTCTGAACCTGGCAAGTGGTATTGTTTGATTGTTGCTTTATATGATGGTATTTATAGCTTATTCGACGCATACATTAATTATTAGAGTGCTCTTTTGACCGCATAGATCTGACTGCTGATGCTTACAGCACTTGCCTTGCTCATTAATAGTAGAAGCAATATTCCCGGAGCTTAAGAAGCTAACTGACCTTTCTTTTATTCTTTGATGTGCAGGGGGCTTAGAGTGCGTATCCTCTCGAGGATGTCGACATGCATACAGTTCACTTGGATATGGCTATTGCGAATGCAGATTACAGTCATGCACAAGTCTTCGCATTGCTTTATTTTCATGATCAATTTCAACTACTTGTACCGAAATTATTACACTTGATCAGCTTACAGTTTGCTACCCTTCTTCAGTAACTCGCCCGTATCAACCATGTTCACGAGGGCCTTGGTATTCAGCAATCCCGGATGAGCCTCACTCAGCTGTTGAATTCCACACAGCTGCATGGCATTTTCCAGCTCATCTTTCAAGACTGGTGAGAACTTGTTAGCTCCTTTTACTCCCGACTGCATTTGTTTTGCTTACTGTTCATCAGATGCCTCACACCTTCTTCTCCGTACATCAGAGCATAGAAGAAAGGTCGGCCAACACAAACTCCATGAGCACCGAGACAGATGGCTTTGAAGACATCTGTCCCTCGACGAATACCCCCGTCGATGAAAACAATCATCTGGGATAAGAGCTGTGGGCACTTGAGGTTGATCTCTGCCAGAGTCAGAAGTGCTGGCTGCGATGTGTCAACACCACGCCCGCCATGATTCGAGATGTAAATTCCTTCACAGCCGGTTTCAAAAGCCTTCATGGCATCTTCAGCACACTGGATCCCCTTGATGAAGATGGGTATCCCAAGGGTTTCCTTAATAGTTTGGATCTGGATCCATGTAACGTCTGGGCTGATTGCTGTACTTGCGGCGCGGGATTGCCTGCTCTGTTTTTTGTCATTTGACTGGCCCTTTTCTTTCGCCATCCTCATCTCGTAACGCTCATTGGCCTCTCGTTTACTAAAGACCGGCAGATCCACAGTTATCATTACAGCCTTTGGTGAAGCACGACGAATCTCATCCAAGAGCCTTGCCAATGCTGAAGGATCCCGCGGAATATACAGTTGATAAAAGAAGGGATAGTTCTGGGGCAGAGTCTCAACGACTTCTCTTAGCGAATATGAAGCAAGAGTAGGCATTATAATAGTACTCCCCGACGCTGATAGTCCCTTTGCCAACCCAACCTCGGCCGACGGGTGCGTCAGCATAGCCAAGGATGCGGGAGCGTTGAAGATGGGGACGTCAAAACGGTAGCCCAGTATTGTTGTGCTTGTATCGACCTGGCTGATAGGTCTACAGACTCGAGGCCGCAGAAAGACTGACTGATATATCTCGGCGTTCTTGGACGCTGTGTAGCAGTCATTGGAAGCACCGGAAACGTAAACCCATGATCGTTCGTTGAGGCAAGATCTTGCAGCATCTTCAAAGTCTTGCAGGTTGATGATGGAGTCCAGTGGTGGGGGGTTTCTGATGAGCTTGGGGTTTTCCCAAGACTGCTGAACCTGAGCTGGTGCCAATTCTGGAACTCTTCCCATTAGTTTGGGGGCTCCGAAATAGCTTATTGCCAGCTTTGGGCCGTGGACGGAGTTGTAAACTTCAGAAGCATCTTTACCGTGGTGCTCTTCGATGACATCTTCACCACCGGGATGCGTTTCAGCGAAGCCGGTAACGTCCCAGACATCTCCATTGATGATTGTCCAGGCATCGTTGTTATGTGTATGGCGAGACACCTCCGCCCGTGTTAAGTCTTGGAGAGCTATCGCGGATGTTTTAACGGTGCACATGGCCTTACAGTAACCCAAAATATAGCAGAGCTGTACAGGGCCAAGTGTTTTAATAAGTAGTGCTCTAGTGGCAGTTTAGTCGCATACCCGCTGGCATGCGCCCTCCCATTACACGCTCGCCAGCTGACTGCATTACACCCTCTAATCACAATAACACTTACCTGGTGAGTGGAAGATTTATTCCAAATATCTTTTCCTTATATGGGGTGAATACGTAAGAATAGGGTTACCTAGAAGAATATCATTAATAGGCTTTTATTATATATATACCATAAAGCTTGGTAAAACTTCTATAGATAGTAATAGAATTAACTTTATTTATTAAATTAATTAATTAAGGGAATATTTTAGGCCTTAAAGAAATAAAATAAAATAATTTAATAATTTAAGTTACCCTCTTTAGGGGAACTTAATGTAATTTTAACTGTATTTATTTATACTATATATAACTTTATTAATAGCTATATTTAAGAGATTAAGCTTTTATATTAAAGTCTATTTATTTATCCTAAAAGCTAGATTTATTTATTTCTCTATACTATTATATACTTAATAAAGCTTTATAGCTAATATTTACTGCTTTTTAAGCTTATTAAGAAGATTTTATTATTAAAATTCTTTATTTTATTTTTAACCTTTTAAGTAAGCTTATTTAGCTTTTTTATTTAATTATTAAAGAATTCAAGTTTTTTAAAATTTTAATTAAACTAAAAGCTAAAATAATAATAGCTAAAGCTTATTAATTTAATTTTAATAAAGTTACCCTTTTTATTATTTTTAATTTTAAAAGAAATAAAATATTTATTAACTTTATTAAATAGGTCTTTAATAAGTATTTAAAGTAATTTATAGTCTAAAGGCTATAAGTTTATAAAGGGCTAGTTATTCTTATAGTTATATTATAGTTAAAGGCTATTAATTAATAACTAAAAAGTAATTTTACTATTTAAAATAAAAGGCATTTTTATAGTTTATAGTTTATAATTTATAGTTTTTTTTATATAAGAATTTCTTTTATTTTTAATAATAAAAAATTAAAATTAAAATAGCTTTTTATATTTTATTAACTATTAATAAAGTTATTAATTAAATTATTATAAAAGTATATTATTTTAATTTTAATTAAAAGACTTATTTTTATAAAGGCTATATATATATTACCTTTAGAAGCCTAAAGTTAATTAATATTTCTTAATATACTAGCTTAATATATCTTATTAAGATATTACAAGCTTTAACTATTAATTAATAATTTAAGTCAGTATTTAATGTATGGTGTTTTAATAGATGGCGTGTATTATGTAACTATTAGCCTGACTAATGTATATATGTATTATATTCTCTATTTGCAATATTGGCACTTTTGAGATGTTAACTGATGTCTGACACTCAAAACTTATCAGACTTACGGTAACAGTGCCAGAATCAGAGCCCTGGTCAGCCACTGAGTTACAATTAGAAGCAGTTGCCTGTGTGCCGCATACTTGACCAGCAGCAGGCATACTGGCGCACATCGAAATAGGAGACTTGTATATCCTGTAAGCTAAAGAAACTCCAGAGGCAGTGCTGTGTGTACTTACGCAAATGGCAGATCGTGGCTTACGATCCTGAGCCGAGACAGAAACAAAGGCTGTCGCCATGATGAAGATACCGAATAGCCGCATGATGAGGTGTCAAGGACTGGTGAATTAAAATGTATGATTTCTTTTGTGTTGAGACTTGGCTGCTGTGTACGCTGAGGTATAAATACTGCTCTCTGCCCAGAGCTTACCGCCTTTCCCAGAGTTGTATCAAGACGGACCCAGTCACCAAAGTTAAAACTGATCATTTACACTCGCGAATGAGAAAACATCAAACGACAAAACTTAGAAATACGGACCCTAAAGTCGGGTTGTCATTTCCGTCACAAGGATTGGGTGTCAAGGCTCGTATTGATGGAAATTGGACATTATGCATTTGTATACTTGTAACAGACCCTGGGAAAGTTAGCTCGTGGAAACTATTCTCTATATAGCCTTGGGCTTCTAAACTTGCGAAATTAGAATCGGGATGATAGAAGAGGACACCGGCTCATCGGTGTCCGTATATAGTTGATGAGATGCTAATAATTATAGATACAGCCCTGGTAGGCTGGTACTACCGCATCCAGTTGCTGATCTGATTCAGTGGGGAAATGAAATCTATATATAACGGTTCAAGAAATTATCAATTTACACAAAGACTCTGAGGTTATAGCAGCTACACAAGTTGCAGCGATATAACAAAGCAGCTAATGGAAAGTCTTATGACGCACTTTTCATGACAGGCAGTGCTCTTCGATCTTCCAAGCCTCACTTCTTCCTGCCGCCCTAGGCCAACACCTCTGTTTTCTTTCCCGGACTTACACATCCCTGACTACTGCAGGTACTATGCCAGCACCAGCTAATTGATTAGCTGGCTGACAAGATGCTGGCTCATGCACTCTCTGCTCTGTTTGGGGTTCAGGGCCGGTGTCGACATTTGAGAAGTTGCTTTTGCCCGCGGCATCGCTTGGCCCTTCTGCAACGGATGTATCCTGCTCTGAGCGAGCCATCATCAAGCGTTTTTTATTCTTTTGCTCGAGAAGCATCAGTTGCATCTGGTAGTCTTGTAGAGCATGCGTTGAAGGTCTCGCCGGCAGAAGAATCTCGTTCGCCGATGGGCTGATTGTTGGTCCCTGAGCTTGGAAACTGTAGAATCTATATCGCATCTCACATCAGCTTGCTGAATTATCGGTACCATAGCTGCCGTAGCAAAGGATATCTGCCGGATAATTTGCGATAGGAGAGCTTGGACTCACTGTGGAATCTGGAGTGCGGCACTTGCTGCCAACTGTGGAACGCCACCACCAGTAACCCTGTAGTCTTGCGGAGTGCGGAACTGCTGCACAACCTTTCCGTCCTCCCCAGAGGGTATACCCCCAAATGTTGAAACTCTTGGAGGTTTTTCGCCGTGTGCAATTTGTCCGCCATGTACTATACCTTCGTTAGACCATTCTACAACAGGCTGTGCCTCCAACATCCTAGTCCTCTGAATTTGCCTCTCCTTAACTCTTCTGTTCTGGAACCAGTTCTTTGCAAGAGTCAGCTTCCGATACAAGGCGGGCAGCTACAGACTCACATTTATCCTCGGCTTGTCTACCTGCAGAAGATCCGCGATTTCACTCTTTCTTTGATGACTTGGCTTCGGGGTTTTCTGGAACTCTGTTTCAAGTAGCTCAGTCTGAGCTTTTGTCATGGGGGGCTTGCGTCCGGCGGCTTTGGGGGCGAGCGGGTAGGATGAAACCGTCGTAGAGGTTACGTCGTCCGCCGTATCTGGCTTACTAGCAGTAGAGTCCTGGGTATCTTTCAGGGCATTCTCATCTGGTTTGCCAGGCTCCTTGACGGTATCAGAGTGATTCTTTTCTCGGTTCTCGCCTGCTCGAGTATTTCTTAGTTTGCTGAGTGTCTCTGACTGCTGTCGAGCCCCCGACGACAGCGAAGTTACATCGTCTAAGCTACCGAGGGCCGACTTGACTGATTCTTGGCTGCGTACTCCTTTGGGATCTAGGACAGGCTGCTCTTTCGTTTCAGCACTTATACCAGGATTATCTGCTTCAGGCCCAGCATTTAGAAGTCGAAACGTGGGATTTTGTTGCTTCGATATGAGTGCCGACACCGGCTTCACGGGGAGTCGAATCATGTTCATATCCACACCCAGCCATCGAAGGAGAAATATCGCCCCGCCAACAAGTAAGAGGACGATAGCGGCTGCTGGCGGGTACCACACTGCTGAAATCTCAAACTTTGTCATACCGAAGACGCTCTAAGATTGATTAGAAAGTTGCTGACATATCGGGTTGACTTCACTTACTGCCACGAAAGATAGCGGAAGGAAGATAGTGGCTAGGACATTTAGCATCGCCGTTGCTTGGCCTTGAGCTATTGCTTGAGTGTTGAAAGCCTGTTTTAAGTTAGTTTTGATGTCAGCCGTATGTTACAAAGTGAGATCTGTTCATGTAGGCCTACCAGACTGAGGAGGTTCTCCAGTTGACGGAGGATGACCTCAGAAGTCTCGAGCTGATGTTCTAGATTCTGTTGAGAGTCTTGCAGTCGATTCTCCAGCTCTGCGAGCAGCTCGAGTAGCTCAGTACTCTCCTTCAACTCGGCATCATCCATTGGCTGTCCTTCGTTCCGCCTTCTCCCCGCCAGGCTCCGCATTTTGTTGATGCGTGCCATCTTGCTATTCGGGAACATTCTCCGCAGGATTTGGCTGTATTTTGCATAAGCTGCAATGAACAGGCGCAGATCTTCCCGGAGGGCGATGACATTGGCCATGTCTTGATGAATGATGCGTGTCGTGCCAAGGTTAGCGACGGCATTGGCGCTCGAGTACATAGACGCATGCCTCTGGGCGAGTTCGCGCCGCGCATTAGTCCAGATGGTTGGCCACCCTGAGAAGGTAGCAGCAAGATCAAGGAACGCCCATTGTTCGAACTTGGCGAGGCGATCTTGCCGTCGCCCGATGGACCAGAACTCGCCCATCTTCTCTGGTACACATTCGTGGAAGCTGATCGTCACGACAATAGCAATCTTTTGAGTATCTTGTTGACTTCCTGCTACTTGTCGCTCTACAGATGAACACCAGCAGAGAATGGGAAGGAAGTTAACCCGTGCGGGAGTAATATCATCCTTAGGCCCTCTCTGGCTGCGGCTTGCTCCTTGAACTTGTGGATAATTGGCAAGAAAGGCCACGGCTATAATGACGATAGACACATCCGTCAGCCTCAATACTAAATCCACTTAAAACGGCCCTGTAGCTCAAGTACTCACATCTCTCGTCGGTGGTGTTTGGGAGAATAACCGTGCCTCGTCCCCATGTACTTGATTCGTAAATATCCGCTAAAAGGTGGATGGGAAAGTTGGGGAAGCAACCCAGCAGCTGGGTTTCAAAGTCGTGGTCATATTGATGTGTGCCCAAGACAATATTGCTACAAGACGGAGAGCATTCGTTAGACGCCTCCTAATGCTACAACAAGGGAAAGAAAGTTGACCTCGACGTACAGTATCACTGGACGATTCGCCTGGGCAGCCATATCGTATAGCCTGTCAATGTAGCCAGGGGTACTCAGCGGACTCATGCCATGCGTCCCAAGCTCTTCTCCATACCCGTTTGTGCTCAAGTTTGTCCAAGTCCTAACACTCTGTGAGCCCGTCAGCGACGGAGAGAATTGCGCTTTGTCCATGGCCGGTACAGAGGACTATGTTATTAAGGATGTCGTGGTTATGGGAGTGGAATCAGAGTAACAATATCAAAAGCAGTTTGGCTAGAGTAGCTTAAAGACGAAGCTCTGGCTTGGTGGGTGTGATGAGTGGAAGTTCTTCATTTTGCCTCGCAGTCAGCCTGAGAGGCTTGGCTGCCTGAGGCGCGCGAAAATCCCACTGCGTGTTTCGCTTGCGCCTGTAAATGTGTATTGTAAATTTACTGATAGTGCGACTTTGGCTGCATTAGTGCAGTCAAAGCTGGCCTCCGATTCGATGTTTCCCACCAACATTGCTCAGCCGCACTGCATGATGGGAACAACCCCATGACTCGCCGTAGTCGGGCGGAACAGGCTGGGATACAAGGTTATCTAAGGCATTCTAGCTGTAATGTGAAGTCAGCGCTTCCCGATAGACACTCATTGGTCGAGGTCTCTGCAGAGGCGGCTAAAGGGTCTACAAGGGTATGGCAGCTGAAAGAGTAATAATATTACTAAAGCCCCCTCCCGAATCTTCTTCTGTAATAAAGAGCTTCTACTTTTATGTCTCCAATAACCTGCGCCTAAATCTTGTTTTATCAAGATTTTCCAACTTCCACCGACTTACCGTGCATATCTCTATGAGGCGATAACCTTCTATTTTCTTGGCAACCTGATAATCATGTGGCTCATTAATACCAAAACCTACAAATTGGAGAACTTTGTTAATCCGCCACGTATCTACTCCATTCTGTCTCACACATGGGAAGGAGACGAAGTTCTTTTTCAAGACATGGAGAGCCTCCCTCACGCACGAAGCAAGGCAGGATGGAAAAAGATCGAAATGACTTGCAAAGCATCCCGTCGAACCAACATCTCTCACACCTGGGTTGATACCTGTTGCATCGATAAAAGAAGCAGCGCTGAGCTTAGTGAGGCTATCAACTCCATGTTTGCGTGGTATAAGCAGTCTTCGATATGCTACGTTTACCTCTCCGACTTAGTCTTCCCGCGCTCGCCGGTTTACTCGCTCATGCCTAAGTCACTTGCAGCTTTGGCTTTTTCTAAACTCGAACATAAGCTCATGACTTGTCGATGGTTCACTAGAGGTTGGACTCTTCAAGAGTTGATTGCCCCCGGCCAGGTTAGGTTCTACGACCAAAATTGGAATCTAATCGGGTCAAAGGTTCCAGTATCAGGCTCGCGGTTCATCAAGATCCTGGAAAGGTTGACAGGCATCCCGAGTTCAGTATTGGAATACACGGGCGATATCGCCACCATCCCGGTTGCACAAAGAATGTCTTGGGCAGCGAGGAGAGAAACGACCCGGGTTGAAGATATTGCCTATTGCCTTTTGGGGATTTTCGATATCAATATGCCTCTTTTGTACGGAGAAGGTTCAAAGTCTTTTTTTCGGCTCCAGGAAGAGATTGCAAAGAACTATGATGATCTTAGCCTTTTCGCTTGGAAACAAGACTCCTCTTCGTATGGTATTGGTGTACTTCGAGGATGCTTTGCCAATTCACCGGCCGAGTTTGCTCACTGGCTGCACATTGAAATAAAGGACAAGCGTTTCGAATCTGGTATGGAAGTCACCAGCAAATATGTCCAGATGGACGGTCGAGTCCTTAGACAGGAAGATCATCCAGCAGACACCAGGCAAGGCGTGGATTGTATACTCGACCTGGGTATAAGGGACCCTGATGATGAGAACAATTCTCTGGGAATTCTTTTGAAGAGCTCTGGCAGAAGTAATACTTACTTTCGATTGAGGCCCTACGAGCTAATCAAGTTGCCGCCGAAAACGGTCTTGGTTTATGACGACGGCTCCTATGATGAGTTATATGATGATTTCGACTCTGACTTTCTTCGTCGGGAGAATGAAGAGGCGCTGGGTGACTTGGAGCGAAAGACTATCTCCATCAGAAAGTCCATTTCAATCCAGGAAACTCGTATGATGGGTCATCACCAAAGTCCTGTATGCAAGATCCATTGGCATGAAGACGTATTGAAGGTTCTCAAATCGGTCAATGGCCGGAGCACTAGAGAATTTATACCCTCGTTTAGATGTCATGCGAGTTCTGCGTTCCACGACGATGGGACACTTACTTGGGTCACTGATTTTGAGCTACAAATTGACCCTCAACACGTCGTCTCATTTGTGCTTGCGACCGGACTACAATGGACATCCCACAATTCTCGCCATTTGACTGGCCTCGCCCAGGTAACGCCATGCAGCCAATACTTCTGGGCAGTTCTACTCGGTGAAGGGCAAGCTTGCGCTATAAGCGAAAGAGAGAACTGCAATCACCAATTAACTGCAACTGAGATACCAGACAAAATTCACGAGGACAATTCTGCGATAGTAAGGCAGATCAAACAGATGGATCACCGTGAGAGAGGAATATTTCTCCGTGAATTTTTCTTGGAACGCTACAGTAATGAATCGTATAATATGTTTGATGAAAGTTGGCTTGGGCTCGTAAGGGTTCCTTCGCCTCTTGACAAAAGGTTGCCTAGTTGCGATGTATGGATAAAAACTACGGGTTGGCTGTTAGGTGGTTATGGGATGGTCGATATCAACATTAGGCCATGCCATAAATCATGATGGTAGGTGGACATACTTGGGAAAGTCATTTATCGGAAGCACTATCCAAACGGATCTCCTGTCTACGTAGATTAATGAGTTTGTCGAAATGAGAGCAATGGCAATACTTGGCTATCGGCAGGTTTATACCTAAGCAAAAGCTTTCAAGAGGTAAAAGTCGCGCGTTTATGCTTAATAGCTTGGACAAAAGAATGCACTCGAGTCTTGATAGCTGACGTTCAATTATACATCCAGTCCAGGTAAGGGTCGGACATGGCTCGCTGATTAGGCTTAAACTTGTTAGGCTGAAAGAGGCTGACGGCATCTGCAGCTTTTACAATTCCGCGAACTCGTCATTGAAAGCTTCTTGTTACTTTGGTAGGGCTACTCAACTTTCCCAATAATTGTCCATAATACCTTCGAGCATATTTCAGTACAAACCTCTTGAGCACCTAGATTCTTTCCGCCTCCTTCAGCTGAAGCCTAGTCACGATCACCGCCCAGATCTCAAGGGATCGTTACATCTTGCTACACTCTCAGATTGCGATATGACCTAATCGAACCATACACTGCTCTGTCCTACGTCTGGGGCGACAAGGGCGTGATACACCTAGATGGTAGAGCCATGGAGATCACTGCCGGCTTGGGCACTACTCTAAGGGACATGCGCGATAGGAGTCAAGTCTTTCGGATTTGGGCAGATGCGATGTGCATTGATCAGTCAAACAATGCTGAATAAGGTGTGTAAGTCGCTCTGATGGGCAGGATATACTCCACTGCGCATCATACTGTAATTCATATGGGAAAATCGCCTCAGGGATTTGAGAAGCTGATCAAAGATGTCAAGGTTCAAAGCCAGACGATGATGCATGGAAGCACGCCGGCCCTCAGGCAGCTTTTCATTAGCAGCGGATGAGGTTGACTGTATGCGACGGACTCTACTATCAAAGCCATGGTTCCGCAGAGTCTGGGTTTTCCAGGATCTTGTGCTTTCCACAAATGTTTGTGCTCAGTGCGATGACCTAAGAATTCGATGGCACTATGTCTGAAACATTGTCGAGACCAAAATGTCGTTGCGGCCATTCTACTTGACACTCTGTCTGATAATATCGTCCAGCAAGGCCAGCCTCGAAACCTAACGCCCTTGGAGGACATGAACAGCAGACGATACGGTGCGTTTGAGGCACCACTATCCACGATTCTGTCCTGTAGGAGAGGAATCGGAGCCACTGATCTTCGATATATCGTATTTGGTCACTTGGGTGTTGTATCGGATAGAGATAAGTGTGAGAGGTTTGTCAAGGTCGATTACGATAGAGATCTCGCGCACGTGTCGGTTGATGCTGCTAGGTATTCCTTGGATGCTACAGGTATCGAGAGTCTTCTCTTGCATGCCATGAACCCTTCTCCCATTAAATCTCCCGAAATTCCTTCTTGGTGTCCCCGCTTCTCTAGGCTGCAGGTCCTTTGGGAGAATATACACAAAGTTGGTGAAAGTTTCGGTGGTGGTGATGATAGCTCTTATGTCTCTTTTGGAGGCACTCATCATATATTCCTCTCCGCACCACCAGTCTTAGCCATCAGCGGGTTAAAACGACAAGTCAATCCTTCTCAAGCTGTGACAATGCAGCTGGCGCTCAAGAGGAGCCCAAGACTATGATTCTCGAGCTACTCCAAGACATATGGTAAGAAATACTCTATTTTGGAAATATATGGCGCCTATGGACTAACCTGTCTGTCATCGCAGATCCCTAACCAGAGATGAAGCAGCGACTTTGGACTCATACAAAAAGTCAAGGACCAAATATGACGAACTGAGACATAAGCTGTTCAAGGCGTCTTTTAAGACCTGGGTTGATTCGGCCAAGGCTCAAAAGTATCCTACGACTAGACCGCGCGTTGTCGAACACATCGGCGATGTTCTCTTCTCACCCATCACGCAAATGATCCCAAAACAAGTCCGTTATCCGGCAAGAGACTTGCCATCACCTCAAACCATCACTGTGCCCTCGTCCCGGAAGTGTCTCAAGAAGGCGACATAGTAGCTATGCTCGCGAACTGCTACAGGTACTCAGTACTCCGACCGAAACAAGTGAATGATCCCGACCACCTCAGGAATTTAATTACGAGAGACTTTGAGCAAGCTAACATTTCGGATTGTCCACAAGGACCAATTAAAGTACGGTTTATAGCCGTGGATGATGATGATTATGATGAATGGATGTTGATTTGGGAGAAAGCTGTTCGATCTTTTCCGGTTCAGCATTGTTTACTCATAGAGCAATGTTACATCGATCGAAACGTTCCGCGGAAACGAGGTCTTCCGAGATCTAAATTCAGGGTGTTTGCCCTTCATTAGCTCGTGGTAGGGCAGTTCTAGTAAAAGTTTCTCAAACTGTTCTTGATAGCAAATTATTCAGGGGGTTTTCGAGGTTCAATTGCCCTGGTATATAAATTAGAAATCTATTTGGCCTTTTCTGAGCCTTTGCAGTCTTAAAGCCATTGCACAAGCTAATTTTGTGGGCTTGTCCTGAATTTTCTCCTCATTATCACGTCATTGTGAGCTCCCCATGAGAGTTTCATTTCGTGGACCACTCATACAAAGACGGTCAGCCCTCTGTTACTATCTGCATATATCTACATTTCCATCTCCATTTCACCTGGAATAATCCTTCAATCTCAAAGAAAATTTTGAACTCAACACAATGTCTACAACTATCAAACCACTCATACTAGCCGGGGGAAAGTCCACTCGAATGGGGTCTCCAAAGCATCTTCTTCCTACGCCTAATGGACGTTCTTTATATCAACACCAAATTGAAGTCCTTCAAAAGGCATTCCCCGAAGCAGAGACTATCTACATTTCTCTGGCTCAAGACTCTGAGATGGATGATCTTCTACAGAATGCCGGTAAGGCTTCGTACGAAGCCACTCCAGGAGAGAATAGCATGGAGATTATTCTTGACCTGGAATCGAGTCAAGTGGATCAGTCGAAAGGGCCAGCAGCTGGACTACTTGCGGCATATGAGTCGGACTCTGAAGCGACTTGGCTAGTGGTGGCTTGTGACTATCCTTGCATTACTCCATCTGCCCTGCAAGAACTCCAAGAACGCTATAGGCCTCCTGTCACATGCTTTAAAAACCATGAGGGATTCTGCGAGCCTCTTCTCGGAATATGGAGTCCAGAGGCTATCAGCCATCTCAAGGAGAACTGTAAAGCAGGAAAGCTCAGCCCCAGCAAGGCTGTTCGGGAACTTGGCGGTTGCACGTATCTTCCTAACGACTCGGAAGCATTGCTACGAAACGTAAACATCAGATCGGAATGGGAGGGTACACTCAGATCATTTAAAGATGAGCCGGCAGACAATTTCATTTAAGAGCCTTTGGAGGTGCTGTAAGGTCATGTAATTCAGGATACCGAAAATTCACTCATGGGATAACAAGATACAATCTGTCCCATCTCCATGACCTCATTTGCCTTGATGTGAATCCAACAATTTGCCTGCACGAAAGTTACCACCTTAGCTGGACCAAATGCCCCAGCAGCTTCGTGAACTGTAAGCCCCTTGTCACCTGTCATTTGCAGAACTCCAGGTCGGAACCTGTCGCAGTTGAGTCCTCTATTGGGTGCATCCATAATGCTCTTCCGTAATGAACTACCTAGCTGGGGGTCCTCCAAGCGCGCAAGCACAGGCTTCTCCGGCTGTTGACCCATGAAATAGCGCATATACGGGACAGTCAAGAATTTGAAGCAGGCTGCGGCTGCACCAGGGTTTCCTGGTAGTCCAAAGAACGCGATCTCGCCCCTCGCCGAAGGCAGTAGTGCGAAGAGAACCGGATGGCCTGGACGGACAGCTACGCCGTGGAAGACGATAGTTGCACCAAGGGTTTCCAGTGCCTGACGGACGTAATCGAACTTACCAACGGACACGCCTCCACTTGTAATCAGGATGTCCACCGCTGGTGATTCCAATTGGCCTTTTATGGTGCGAACGATAGCATCCACTTCGTCTGTAATTGAGCCGCCAAAGGTTGCATCGGCCCCGGCTTCTTTTGACGCTGCCGTCAGGTATACTCCATTGACATCTCTGATATGAGACTTTGGCGAGGTCAACTCATTGCCGGTTGACCAGATACATACTCGCGGCTTCTTCCGCACCTGGACCTTATGGAACCCAACGGAAGCGAGGGGCATGATGTGTGATGTCCGGATAGTGATTCCCTTCTCCATCAGTAGATCACCTTTCTGGATGTCTTCACCGGAAAACCGACGATTGGCGTATCTCGGTACTGGCTTGCTGATAGCAATACACGTCCCGAGCCCTGCCTCTTTGGCAATAGTCCTAGTAACATCTTCGACCTTGACGCATGCATCGAACACCTCCCCAAGTACACCCTCTGGGAATCGTCCCCCTGTCATGATCTCGAAACAAGGCTGGGGTCCATCTGGCGTATGAGACGAAGGCAGAGCGAAAGAGTCATCCCCAGCAGCGATTGTTCCTTTGACGCAAAAGAAGACCGGGTGGTCTGCAGAGGCTAGTTTTGTACTGTCTGAGCAAATTGCGTAGCCATCCATTGCAGATGTGTCGAACTCTGGTGTTGAGATGGGACTGTAGTGATCGCATGCTGAGACTCGACCGGCTGCCTCTTCTATCGATACCGACTCGATTCTTGTCGATACATCTTGACTTTCTGTAATTGCACGAGCAGTTTTCTCCAATTCCAAGCGTGCAGAGATATATGTTGTTGCCATTGCGAGTGGTGATCCTGTCTAGCCTGTCAAAATGCCAGGATGTGTTTACCCACTGGGTTCGGCCGGCGATGCTAGATATTCATGACATGCAAACGCCCGGAGATGCATTGTCTCGATGCGGATCATAACGTTGGAACTAACATACGCTAATCAATGTACGAGATTTCACTCGTCATTCTTTTTATTTATTTATCACGGAAATAATCATTTACGTCACTATTACTATTATCCACCATAATAACGTCAAGTTAGCATCATCCTGTCGACATGACCATCGACGATGCCATATTGACAAATTACCCTCGATACCAATATGTCGGTACAGCCCAGTTATTTGCGTTCCATTACAAATTTTCTGGGGAGAGCCGTGGCCACCCAGAAATTCTCACTAATTTATCTTGCTGTCCATCTACATCTTGTGATTTGGATGAGCAAACCTAAATTAATGGACTACGTGAATATGGATAATTGCAGTGAACCCCCCTCTATATGCTCGCGAGACTCTATTGAAGATATTTGGGGGCCGAGAACACCGTATGTTCATCAGTGGCCTACAAGGGTAGATCATGCTTGTGATGAGGAGCCGGAGAAATGGGTACAGAGTGCATGTGTGCTGTGCAGGTAAGCAACTGGCTACAGTCATGTTTGAGAATTTGGTCTAACGGCGATTATCTAGTAATGGCTGTGGGCTCGACATTGGTGTTAAGGATGGCAAGGTCGTCGGTGTGAGAGGCCGTGCTACCGACCGCGTCAATAAAGGAAGACTGGGTCCAAAGGGACTCAATGGGTAAGTGTCAGCACTCGGCGATCCCGTAATCGTACAACTAATGCTCAATGTTTAGTTGGAAGGCTATCAACAGCAAGGAAAGGCTCACTCATCCTCTGATCCGAAGAAACGGCAAGCTTGAGCGTGCAACTTGGGATGAAGCCATGGACCTCATTGTCAGAAAGTCAAAGCAGCTCGTTGAGAAACTCACAGCCCATAGCATAGCTTTCTACACCAGTGGCCAGCTTTTTCTCGAAGAATACTATGTTCTTGCTCTGATTGGGAAAGCTGGATTGAATACGCTACACATGTAGGTTTTTTACTGCTCCTTGGAAGAGATCGCATTCTGATGACCCTCAGGGACGGAAATACTAGGCTCTGCACTGCAACTGCGGCAGCTTCAATGAGAGAGTCGTTTGGGAGCGACGGGCAGCCTGGTTCTTACACTGATATAGACTACACGGATTGCCTCTTCATGGTAGGGCACAACATGGCAGCTACTCAAACTGTGCTTTGGTCAAGAGTTCTCGATCGACTAGCCGGCCCAACTCCCCCAAAATTGATCGTCGTGGACCCTCGCTACAGTGAGAGTGCTTCCAAAGCTACGCTGCACCTAGCCCCCAAGATCGGTACCAATCTTGCCTTACTGAACGGTATTCAGCATCTCATGTTCAAGAACGGCTGGATCGATGACGACTACGTGTCAAAGCATGTCGTCGGTCTTGAAGATCTCAAAAGCACAGTTGAGGGCTACAACCCCGAGAGAGTTGCAGAAATCACTGGTGTCCCAGCAAGCAAGATTGAAGAAGCCGCTAGGATCCTCGGCCAAACACCAAGTCTACTGTCATCAGCCCTCCAAGGAGTGTATCAGTCGAACCAAGCGACAGCAAGTGCCTGTCAGATTAACAACATCCATCTCCTTCGTGGTCTTATTGGTAAGGCAGGAAGTGGTATCTTTCAGATGAATGGCCAGCCAACAGCTCAGAATAACCGCGAGACTGGTTGTGATGGGGAGTTCCCTGGGTTCCGGAACCATCAGAACGCGAAACATATGCAAGAGCTGGCAGATCTCTGGAACATCAACAACATCCAGGTGCCGCACTGGAATGAGCCTACTCATATCCATAATATGTTAACATTCATGGAGAAGGGCTCTATTCGAATGATTTGGGTCTCTGGGACAAATCCTCTCGTCAGCTTGCCCAACCTTCCCAAGGTCCGAGATATCTTTACCCAACCGGAGCTGTTTGTCATCTGCCAGGATATTTACATGACAGAGACGGCTTCTATCGCCGATGTTGTTCTTCCAGCTGCCCAATGGGGTGAGAAGACAGGATGCTTTACAAACGTTGACCGAACGGTGCATTTATCTCACAAGGCTGTTGAACCGCCGGGGGAAGCCAAGCCAGATCTCGAGATATTTCTAGACTATAGCCGTCGCATGGGCTTCAAGAATAAAGAAGACGGACCTCTCACGCCTTGGACACAGCCAGAGGAGGTTTTTGAGGCATGGAAGCGTCTATCTGCTGGTAGGCCTTGTGATTACACAGGCATGTCTTATGGGAAGCTCACTGGTGGCTCTGGTATTCAATGGCCTTGTAATGAGCAGTATCCTGTTGGTAAAGAGCGCCTCTTCGACGACGGTGTCTTCTTTACAGATATTGACTACTGCGAAAGCTATGGCCATGATCTACAGACCGGAGTGCCATACTCTGAGGAATACTACAAAGAACTCAGACCGGCTGGTCGTGCAATCCTCAAGGCGTGTGACTACGTACCTCCATATGAAGATCCAGATGATGAATATCCTCTGAGGCTCTCGACAGGACGGAATGTGTACCATTTCCATACGAGGACCAAGACGGGAAGAACCGCACTGCAGAAAGCTTGCCCTGAACCTGAGATTCGTATATCCGAGAAGGATGCTGAGACGCATGATGTGAAGACTGGAGACATGGTCGTAATCAAGTCCAGGCGAGGTGAGGTTGAGATGAAGGTGAAGGTGGGCAAGATTTCTCAGGGACAAGCTTTCATCCCGTTCCATTTTGGATACTGGGATACAAAGGATGGAAGAGCACGAGCCGCAAATGAGCTCACGATCAGTATGTCGCTTTATCCCAAGTCTTGAAATCTCTACTGACAATCCAAGCTGAATGGGACCCCATATCTAAGCAGCCGACATTCAAATCCGGTGCAATCTCCATCACAAAGGTCCCAGAGGATCGCCCAACGGCAAAGGAACGACAATCTGAGGCTTTAGCCAAAGCAGAAAAATATGACGCCGAGACTTCTAGCGTCACAAAGAGTGATCTCAGTAACCGTGAGCGTCAATTAGAGACTTGGCTAGGCGAAACCTACGAATCAATTCTCCTTCTACGCGACATCACAGAACAATTGCTAGACCATCTAGTAGCCGACTCAGAAGCCCACTCTGGTGTTCGTATACTCATCCAAATCACCAAAGACACAACCAAACGCCTCAAACCACACGTCGATAAGTTTGGTGAGAATCAAGCTCGTGGCAGACACGCCGCCCATACATTGCGCGACTCATTATTCCCCAAGAGCGATGATACACCAAGTCAGCTCCAAGTACTAGAGGCGCTGCGAAGTCTGCAAGTTTACTTGGCTCATCTGCGAGTTGGGCTGGAAGCGCTGAACCCTGTTAGTCAGGCTATTTGGGATGAGGACTTCTTTCAGGCGGTTTTGTATGCGATTTCGCAGGTTAAGAGGATGCAGGATTGGGTGACGACGCAGATCAAGGTTAGGGCTCCTCAGGCACTGTTAGTGCCATGCAAGGTCGATTAGTTAGGTTAGACAAGTTTAGTGTCTCACTATGAGCATTTCATGAGGTCAAGCTAGTCTGTGATAGCGGTCATATGGTGACGCCATGAATCTCACTTCCAAGTTTTCGGGCAGATGAGCGATGGGCCCAGCCAGCTGGTAAATATGGGGCATGGACCCGAAGCCAAGGCGCTGGGTGATTCTTCTTTTTGTCATAACAAGAGTCTTGGTATCATTATTGTCCTAAGCATTTACAATTTCGACCTCTCATCAAATCTCTTGAAATATGGCTCCAGTCTCAGTACCTCAATCAACTGCTCAGCCTGCAGGCATAAATCAGCAGGGATACACTCCCGAGTCCATGGAAATGGTTCAACCACGAGCAGACCAGGCTACAGGTATGTTTTGGCGATATTCAAGTCTGAAGTTTCGGTAGAAAGCTAATAGTTCTCCTGTTTAGATACACAGCAACTTCAAGCAAACCCAGAGCCCAAGCTGAGTCTAAGAGGCGGTGAAGACTGCGACGGCTGGTGTCGTGGCCGGTTTTGCTTTATCATTCCCTGCCCTATACCTATCAAGTGTTGCTTCATTCCCCTATAATCAGATGCCTCTTTCTTTTTTCTTCTCCTTTTAATTAGGGTTGGAATAGGTTGTACTGTTGATAATTTCATGACTTAGACTCTCTCTTGATTGAGGATTATTTAGCAGTCTAGCTTCGTACTTCACTGGATTGTACACCTAGCTTAAATCAAAAACAATTTTAACCATCACCTCTCCATGATCACGTCTTTCCAAGCTATGGAATATAAGACATGATTGACTGAAAGGCTAATGTGTCGTATCTACCGATCTACCGTCAATCTGACAGGGATTCAAAGGCGTCTTTCCGATTCGCTATCCCGACCCCATTTTAAGCGCCGAGGCCTGACATGCGGACAACATCATGTGGAAGAAGACATGGATGCTCATATTTTCACATGTCATCTCTTCATTACAATAATTCGGAATGGCATCGCCTTTCTTGTATTTCCCCTTACATGGTGACGAGATCCGCGTTCTCAAGATCCAGCCCGCTAAAGACATAACCAGCACCGCCAGGCGCCATGCAATAATATGCTCACTTGAACATGTTTCTTTGCCTGCGACAGGACAAGACTTTGCCTCTCAACAGTTCAAAGGGGCTGGAAGAACGTGGCCTGAGCTATATGTGGCACCCGACACCGATGCCCTCTTCAATAATGGCAGAGATCCGCATGCAAGCGATAGCAGCACACGCCCTACGATTAGAGAAGTACTCGCTGCTGAAAATGATCTGCCGTGGCGATACAAATGGGGCGATTTTGTCGCTTTGTCATATGTATGGGGATACCCAAAGAGAAAAGAAGGAGAGCCTCCGTATCTTATCACTGTCGATGGCGTTGCTTTTGAAGTTGGACCAAACTTGTACTTTGCTCTGACGCAACTGAGTTGCAGTACCAGAGTCAGACAAGGATTCAAAGTCTGGATCGATGCAATTTGTATCAACCAGGCCGACCTAGATGAACGCAGCCAGCAAGTCACTAGAATGCGCGACATTTACCAGTCAGCGTGGCAGGTTGTTATATGGCTCGGCCCAGAAGAGCATGATAGCTCACTAGCTATATGTGCGCTGGACTGGTTAGCACGTGAGTCAGAGCAAGCGAAGCCGATGGAGAGGTTCTACTCTGAAGAGTTCTCGGTTGACTTGCGCCCTCTGGTTATTATATGGCCCAGATACAAAAGTTCGATGAAGAAGGATGTTTACAGAGCCCTGTTTCACTTCTTTACAAGACCGTACTGGCGCCGAATGTGGATTGTCCAAGAAGTTGCAATGGGCAACATGAGCAGTCCTGTTATTTGCGGTAACGCATGTATCTCATGGAATGATCTCTACAAAGCCGTCGGTATAATAGCCGACGACGAGTCAAGATTCGGGCGTGAGATTCTCGAAACTGTCCAACCACGGATTTTGCCAGCATGGTCGTTTGAGTTTGCCCGAGACAGACTTCTCCATGAAAGAACATGGGCGCCAGAACGAATGTGGAAGATTCATCAAACCATGACGAAGATCCAAAACAACCAAAGGCTTGCCCTTCTATCAACTGAATGGGAAGAGCTTGTAAGAGCACTGAGTATTGCACGTGATTCTCTTGTTACGGAAGAGAAGGATAGGGTTTATGGTATTCTCGGTATTAAAGTCATCGCCGATAGGGTTCACATCGAGCCTGACTACAATCTCTCACTATCAGCCATTTATACCAATTTTACGGAGGAGCTCTTGTCGAAAGGGGACCTGAACATCCTTCGCCTAGCTTCTGCCCATGGCGGATATGTTCCGTTCAAGAGAACCTCGGACAATCTGCCTCCATCTGTGCGAAATCGCTCCCTCGCACCGGTTTTATTATCCATGCTTGATACTGCTACAAGACTACAAGACAAGACGCCCGTCGGGACGCCTTGCGAGCATAACCTTCCCTCCTGGGCGATATGTTGGTCCTGCTCGCCCGCGCCAACTGCACAGTTTCGAGGAATGTACCAAGCGGACAGAAACCTTGGGTCGACGATTTCAAGGCCAGCTATTACCAATATGGCACTCATTGCGAAGGGCATCGTTCTAGATACCATCACTTCACTGAGCTCATTTCACGTCGACGAATGTGATGGGCGCTATCCCGACAACACTTTTGCCTCGAACTGCAGCATCTACGGAGATATAGAAGCTACACGGGAGGCACTTTGGCGAACCATAGTGGCTGATACAATTGCAGAAGAGACAGCTCGGGCACCAGAGACCTACTCTTGGCTTCTCGATCACAAACTATGGCAAAGAGGCGTTGCTGGCGTGTATACATACGGGTTCGGCCTGCACGACTTTATGGCACGAAATCAGCATTTTCGTCTATGCGGTTACACCTTGGAGCAGTTGATATTTGGGCACAGCAAATGGCTTACGAGATTGCGGATGACTATTGGTGATAATTACTATAATTCGACTGAGTCGCAGCGGGAGGCTTTGTCGTGGGCGATTAATGCGATGGCATGGAGGAGGCTGTTTGGGACGAAGAATGGTAGAATGGGGTTGGGGACCTGTGCAGCTGAGGTCAACGATAAGATTTTCCTCTTGAGGGGGTGCAATACGCCACTTATTCTCAGAGAATACAAGGGCGGTTGGAAACTCATAGGAGAGTGTTATACTCATGGTGTTATGTACGGCGAGGTAACCCTCAAGGAGAATGAACTTGTAGATATCACTATTTACTAACGGCCATAATGAGAATCATGAACATATCTATATAAATTCTAACGCTTGAGTGTATTCCATCACCACTGAAAGCTCTCTTCAAAATACTCTACCCTCATAACTCCATTTCGTAACAGATCGGCAACTGTCTTTCTCGCATCATCCGCCATCTGCGCCGGTCCACAAGCAATAATCGCAAGACTCTCGCCCACCACCTCTTCACTTCTCTTTCTCACTACATCCGAAGCATCTATCCTTCCTCTTCGTAAGGTAACCTGCGACGGCCACTCACTTAGCTCATCTTGAGCCGTATGCGTCGTGAGATAAATATCAACGCTGAGGTTCGTGCTCCCCAAAGCGTCAGCAATGTCTGTTTGTAGAACATCAAGCGCAAAAGAGGGTTCTCGAACAGCCCAGTGTATTTTCACGGATCGAGGGGCTGTTGGGCCGGTGAGGCGTTGAAGATATGATAGGGGAACGACGATGCCGCTGCCTCCGACGATGAAAGTTACGTTGTCGAAGAGATGGAAGGGACGAGTGTGTCCGTATGGTCCGTCAATAAGGACGCGCTGAGGGACGTTTTTAGGCCAGACTGCCGATGCGGCGTCGCGGAGTCTGGAGGTGAAGCCGTCATAGGGACGGATCAAGAACGTCATTGTGCGAGAGTCGCTGAGTATATCCTGTGAGTCAGCGGGATCGGAACTTTGCTCAGCGACAGTGCCGTCAAGGAGAGGAACCTGTTCGCCAAGTAGCTTTGAACCCCGTTTTCCTTCATCTGTGACCATCGCCACGGTAAAGGGGTGACTTTCCCAGCAACGAGGTCCGTTGAGAACATGGATGTAGTAGAATGTTCCCGGTGCTGGTTTGTATAGACTACTTGACCACGGAACGACAAGTCTGACAATGTTGGAGGATGGATGGTAAATGGAAGTGGCCCAGGTATCCCAGAGCTTCGGGTTGAAGGCTGCTATTCGAAGAGCGCGGATGACGCGGTCGCCTACCCAGATAAAGCAGGGGACCCAGAAGAACACGTCGTATTCGCCTTGGAAGATGGAGACGTGGCTGGCTTGTTAGACGAGACTGATACAAGTAGGAAGGGCCAGGCTTACGCAAGCATTGTGATGAGGAGGATGATTGACATGATGATGTGTACGACCAAGAATAGTTCGTACTGCTGACGTCGAATCCAGTAAAAGGATGCTCCGACGAGAAGAGACATGACGATCGTTGCCTAGGCTTATTAGATGGATTTATATGCAGAGGATGGGAGAAAACATACCACTTCGCCAACCCACCAGAACATGTAGTTCCACCAGAATAGATAGTACTCCCACCCTCCCTCTAGTTTACAGTCAGCATGCCAGTAGTCTTAGTCACGGTATTGACGAACCTAAGACGATCAACCAAGTATACCCAATAGAGTGAACGACGGCTTGGAGAGTTGCAATTCGCGCAACCCAGCGGTGAAAGTTGTTATATGTTCCAAAATCCCAACCAGTTAGCCACATAAGGAGATTATTCCTCATTCCAAATAACCAGATAACTGGGAAGTTGGCCCAAGATATAATCCCCGTGCGATCTGAGACATAACGAAGGAGCTGTTTCGCCGTCGATGGAAAGCTGTAGCAATTTGAGTCCCGGGCCATTATTACCGAAGCATGGCTGGTACTTACTACATATTTACTGGTACGATCCTGTATCCAAGGATGCTCAAGGCGATATTGAGAAGGAGGAAAGCAAGAAGAGTCCAAGACTGTATCTGGGGAGGGACAGTTCCCCAGCCGACTTTCTGCGCGCATCGATCTCCCATAAACGCTGGGACTGTTATGCGATTGAGTGCCCAGTTGTAAAAGTTCTCAAGTCTCCCGCCTGATCTTGAAGAGTAATTGCGGACCATTTGTAGATTGGCGATATGGAGAATTGCATGATTCAAGACGCCGATGGCTACTACGACTATCCAAAATGTAATCATGGCGCGCCTATCGATGTTTAGCACTTTGAATGACATACCCGATGATTCTCTTACCCGTAGACATCATGGTAAGTGTACGTATACGCCACAGAGTCCTGCATCATAATCAGTCTCGTACAACCTTCACTCTCGAGTTACCTACCAAAGTATCCCACCAGATTCCAAACCAATGCACAGAAGGCACGACAACCTCTCTAAACGAAACCCCCTCATCCGTCTCATTCTGCTCAAATCTTCTCACCCCCTTGACATCCTCAGCGGTATAATTCGAAATCACGTCAAACGGCGGTAAAACAAGATGCGCCTTCTCCCGACACGTCTCATTGTACGACCCCAGCCCTACTTCTACCGCTCCAGGCGTACAATACACATCGAGGCATAGATACAGCGATAAAATCGCTTTGGGACTGTAGCAAGTCTTGGTAAAACCCGTTTGGTTCCGGAGCACGTCGTCGAAATGCACGGGCTTTAGGCACGCGAAACACGCGTCGTAGCATACCCGCTCAGGAGATCTGTCCTCAGCTGCAAGGGAAAGCATCCACAGTGAGAGGTTGACGAGCAGCGCGCCCAGAGAAGCTGCGAATTTCATGGCGCCGCCGTTGGGGCTGATCAAAAGTGAAGAAAAGCAGGGGTTTAAGTTGAGCACTTTATCAGATCTAAAACTTTGATCAGATAAGAGGAAACCATCACGTGTAATAGTGGAGCTTGGAACGTTCCCATGATCTGATTTTGCCCACTACACTACACCCATTAGGGATAGCTTCGTTTTGCCCTGTTTATTTATAAACTTATATTTTAAATCTTCTAGCTCTAGATACATCTGCTGAGAGGTATTACATTTCTTATATTATATTTAAATTTCTTAACAATAGAGAACTTGGTAGTTAAAATCTAGACTTAATGGAAGTGAGTTTCTGCTATATCGTTGAGCAGAATGAACCCACTGTGTGAACCACTGAACCGTCCTGCCGTCTCATTTTCTACAGTCCGATCGCCGCTAACAAAAAGAGACAGATTAATATCATAAGGGTTTCATTATTATCTGCTGCTTTCTGGTCTGTCTAAAGCATTAAATCCCAATATGGATTGGGTCCAAGCGGTGCAAGCCAATATGCTACTTCTTGCAATGTCTGATGTTCTAGTGTTAGAAACAGCCTGTCCAGTGAAGTCATGCAACGGAGCTCAAGCTCGCGTTCTTGAAAGTAATAAGATACGGTGTGTCTCTTGAATATTTCCACCATCAACATCAATCGTTCTCCGCAACCCGTACCACAGCCAGGATTGGAGCACCATAATACATTTTCGGTATCCTTGTTGACAACAGGGTGTTCATCAGTTTCGAAACTGAGATTCGAGAGCCAGTTGATAGAATCTGGGTGAAAATAACAATTGTTCATCCGAATGCGAAGTATGACACAATCTTTTTCATAAACCCAGCAGTATTGTGCTCCACACTGATCACAAACGTAGCTGCAGTCAGGGCATTGACCGTGATAGCAGCCCTTCCACAGATCGGAAAAACAACGATGTTTGTCCAGTGTCATAAAGGATGCGATAGATTCCAGTTGACCAGAAGCATGTGGACAAAGCCCATCGCCGTCCAATTCTTGTAGTTGCTTCAATAAGAACGACTTCAATTTCCTGATGTCGAGATCTCGTTGACGATGAATCTTGGCCATGGGAAAAGATCTCGAGTATTCACTGCCTGCACCTGTTGCAACAGACCGATATCTGATACATGGCTGAAATATGTTGCGACTTAACCAACTGCGATTCTTATCGTAGACTGAAATGTGATCGGGATGTTCGCACGTGATCACCACCTCCTCTCGTTCCAGAGTCCTTTTCCAGGGCAGTTCTAGCGACATGCCCGAGATTTTGAGATGATTGCAAACAGCAAAGTGACCAAGTAGCCCGATACAACGATTTTCTCTTCGCCAGCCCTGAGGAAATAAAAGCTCTGGATGGAGTTCGTTGCACCCAGTGCATAGAACTGGTTTCCAGAGAGCTCTAAGCCTTAGATCAAGCTCGCCAGAGTCGAAATGTTTGCCGCAAGGACCACACAGAGATCGGCGGCGTAATATTCTTTCAACTTTATACAGCTCCTCAAATCCGGCTTTCGTGATGCAGTATGCTTCCTCATTGTTTTGCAGCATTTCTAGTCGAAAGAATTTAAATTCAAAACCTTCCAACAGATGACGAAAGCTGCCGCAGGCTTGGTTGACCATATATAGAGAACTGTGCGGCAAGAGGATCATGATTTGAAGTAGTAATTCTCGTGGGAGGCGCAGCAGTGATGAGGTCTGTATTGGGGGATGTTCAGACTCCAGGGGATGAAGAGACATCGTCGTCTCTCCGAAATCTTGTCCGGACGTGGTCAGTAGACAAGTCCCCGCTTCTTTATCGTCAAACAGAGGGACCCGGGAGGTGTCAGTCTTTGATCGAAAACGGTTCAGCTGTCGTAGAGCCCATGGCACCGAGTGTTCGTGCTGAAGCCTGAAACATCTCTGGGTGTCCATTCTGGGGATTTTTGGCTAAAGATATGATACAAGGTGAAAAAGAGGATGAGAGAGATGTTGCTATTGGCATTATTTATAAACCCCACTGGGTGGACTTTGCGTGATAGACTTTTGTATGTAAACACTAAATTTGAACTGTCGAGTGCATCATATTTTAGGTTATACCCTAGTATTTGGGTTTCTAGGCTTCTTAGGTCTTTACGCCTGAACTCAGAGACCTATTGAGTATTGGCCCACCTTGAACAGTCCTTGGTCGCCGTCTCCTTGATGCCACCGACCCTACACGCACTCAAGGAACGTTTTCTCTGTCCGAAGCAAACTCTATGTCGTCGAAGACTGCTGAGTGGCATCAGTACGCAACTCGAAATGCTAAATGCGTTAGGCTTTGGTGTCGCCACATGTTCGTCCGCGTCTGCCCAGTCATCGGCCACCTTGCAAGCATTAAGCGCCATTGATCCCCGAAATTTTAGTTCTCTCCTGGAAGCGTAGCTTTCCGTTTTCGTTGCTGCGTGGATCTCTAAAAGCTTGTTGCCAGCATGTCTCGCGAGGGACAGTATTGGATCAGAAGGGCTGAAACCCGTCATTCATCTCATCCAAGCACGGTCACCCTCGATCTAGCGACAAGACGGGGAGCATGGTTTCACCTATTCAGAGATATGTCCCAAATTTCGTCAGGTTGGTGATACTCTGCGTCAACACCGAAGTGTTTCCATTTCAAGGACCGCTGGGGAGACGGACCCGGTGGCCTCGACGAATCGGGGCCAGTCAGAGTGATACAACAGTGTCGGAGGGAACTGCAGTGCATCCTCTCGTGGAGGTTCGGTCCTTGGCATTGAAGTGTCTGGCGTCTGACGTCGGTCGGGGCGGCGGAACGTGATACGAGGAGCTTCAAGATGTCAGGGGTTTCGATAGCGAAGACTGAAGAGCATACCCAACAAGAATAGGTTTGCAGAATACCCTCGTGACTGGCCCCAATCTTCCTCTTAATGGCTGGCGACGCTTCAGTTGTTCATATTCTGCTCCGTTGTTAAGGCATCACACTTCTGATTCATCCCCTGATCCAGGTTCGAGTAATATTAGGGTGTATGATCTTTTCAAGCTGCCGGGCCACTGCAGTGAAGGCCGTGGCCGCCTTCTCGGCATCACCAATTGAACCACGCCGGTCAAGTACTTGACCACAAAGTCTGTCACAGCCTCGGGGCTCATTTTTGCTGCTGCTTCTGTGACTGTGACTGTGACTGCGACTGCGACTGCGACTGCGAGGGTTTGATCAAGGCAAGTAAAGTAGGACCACCCAGACCAGGATCATAATATCCATTACTGGAGCTTGGGAAGGAGCCGCTGATGCCACTGGTAATCTGCCTTTAGAAGGAGCGAAGTCACTGCGGTCTTTGTGATGATCGATAACCAACGACTTATTAAAAGTCTTGGATATTTTACCTAAACTTAGTATTGATTGTACAAAATTTTATAAATTATTACACTGGCTAGTCTAAGTAGCGGCTTTCTCAGCCTATCGCGCTCACTTCTGCTCGCATGCATCAGTTGCCAATACGGCTGTGCAATGCACAATTTCTGTACTCCTACCTATTCATCAGGAACCACCTCAGCTATGCACACCAAATCCGGCTAAGAGTCACCGGTTTAAAAGTCCTTTACTGAGTGAGGTTTGTAAAAGCTCTTTACCCGCAGTATAAGAGAAATACATCGTTCCACCTTGGGACCCGTACCAACACGCAAAGGACAAAGGCATGAGAAACGCAGCAAAAGACATAAAGAAATTTGTTAGTATCCTTTTCGCTGGCGCCATTGTCTCTTCAGATAATTCAAATCGTTAGCAGCCCATACTTTAGGCTACGTGTGATATGTGATTTTTAAGAATAAAGATTTTAGCATTTGCATGAGTGTAATCTTCAGTCTGGGGTAAGAAATAAACATAATCTCAGTTTAATAGAAAGATATACGCGCTAAGTCTATATACATATAATCATCCAAATGCAGGTTTAACCAGAGTACTCGGAGTAAAAGCAGCTAGTAGCGTGCTCAATCTCAGAAACGCGTGCGTTGAATCCAAGACATTCCTTCTCGCTGTATCCAGGGCGAGAGTTACCGGTAGCCACCCAAACGGCCCAAGAACCATCAGGGCCATTGGGGCATGCAGTGAAGCCACTGGCATCCTTAAAGTTAAGGTTACCAGACTTGTCGATCTTCCAGCCCTTGGTCTCAAACGCCTCGGGAAGTGGGGTCTTGGAGACGGTGGAATACTGAAGAACACCTTGGCCTATACGACATTAGCTACTATTCAATTGATGAGCGTGAGGTGATAACTTACCCATTCCGGAGCGATCGGTATAAGCGCGCTGTTGCTTCTTGCCAGTGTTGTAGAGGAACAATTCACCCTCGCTCAGGCGGAAGACAGCTGATCCATCAGACTTGCCAGAGCAGGTGGCGTTCTGCTTATCCGCTGGAAGAGCAAGCAAAAAGCCGTTCTCAGAGGCGCTGAAGTGCGTGAAGTGGATAGGGCTGGCGGAGCGAAGAGCGACAAGACCGAAGGTCTTGGGGGCAGGAGAGTTGCCAGACTTGGCGGGGGAGGTCTTTGTGCTTGAGCATCCCTCAGTAGGAGCGGCGGCAGCGAAGCCAAGGAGAGAGGCGGCGAAGAGAGTCTTGAACTGCATTGTAATTGATGTTTTGTGGTTGGATGTTCGGTAGTTGGATGTTTGGTGGTTGAGTGTTTGGATGTATCGGTGTGATAATGATAGAAAGAAGTAATCGGGGTGAGGACTTATATAAATGTGAATACGAGGTCCCAAGGGATCTTCAGTTGATCTTTTGACGAATGAGGAGTCCAACGGCAGTTACTGACATCATTTCATTGAATGGGGGATATCCCCTGTCGTAAACTTGGCCCTTTAATGTCACCTACCGTTACATCCAATTACAAACTGTCCTCGGGTCTTTCGGGTTGTTTCACATAGAAATTCTTCCGCCAGAGAAGTTAGGCTTCAATCCCGTTTGACAAAAAGTTTCGGGCTAACTCAGTATCCCTTAGGCCGATTGTTTTTGGCACCTCTTTTTGCGGTCTGAGGCTAGCTGGAAAAAAAACATCGCCACTTCACTGCCTCCCTGATACGAGATCGAGAACACATGATGGGTTTCCATCTCGTAAAGAGCGGCATATGTGCCGAGGATCGCCAGTAACGTACCAGACGAACATCCCTGCATTGGAATAGCAGAACAAACCAGATGCTGCGATGGGCTATTAATACCCACTGACGTAGGCCGAGATCTATGCAAGATCCACTACCTGCGGCTAACGGAACGGAAGCGAAGCGGATGAAGGATCATTTGCCTACCAGGCATTGCTCGTCAAGCTGGATAAGTCAGCTGGAATGTTTGTTTAGTTTCTATGGCTGTTCTAGAATGCATCTCGCGGACGGTAACAGCGTCGCATGAATTCATTTCATCGCTAAACTCTAATGTAAATGAGGCGCTGATCTAATTCTCGACCACGTCACACAGAGCCAGCAGACCCACAGTTTAAAAATAGAAACAGTCTTGCATTCACTCTATCTACCGTCCGTTCCACCAAAGTTCAGCCTTCGTATTTCCTCACCCCAACAAACACCGACACTCTACCTTGACCGCTGAGTCTGGACCAATTCCTCAATAGTCTTTTCGAAATCCTCTGGCTCCCTTCCCAGAACCTCTCTCATCGTGTTCGTCACTCCAGCTGTTTCTCCAGCGCGGATGGCGTCCCATGCTGTAGCCCACGTCCTTGCCTTCTCCTCGGTGCCAAAATATTCTTTGATTTGAGGGAGGCTGATATACTCGTCCACGCTGACTTCTTGGATTCTGAAGTCTTTTCCTGCAGCGCGCGATAGGACTTCGATGGTCTCTGCCAATGTCCAGGATTTAGGACCGGTTAAGGTAACGATCTGGTTGGTGTATTTAAATGATAACGGTGATTTTGCGTATGAAGCGATGAGACTTGCAGTCGCTTCTCCGAGTTCATCTCTCTTGACCCAGCTGACACCAGGTCCACTTCCATCATGTGGAATTAGAACTTTAGATGGTGGGTTTTTGAGGTCGAGGAATGAAGTGTAGATAGGAAATGACTCGCTGTAAAGACCCTCACGAATGCTCGTCCACGTAAATCCCTCCTTAGCACTCGCGATCTTCCGCAAATGCGCCTCACTGTCGAGATGAGCGCCCATGACTTCAGCCTTCGTAGTACTCTCACCAATCGACGCAAACCCAAGCGACGAGTAGAAGATATGCTTTACTCCAGCTTGAACTGCTGCATCCAGTGCCTTAGTGTGCACTTTCGTCCTATACTCGTGAACGTGGCTAGGATACGAGATCAAGAAGAGAACATTAATCCCTGCAAAAGCAGCCTCGAGCTCTCTGGCGCTAGACTCGTAAGAAGCTTGACGAACGGCAGTTCCATTTTCCACGTATTTATTGGGAACCTTTTCGGGGTATCGGTTGATGAGCGTGACTTTGTCGTTTGGGACTTGGGAGAGAAGATGGGTGTATGTGCCGGTGCCAAGGGCTCCAGATGCGGGGAAGACTCCGATTTGCGTCATGTTCAACCTCGTATTTAATCCTGATGGCGATGGAGCGAATTGATAGTGTTGGGATAATTGCAATGCCGCTTTGAAGTGAGGAGTTATATGTAGTGTTTTATTTAGATGTTATCGAAATCCGTGGAGGTGAATCTGACTAATCGACGTGCTCAATATGACGTGATGCCATCCACTCCGAGAACTCCATGGAGTTTCTCACTAGATACTACCCTACAACCCAAACAGTTCTAGGCTTTCTTATCGGTCCTCTTAAGCCTGATGTAATTATACCATATCTCGAACTTGAATTCTGCAAACTTTGTGACGAATTCCTCGACTGTGATGTTGATGAACTCCTCGAGAAATGCTTCGCCTCCATCCCAATCTTGCCCTCGTGACTTCTTCAGCACGTCGACCCAGAACCAGCCTGAAGCTGAGACCACATTATCAATAGCAACTCGAGCATATTCTTTTAGAGCTTCGTCTTTCTTGCTATCATCGACCTTGATCTTGTCCTGATAAATCTGCCAGGCTGGCTGCACGATCAGCTTCGGCTCCATTGACTCCACCTCCCATAGTGGTGCGACAGCCTCATCTTTCAAAGCGGCCTCGACCTCTTTGGGAGTACGCTCGTGACTCGGAAAAAGAGCCATCTGCATCAGTTCAGACAATGCCAGCTTTCCCTCGCCGACCATTCTCATCAATCCAGCTTGAAGGACTTGCGATCCCGGCTTCGAAGGCGTACTCTCACCTTCAGGCGCTTGCCCTCCAATAGCAGCAATTAAAAACCCACCGCTCCGAGTCTCTACTGCCCTAAGCTTCAGTAACTTTATCAGGTCTGTGTGCCCTGCTGCGGCGAGTGCTTTGTGACGAGCAACTGCGAATTCAGCTGGTGATGCTGTTGCGTCGAGACTAACAGAGGGAATGTTCTCTAGGTAATTGAAAGATGACCAGGAGAATCCAATGTCAGATTGGCCCGTTGGGACTACCTGCTGGTAGAATCCCAGCGGAACAAGACTTGGCACGATCTGGATCTTGCTGTCTTGGTTGGTAAAATTGTCTGAGACAGTCTTTGCCAAGGTTCCAAAGTCGTTGAACGGGGTATCTTCGAAGATGAGAGAAGCGATAGCGCCATCCGGCAAGGTTGAGATGGCCTTCTTTACAGGTTCGATGCTTGAGAGCGTCAACAAGGCAATGTAAAGCCAGGGCTCCAGGCTTACGAATTAGCACCCTGGGCAGTTCCATAGTCAACGACTACCAAATTGTCTCCTACCAGAGGTCAGCATCGGCTTGGCCAATATAAAAGGGATGCCAGGATATTGCTTACTGCCCGAAAAGCTGGGGATCAAGTCGAGGCCAGCTTTCATAGCTGCATTTTGGATCTCGGAGCGTTCATTGTAGTGCTTGTCACGCATAGCAATGCGAACAGGGTTCAGAGTTGAAGCCATACTTAAATAACAGTATCAAACTGAAATACCCAGTTCAAGGTCTCAAGTGTGAAAGACGAGGCATTATCTCTCTTTATACTTATTCTAATACCTCTGGACTCGGACAAGCTGATGCGAAAAGTCACACCAATAAGCACTACGCATGCAACCCCGCTGCTTACCCTCCTTGTCACACGGACCACCCAATGTCATTTCCCAATATCTCACACAGAAAGGGGCCAGATTTTGAATCCTTCGGAAGGGTCGGCACTCATTGGCTGTCTCGCCATCCGGGGGGCAGTCGAGTCGAATTTTCGCTCGTGAGAAGTGAAATGCAGGTTGCGTGGCCCAATGGCACGGCGTCCGAGAGTGGATCGGAAGATTCTGGGTTCGATTCCCGGCGTAGCCGTGATAATAGACGTTGAGAAAGATGCATCATACAGGATTTGGTCACATCATACTCTTATTCTATTTTTGAGAATAGTACGGTCGTATTTACATAAGGAAGGAGTCGTTGAGCTTGATACACCTGCAAAGCAAGGCTAAAGTGAAGCTGACTTTATTCTTAGAGGTTATTATTATTTCGGCCCAAATCACAATACAGCCTTATAATCTTTGAGCCCTATAGAATTATATCTTGCTCTGTGGCTCTCAGGCTGGAGAGACTTCTTATTATGATAGACGGACCTCGACTCTCCTTCACAAGATCCCATTCCCTAATGTATACTACCAATTAAATCTCACCATCGTGAAAGACCCCTGGAAAGGATGGTCAGTAAGCAGAGCATATAGCAACAAAACAACCCGCTGTAACCTCGATCTCGACAAGACTTACGATTTAATAAGCAGTAACATTCTTAGCCGTAGCATTATGCTTCCAGGAAAAGGCGGAATACTAGGCGTCGCAGCATTCCTCAGCAGTGATAATCTTGTCCGCCGAGACTAATTCCTTATAGTCGGGGGCATAGTGGCATCTCCCTCCGAATTCATAATATTCGCCTTGAGTCTTCCTGCAGCATTCTCGGGTCCTTTGGATGTTGCGCACTCCTCTTCTGTAGCATGTGAAAGCGTCTCCTGGAGGGGGGGGAGGGCATGCTTCTCCTGTAGAGAGAAGACCCACGAAGACCAAGATGGCGAGCGGGGAGAGCTTCATCGTTGGTCAAGAAAAGAGGGTTTGGCTTGAGGGTGAGGTATGTGGATAGAAGTGCGATGCTCTGGGTGATGGACTCTGAGTGACAATTGTGTGGGTAGCTGGCCTACTGCTTGAACTGAGTTTATGGGGGAATACTGCGTTGAGTTGATAGATGTGACAGCTTATGCTTGCACTACGCGCTGTCCTGAATAGAGTCGAGGCAAAGGGCCTCTTTATACATAAGATCTGAGTAACGCGTTCGAACTTGATGACCAGTGAAGTCGCGCAATCAGACCACTAGGGCTTCACGATGAGTCATTATCCAAGATTTATGGCGCCCTGTATTTGTACTGACTGTGATGAGGTTGAAAGAGGCTTCAGCCTCCATGCTCTTTGCCTTTACTGTTGCTGAGAATATTGCTTTTGGCTGAAAAGCTAGATATCCTGATGACTGAGTTGGAAATTCGGCCATACTCAGCAATAAGTTTTCAGTGAAATGAAGCTTCGTTGAACAAGCCACAATTCGTTTGAACACAAAGCATTGGTAGTGGCAGTCTAGAGCTCAGCCACATGGCCACTAATCGGTCAAGGTTATGATTTGAGAATATAAGCCTATCTGTTAACCTTATGGACACGAGTGGGGGGAGAGGGATGGAGATACATCATGAATACACGCAATACGTCTAAATGCACTTAGGCCATTCCTGTATAGCCGATCATTTTTCTGGATTTATTGTGGCATCGTGGGAACCAAAGTTGACATGGCCCTAAAAGGACAGGTCTCACGATCGGTGATTGAGTTTGGTGTCGCGTTATCCTACTATCATAAGGTTTCCAAGGCTGAGGGGTTGAGGGGTTGAGTGCAATACAACGTGTTATATACCACGCCAAAGAGTGCCATGCGCAGAGGGGTAGATAGTTCATTTGATGAAATTCGCCTAAGATACTTCACGAATCCAGAATTCCCCCATATTCATTATTCCCAAGGAACGTTTGCTTTCCGTTGAGGATCTTGAAGCCTTGCCATCTCCAACAGCAGCCTGTAAACATAGAGACCCATATCGACTTCGCGGAACGCCCTCGTATGCCACTGCCGACCTTGCCGTGCGATTTGCCTCGCGACCTCCTTTCCGGATGGAGTCGAGGTGAGATAAAAGACAAGCTCTGGGAGCTCTTCCATACTTCGACTGACAGGTACATAGTGCAGCCAAGGTATTAGTCGATCGTCGTGCCATTCTTGAAATAATGTCTGCTTTATTGGCACCGACATGGAAGCAAGTAGCTTGTAATAACGGCCGCTGATACCGTTGCCGTCGATATCAAAGGCAAGCGTTGACTTGAGGGCTTCATCTTTATCTACCCAGGATTTGGTGTCAAAATAGGCATCTTGGTCCCTGCAGGCTTTTCTCTGGCATTGGAAGATGCGGGTGAAGGTGACATCAAACAGTCTTCCATTCAGAAAGGAAGATTTGACTTTCTGCACGGCACTACCCTTCGTTCGTAGGTAGTTGTAAAATTTGTTCGTTCTCAAATTTTGCGTCAGCTCAACAAATCTTTGTCGATGGAAGAGCTGCCAGTGGGTATCAAGCGCGAAACCCCCAGTATTCGAGCCAGCCCAGTAGAGGCTGTCTCGTTTTCGGTCCCAATCAACATCTTTCGACTCGTCGTAAATGAACTCTTGCTCAGTATACGCTGGGCTCGGAATGAGGATGTCACTCATTGTGGATAGTTTGCCGGTTGAGAAGATAGGAACCAGGCCATGGATTGGGCGAAATGAGACGGGGCTCATCATGAAACCATGTGAGGCGCTGTACTCTGGGTGTTGACAGAGATCTTGGGCCGAAGAGATGTTGGTCACGAATGGCAGGCCAAAGGTATCGATGTTGTCTTGGCCTTCGGCTTCTCTCTCACGAGGGCCACAGTTCTTGGTCAACAAGTCCCATATAGGATGTCGGCTGCGATCTCCCACAGTTATCCTTCGATCGTGCGGGGAAGATGCTTCGGGGAAAGGCTGTGAAATGACACGAGGTTCATCGATGTGATTGACAAGAAACGTCACATCAGGAAGCCCAGTGAAGTTGGCCAAGATGTTGTTGAACATACGCGACACATGCCTGTCAAAAGTACGATAGGAGTGACTACAGGTTGTTGTCGACGATGTCCCTGAGAACGTGCAAAGCCACAAATCGCTTCCAGGGAGGCTTTTCGCTTGAAGCATGGCATCCAGAACCTGACTGCCGCTTAGCCTCCAGAACGGCGATATTGTCTGATATAATGAATCGAAATCATCGATCAATGGTGAACCATTAGAACGCGCAGCGTCGTACCATCCCTTGAAGCCTGACGGTGGCTCTATACCGTATTTATGCTGATAATTATGCGACGCGGCGTCGAAGGATGTGGATTGCCTCGTAGATTGGTTCTCGAACTCTTTCTGTGCTTTATTGTACAGGGCCCTGACTGGGTGTGGCGTATCCGCGGTGAAGGTAGCAGCTTCGGTTCGCGCGTGATAAATCGCCATAATATTGGCTACATAGGGTATAATCGGCAGCATGATGCAAGAATACAAGAATCGCGTTGGGCGTTTGTGTCTGGGGACGAAACCGGCAATCTGGCCGAGGCACAGCAAGGCAGATACAGCATTCAACAATGCCTGGCTCTCAAATGTGATTTCGAACGGATCGCGCGTTACTAGAAGACCAAAGGTGGCCACCATAGTCAGAAGAGTCCATGACGTGTGACGAGCCTTGACTTAGAAGTTAGAAGCCCAGATATGAATGGAGGGGAAATGGTTACGTACAGCTCTGGCAGCCCATCGCCAGGAAAGTGCCTTTACCAGTCCCAGAAACAAAGCGTACAGGGGACTAGATCGTGGAAGGCCAAAGACGGATACTCTGGCAAGACTACCAACTAAAAGGACTCCTGCCACTCTTGGTGCAAGAGAGTAAACATGCTCCTCGAAGGGATTCAGGTGAGGTAAGAAGTGACCGCCCCTTGGTCTCGATTGGAACGAAACATAGGCGATGAAAGATGCGCCAGTCGCAACGCCAGAGGGCACAAGTCCAGAGTAATTCCAGTCGATCAGAACAAAGGTCAAAAGAGTTGCAGCGAGTGATGCTGTCCAGAGCTTACTGGATAAGGGGGCTAACTTTGAAGTGTCGGTGGGATCGCGCCCCTGAGAATTTCGATCGAGGGCTCCATCTGTCCAAAGCAGCAAGGGGGTCAAGATAGGCTACGCATTTCTGTTACCGTCACCTTCTTCCAGGGCATGCCATTGAACATACCAAGAGCTTGAAACTATCCGCCTCAGCTCGACATCCGGATGCGATAGAAAGACAACCCGCAACAGCCCACAGCGATAACGGTGAGGGGAGAGTATGCTGAGTCTCACTCCTGGTCGGTAGATCTGCACGGGCTTGTTCTCTAAAGTTATTGGCTCCAAATATCATCGGCAAGCATGCCCAACAGATAATCTCTGACAAAAGTTCGTCCTCTCGGCGGAAGAGGTAGCTTGTTGCTACTGCGAGAAGCAAAGCCAACGCAATTGAAGTTTGTGGGTCATTGTGAAAGTCTCGTGGGCTGACCATCGTTGACAAGGGATTCTAGAGGGAATCTAGCAAGTTGTGTCTGTACGTACACAGGTGAGCCAAATGGCATTACGGATTTGTATCAAAGAGTTTACAAAATGGCTCAGGGAACCAGCGTAGAACAGGCTGAGCAGTAAAGAGATGAGATGTCATGTTGGGTGTGCATTCCGCTCACGGCAACTAAATGCCGTGAGTATCCAATTACGGTGGTCAAAAGCTCGTGTCACGGACGCTGTTGGTTCTGTCAAATGTCTGAAACTTGTAGTCCTCAAAAGTACCGAGTTGTGTTGGTTGAGTGCTTCACTCGCTTCTTATTAGCCTCCACTCTACAGTGATAGCAAGCTAGAAGCGCCAATGGGGTCTCTGATGTGGGCTAAACTGTGTTGGTTGTACCCTGCATTTAAGACATGGTCTGATAAAAGCTTGAATACCTTCCTCTAAGGTACGGGCCGGCCGTATTGGGAAATCCAATCAGATCCGCCTGTTGTGCAGGGGCCTTCGCTTGGGCTATCAGCCCGCGCTGGTCCGATTGGAGCATGACTTCAAGGCCCCAGTCAAGCTTCTTTTTGCCTCTCATTTTAATCATATTTTTCTATTGCCGAAATAACCAGACTGGAATGTGCATCATGGCACGGACACTTGGCTTCCACTGATCATCTACAGGGTTTTGAAGGCCTCGGATGCGAAGCCTGGCCTTTAGGCTAAAGCTTAACCTTGCGGCCAGCCTTCAGCCCAGCCGTTGCTCTTTGAGAGCTACGCAACGTTGCAACGTCAAGAGACCATCTTTTTGTAAGAAAGGCCGTTTCGTTTTGCGAGTATTTTTTTTTTTTTAAAGAATAAGGTGTGGCATCACTGAAGGGGGGTGAACTATGAGTGTGTTGCATGTTAGGCATCGTTAAATGGCTCATTGACTTTCAAATAGCATGAAAAATAACAAGACATAAATCCGGATTCCTCGGTTCACTAGTCCCGACGACCCATGGACCCTTGTAGTTGTGAATCTGCGCACTCATGGTGACAACCAATAGACATTAAGTCACTGAACCAACAATGTTATGTCGCTTTTTTGATACCATCAAAGCCAGCTGGCCGTATCCAAGCCAGTGGACAACACTATGACCAAGTCGGTACACAAGAAGCGGTGCAGACAAGAGTATAAAAGCCCCCTTTGAACCTCAATCTCAGCGCTCTCAAGATCAACAATCATCTTCTCGCCTCAAAACCCTTTTCTCAGATCTTTTACTCTCCTCTACTTCTCCTCGGCCAACATGCAACTCTCAAAGCTTGTTATTCTTAATGTCACCGCCTTGCTCTTCTCCACTGGAGAAGCATGCAAGTGCTACGGAACTAAGGGCAACCTCAACAACGGCGCAACTCACAAGTGTTGTAACGATTACCATGGTGTATACTCTGGTAATGACTGCAAAGCTAGTTCCATTTCTGAGCATCTCAGTGGATTCGACAGGTGCTGCAAGGGCCAAGGCTCTGACTGTGACTTTCCCGGTCGTGCCGCTGCCCTGGGCCAGGAAATGAGGGCTGTTAAGCACGTCGAGATCAAGACTGCCCTTGCCAAGTAAGCTACCAGCGACAATTCAAGGTTGGTTAATTCTTTCTTACCTCGCGGGCTTCGTGTGATGTTGACTTGTATAAGATAGCAACCAAGATATGGGCTAGCACAGGGAACATGGAGTGGCAGAGATTAGTCAGTATTGGCAGAGTTGCCTTGATACCAGGCACTACCTTTACCTTCCAGCCGGAACTTAGCGCCTCTTAAACGGCTCTATCTCATTCATATAGTAGATACATGATGAACTTTAGTAAAGGAAGCCTTTGTTAGACAAGGTATTCCTTCGTTGAATATATTGTTACCACTTAGGAAGTATTTCGTTATAACTGATCAGTGTTAATTAGACTCCCGTCTCATAAAGACGAGTTAATTCTTGAAACCTCAAACCTCAACAAATCGCTCATGTCGCTGTGAGAAAAAGAGAATTCCAGGAATACGTACTGGTAATAATCTCTACCCACAGCCTCTCACTATCATCTGGAAGCCACTTTCCACAAGTTTAGGTGTATTCCGATCACTGTACTAAGAATTCCATCCATGTGGCGTATCTTTACATCATTTGGATCCTGGATAATGCAGATATTTCAGGCTTCCCGAGTTGCATGCCAGAGCATAGCCGTCCTTCTAAGATCAGCCAAAACACCCGCTGCTCCTTGAACTCCCAAGTTAAAACCTGTTTCCTTCTCTCCCATCCATCCTGACAGATGCCAACCAATGGGTAGCCATGCGAGAGGACGGATCCAATCATAGTACCACTGCACTGCCTTCTCAGCTTCTTCTCGCGTGATCTCGCCCTTCTCAAGATGGTTCTTGGTAAAGAATATCTGAGCCTCACGCATAAGACGAGCAAAGTCGCAGATGATGCCCAAGAACCAGGCCCTGTGAGCAACTCTGTACATGTTTGCAACCCGACCACCTGCGCCATTGAAGAGCCATCCCAGACCACATTTCATCAAGACACCTTTTTCCGTGAGGAAAGCGATGTTCTCAAGGAGCTGAAACGTGGCATAGAGAGAACACTGGACAAAAGAGATAATGTAGAGTGCGGTGTCCATGCTCTTACCGTCTCTAATCAACTTCCTGACCCGTACGTAGATAGGGAGCAGGCCGAATAGCCTCAAGGTCAACCTGGCATTTGCAACTACAGAGCCCAATCTCGCAAATGGGGATGATTCTGCCTCAGCAGCGCCAGGGAGAGCTGTAAAAGCAGTCTCGGGTCTGACGAATGATAAGGCTTTGGACTTGAGATTGTAGGCTTTCGAGTCGAAGTAGGCCAAGAGGTAGAGGCCGTAGTTGAAGGTGGTAAGGACAGAGCCAAGGTCTTTGGTGGGTTTCATGAGTCTGCGAGTCGAATTAGATGGTCGTCAGGTTTAGCCACGGAGCGTTGACTTACTCGTTCAACCTAAAGAAAAGACGATCTGGGGCACTCAGCGCAATCTTTGACTGGACAGGCATTGGGATATCTTTGAGAGTTTGTATAATTGGGCTTTCAGTGGGAGTGATCTGTTGCTCGTATTCTGGGATACTTGGCTCTTGAATGCGGGAATACTCAAGTTCATCAATTGTTTCTTGGAAGGACATGACGAAGTGACCGAACTTCGTACTTATGACTGTCATAGTCCTAACGTTCTGGCTACCATATATAGCATGATTCAAATAGCCTCAGTCAAACTTCTGGGTTTATTTGGACGCACTGAAGAAGTTAGTTCTGTGTTTGCAGTCTCGCGGCTGGAGAGGCTTTACCGGAGTAGGCGAAAGCTGGAGAAGAATACAGACATAAAGACACGAATTAAAACAAAAACAGAAGTTCATTACATGTCCTAGAAGCTAGTTTACGTCCGGAAGAGGAAGCTCATCGTCTTGTGATGTTAGCTTTGTGAAGATGAAGGTTTCGCTGCATTCTCACTTGTCATTACACTCACCAACGACGAATGTGATAAGATATCTGGGCAACTCTATCATCGTGTCAGTTTTTATGAAGGTATTCAAAGCTCTAAGCTGAAGCTCTCAAGCTTGGACATGGTATGCAGCCTATATCAATTGAGTTTGCGGACCCTAAGCTTACGAATGTCAGCCAGCCTCGAGCTACAAGCTCTTCGCCTAGCACCTGGAATGATGCTCACACCACTTCACGGGAAGGATGCCGAGTGAATTTTACTGTGAGGTATCCCCAGGGAGCAAGATAACAGGTACATTGATATGGAGTGCCAAAATAAACTTAGCAAAAGTATCCTAAACTCAGCAAAGGTATCCTAAGCTTTACAAAGGTTTCCAAAACTTATGCTAATTTACCCAAGTCTTTTTGCCATTTAGGATCGAGGCCCTGGGTTTCCCTTCCCCTACTAGGGTATCTCTGATGTATATGATAGACTTCTGTCTTGCTGTAAAATCCTTGCTCTTGGCAGAACTTAGAAAGATAAGACAGAGTCAATTAGACGTTGGGTGACATTCCTGCCGGCCAGGAGCTGACAATGCATGCCAATACCATCAGCCGCAGTAACAATTGCCGTTTTCAGTCTGCCCTATTACGCCATTCTAATTCTACTAGCTTTCATGGGCTTGGAGCTTGGCTGTTCGTCAAGCTCTCGCAGGACGTTTGACACATGGCAGCTTTGGAGCCCCCTGCTGATCGCCCTCAGAGAGCTCCTGCAAAGATACTAAGCTGTGAACTATTGAATTATACAAAGCTCCGACCAAGATCAACACACATCTCCATCTCCTTTTCTCCCAGACTTTTCCAAACTTATCAATATTTTCTAGAACCAGCATACTCAACTCACTTCACTCCAATTCGGACAATCCATCATCATGCCGACTTCCATCCCCTACGACTCAAGCCTCACCCTCATGAGCGTCGTAAACCAAGACGCCCTCAAGAGCGTCGAGGCAATTGCAGCTCTGCAAGCCCCCGTCGACGCTGCCCAAGACGCTCTCAACTCTCTCATCTCCTCAAAGCGCAGTCTCACCATGACAAAGACGGAGCTCAAGAACCTCGGTGTCGGGACCGATGCTCTCGACGAAGAGCTCAAGAAGCTCAACGCCGCAGTCGAGGCTTCGGCTGGTGCCTACGCCGCTACCAAAATGGCAGCTGAACCTCAGATCACCGCTATAAGAAAGGACATACACTCTGTCCACAAGCAGATCGAGAGTCCTGTTGATTACTTGCGCAGTGAGATCAAAACCATTGCGCTGGCGAATGACACGATGAACATGGATGTTCAGTATTTTTCGTTTGATTCCAATTCACAGAACTCAGCGACGTATAGCGCTCAGATCGCGTCATATGTTTCTGGGGCTGTTAGTAGTGTCTTCGGGGCGAAACAGTCGATGAGGATTGGAAATGCAGCTTCCAGACAAGTCAGTCGTCAGGTCAGCTCACACAGCATCGAGGGCACACTGGTTCTGTCTGTGAGTTGCACGCACAAGAATGCTTCGATCGTGGCTCCTTTCGTGCTACACGTAGATAAGGCTATCAAGGTCTGGAACCATCTCTTTCCTGGGAGCAAGCTTGATCCCACCAGTGGATCAAGCATGATGAAGTGTGCGATGAACGAGAGTCAGGAAGATAAAGAGAAATTCTCGATTATTTCAGGCGTCACATATGGATCGAGCTTCGTTGGCATGGTCCATGTGCTTAACACCACATCCTCGTCTGCTTCAGAATCTATGGAGGCTGCTGCCTCACAAATGCAGTCGACCATGAACGTCGGTGCCTGGTTCGCCAAGGCAGAGGGCAAAGTCGGTGTTGATTCCAATTTCGCCAGCAACGTCAAGAATCTCCTCAGCCAGCAGAACATTCAATCTCACGTCACGGTCCTTTCTATGGGTGTTATCCCCTCAATGGTAGCCCACGAAGTCGCAACTGCTGTCAGCAAGTTCAACGACTTTGACCCCAAGTCCAACATGGCGGCTGTTGCCGCTATGCAGAATGCAGTCTCGTCAGATCAATCTTCCGTTCAGTCCATGGCCGAGGCTTCGAGAACAACTGGCCAAGCATCTGAGATGCAGGGTAAGAAGATTGAGTCCTCATTAAGTGCTCTGGCGACGATTGACGGGGAAAAGAATAAGATTCTTGATGTTAACTCTATGATGACAGCCCTGGAGGATTACTTGGGCAAGGCTACGCAGGGAACATCTGGTATTCCCATCAACTACTATCTCAAGGACATTGATCAGAAGATGCTGGCGCAAATGTGGGCTGCCAAGTATTACCCGGGAGAGTTCATGGCTATCAAGTATGATGATACCGAGGGCGGAGGACCTGCTGAGGAGGACCCCAAGGCAAAGCTCTAGGCTGTTAGGTAAGATTTGCTTGCTAGGTTTTCTTTTTCAATTTCATCTAAACTTGAAAAAGTGCTATAAATTACATTAAATTTAGTAAATACACCCTTAAACTTAGGCTAGATTTAGCTGAATAATTCTATTGCTTAGGGTCAAGGTCCTGAGGTTTCTTTCCTCCTCCGGTCAGGCCAGGTCAACTCGTTTGAGTTCCACAGACGCCGTGCAAGGTGAAGCTTATCCCCAAAAGACGTTGGAATGTATAACGCCATGTAGAAGTTTCGGTGTAAAACCGGCAAAACGGCAACCATGGCTTGAATAACCTCAGCTGAGTGCCGAATGCGGACACAGCAAGCCACACTTCATCAAATGCGACTATCACGAAGGATATAAAGGAGATTCAGAAAGCACCATCAGCCATGCAGAGTATGTTTCTCCTCAAAACTCAATTTTAAGTAGATGCTATTTCGTATAGTAGGCCAGTCATCTGTATGTGGAACTCTAAAAGGCCAAAGGATAATATCACAGTATCACATACGTCGTATCCTCAACATTCCTTTTACACTTCTTTTGAGCTTCACATTCGTAGCCAGACACGGGTTTCTGTAGTGTCGGCTATGTTAATGCGCAAAGAAACCCAAGTTCCGCATAATTCGTATACCCTCTTGAGAAACTTACCAGTAAGCGGTCTGTCCACATATCTTGGACCCCATGCCAACCTTACACAATTTGATGTCTCTCTTTAGCTTCCTAATCTACTTTTGGGCTGTAAAGGAGGTTTAGATGCGGCTTTGGGGGTCAAACCGTGGGGAAATGACCCCAGACAAACTTGAAAGAGGGTCTCGTATCTCTGTTAACCTTCCGGCATCATGCAATGCTCATTTCAGAAGGGCCACATCACATTCCTAATGATTAGTTTCTTTGCGCCGTAATAACCGAGTTTTGTAGCTTTCCATGTCTGAATGACTGCAAACATCGATATGTTATTGTACACGAGGCAAGTTTTGACGCCACTGACCATTGCGACTTGGGTATCAAGCGTCAGTCCTATGCCAATGCCACTTACAATGCTTCAGATGGGGCTATGGGAGCAAGGAATGCATTGCTCTAGTAATAAAAACACTAACAGCTGGACACATAGCAACTCATTTATAAAGTGCAATATATGCTTTTCAACAACCAAGATTGATTTTCATAATCACCTATATTGAAAGAGACTTCTTGGTTTCTTAACCAGAATCCCACCATTACCAATATGGAGAGTAACCAAGCTCCTGCATTCAGCCATAGAACCCACGATTATGTGGTCAATGAATATGAAACCAAAGACTTCGTTGCGGGGAGAACTCGTTCAAGTGAGGGACTATGGCGCAAAGTTCACACGAAGGGTTTCGACGCTGTCATTTGGGAATTTAACCCTGGAACAATACAGAGGCCATACCCTTTCTACGCACCTTGTCCCGCGGGTCCAGGTGCGAAACGGCTGCCGGCCTACATCAGGATCGAGGCCAAAAACAAAGAGCATCGAAGTCTATTCCAAAACCATCTTAAGAAAGACTTCTTTGTCTCGCTCTTTGCCCTCATTGTCCTGGGTTCTTCACAAGAAATCAACTGGTCACGAGAGACTAAGGAAATGTAAGCTCCATCGTGAAGCCAGTCTTTCGAACAACTCTGACTGTATTGTCTTATCCAGGGAATCCGAGTCTGAACTATCAGCGTGGCAGAAATCGGAAGAAGAGTTCTTGAAACGCACAAACGACTGGAAACCTCACTTTATGGAGGGGTTTCCAAAAATCCCTGTAAGAACCGAGTCCGGCGATATTGACACAGTCCAACTATCGAAAGAATGGCAGGGCTGGCACGATATCCTTCCTCAGATGGGCGTTCTTGACACTGCTTCAAAGCACAGAGGAAAACCTGTGCGCCATCTCAATATTTCGCTTACATCGCCAATCCTCATCAAGCCGTTGAAAGGTAGTCATGAGGCCATGATATCGAAGAGGTTCTCTATGACTCCGGATAAGTTTTTCCAACGTCTCATCGACGTTATCCACAATACTTCCGATCCAGACTCCCAAGATCCCAATCATTATCCATGGAAGCTTCAGATCCACCCAGAACAAAAACAGGAGGGCTACATCATGGTAAGTTCATAGTCTACACATCATGAACCTTTCTCTCAAGCAGCTAACTTACACCACCATCATTTGCAGACGTCCCACGATCCTTTCAACCTTTATGAGACTTATATCCACCAGAAGGACTGGGATACATACATGGAATCACTGGAGAAAACAGGATCCTCAATTCGGCCTTTTCCACGCGTCAACCAGAAACTATACGATCTCTGCAACGGCATTATGCTTAAAGTCGGCGGCGCTGACATCGCCCTCCAGGCATCCATGAAGAACGAAAGCGGGAAGAGTCACGATTCAGAGGATGAGGACTTGAAAAATCTCAAGGAAAAGTATCCAAAGAAAGTGCCTCGACCCTTCAACAACCTCAAGGCGAAAGCACGCGCCCTGGCTGAGAAGAAACGGGAGAAGAGGAAGAAGAGCGTTAAGGCTTTGAACAAGGTATATGAAGTCGGGTGTGGGACAGCAATTCTGCGGAATGATCTCGATGTTGACAAGATCCAACGGGCTGCTGGGAAACGGCCTGATGAAGCGAGCCAGAAGGAGATCATGGGAGGTGTTTCAGCGACAGAGGTGAGCTGCCACTGATATTCATCAGCCCCCTACATGCTTACATTCGTCGAGATTGGTAGCGCCATGGGCTGGGGCAGCAAACGGCTGAAATCTCGCGTTTTTCCTGCGGAAGTGAGTACTGCACTTCAGGCACCTGGGACGTGTAACGTTGACGTTTTCCTGCAGTGGCTTCATCTTTCAGCTTTTTCCTGGGGAGGTATCAGCAGTGACGACGATCCAGAAGGGTTCTCCACAAGCCAGAACTTCGAAAACTTGGTCTTTGGAACATCCGAGACCAACTCGCTCATGACGAGGTAAGCAAAGTTGACTCCTTTTGGTATCTGGCTACTGACAGAGAGTTATAGATACGAGACGGCCTGGCAGAGATTCTTCCTCGCTGAGTCTGAACTCGCTGGTTCTGGTGCAGAAATCACTGGCACGCTGGATATATGCTGCAACGATTATAACAGCCCCATACTCTGGGATGTATCCACGGGCTCTGGGCAATTCAGAACTGGAGTCCTGAGATTCACAAAGAAGGACCTGGAAGCCATGAAGAAAAACGGGTTCAACTCGAACAAATACCTCTCTACAAAGGAAAAGAGACTAACTGACAGCTATATCAAGTAGCAGATGCTCGTGCTTGCCCACGACTTCCCCTTCATTGTGTATTCGATCCAGTACGATCTACAGGCTGACTTTCACTCGCGAATCTTTGCCCTGGACAATATGGAGTGTTCTGTGCCGTTTTTCCCTTTCCGTAGACCTTTTTATCATCGCGCTGAGGCGCTTTTGGATGATCTGGTTTTCAAGGAGTTATATGGTAAGGCAAAGGCAGAGTCGGAGGTCTTGAGGTCTAACCTGTGAGTTAGCTGAGGGCCACCACTGGATATCTGACATCTCAGGGATGAAATTTTAGGCACTGAGTAATTGAACGGTTATGTAACAACTTCTACTGATCCACTAGGCAGACTTTACTATCTTTCTGCCTTATCAAATTGCGAGTGTTGAGTGGGAGAAACATCATGATAGCGAACTCCGGTGTCGGACCGAGATGCTTGTGCGCCCTTTTCAATGTCATGACATTAGCTCGCAGCCATCTTGTCAAGATAGCATAGTTGATAACTATATACCGGCCGACGATCCGACCGAGATCCGATAGTAAGAAATAGTATAAAATAGGCAGTAATTTCCTCGAATAGCAAAGAGGATCCCGATATCGCCGGATCATCGACAGATACCTTCAACATGGCATCCAACAACTTCATCCTCACAACCGAAGCTCACTCCGAAGCCCTACCAAACTTCCATTTCTCAACTCAGGCCGTTCACGCAGATGACTTTGTCAGTCCTCACCGGGCCATCGCCCCGGCTATGCACTCCGCTGTGAACTACCGCTATGCCCGCAATCCTGATGATCTCGTTGAGATGGAAAACGACGACGTACTTCCCCAGCCCTCGCCAATCTCAAACACTACTAACATTCATAGCCAAATGCTCCATTTGATTCACACGTCTACTCTCGCTACACAGCCCCCAACTACAACAGACTTGAAATCGTCCTCAAGACGCTGTTCAAGAACCCCGTTGTATCATACTCCTGCGGCGTCGCAGCTTTTCACTCAATGCTGGTCGCCATCAATCCTAAGAAAGTCTTCATTTCCGACGGTTATCATGGTGTCCACGCTGTCATTGAGCTCATGACTAAGCTCAACGGCCTGAAGAAGCTTTCGCTTGATGATCTAGATCAAGCAGGGCCAGGGGATATGATCCATATCGAAACACCGCTGAACCCAACAGGCGAAGCGAGAAACCTTGCATTCTTTAGTGAGAAGGCCAAAGAGACCGGGGCATTGCTTACGGTTGATGCTACGCTTGCACCGCCGCCTTTGCAGGATCCGATTCAGTTCGGAGCGGATTTGGTTATGCATAGTGGGACGAAGTATATCGGAGGACACTCTGATATGCTCTGTGGTATCGTCATCGTTTCTCCGCAGCAGGTTAAATCCGGGTTGGAGCAGACATTGAGAGATGAGCGAATGGTGTTAGGAAATGTCATGGGAAGTTTGGAAGGTTGGCTGGGCATTCGATCACTACGGACTCTTCACCTACGAGTGATGCGTCAGTCGCAAACCGCCGAAGCACTCGTATCATGGCTCAACGCCGGTCTTTCAGACTCTTCATCCGTCATCGGCCGTATAGTCCACAAGATCTCACACTCGTCTATCCAACAAGATGCGGAGTGGTTGAAGGGACAAATGCCAGGTGGTCACAGCCCCGTGTTCAGTCTATGGCTGAAGAAACCAGAGCATGCGAAGCGTTTACCGAGCAAGCTGTTCATCTTTCAACATGCGACTAGCTTGGGTGGTGTTGAGAGTTTGTGTGAGTGGCGTGCTATGTCGAGCCGTGGTGAGGATCAGAGGATGTTGAGGATCAGTACTGGAGTGGAGGACTTGGGGGATCTAAAGGGAGATTTGATGCAGGCTTTTGAGGCTTTGTTGGCAGAGTTTCCATGAAATATAGACTTGTTGTTGCTAATGAAAGAATATGATGAAGAGTTATGAAGCCATGATTCATATGTAATCTTCCAAATTTCAGCTGAGAAGATACAAGATAGTCTATCAATTCCAGAGCACCGAATGTGTCTTATTTCCCTGGGTAAGAAATAGAACAGCATACTTGATATCAGTGTACCACATACAGTACTTATCTAAAGGCGTTCTAAACTTGTACTAAACTTACCCAAGTCTATTCGTCGCTTAGGATCGAGGCCTGAGCTTTTTTGCTTCGCGTCTTTTTTCTCTATTAGGTCTCGAACTATCAGCATCTCCACGTTCCTAATCATTCGGATACAAGCCAGAAGTTGCAGGTGGTTTATGCTCGCCTTCATGAGGCCAGCAGTAACTACCCATGGGGCATCAGCTAGCTGCGAAGTCCAGATTTGTAGCTCGACCTTTATACGCCTTTTCCCAACGTAAGCTCAACTCAAAGAGTCTGCTCTGGGTCTTCTTTCCAGTTCCTGCATGAGTCTCCATGATATGACTCTATCATTGCCGACTCTAAACCCAAGAAGACTCTTTAACCTTGTAGTCTTCAAACACCAGCAAGCACAGATCAACTGATCGAGACCGATTAAAACCCGTCGCATCTCGCGTTTACTAGACTGTCGTTCCTTGGAGGTATCTTGATCCAATCTTGCCCCCGAAGCATCCGTTTGGCTGGATCTATCCGGGTCATCCGAACACGCCACGAGATAGTTCCCACACACCCAACTGAGTTTATTTGAACTTCAAGATAGTATACTTTACACTGTATATACTGTTGAAATCAACTTCTTGATCTGTCACCCAATAAATCTTTGTTGGTGAGGGTGATATTACTGCGGTTTGGCTGCCTCGAGTGACGAGCAGCTGAGGAGTAGCATCTGTGTTGCCGCGGTATTATAATTTTGACGTCGGAAGGCTTATGCAAGTTTGGAGGACCGAGCCAACATTTTTGGCTGCTGTTGTTATTGCGATATCGGGGCCCGGGACCTTGATGTAAGTCAAGAACAGTGGAATGAGAGTTGAGGATTGAGAAATGTCACATTGATGTTGATAAAAAGAAATACAAATGTTAGAAGTGCAAAGTAATTAACATCACAAAGGCAAAGATAATTGATATAGTTGAATCGATATTCAGTCTGTTTCTGATATCTACACATTATGCTCGTTCATGTACGTTCTCCTCCCCTGGTCATCATCATCATGACCCTCCACTTTCAGGTATAATTAAAAAAAGAGATAACCTCCTCATCAATAGCAGCAATTGTTAACAAGATTCATAGTCTTTAGACGTTGTCGTCATGCTCAGTCTTGGGGACATGCTTGACCTCACCAGCACCCATGGTCTGGGCAAAGGTGGTGTGAGGTCGCCACTTAGCAGAGGTTCGGGGAGTGGTCTCCTCCATCATCTTATCAACCTGCTCGAGAGACAGGCCCTTGGTCTCGGGGACGAGGAAGTAGGTGTAGACGAAGGCGCAGGTGCAGAGACCGCCCCAGATGAAGAAGACGGAGGACCTGAGGTTGCCACGGTTCTTGCCGACCATGTAGGGGGTGATGACGGCGATGATGGTGTTCCAGAGCCAGTTGGAGGCGGTGGACAGACCGACACCGCGAGATCGGATGGGGATGGGGAAGATCTCACCGATGACGATCCAGGCACCAGGGCCCCAGGTAGAGGCGAACCAGAAGATGAAGATGGCGATGAAGGCGATCTGGGCGTTGACGGCGCTGATGTTGTTGGCGATCATGCGGTCGGGCTCGTCAGCGGTGGGGGAGGAGTGAGTGTGGTTGAAGCCGACGGTGACACCAATGATGGCGACGAGGAACTGGCAGATAAGCATACCGAAGGCACCGATGAGGAGGATGCTTCGGCGACCGAATCGCTCAACAGTCCAGAAGGAGAGGGGAGTAGAGCAGACGTTGACGAGAGTGAAGACGAGAGAGATAAGGAAGACGTTGTCGATAGCACCAGTGGACTGGAGGAAGGGGGTAGAGTAGTAGAAGATGAAGTTGACACCGGTCCTGGTTATTGTTAGTGGTGATCTTGATTCTGGTGTTGAGGACGCAATCTTACCATTGCTGCATCATCTGCATAGAAGTACCGAGGATAGTTCGGCGGAGGTTAGACTTGCCATCCCAGAGGCTGCCCTTGAAGCAGTTGGCCCAGCTGCCAATGAAAGAAGTCGAGGGGATGATCTGGCGCTCGTACTCCTCGTTGGCGACGATCTCGGCGATCTCAGACTGGACGTACTTGGAGTCCTTGGGCTGGCCTCGGACCTTGGAAAGGGCGTCGATGGCGTCTTCAATGCGGCCACGCTTGACGAAGTATCGAGGAGAGTCGGGGAGGAAGAAGAGACCACCGGCGAGGATGACGGCCCAGGGGAACTGGAGACCGATGGGGATCTGGTAGGACTTCATGCTGTCGAAGTTCTCGGTTCCGTAGACGACACAGGCAGCGAGGAGGAGACCAATGGTGATGCAGAATTGGTAACCGGCGACGAGAGCACCACGAACCTTCTTGGGGCACTGGCGAAGCTGTTAGCATGGTGTTGTGAAGGCAGTGTGAGGAGGAGCTAGACTTACAATCTCAGACATGTACAGAATGACAATGGCAGACTCGAAACCGACACCGATACCGGCAATGAGACGACCGACAACGATGCAAGCAAGAGCATCACCATGACCAGTAATCATCTGAATAACAACACCAATAGCGTAGATAAAGCAACCAGTAATGACAGTCCACTTGCGACCCATGCGGTCAGCAAGATCACCAGCGATGAGGGCACCAAAGAAGGTACCGCAGGAGAGGATAGAGGTGATGAGAGACGTGTGGCTCTCGCTGAGGCTGTCAGCACCAGCGCCCTCGACCTGGTGGATGAAGAACTTGGAGCCGTTGACACCGTTGATGTATCCGGAATCGTAGCCAAAGAAGATACCACCGAAGGACGCGAAAGCGCACATCATGTAGGCCTTCCAGGTGACGGGGGCCTCGATCTGCTCGACATTGTCGGCAGTCTGGAGGGCGACGGAGCCGCGACGCTCCTCGTTGTGATCTTCAACGCCCATTTTGAAGGTTGCTTTTTTTTTGTGAACCAGGCAGAAGAAGATTGAATGAGGGGGGAGAAGGGGGGGGAGGGTATTTATCTGTGTGAAGTCAATCACAGGAGGAGAGAGGATGTGAAACAAGGACTCTGTTGTTGAAGTGTTGAGCTGTGATGAGGAGGAGAGTCTGTACGAGGGAGGGGGGAGCAGGGTCTATTTAATCTCAGACGGCAAACTGAAGATGTGCCTGGTAGTTCGTGTGTCTTTCTGTTACCAAACCGAACAGATGAGAGCATGCCATGCCAATGCACCTCGACACTGCTGTAAGCTGCCCCAACCCATCGCAGCTAATCCAAACAAGGTCAAGGACCATGACCTTCACAAGTGGTACAACGACCTAACTTACAAGGGGGGGCAAGGTTACAAGTTGCCTACTCGGGTAACTAAGGTAAACTTGGCAACCATCGGCCGTTCACGAGCATCCAGATTCTTCTGATCCTACCACTTTCGCGCGTCTGTTTTTTTTGGCGCCGCGACAGTGCCCATGACCTCGGAGCTTTGCGAAGCTCCATACCGTAGTTAGCGTACACAGTTAGGGGCCAGACACTAAAAATGGTCCCGGGGGCCCATGGGGCACGGTAAATGGGGGAACAGGGGGGGAGGGGCTGCCACGCTGTGCGCACGCCCCCTGGGCTTAAAGAAAAGTGCGGAGGCGGCCGCAAAGAATGCCATGCCATGAGGTTTCGGGTAGTGGGGTGCGGGTAAGAAAAACATGGCAAAAATACGGAGAAACTGTAAAAGATTCGATTCTAGGTCGGGCGTCTAAGTGAAGATGCATGCATTCCATATAATCAAGAATGACACTGAATGAATGAATGAAGAGCACCAACAATAAACAAACCAGCGGCAATTACTCACATACCCTTCCGCCGCCTCAACCAGCCCAAGATTCTGTGTACCACAATTAAATCATGTGGTGAACATGTCACCGTCTCACAAGAACACGTTCATTTCGATCCCATTCAATTAATTAAAAATCATCACGAAAAGAAAAGAAAAAAACTTGACGCGCTCCAATATCTTGATCTGGGCTGGTCTGGGGAATCTCGTGGGTCTTTGCTGAGGGCGTGCTACGAAGTAAGGCCGAACGCAAAAAAGGACCCGACAATTAACTTGCCCGTGTTCTTTTAGTGGACGGCGGTTGAAGACCCATAACGTTAACGGGCCTGGGTCTACAGGGAGAAGCGCCGAGTAATCGCCCGGCCGTTTATTTCCTTGCGGCTTGTTCTTCCATCACGGGACCAGAGAAAAGGGAAGCCAAAAAAGGTGTTCTAGAGTGTAATTCTTTCGAGTCAGACGGGAACGGACTTTAATGCGAAGAGGGTTTAACCAAGCTGGCGGTATAACCCATGGAGTGAATCATCGTGGCATTGACCAGTACGAAAAAAAAATTAGAGATTAGCTCAAGGTAGATTTGGATTGATGAATTGCGAGGTGAAGCCTATCTTGATGCTGATCACTGTAACCATATCTGCAAAAATGCCATGCTAACGTTTCCCGTAAGCATACCGACACCACACTCTTTTCCAAGCTTCAGCCAGTAATCGGCAGTCTCCCGCAACCCTCCTCCAAAGCCCGACGCGGGGAAATTCACCACCCTCTTCCAACAGCTCACCCAGTAAAACGCAGTACCTACCCAGCAGAAGCAATGGACAATACAGAAAGGGGTCCCACGGGCGACTCTCGGTGGTACTCGAGACGCTACGCCCCTGCTGCCCCGACTGCATGGATGGGTTGTAATTGACCGAGCTCACCACCGCAGCCAACCCAATACTTTGGGGTAATAGCTTCCACCCTTTCCACTCATGAGACCTCACTTTTTTTTCTCTGGTCTGGGGAACTGGTCAGAGAACCTCCTCCCCCAGAGAAAAGTGTCAAAGAGTGCCTCCGAGTCGGCGACCGAGATGCCCTATAGTGGCATGCATCTGACCCCAGAATCTCCGGATTTTCAGCCCAAGCGACGCTGCGGGGAGAATCGCCGTTTCACCGAGGAACGATTCCTTCAGGACTTCACAGCTGATACTGGTAATAGATATTTTGATGGAAGTTGGTGATGTTAGAGTAGAGAAGCAAGCCACCATCGTCACGAGCACCGCGAATCGTGCATAATTTCCGGGCCGAAACGTCAAGGGCCTGGCCAAGAACAGGAGCTCTCAACCACACCACTCAGTGAGCAGCAGCAGGGGTGCGCGCCGTTCGGTTCTGGTAATACAGCGTTTTCTTCCGTAAGAGAACTCAAAGGAACGCTCACACGAGCCGTAAATGGTTGCCGCGAATGGGTCTAGTTTCTATTGCCATTATGGAAACATTACATACTGGATTGGAACAGCCGCAATTACCACGTTGGTTCTTTGTGTAAATTAATTACCGATCTTGTATTGGTGCATTTTATGTGCGTATGTGTTGGAGATAAAGCAGGTCAGCGGCGGAGTTGAAGTTACACTTGATATTGCACCGAGATACTGGTATTCATCCCAGACCAGAGGGAGGTACTGTAGATGCGATGCTTCAACCACATGATCTGAACCGTGGCCTCGGAATCGATCCATTGTATTAAGTCGACCCTCAACATTCGCGTGGGGTCACGAGAACAGACACCAGATCAGTGATTGAGATAGAGTATCCGTAACTTGATGTCAACCATGACCAAGCAGAATACTCCATCCATAAACTGGAGTCGTCAAGTTCTCCCTGAGCTTTGCCGAAGGTACCCCTGGGCTCACATCAATCCATTGGCTCCTGATCCAAGTGGGTCCTCGGCCGGACTCACTCTGAAGCCATCGTGTCAGATTCTCCCCAGCTTCATTAAAATACGCCTAACTCCGGGGATCCTCGTGACTGGAGAAAAAAAAGAATTTTCTGAATTTTCTTATAGACTATGGTTAATTATTTAGAATACCCTACTCGGCCGATAAATTTCTGAATAGCCGTGTTTCCGAACACGCGGATGTGTATTCCAAATGCAGCATTCTCCCGCATCGTTCGTTTTTGCTCTGCTGGTCACTCACTCACTCATCCAAAGTGTCAGTGGCGTTGGATTCCAAGCAAGTCATCAGACATGTTCAGCTAACTCTTAGTTGAAAAGCCTCTGACGGCACTGATCCTTCTGTAGTCCATGGCAAAATGGGTTGATTCGTTCTAGATTTTTTATGACTGTCTCATTGTGGTGATTGCCCAGGACAACACAATCATCACTTGTCTCAGATGCTGGCCACGCCTGCTGATCGACGCTGCCATCCATCCATCCACCCCATCCCATCTCATTCATTGTTCCCCGCAACATGCAACAATAGCCCTTCATTCCATCTCCTCTCCATGATTCGTCCATTTGCTTTAAATTCCAGAGTGCAACGTTAAATCCGTTCTGGTTCAGACGGCCGAGACGAGACATTCGTCATTGACTCACCAATCATTGACCAGGACCATCTCGAGTACCATGAATCAGATCCCATGTCCTTAGGGTAGCAATCAGTAAAGTGAAAAAAGAAAAGGTAGCAGTAAAGTTACAGTTATGCTTTCAGCCATAGAATTGACTTCTCCCTTGGCGCGCCAAGATCGTCAGCTCTAGATGCACTGTATATCTATTTCCTGTTTTATGATGGCTACGAGGTCTCGTGATGATGAGCTCCGTGCCCTTTCTGGTTTGGTCTGAACGATAATTCGAGCTGCACATATCGTGTGTTTTCCCAACGGTCAAAAGTGTGCATGCGAAAATCCCATCATATCATCAATGGCGACCGCCGCTTTGACATGGCATGATGAAGATCTCTAGATCTTATAGGGTAACATACGAAAAAAAGCGATGATCAGTGACAATGCAACGAGGAATTGTCGCTGCTGAAATGAGATGTGATTGTTGAGAGCTACCCTAGATCTGATCTAACCTGGGGCTGTGAGTAAGCATCATCGATCGGACTCCAGATTATGTCTCGAAGCGAAATCTGTCATCCACAATGACCAGAGATGATGATCGATTGATCGATTGATCGATTTCCAGCTCGTTCTCACCAGGATGGAGCTTGTTCAATCGCTCCGGCATCGCGACTCGATAGTCGTCTCTATGAAATTCTTGCGACAGCAGCCTCTGAGCGTTGGACAGGTTCCATCGCGTTGAGCTGTCTCAAGATCATCACCTTTCATCATTCAATAACTGACTTTCTATAGACAAAATTGCGCGCAGCAGCAGAAGCCACGTTGGGTAATGAGCGCGCATTTCTTTCAAGCCTTCGGCGGCCTGAATCGGGAGCTCTCTGAGCATGTCGCCATCACCAACCTTGCAGTACACCTCGAACGCGGTACCTTTCACGATGCCGAAAAGCCACGACCATTCAAGCTTCACGATCTTATCTGCTCATCAGGGTTGCGAGATCCCAACCACCACACGCCCTTTCTAAAGCAGCAATCTTCCAAAGCGCCGTCTTCACAGACACGGCACGGGTCGCTGGGTGTGTACCGTTATGCTGGGTTCTGAAACCATCGACTGGGTGCGAGCGGACCGACCTCGGGCTGTGCCGTGTCAACGGTTATCGTCAACGAGAGTCAATGTTTAAATACAATGGCGATGCAGTTGACTCGCGAAATGAGGCTTGAGATTCGCGATTGAACCCCTGCGGATATCTTGATAAGCCATTCGTTGTAGGGACCTGCGAACTCATGCTGGAACATCCGAGTCGCACAATCCGACCGTCTCAGGCCAACACGTTCAAGAGAAACCGTCAACAGAGAATAAGTATAATCTGAATGAATCTCTTCCAGCTCCGCAGACACAAAACTCCGCCAAAACACCACCCACGAAGCTTCAATCTCCGCGAATGCAACCCAATACGAAAAACTCTACCCGCAACAATAGAACATAATCGAATGACATGAATGCATTGAGCTGAATAATGACATACCAGCGTTTAATAATAAACTTCAAATGATACGCCGTACATAGAAATACCTCCATAAACGGACTTCAAGACCCTTTTCTGGTCTTTCTTCCGACTCATGAGCCGAGGCATCTCCACTAGACTCGTAACAATTTTTTATTTTTCGCCGCGTCGTAAAAGACGTCATTGATACTTATATCATGATGCGTACGTCGCATGTCATTGACTTTCGTTTCGTGTGATTTCATCGTTCATATATCCATCAACGGCTTTATCCTCAATCTCAACCTCACCATCTTGACACGACAATACAATCAATTACACAGAAACAACCTCACAATGGCCGAAATGCAAGCCTGGCAAGTCGCCCACCCAGGCCCAATGGAAAAAGTCTTCCGCCTCACCACAACCCCCAAACCAACATCCCTCAAGCCCGGCCAGATCCTCGTCAAAGTCTCCCGCGCAGCCCTCAACCCCGCCGACTACAAAGTCTGCGAGCTCGGCGTCGCATCGCGCCTCATAACCTCCTTCCCCAACATTCCAGGCATGGACCTCAGCGGCCGCGTAGTCTCCGTCGCAGAAGACGTGACCGATGCGAAAGAAGGAGACCTTGTTCTAGCTAGAGCGTCCCCCACAAAGGCTTGGGGCTCGCTGGCCGAGTATACGGTCTGCGATAGGGAGGGCTATACCGTTATCCCGGAGACATTGGATCTGGACCAGGCTGCTGGTGTGGGCACCGCGGGGTTGACGGCGTATCAGACCATCGCGCCGTACGTCAAGAGCGGTGACAAGGTGTTTATAAATGGTGGTTCGGGCGGTGTTGGACTCTGGGGTGTTCAGATTGCCAAGGCGCTGGGATGCTCCGTCACGGTGTCGTGCTCAACTGGAAAAGCAGATCTGTGCAGAAGTCTGGGAGCGGATGATATCATCGACTACAAGACCAGCGATGTCATCGCCGAGCTCAAGAAGCGCGGTCAAGTCTTCAGCCTCTGCGTCGACAACGTCGGCGACGCACCGCCCAACCTGTACGCTTCATCAAATGACTTCCTCCTCCCCGGCAGCAGCTTCGTCTTCGTGGGCGGTCACGTCTCAGCCAAGAGTGTGCTCAGCCTAACTACAAACCTGGTACGACCGTCATTTCTGGGCGGTGTAAAGGCAAAGTTTGTCACGTATGCTACTGCGAATAAGAAGAAGGATCTGGATCAGTTGAGGGATTGGCTCGTGGAGGGCAAAGTCAAGACTGTGATTGATTCGACGTTTGGGTTCAAGGAGGCGGATAAGGCTTTTGAGCATTTGAAGAAGGGGTCTAGTGGTGGTAAGGTTATGATTCATGTTGAGTAAGGACGGGATTTGTGATACCATGGGCGGGCGTTTTGTTATTAGTTGTAGACTATGTTACAGTAATGTACTTGTTTGCTTGCAACCGTCGTTGATTGCGTTTGTAAAGTGCGAGCTGTCTAGCGACAACGTTGATACATGTTATCAATGCCATATTGATACAGAAACACCAGTCGGAGCCTTTAACGAGACTCCCCAGGGTGATGCGTGCGAGATGTGCCGAGTTGGCCTGTCCCAACCGTCATTGCATACCCAGTTGAGCATGGATTGTGCAGGAGATGGAGATATGGGAGCGTTGCTGACAATCGGGGCGGGTTGTTTGAGCACAGTTTGTGCAGCTGTGACCAGAAATGAAGCCCAGTCTCCGTCTGCACTGTCGCCTGGTACAACCTCCCAATAAAGATGTGAGAGAACTGCAAACGTCTCACCATGGACAACGAAAGCGCTCTCAAGCAGGGCCACTCCTCAACTCTGATAGAAGATCTGAAACCCCCCTCCCATCTCACGTCCCCAACCCAGCAGCAAACTTCTTGGCAACCCACGAAGCACCATGCTCCTCATACTCCGCCTTCGTAACAGCCAACCTCTCAATATTCGTATGACACGCCAGATTCGCACCCCCAAACCAAGTATGCGTCACCGGATCCGCAGGCCTCGCGACTCTAACGATACAATCATCCGGCACCCGCTGTACAACCTCCTTCTGTAACCTCTGAATAAACCCATCAAAATGTGTGTTCCCACCAACAACGATAATGTTGGCTAGTAGAGCAGGCCAGAGTCCAATGGGCAGTTCTTGTAGGGATTCGTACACGAGGTCTGCGAGACCGGGTTGGCGGATCCCAGCGTCGGAAGGGTTGAAGAGGATTTCGGGGACGGTGAAGCGCTCGTTGCGCAGGGTCAGGGCGTCTTCTTCGGATTGGGCTGCTAATTTTCGAGCTTTGGAATGGCGTGCGGGATCGTAGTCGACGAGAGTTCCTTTGAAGCGGGTGTGGAAATCAGGAAGGATGTAATCCTTAGCGATACCACCGCCGGTCAGATAATCTGGTCGACGTTCGCCTCTCGTTCCCTTCCAGGACTTTTCAAGATCGGCTTTGAAGTCGGCTGAGACGTAGCACGATAGTTCTTTCATCTCGTTGACGATGTATGTGTCGTTACGCATGTCGAAGTGTCGGAGAGAGATCAATCGTGTGAGGTAGTTCGTCAAAACCTTGCCGCCAACGTCTAGTCGTTTGATCGCGGATTGTAACGGTTGGCCGCGAAGCACTGGTGTGATGGTTGTATGCGAGTATCCGGAATCGATGACCATGACGGCTTCGGCAGGGGTATTAGCGACCGTAGGAGCCTCTTGCGGCGTTCGGAAGATATTCTGAACATCGTGGTATGCATTAAACGTCGAGCCTGTCGCAATCAGCATCCCGACCGCATTAGCACATCGCACAACTTACCTATCCCCCGATAATAACTCGCAAAGCCATACTCCTCAAAAACAATTTGATCGCAATTCGCCTGCAGAATCGGCAGTCCATTCGGCGGCTCAGCGAGTATCAACCTCGCATCCTTAGGTTCAAACTCCTCCCTCTCAAAAATCTCCCTGTCCCATATCTCCTTCTGCGCCTCCCAGTTGACGATGAAGCCCTTCTCCACAGGCCGTCTGAACTGTATCTCGCCGAAATCGCGACACTTTTCTAGCTCGGATGCGACGTAGACTTTGCGCGTGCGGTCGCGGGCGATCACGTTGGGGATGATTCGGGGTTCGGAGGGGATCGTGGAGGAGTGGATGAGGCCGGCTTTTATGGTGGAGGCGCCGTTGTCGAGGACGAGGGTTGTTGATGGGCCTTTTGGGGGCGCGGGTTTGGGTTTGCGTGGCCCGGCCATGGTGGGAGTTGGAGGATCAGAGAGGTGATGATGGGTTTTTGGAGTTGACGCGATGGATTTGATGGGAGGGGTGTTACGTAAGCCATCATGAGTTGAAATCATGATGTGTAGTCATCTTACTCTTGGCATGACAGAGCTCAGTATTCCTCCGTGATTTGGCTTAGAACTGAATGTTTACTCAATCATGGCAAGATATTGTACATTATGTCCTATTTGGCTGGATACAGAATTCCTGATCGCAAGAATGGCACCTCAAACCCTCTCACGCCTCCATCTTCACCAACATACAGCAACACTCTATCCAAAGGCTCACCACCATAATGAACCCAATCTTGAATGGACCACCCGACACAATTCATCTCTTCAATCTCGCTTCCAGGAAGAGCCGTTTCGAATCCAGATTTGAGGTCCGGCCACAAATGCCATACCTCTTTCACAACATGCTTCCCGTCCAATGTCGCATTCTCACGAAGTTGACTGGGAAACACTTGGATCTTGGGTCCAACGTCTGGGAGAAAGTCACCTAATGTCAGGCCCCAGATATCTGTGAGACTTGAGAGGATATCAGTGCCGTTGCGACGTAGTGACGCCAGGATCAATGAGTCCTCGTTCTGCTCCAGTACTGCCTCAATTGGAACATCATCCCCGTGATCGCTCATGTATCTCTGCTCATATCTCTTGGCCTGCTCACGCGATACTTCATCCGCAGCGGCAACAAAGGTCGAAAGCATGGCGTTCGTAAGAATAGGCGCTGCCTTCATTAGACCGGCAGTCAAGATGATGATCGCCAGACCGTAGTCATCAATCAAGCTCAGTTGACTTCTATAGTTCTGCGCACCGCCACTCTTACCATAGACAGTAATAGCATGAAGATGGTCTGGTGTGAGGTTTGACAGACGCAGTATTTCCCAAGGCATGCCAGTCAATGTGTATGAATTGCCTGCAAAGGCATTGGGCTTGAGCCAGCCGTTGATCTCCGTTGAAGTCATGTTCAAGGTTCTTGAGAGCAGGGCATATGAGAACCTGGAGAGATCAGAGAGGGAAGAGACCAATCCTCCTGCACTAGGAACAGTCAGTACTCGAAAAGCAGCTTTACAGGATGAACTTACGGAGTGTTCAATTTGTAGTCTGAGCCCCAGCTGCTATCCCCAGGCGGTATTACCGCTCTATCATCATCGCCAGGCGAAGGAAAAGAGTTATTCATATCCAGGGGGCCTGAAACCATTCCTCTGAGTAGCTGTGCATAAGTCTTGCTGGTATACTTCTCAAGAGCCATGCCGAGGAGGACAAAGGCCATATTGGAATACGCTGGTCTCTCGTTGGGGGCAGTCTGTGGGTAAGATTTTCTCATTCCTGACAGGATTTCTGAGTGTTGTTAGCATAGATCTCAATGCTTTGGGTTCTTTGTACCTTGCCCCGCACAACCCTTATTGAGACCTACAACGCCGCATGGCGGATAATCGTCGTCTTCAATGGGGGGTAGACCATACGCAAGGAAGACTTCTTTGAGGAAGTAAAAGTCCGAGAACCCATCTGAAACAAACATTTCAGTTCTGCATAGAACTAGGTAGAGACTGTCACTTACAGTTCGCTGGTGTACCGCCCAAGTACGAAGCCAACATCCTCAAAGTCACATCCCTCCACTGAATCTTGGACTCTCCATCAAGCCCCGGAAGATACTCCGTGACGGGCGCATCAAGATCCATCCCGCTCTTTAAGAGTAGATAATCTGTAAAGACTTTTGTTATAGATCCGATGAGATACTGAGAATCTCTATTGAGCTCCCTTGTGCCCTTTGTGTTGACGGCTGCAAGGTGATGGTACTCCCATATCGGCACACCAGGGTCATCTTGATCTGCGCTTACGACTGCAAGTGAGAATGATACATTCTTGATGGGCCACCCCGCAGTGATTGAACCAGAGAGAGCTGCGTTGAGAGTATCGGTTAGGTTGGTGGCGGCAGCTTGGAAGATTGGAGACTTGTTGAGGGCTGTTGGCCTGGGAAGAACAGGCCCTTCGGGACGACATTTCAGTTCTGCTGAAGCGAACTGAGCTGCCAAAGATAGGATTGAAACGATTGAGTACGACAACTTCATGGTTGAGGCCTTGTGATAGACTGTCGTACATGTAGCTCTTGGTGTCATTCATCATTCCGACAAAGCAGAGCTCTTATACCTTCCATTTCACCTGCCACCAAGACAATCAGTGACCATTCGCGTCCAAAATACGAAATACGAAACGAACGCATCTTCAGATCCATCGTCATTCGATGCTGAGATCTCGGAGTCAAGATCTTGATGATCGACACGGCAGTTGTAAGACGGCGTCGCGCTAAGGCAATGCTGAATGCGAGATACGATGCACATCCCCATATTATTCTCTTGGCCCTGCAACAATCTCACCCCTCACAGCATCATAGCAGAAAACAGTCATCTATTCATAATCCTCATTCAAATCTTGGGTGTGTCCATGGCACTGGGTATCAACCTCCACCGCACCGCCGTCTCATCCCTCGGCACAACCCCCATATCCTCAACCCGTCTCGCATTCACGAAGTCAGGGCCGCCACTCCCCCACGCATAATCCTTCCACTCCCCAAGCGCAGGCCACATCTTTTCTCGCACGAGACTCTCAATCTTGACCTTGCGCTGCGTCGCTTCTTCATCGCCTACGAGGCCAACTACGCTCGTCCACAGGGCCCATGTCTCTTCGAGCTCGTCTACGCTGGAAACACCCATGACGCTTACGCCAAGACGGCCTGTGTCGCTGGGATTTATCTTTGTGCCAAACCGTGAGCCTACGCGCGCCCAGTTCTCGAGCGCCCACCGGATAGCAACTTCTTCAAGATGCTCGCCTGAGTCTTGGGCGATGCTGGAGAGCTTGGCGCATAGGTCGCGGAGTCCTTCTGGGGCAGGGTGCCATGCGCGCATGGGGCTGTTGTCGATACCGCGGGTGGTTAATAGTCCCATGCCGAGCATGCTGGCATTTGGCACGCAGTCTACGCCTGCTGCTTGGAAGCGATCTAGCAATGTCTTGTTGCCGAGCTGGCTGTTCTGGACGCAGAAGTTACTGTACGACATGACAGCATCCAGCGGCTCTCCAGTCTCGCGCAAGATCATCTCCGCCAGCGATGCAAGCGTATCAACGGGGTATCCACTGATTCCGACATATCGGATAAGACCCTGGTCCCTCAACCTTCGCAGCTCTGTAACAGCAGCGAGGACCTCCTCGGGCGAAACAAACTCCACATCATGTGTGTACACAAGATCAAGATACTGCGTGCCCAACCGTTCAAGACTGCGACAAACACTGTATCGGATCCAAGCGGGCGAGTAGTCAAACTCATCGCCCGCAATGCGCCCAGCTTTCGTGATGAGAAAGTAGTCCTCTCGCGGCGGAGGAGGCGTTAATTTTCGCAGCGCATCGCCGAGGAGGATCTCGGAGGGGCCGTAGTAGGGAGATGTATCGAAGCCAAGGATGTTATGGGCGAGGGCGCGGCCTACGATGTCCGTGTAGGGCATGTGAGTTGGGTCGGGATGGTATTGGTGGTTGAACGTTGCTGTTCCGAGGATGAGGGGAGGGATGACCTCTGAGAGAGGTTTTCTTTCATCGGCCATGATCAAGAATGAGATATTATCGTGAGGTGAAAGGAATGCGCTTGAGATTTGGATCTGGGAGTCTTGGGTCCGTTATTTTTGCGGCGTTGGAGTTTTCGGGTAGTGGAGGGGCTCGGCGATATCGGGATCTGATAAAGAGCACAGAATCACGAAATGAAATCACTGAAGAGCAAAGATTGTCTGTAAGGTCAAGATATCTATCACGAAAGGAAGAAAAGAAAACAAGGGTCCATTAGTAATTTCAAGGGTCGCCCCTAATCGAGCGATCTACCGCCATCAAGCGCGATCGCGAGCGTATCTGTGTCGCTCTATGATGAATCATTATCAACAGAGAGGGAATTTCCCGCCCGACGGACCGACAAGACCAAACCTGAAAGAGAAGTATTGGACCGAGTACGTAATTTGCGCATTCGGTTGCGCCATTTGAGGGATCTGACCTGTCAAACGCGCACGTTGTGAGATTGAAGCTCATGAAGGCAAGCAGAGAGGGAGATGAGATAGTTTTAAGGTGAGCGATCAGCTTTGGAACAATAATAAAACAAGGTAGATTAGATCGTGACCCCCAAATGAAACCCCCAAAATGAGTGGATTCACTAACTTGTTCTATTCCCGTTCCATTACCTGTTCTATCGGATCTACTTTGTCTCCGAGCGGGGAGGACTGGGGTGCAGGCAGTGGTTCGAGATGGTATCGTGCCATATCTCATCTGAGTCGACTTATCCAAGATTGGAGCGGGAAAAGTGGCATGATTCCAGGAGCCAGTCCTTATCAATTATTGAAGCAAAAAGTGGTGAGTATTCTGAAAAGAGTCGAGTTTCATCCCAATCCATATTTTACGCCCCGACTCCAAAGCCAACCAGCAAAGAAAAAACAACAAGAGTGGAAAATCCGAATACGCTTCATCATGACGCCTCGCTCAGTCCACTTTCAGGGGACTCCATCTCATATTCCAGGGACGTCGTCAAATGCGCCAAGTCATTTACTGTACCATGATCAGATGTGAGGTTGTATTGGTTCTTGATTGACACATGTCAAATACGTGGTGCATCAGACTCGTCTGAGACCGCGACCTCGACAGAAACACCCTGTGGAGCAAGTTAGATGATTCAAACCAATTGAGGCAAGAACAACATACAGTCGCACTAGAAACAGTTAGTAAGGGTTCTTGATCTGGGAACTGGGAGATACTCACAAAAGCGCTTGATGATCCTTCGTTGTGAATGAGACAGTATCCGCCGCCGCACTTTTTGCAAAACTTTTGCGTGCGCTCAATACAATCGTTACACTAGATACCAATTAGCTTTCATACTCAGTGATTGTAAAGGCTGCGCACATTGATGCCGCATTCCCAGCAGCTTCGCGAAACATGTCTCTTCACATCATCACCACCAAAAGGATGATAACACGTCTCACACCACCACTTATTACACGCAACACAGAACCTATCCCTCAAGCAATCAGCACACCTTGGCACAAAATCCTCATGTCCCGGGCGCGGCGTCGTGGCAGCCTGCACGGATGACGAGAGGATCGGCGGCGGAGCTAGCAGCGGTAGTGAAGAGCAGTGCGTCTTAGCTGTCATGACACCCTCGGGCGCTTTGCCACAGCCCGCGCAGCCGCCGACGGAGAACGTAGCGACCGCTGGGCTGCACGGCGAAGAGACGCTGCAGGACCCAAAGGCTGGTGAGTTGGCGTGGCGAGGACCCTGGCAGAGCACCGCGTCAAAGGAGATTAGGCCCTGGCAGGCGAGTAGGCATTGCGCCCAGTCGTCCATGTCGCTGGTGCTGTTGAGGACACGGCCCTTCTTGGACCACCAAGCATCAGAGTCCTGGGAATTTTCATCGCAGGGCATGGGGCCAAAGACGTAGACTGCTTTGAGTCGCGGGGTGTTCTCTGGACGTGAGCTGCGACAGGCGTATGCTAGCGCTGCGCGAAGCTTGCCATGGTTCAAGTTATTGACGCCGCGGATCGATAGCATGCGCACGCTGTATGACGGATCGTTGATAATATCATGACACAGCTCAGCTGTGACGGAGAGTCCATCGAGGATTAGAGATTGAACATCGCGAAGAATATCGCGTTGTCGTAGGGTAGAGAATATGCCCCTCAAGGGCCCGGCGTAGAAGCTATGGATCCTGTAAGCTAACAGCCGTTTTAAAGTGGTCGCAGCGCAGAGGACAAGGGTATAGTGGATAACGAGCAATGGGAAGACTCACTCATCTTCAGTCAGGTAATCAGAAAGAGTGACATTATGCCAGACTGCAAGGTTGCGCTCTGTTTCTTTATGGGCGTCTTCGCAATGCGCTGTCTTGACCCGTGTAAGATCGATGTGACGAAAGACACCGGGCGTTTCGTGGAGGAGGTAACGAATATCGCGACAGGTGGCGGCGAGGTTTAAGAGGCCTGATACAGGGAGGTATGGAAGGGTGTGACGAAGGACGAGAGAATTGTATAGAGTGTCAAAGAGGGTCAAGCCCTTTGTCTGGATCTGAGTGATCTCTGCGCGCGTTTGGTGGTCGACGATAACTTGGCTCATGTCAGGCTGGCATGAGTATTACAAGAAATTGGGTATTCAATGATGAAGCAGCCCAACTGGCAAGGAGGGCTAATGGGGGATATAAGGGGGGAAATGATAGAGAAGGAGAGGAGGAGTCATGAGGGTTGGTGGTGAAGGATATATAGCTAAGGTATATACGGAGTACACATGTTGAGACAAGACATGAGGGATGGGCCGTGTCATGCCAGCGGCCAAAGCGGCAATGATTTACTGGGAACAGATTTGGTCTGGGGGAGATACTGTGTGCGCCGCTTGGGTGGGATGGGCATGGCCGGGATAATACAAAGATGGGCTGAGATGAGATTGGATTGGCGAGCCAAGTTCAGGTGGCTCGGAGGGTTTAACATGCTGCACGTTGTGAGTCAAGCTACAATAACATTACACAAGCTTGTTAGTTGACAAGCTTGGATGATCAAGTGGGGGGACCTCAACAACACCAAAAGAAGATACATAGAAAAAAAAAAGGACGCTCCGGCTGAACCGGATACAGAATAACGGCATGCATAGTACAGAAGTGAGGGAGGGGGGATCGGCCCGTGTGAGCAGTCGATGTGGGGATTGGATGCACCGTCCAAGGTGAGAGAGAGAGGAATCGGCCAGACTGATGATATCTTGACAAGATGGCATCACCAAAAGAACCAAGGTTGGGGGATCTTATCTCTCGAGGCGCACCATTCAATAGCTGAGCTTTGCGGCGGGAGCTAATGAGCATGGGTAGGTTCGTGTAGGGGTCCTCTCGACTCTGTACCGTAGATCAAAAGAGCCCCCTTTGGCGGGTAAAATGAGCTGTGTCACATTCGAGAGAGAAAGGTGTACAGCTACCCTGATCAACATACCAGGTCTTTTGCAGATCCTACATTTCGGCGTCCGAGATTGCCAAGATAATAGTTAAGCCATAGTTAAAGACTAAGTGAACGTATTTTCAGGGCAATTAGTTGAAAAGAAAGCTTGGAACTGGTAGTGTCAAGCTCTGTATATCTCGTCGGTCCGGGGATGCATTGCCGGGTCCTCATCATGACCGCTTTGAATTCAGCCATCATGGATGGGTTAGGTTGCGCTGCATTTAGCCATTCTGTGGGGGTCAAAACACCAACTCTGTTTCACTCACAGTCGCGGACTTGTAAGAGCGGTGAATAAAAAAAGAAGACATGTTTGGCTTGTTTGTTTCGATCGACTGGCCTGTACAGATTGCCAAGACGGATCTGCTGTGTGATATTCTCTGTGCCGCGTCCTCATCATACTGCGAGACGGCTGGAATTACGCGTAGTTTTTGTTCAAGCCACGTTGCGACGCTGATGATCACTGAACAACACTACCAGCGATGCATTGCTTGCTACGTGTAAAAGTGAGGCGGGATTCTCCCCGGGCTGCACGGAAACTTGGTCGATGTTTTGAACAGGGGATGAGGCTATGGTCTGTAGTCTAATTTTAACCATGATATTAAGAATTGGGCATTGTCTGTGCTTTGAGTCAACTCATGATACGGATCTGCGAGATCTAATGACAGCTCTGAGACCGAATGCGTAGGAGACGGACAGCTTGGTCCAAGCGATGGCTGCTCGTGGTGTCGGTGTTTTGTTAGTCCGTCGGAGATCGGATTTCCGATTATGTAAGGCTCGTAGGCAGCTCAGAACTGATGCGTCTGGCTTCTGGACGATGCTGGAAGAACGTCACCGAAATGGCTGACTGAGCATCGCCGCTGAGTTTGTTTCTCGTGATGCAGTATCTGAGTATTAACGACATTTTGGATTTCAAGCAAAAAATAGTTTTAATTGATCCTCATTTTCATCTCTATTCTCTGCCGTTTTCGTGCTTAATTCTGCCACTACGTAATTGCATCTTATCAACCCCCACCAAATCATCACAGACCCTCGCATCATAACTTCTACACATTACAGCCCAATCATGGAAGAGCCTGCACCCCTGCGCTGGTCGAGCGCATTACCCGTGATAAGTCCCTCTGCGATAGCGACCAAGAATCTTCGCGGCGACAAGATTCTTCTTCCACAATCTGCTCTTGAACAGCTTTTAGCTGCGGCGCGATCGCGACCTTCGACGACGACTGCCCGATCAGATCCATGGTCATACTCCTCGAGCGATGCTGATACTGCACAGCAACTACCGAATCCTTTAATATTCCGACTCGTTAATCCGAAGAACAAGAATGCTGTTTTTGCGGGCATCAGAGAGTTTTCAGCGTCGGAGGGAACGTTGGGTTTGAGCCCATGGTTGACAGAAGCCTTGGGTATTCAGGAAGATGAATGCGTGTCGCCGAAAGAGGTGATAGATCTTGAGCAAGACACAGCGCAGGACAACGAAAGAATGGACGTAGATGGTATTCAGATCAAAGTCGAGGCGCGACAACTTCCCAAGGGCACGTATGTTCGGCTCAGACCTCTAGAAGCAGGCTACAACCCCGATGACTGGAAACCACTACTCGAGCGACAATTACGAGAAAACTTTACAACACTAAGCAAAGGCTCAATGCTGGCAGTGAAGGGCGCGCGCGGGGAGGAGTTCAAGTTGCTCGTGGATAAGGTCGCTCCCGAAGGAGACGGCATCTGCGTCGTGGACACGGATCTCGAAGTCGATATTGAAGCCTTGGACGAGGAACAAGCGCGTGAAACATTACGACGAATCATGTCTGCACAAAGAGGAACTACGGATGGAAGTTCTACCGGGGGAGAGATTGATATCTGGAAGGCTGTTGAGGGGCAGGTTCTCGAGGGTGAATACGTGGATTACGTGCTTCCCTCGTGGAATAAATCACAACCTCTTGCGATTGAACTTAATACCGACGAAGACGAAGATACGCTCGATTTATTTGTTACCCCGAAATCTTCGCGACAACGAGCGCTGCCACGAGAAAGTGTTCATGTTTTTGGGGACTTTTCACCGGCGGTTGATGGAATCAAGAGGATTGTGATAAGTCCTACCAATGTGGAATTGGAGGGAGCGGAGCAGATCACGATATCGGTACATGGATACAGACATCCAGACGCCACGGCGCCTCCAAAGACATTGCAGTACTCACTACGAGCTAAGGTGGATTTACAAGACGCCAAGGACGGAGCGAATGGGCTATCCAATGGGGCCAGTGAACAAGAACACTCTCCCGATGAGGAGCAGTGTAGTAACTGTTTACAATTCGTCCCAAAGCGGACGATGGTTCTACACGAAAACTTCTGTCGGCGGAACAACGTCGTTTGCCCCAAGTGCAAATCTGTGTTCAAGAAGGGCTCTCCAGAGTGGGAAGCACATTGGCATTGTGAAAAGGACAGTGCGTTTGGGAATTCGGCAGAGAGCAAGGCGAAGCATGATGATGTCTTTCACACGGAGCGACAATGCCCCAATTGCGAGTTTTCGACGAATTCGATGGCTGATCTGGCGAGGCATCAGACCAGCGTGTGTCCTGGGAAGTTGATCCTCTGCCGGTTCTGCCATCTCGAGGTTCCTCAAGAAGGCGATCCCTTCAATCCCAGCCCAGAGGTCGTTCTGTCAGGTTTGACGGCTCACGAACTTGCAGATGGAACACGGACAACAGAGTGCCATCTTTGCGATAAGATTGTTCGTCTGAAAGATATGGAGACACATCTCAAGCACCACGAACTCGACAAAGTATCTCGTCTCAGACCCCCAATCTGCCGCAACGCCAATTGCGGAAGAACAATGTTCGGCGTTGGATCAAGGGGCCAAGTCCGCCAAACCGCCTCCACCGACCAAGCCTCCAACTCTATCGGTCTCTGCTCGATCTGCTTCGGCCCCCTGTATGTCAGCATGCACGACCCAGAAGGCAAAGCCCTCAAACGACGTATCGAGCGCTGCTATCTACGCCAGCTCATGACAGGCTGCGGGAAGTCCCACTGCGCGAATCCATGGTGTAAAACCGGTCGCGCAAACGCAGGTCTTGAGGCGAAACCGTCCAGTGCGAGGGAGGTTCTCCCGCTAGTGAAGCCGCTGCTGGGCGATGTGACGAATATGGACGCGCCGCTGTGGTTCTGCACGGATGAGGGGAGTCAGAGGGGGAGGAAGCTGGCGGAGATGATGGCGGAGGAGGGGGTTTGGGATGTTGAGTGGTGCATTGCTGCGGCGGAGGCTGAGAAGGGGAGTTTGGAGAGGATGAGGGATTGGTTGCAGGCTTGGGCGCCTACGAAGTAGAGTTCTATGACTTGATGATTATGATGATGTGGTGTTGGGGATAGAGATAGACGGGATAGAGCACGCTGCAACTGCAACCACTTTGACAATATGATAAACATGGATCAAATCGTATGGATGATAATAAGCTTCTAAGATGCCGAATACGGATTGGAAGACGATGTATAGTTACATTCATATCACCATCCGGATCATTCGGAGGAGGTCAGACGATGGTCTGATATTCTCACCATCATAACTGTAATTCATGAAATCACAATTACTCTGCACATAATCAGATGCATAGTTTGAAACACATCATTCACTTTGTAAAAACAAAAATCCATGTGAAACAGAAAATGCTTGTTTCTTGATTTTTGACATTCTGGGTTCAAGGATCTTCACATCTAGTGACGGTCCATGACGTTGATGGGCGATGCCGAGTCAGGACTGCAGATCCCTCGAAACGGGAAAAAAGGGAAAGAAAAAAGCAAATACAGAGCACAAGTCCAGGGTAAAGTTGGTAGTAATTGAGCTGATGATGCGGGCCTCAATCCGCAAAGAGATAACAGGTGAGGAAGAGATACGTATTGGGTATGGAAATATCACCATGTTCAAGGTTTACACCAAGAGATGGCTCTGCCAGGATAGCTTACGACGCTTGTAGGGTTGGAAGGTTCTCCAACTTGAGCGAGCGAGTGAGTTGTCAACGTCTTCGATCGATTCCTCAGTCATCAACTTGAGACATCCTTCAACACCAACAAATCTGCATCTGTATCAGCATCTTGCTCTTCTTTTAATTCCTCTCCTGGTATTCTCTTTACTGAATAGCTTCGCGCTACCCCGCGGACTAAGGTACCTATTCTCACCATTTACCCGCCCGCCTGGCTCGCGGGCTCCAGTATCCGATCTCAGCTAAACCAGGTCCAGCAGAAGCAAAGAGCAGGGACCACCGCTTTTTAGCTTCAGCACCCTACGGCCGTTGTTACAGGCTGTCTCCTCCCCCCCAACCTCGGGCACCTCAATTGCTCTTGATTCAACAACGACCAACCAACAAACGTCCGTTATCGCTCCACCCTCATCCATTATCCTCATCCTTTCAAAAACTCCAACTTTCTTTGATCACGCATCAAACGCCTGAGCTACATACAGTACAGTTCTGCTGGCCCCTCCCCAGGCTGTCAATACCACCTTCTCCATACACTATCGGCCGAAGCGAGATGCCCTCTGTGGTGACCCCCGTCGTCTGACGCCCGGCCCCTCCCCCGTTCTATCGTGTCCCCATCTGCATCAGCTCCAATCCCCATCCCAACCCCATCGCGGGACATTCGGTAACTCTTCCTATCGAGAACAAGCTCCTTACTCTTCTCTCACTCGATATCGCTCAACACAACACAACTCAACTCAACCACAAGCTTCATCTCCTTCATCCACGACACAAACTCTCTTTTTCTCACGATCATTGTTGACGACAACATCCCTGCCCTGGTCGACGCCAGATAAGACCAGCCAGCCCAAGTGCGCCATCGCGCCACATAGTCCAGCTGCTCTCCTCGTCTCCTTCACATCTTCACCATGGGTAACTCCAACACAAAAGAGTCTCGTCCCGACGGCGATCCTCGTCAATATGCAGGTCCCGGCGATCCCTCAGTACGCGAGCATTTGCAAAACACCAACTCGAGATCGAACCGACGAATGAGCAGAGCCGAGATAAACATCTTTGGCATCGGTCCCAGTTCCTCCCGCAATCGTGAGCAACCAGATGTTCCTTTTGAGCGTCGCGAAACAAAGCAGGAGCGCGAGGCGAGGAGGTTAGAAAGGGAGCGCGTGGCTCGTGCGAAGGAACGGGAGAGGAGTATGCGCGAAGAGCACGTTGATGGAGGTTATCTGGTAACATTGGGCACCTACACTGGTACTGAGGACTTTAGCAAGCCTGTCGTGAGGCAGCTCCAGGTGCGTTCTTTGACTCGTTTGTTCTTATCCGTAAGCTGACATCACCCAGATAGAGAGAAAGCTTGCGCCATTCTGGCGAGGCCTCAATGATTGGTCTTCCAGCTGGGCCGAGCATCAACTTGTCGCTGCTGCTCGTGGCCTTCCTATCCCCCCCGCCGATGCGCCTCCCGACCCAGAACTCATCCCGCAGCCTCCTCCCGCAGAGAACCCATCTTCCTCGAGCCAGAACCTCCAGAACTTGACGGTGCCTATGGGACCTAGGACACTTTCTGCCGCATCAGATCGCAGTGGATCAAACACACCCTCCGGTCTCCCTTCCCCGTCGACACCTGGAGCGAGCAAGTCGCCCTTTAAGCCTCGAGCCAAGGCCCTTGCTGCTGCCCTCAGCGGTGGTTCACGAAATGCATCTTCAACCGATTTATCACCCAAGGAGATCGTTCTCCCTCATGATCCCTTTGTGAACGGCCAACCCATGGAGGTTTTCCTGTACAAAGACGCTGAGGAGTGCCCTATCTGCTTCCTGACATATCCTCCTTACTTGAATCGCACCAGATGTTGTGATCAGAATATCTGCAGCGAATGCTTTGTTCAGATCAAGCGCGCTGATCCTCACCTTCCTGAGCATCACCCCAATGGTGAAGCTCGAGACCCCAACGAGGGTCTCAACCCGGACGATCCGCCTGAGATGCTTATCTCGGAGCCTTCGGCATGCCCCTACTGCCAACAGCCCGAATTCGGCGTCACATACGAGCCTCCTCCCTTCCGCCGGGGTCTTGCCTTCTCGAGCGGCCCATCGCATGGTACAGCCATGTCTTCGCAGACTTCACTAAACAGCACACTACAGACCCCACCTATACCCGGCCGTCGACGCGCACATAGTTTGTCTGCGAACGCGCCGAATGTTATCACCACCGATCGCGTGCGTCCCGATTGGGCGGCGAAACTCGCATCAGCGAGGAACCACCAAGCACGAAGAGCTGCAGCGGCCACTGCCCTTCATACGGCTGCATTTCTCATGGGCGGAAACGAACAGAGATCGATTCTCCGCCCAAGTCGATTTGGCCGAAGGAACACTGGAAACAACGATTCAAATGCTAGTCCCAGCCCCAGTGGGCATGGTCAAGCAGACGGTGCACAGGACGACGCGAGCGAGGGACCGGAACCTGGAGCTAGAGGATCTTCAAGGAACGGTACAGGACGAAGGAGTCGCATGGACGAACTTGAGGAGATGATGTTTATGGAGGCTGTTCGTCTTTCTCTAGCTTCCGAAGAAGAGCGCAAACGTAAGGAGGAAAAGGCTATTCGAAAGGAGACTAAGAGACGAGAGAAGGAGGAACGTAAAGCCGCCAAGAAGGGTGGAAATCCATACAGTGGAAGTGCAAGTGGTGCGAGCGCTAGCAGCTTGTCACTTGGAGGATTGGGTCGACGACGAGGCAACAGTACCGCCAGCAATCTCCGGGTAGAAGCTACAATGTCTAGGGCGTCACAAGCTTCGAGCACCCCGGATTCGCCAGCAGAACCCAAGGCCAAGGACGATGGGCCTGCTGGAAAAGGCAAGGGAGTGGATCGAGGCATGTCTGATAACCAGACTGGACCAACATCATCATCGAGTTCTCTGCCACTACCGGCTGGGCCTTCGCGTGGGGGATCACATCTTAGGCAGATGAGCAATGCCTCCTCAGTTGGGTCTTCAGTCAATGATAGTCCTGTTGGCACATACACAGGACCCGACTACCTGGGCGGCGACTTGGGTCCTCGGTCTAGTGGGCTGAGCCTCGGTGCCTATAGTGACGACGGAGAACGCGATGGTGGAAGCGCCGGATCCGAGCCCATGTTCAACTTCAGCAGTCTCGCTCAAATGGTTGGCGCCGATCTCGAAAACGGCCAGATGCGCCGCGACGAGGAGGGAGAGTCTCACGATACCCATGGTCGACCACTCTCGCAAGTGAAGGAGGATGAGAAGGAGGACGCAGAGGCAGAGCACGTTGAGGGCGTGATAGCTGCCAAGACAGAAGTAGTCCCTAGTTCCCTTGCTGCCCCAGCTGTCATGATCACACCAGAAACTCCCGCGCCTGTGGACGAAGCAGAACATGAGGCTAAGCAACTCGGACATTCTGAAATTACAACGGTGACGGGTCGACCTGCTACAGAGCAGAGACACGTTTAGACGGGTTTGTTTTGTAAGGGAAGAGGCGGATTTTGGGATGCATAGGCTTTTAAACATACGACGGACGGAAGAAGCGTTGTCGGGGAATGTACTTTGTATAAGAGCACCATGTGTAGTAGCGTATACAGATAACGGGCATGTAATATCTATGCCACGAGGGACATCACAATGCTCAATCGCTCGACTGGTATCAAATGTTTTATTCTTCAGTCCATGATCTCTCTATGTCTTCTTGACTTCCACCTTGAATTTCTCCATCCACTCACTAAACTCATCACTCTCCCCCTCCCACCCAAGCTTCAGAACCTCACTAACACCAACCGCACTCTCGAAGCAATCATCCATGAGCGAATCGATCTCTTCCGCGTCAAGCTCGTAGAACGCACCAGCCAAATCCCCAAATTTATGCGGCAGTGTCTCAAGAACACAGGATGCTTTGTCCAGCTTGGAGGGAATGTCGCCCGTGGTGGTGTCCTTGGGAAGTTTCTTGAAGCGGCGCTTGGAGATGGCTTGGTAGAGAAGAACGATCATTCGGAGGCGCTTGAGGGTTGAGTCGAGACGGGGGCGGATCTTATCGGGGTCGGATTTTGGGATGGCGGAGGAGGAGTTCATCAGATCGTCGACCATTTCTTGATCCGTGAATGACGTGTTGTTCATATCATCGGCCAGACCATCGACCTCATCTTCATCATCTTCCTCTTCTCCCCACTCCTTCAGCTCCTCCATGACATCTTTCAGTGTATCCCTCCACTCCTCCGCCTTCCTCACATAAAACCCACCGACGCCCAGATCCGCAAGCTTTACAACCTCATCACACGCATCCCAAAGCTTTCCCGTCAAAACCAGACTTCCCTTACTCCCACTCCTCTCCATAGACGGTATAACCTTCCCATCATCCGGCACACGCTTCAACAAACCCCACAGCTCAACAAGGACTTTCTGGCAGCGGTACGCTAGTTCTTTCCGCACGACGCTGGTATAGAGATCGGGAGTGCAGGCTTGCGCGGCGGTGGCGAGGCCGGGGATGGGGCCCTTGATGAGCTCGCGGACCACGGTGCTGATGGCGCTGGGGGTGAAGGGCTCGTTTATTATGAGGAGGGAGATTTTGGTCGAGTGGGCGCGGATGAGGAGGGATGTGTCGCGGGCGAGGGACAGGGCGTTTATGGAGGTTGTTTCGGGGGAGGAGGAGGAGGGTGTTGTCGGGGTTTGTGGGTTGCGTTGGATGGTGGTGAGTGTTGATTGGAGTTGTTCGAGGAGGGCTGTAGCTGTTGCTATGAGTGTTGCGAGAGCCTTGCGGGACTCTTCATCGTTGGGCGCCATATTGCTTCCGATCAGCTGTAGAGTAGTAGATGGTGATGATGCGTCACAGTTTTGCTGGCGTTGGAGGGGTTTAGTTCTTCTTTTTTTCTCGTCCCCCACCTTTAGTGCCCTTCTCTCCCCAGGCACGGATTTACTTCCGCGTCTCAGATGCTCCCGAACATTTACCGCCCAGGGGAGCTTTTACAGTGGAGACCTCCCTCTGGAATGCTCCCCTGTCCCCTAAAGCAGTTATAGCTGACCTGGCCAACTCCAACCTCCAATTCCTCTCCAGGAGCCATTACACAAGAACACCAGAAACAATGCAACACCCAAATTCTCTGGCGCTTCTGGGCGCTATTTACGCTTTTACCCTGGCTGCTGCTGGCAGTGTGCCTAGAGGTGTTGGCCCAGAATGTAAGAATGCCTGTGATCATACAGCAAGCTATGGGGAGCTAACAGGTGGTTCAGTTGCTTCTCACTACCAGGGCGATGAATTCTCTTGCATCACCAACGCAGCGATCAAATTGAGTCTTGACCGAGTCAACGATAACACGTGCGATTGCCCCGATGGCTCAGACGAACCAGGCACCGCTGCCTGCGCCAACCTCGATCCTCTCTCCCCCGAACAACCTCTCGCCGGCTCCGTCTCTGGCACGACAAACACCACCAACGCCCTGCCTGGCTTCTGGTGCGAGAACAAGGGCCACATTGGCATGTACGTTCCATTCCTCTACGTCAACGACGGCGTGTGCGACTACGAGCTCTGCTGCGATGGGTCAGAAGAGTACGCTGGTGTAGGCGGTGTCAAGTGCGAGAACAAATGTGCCGAGATCGGAAAGGAGTACAGGCGATTGGAGGATGAGAAGAAGAAGGCGCTGCAGAAGGCTGCGATGAAGAGGGGTGCTATGGTCAGCGAGGCCAAGAACTTGAGACAAAAGGTTGAGAAGAAGGTGGAGGATCTTAAGAAGGAGATTGCGGCGCTTGAAATCAAGAAAGAGGAACTTGCTCAGAAGCACCGCGACGCTGAACAGCAAGACAAGGGAAAGGTTGTGCGCGAGGGTCCTGGCAGTGGAAAGCTTGGTGTGCTTGTTCGTCTTGCAAAGACACGCGTCAACGAGCTCAGGGATACGCTGGACAGGGTCGTTACCCAGCGTGATGCCCTCAAGGAGCGAGTCGGTGAACTTGAGGAGCTTTTGACAAAGTTCAAGACCGACTATAACCCCAACTTCAATGATGAGGGTGTCAAGGCGGCAATTCGGTCTTTTGAGGATTACTCGGCTCGGCGGGCGGAGAGCAAGGAGGAGGTCGTGAACGATGAGGATGTTTTGAGTGTTCTGAAGGAGGATGGGGAGAACAGTGGTGTTAACTGGAGTGAGTTCGAAGAGGGTGAGGGCAGTGATACTGATATCCGTGAGTCAATTCCTCTACAAGATGGAGTGTTCTTCGCTAACAAACCAGTCTACAACTTTGAGGCCTACCTCCCCCCTCCTGTCCGAGCCTTCATCCACAACTCTCTCGACAACCTCCGCGTCTGGGCCATCACCAACGGCATCCTCGCCGACAACTCATCCCCCGGCAAAGAATCCACCCTCGTCCGTACAGCCCGCGAAGCCGTCGACGCCGCCAAACGTGACCTCTCCGACAAGAAATCCAGTCTCGACGTCGAGCAAGCCGATCTCGACTTCGACTACGGACCCGACGATATCTTCCGCGCCCTCAAGGACAAGTGCGTCACCCTCGAGGCGGGCGAGTACACCTACGAGCAATGCTGGCTGGGCAGCACGAAGCAAAAGTCCAAGAAGGGCCATGGCCAAAGCAACATGGGCAATTTCAAGCGCATCGATAGAGAGATGGCGGATGAAGAGGATAGGATCGATGGGAAGAGTCTGGGTAGGGGTGAGAGGATGGTGTTGAGGTATGAGGATGGTCAGCAGTGCTGGAATGGTCCGCAGAGGAGAACGGATGTTTGGCTGGGATGTGCGGAGACGGAGGAGCTGTGGAGAGTTAGTGAGAGCGAGAAGTGCGTTTACAGGATGGAGATCGGTACGCCTGCTGCTTGTGACTTTTCGAGATGGGATGTTGGAAGCCAGCCCAAGAAGCCCAGATCTCGGGATGAGCTATAGACAGGGAGCAGAGAGGCTTTAGAATGTTGGGAACATACAATGTTGATTAAGATAGAAATACAACACGACTCGGTTCAGTGCTCGTATTATACATGCATGAGAATGTTTGTAACGTCCAAGAATGAAGAAAACGTTCCTGATATCAACAACCCCCCAACTCCCGCACCTTGAAGCAAATAACAACCATCCCCCAATCCATCTTAGCAATACCTGCAGAACCTCACCAGAAACTGCACCATCCTATGTAGTGCTGGCACAGATTCTCCAGCTTCGTAGCCTCCATGATCAACTTGTTGACCTGCGCAATGACATCCAGCTCCTCGTTGTTCTTGAAATCACGACCCGTAAGCTTCTGCTGCACGCGGTCCAGCACCTCCACCGCCCTCGCGTTCTGGCTCTCCACCTCTGGAGCACCGCCGTTGGTCAAGGCTTCACCCGCTGAGCTGTTTGTGCGAGCGCGAGCACGTGTCTGGATTGATGGCTCGGGCGCGTTGAGGAGTTCGGAGGGCGCGACGTCGCTGTCGAGGATGGATTGGCGACGGGCGCGGACTCCGCCGGGGACGGGCATGGCTGTGTCGTGGTCCGAGTTGAAGTTGGGGCCTGTTGGGGATGCGGCGCTTGTGAGACGCCATGTAAGGAGAGGATCGTGGATGAACTGTGCATGTCAGTATGAGATGAATCAATCTGGAAAAGGGGGTTGGCTTACCGCTTCGAGAACAGCCATGACGCTCTCTTTGTTGTCTCGTAGAACCCTCATCACGTTCTCGCATGTGATTCTAAAGCTACCCTCAATGTTGCTAACCTCCATAGCATAGGTCAGCATGCGAGTCAGTCGGAAGGGAACCCTCTCCGGGTATTTTTCTCTCTTCATCGCCACCTCGAAACAATCACCGAAATCGATGTGGATGATCTTTCCAGTGACGCGGTCAAGCATCAAGTTGGAAGGATGGCGATCACCCAGTCCCAGAATGTATCCCACCATCGACATGACACCAAGAGAACGAGTGTAGTTGGTTCGTCTCTCAAGCCAAGCCTCAGAAGACTTTGACTTGAGCCAGAGAACACGGTACAGGTCCTGTCCCGTGGTGTTGTCGAGCGCATAGCCAAACACCTCGACTTTCTGCATCAAGGTGAGGTTATCGTAGTCGGGCGCCATCTGGAGCATAATGCGGTGTTCAATGTTGAGCAGGATCTTGCGACTCTCACGATACTCCCTAATAAGAACGTGCAGGGTGTCGCTGTTGGGAACCCACCCGAGCAGACCGCTATTCTGCGAGAGCGGGATGGCAGGGTAGCGCTGGATGTTGAGGTGGCGCTTGAAGCACTCCGAGTCGTGGGCGAGGAGCGTGTTGCACAGGCCGAACAGCTGCATAACTCGCTCGTCCTGGCGGATATCCTCGTGGCCCTTGAGCAGGAACGCGTACGACTTGCTGTCACTGCCGTTGACGTTGAGCTTTCGTGGACGTTGCTTAGAGTTGATAACACTAAACGTTGTGTCAAAGGACATTATCCTCACGATGGGCTGTCCGCTCTTGTATGTTCCCGGAACTGCCAGGTCCAAGTTCTTCGCGTTAAGAAGCTTGGGCGAGCAGTACGTCAACTCCAGGGTGGTCACCTGAGGTAACTGCCTACTTATTCTGCGGAATACCTGATAATACAGATCCCACGCCTGGTTCAGGTCGTTGACGTCTTGGCTTGTCTCATACTGTCGGCACCAGTCTTGCGCTTCCTTAAGATCGCGACCGAAAGCCTGTGCAAAGGAGATCTCGCGCAGAGTCTCGGGTCCACGCTCCAGAAGTTCGTGGAGAGGCGCCAGTGTTGCGAACATGCCTTCAATGTTGCTATCACCAAAGTACAATCGCGAAGCTTCCTCCAATCCCTCATGCCAAAGCTCATGCCACAAGACGGCGACACGAATCAGTTCATGACTGACCGTGTCGGCCTGAGCGACCAGGTTTGCGCTGTGCTGTCTCATGCTATCCATAATTTGAGCTGCAGAACGAGATCTACGCGTGTTCTGCCAAGATTTCATGGCGACAGTGAGAGGGTAGACCAGAGCCTGAGGATGAGCTCGTCCGACATCTGCAAGAAGATTGTGCACCGATTGCTGGACTCGCTTGTTAGGCTGGTTGATGCGGGCAATCAGTTGAGGAATGACTTCGAGCCATGTGTCCACGCTGACATTAGCGAAGCCTTCGGTAACGGCCACGTTGACGTCTGCACTTCCGCCATGAGTGAACCAGAGTGTCAACAGTCGAAGAGTATCCTGAAGAGAGCTTCCCTGTGAAAGTGCGATGGATTTGAAGAAGCCCTTGACAGCGGGAACAACGTGATCGATCACCATACTTTGGTCTGTCCTCGACAAGTGTCCTTCATTTCCAGCTGTGAGTGTCTGCACAATCTCGAAATTGGCCAGCGCCCAAGCATGCCAGGCCTTGTACCATCGAGGATTGTACTTGGTTGCCTGAGAGTAAGACAAAAGAATGTCTTGAACCTGAGTGTACTGCCAATCATCCTTGTTGAGCGCAATCAGCCACTCTCCCTGGCGCAGATAGCACTTGGCCAGGAGGACTGTTTGGTCGTACAGCGCTCGTGAGGTATGTGGGCTTATGAGAGTAGGATCCATCGGGTTCTGGAATCCATAGTCGCCAGTGATGCTGGCATCGTTACCAGCTTGGGCAGCGAGGTGGGCCCTGGCAACCTCGAGACGGTGCGCAGCATCGTTGGTGAACTTGCGCAGGCAATACAGCGTCTTCTCCGGTATGCTACCCTTCTTGTTGACGGGCAGCTGCTGTCCAAGCTCCCACTGGTACTTGAGCACGGCATAAATGACCTGTGCGGCTGGTGCCGCCCTGGGGTTGGATGCTGCTTGTCGCTGCTCGTTCCAATAAGGAATTGCTGATATGAGAGGAGCATCGGTTCCAATGAGTTGCTTGAGCGACTTCTCGGCCAGTCCCATTCGTCCAGACTTGCGGCAAAGGTTGGCAAACTTGATCCACATGTGCATATTCTCCGTCGGTGCAATCACTATGGCCCTTAGTCTGAGCATGCGCTGCCAAACCTCGACGTTCCTCTGGCAACCCTTCAGTCGGGTCTCCCAAGTTCGTCGCATTATGGCCTGCTTCTTCTCGTCGCATTGTTTGTAGACGATGAGCTCCTCAAGCTCAGCAAGCATCTGCACGCGAACGACAACCTGGTATGCCCGGTTGTACGACTCACTAACCAACGCACTCAACTCGGTATCCAGGCCTTCACGAGCTTGCTGAACGCATGCGATCGCCTCGCGGAATTGATTCCGGTGGAGCGCCAAAATCGCACCGAAGAATGATCGATCGGGTGAGTATCTCTTGAGCGATGAGAGATAGTTGTCCATGGAATCCCACTTATTCAGACCCCATGCAGCAGCCGTGGCAAGAGGAGCAATCATTCTCTGAACCTCAGGCGTAGAGTTGGCCCAAGTGCTGCCAGTCAAGGAAGCCAAGGCCTCCCACTCTCCCAAAGCATGCAAACAACGCATCTTACCCATCACGATGTCAACAGGTATCGCCTGATCCTCAGGCACCTCCTCCTCACGCTTTTCATAAAACGCCAGCGCCTCTTCCCAACGCTCCAGCTTCTCGAACCAGGTTTCCCGCAGCTGGATGCCTTCCTTATACAGTTGAGCTTTGCGGAGAATACCGATAGCAGCATCGGACTGTTGGAGCTGATTGTTGATAACGATCAGGGCCTCGACTGCACCGCTGCTCTGGTCTTGCAGGAACTCGAGCTCCTTGTAGTGCAAGGCCTTTGCGTACGCGTGACAGCGAGCTGCCTCCCTACCGAGAACTCGAATGTCGATCGGCAAAGCCTTGTCGTCATGCTCCATAAACTCGGCGAGGTTGAGTAGGAGGCCAAGCAGATCAGGGGGGACGTTCTCGGATTTTATAGCGCTCTCAATGTTCTGGATGAGCTCGTCTTGGAACTGTTCATAGAGCTCGCTCCAGCAAGACACGAACGCTGAGTTAAAGAGCTCTCGAGCCAGAGGTAGATACACACTGGCGAGGCTGGCACAAGCTCGGAGAGCATGGTTCGGTGATTCGGTAAGCAATGTTGTACTGAAGCGTCGTAGCCACTCTTGCCAATCTTCCTTTGTGGATTTGCCTTTAGTGTCCCAAGCAGCCTTCAAATGAATGGCATTCATCTCCAGCTTCTTAGTACCCTGGTCCGCAAAAGGAGTCTCGTCTGCGCCATCAGCAAAGCCAACACCAGAGCTCAAGTCCTGTGGCAGTACCTCTCCCTTCTGAAGCTTGCTCACAAGTAGCTCGTAATTGGAGTGCTGGATCTGGTGCTGATTGATGGTCTTGTTGACTGTGCCCATAAAGTGTAGATAGTCTTTGCCCAGCTGTTGGATGAGCGCACAGAGCGTATCTAGGGCAGCGGTACGGAGGACAGGCTCACCCATGTCCAAGACGCGTGTAAGTGGGTGGATGATCTTCGCAGCGAAGTCGTTAAGGTTCACTTGGCGAGAGATCTTGCCGATCGTGTCGATGGCCTGCTTCCTGATGAACGTAGGCTGACCCTGCTTCTCGAATGTCCTGACGATGACGGGAATGATGAGATGCATGTACTCCTCAGCGCTGGCGCCAAACACCAAGAAGGCGTGCATCACCCTCTCTGACGGTGTGCGCTTGGCGGAAGTATCCTTGTCGAGAACACCGAGCATCAGTGGTAGCAGCCCAGCCAGGTAAATCTTGAATTCGCCCTCAAGCGACCTCGAAATGGCCTCAACCAGGGACAAAATCGTAGTCTGTAGTGAAGGTGAGGTATGCCAGTACTCCTGCAGGATCTCGACAATTGACGGCAGGTAATTCCTTATGTGTTGTCGCACGATGCTGACGAGGGTGGCCAGTTGATTGAAATAAGACTCGAGTCTTGTAGAGGTCGCAGATCGTATCACCTGTAGGAATGCCGGTATGATTCTATCAAGGAAGGACACACACTCCAAGCCAAGGGTGCGAAAGATGTTCATGATTGCTTCAATCACAGCGGCGTGGTGCTGGACCAACGAAGAGTCCTTCAGGATCTGGAGAAGAGCATTAATCACAACAGTTGGGAAGTACTCTTTGTTAGAGGGTGTCAATCCGGTCATCATGAGAGAAATGTCTGTTAGTTGGTTGGCCTCGCCACGTCGAGAATCGGGGGTTCGTTCCTCGGCCTGATCTGGTGTCAATAGTTGCATCAATTTTCGCCATTTCGCCAGATTTACCTGGTGTTTGTAAGGATCTAGAGCGCCAAGAATACCCATCAATTTGATCGTTTCCTGTCGCAGGGGTACTTGTTGCCCTTCGGTTCGGATGATGCTCTGCAGTATCTCGAGCAGCTGTGGGTATTCGATATATGGCTGAATGACGTATCCTGAATTGCTCGCAAGCTGTCCCAGAGCATGTAGAGCGGCACCCCGTTTTGCGTTGGAGCTCTGATCCTGTAGCGCATCAAGAATGATTGGCATCAGTCGGTCCTTGTAAGGCATCATGTCCTCGCCCCCCACAGTCGCAAGCTCACCAATGGCCTTGAGGATGGTAGCAGCAACAGAGGGGTTGCCATCCTTGGCTTTGGGGAGAAGTACTGAAATCATGGGTTCAACATAGGGCTTGATGAGAGATTGCGCATTTTGAACCAAGAGGCTCAACAGCTTTGCGCTTTCCTCCTTGTTCCTGGCGACATCGGAAAACTCGAGCTCAGTAAGCATCTGAATGAGAGTCTTTCGTAGCGAAGGAATGACGTATGCTGGGTTGTATCTAGCCAAGCGGCCGATGATAGAGATGGCGACTTCCCTGATCGAGAAAACCTCGTCGTTGAGCGCAAAGAATAGAATGCGAATATTTTCGGCCTTGGCCAAGTGTCTGTCAAATCGTTCGTCGAGAGCCGCCAGAACTGTCCGCCTGATATTCGGTTCAGGGTCTGAGACTCCGACTGTGAGAAGTTTCTCAATCACATCACCCACAACCTGAAGCGCATGGTAACTCGTCTGGTTGACAATCGGATCGCGAACGTATAATTGGCAGCATGTCAAGGCCGCTGCCTCGCGGATTTCTGGATCCTCGTCTTCAACGTACTTGATAGCGACATCTCGGACAAACTCGTTCAGAACATGTCCAGAGAAATCGAAGCTACCGAGAGTGTTAAGCGCCAACTTGACCTCAGCCCTTCGGTGCTCGTAAGCGTGGGGGTCTTTCGCGTCTTTGGGAATAATCGGCACTGAGCTGAGAGTATTCGGTTGTGGAGCGCCAAGGGGTTTGAACGGTTCGCCGCAAAGAACTACGCTGAGCATATCAAGTAGTCTCTCTTGGATGGTCGGCTTGACGGGAGGGATGTAGAAGGCCATGTCGACGAGAGCCTGTGTGAGCTTGGGGGTGAGATCGCACGCAAAGATAGGATCCAAGAGTGCCTCCATGTATTTGCTGAGAGTCTGACCAACAGCGACGGCAAGACGACTAATGCAGTCAAAGACAGGGTCGACTGAGCCTCTCTTGCGGGACTGAAGGCTAAGACCTTCGCGTACGTAAATCAAGACGCCATCGAGGTACGGAGCAATAGCGCTTTTCACAGAATTGGCTATGTTACCAATGGCAAGGAAAGCATCGTTGCGCTCCTTGTCCTTCTTCAACATGCCCGACAAGTATACCATGAACTTGTGCAGCCAAGTGTGCGCAAAGTCCGCTGGCGAGTAGCTGGCAAGGTCTGGGATCAAAAGAACCACGGTCTTTCGAATAGTCGGATCTCTATGGTCCTTGTGTTTGAAGACAATTTCGCATGCTTCTTGGTAATGTTCCTGCATGTACATAGCTCCCTGCTCGAGCAGTTCCTTCAAGACCAGTAGCGAGCCGTGAATCGACTCGACAGTGTTCACCTTGAGACCGGATCTCGCTTCGTTATAGATCTTATCCATCCATAGTTGCTTCATGTCCTGGTCTCGTTCACGAAGGATACGGAAGCAGGCGCTAACTGTTTCCGCTGATGTTGCCCGAATAAGCTGTCGGGGATCTCGGAGTCCTACCCAGATCCAGTCGAAGATTGTCGGTATATATTGGTACATAAGCGTTGGGGCACTACGGGCCAGTTCGCGGAGAACGAGGACAGCGCTATATCTTCGTTCCTCGATGCGGTCGTTCTGTAGCCACTCGAGAGCGGTATTAACCTCTGAGTCCACCACTTCTGATATCATCGCGCCGCCCGGGCGACATAATTTTCCCAGCGCGATCGCTGCTGGTTGCATAGGGTTGATGTCTTTGCCTCGAAGAATGGTCTTGAGGTTCTGTGTGAAACGCGTGTATTTGACGCCGACGTCGACGCCATCGAAATCGATGAGCGCATCGAGGGCATAGATGCCTCCGAGTCGCTCGGACGAGTCGTTGCCATGTGTAATGAGCTGTGTGATCCTGTTGTTGACTGAGTTGTAGAAAACCTGGAATTGCTCGGGGCTAAGGTCTCGATGGCAGACAGCTACAAGCTCGCGAAGCTGCACGGCGGATCGTTTTCGCAAATCATCGCTCGTTCTGTGGGAGTATTAGACCCCTTTGCCCTACCGACCGTCACATGGTGAAACCGACCTTGATTTTAGAGCGCGGGAGATGTTGTCCAGCCGGTCCAGGGCGACCTGCTGTGCTTGCGCCATGATGCCGTCGCGGCACTGGTGTGAGAGCGATCAACGTCGCATGTACTTGAATATCGAGCGCTCGATCGCAGTCGGGCGTTTTCGTAGAGGAGCGTCCGAGATGGAGGGGGGAGATCGTAATTAAGCTTCGAGCGAGGCAGCGCGTGCGCGTGTTGTTCGTTGTGAATGCGGCCGAGACGTTTCCAAAATACAAATATTGAGGGGAGACGCCCAGTTTAGTTGAGCGCCGTCGAGGGTAACGACCGGGGTGGTATTAAGAAAGGTGCATAGCACCGGGGGAGGTTGAAGTTGGAGGTTGATGAGCTTGGGTTGGGTGGAGGTCATTAGATGGATCAAGTTTGGAAATGGCGGGCCAGCGGTGGAGCACTACTGCGGTGTCGTCACAGTGCCAATAGCCATCAGTGATATTCAAGTAGCTTCTTTACAAGGACAATCTAAGAAAAGATTATTTAAAAAGAAGCATAATGAATTAGATATATGAAGCGATGTTAGCATCTGTCACTAGACTTTATGAGTAATTGTAGGAACTAAGGCACCGAGCTCTGTATCGCAAACCGTACCGTACAATCCGAATATCACACTGTCCCGCTATTCCAAGCTTCCACCTCCTTATCTTATCGATAAGCGACATCTCGACTCAATTCTTGGAATCGCCTCAGAGTTCCAGAACTCTCAACTTATTCATCCACATACACCTCCGACGCCCATCTCTATTCCTCCTGCTGTTCATCCCTGTCACTGCGGATCTCGAATCACTGCGTTGGCATCACCCCCCGGATCCATCATTTTGCTCGATCACGCGACATCCTCTACTCATCAATCATGGGTAACGACGGCGGCTCCATCCCCAAGCGTCGCGAGCTCGTCAAGAATGCGGCACGCGCTCCCACCACATCCGAATTGAAAGCGACAGCCCTTGAATCACTCTCTCACGCCTGGGCGCACTGCGCTCTCAGCGGTGAATTCCTCGACGTTGATACTCTTGTCTCCGATTGGCGTGGCCGTCTGTACAATTACGAAGCGATCATCAAAGGTCTCATGCCCTCCGATGAACCAGTTGACGTCACCCCCGCGAGCCTGGGCATCAAGTCACTACGAGACGTGGCGAAGCTCAAGGTCTCCAAGAACGGCGACAAGTGGGTATGCCCCATCTCCATGAAGGAGCTTGGCCCTGCTGTCAAGTCTGTCTACTTGGTACCCTGCGGGCATGTCTTTGCCGATGTCGCCATGAAAGAGATCCAAGAAAAGGCGTGTCCAGAGTGCGGTGCCGAATTCGAGCAAGACAACATCATTCCACTTCTTACAAACTCTGAGGCGGATATCGAGCGATTGGAGAAAAGAATCGAGAACCTTAAGAGCCAAGGGCTTACACATGCCCTGAAGAAGGACAAGTCGGAAAAGAAGAAGAAGCGCAAGGGCGATGATGTGGAGAAAGAGGACAAGGCTGCGAAGGATAAGAAGTCAGATGATGCGAGGATCAGTGGCATCAACAATGAATTTGCGGCGTCGTTAACGGCAAGGGTATTGGCTGAGCAGGACGAGAGGAATAAGAGAAGAAAGCTGGTAGCAGAGTCTGTGAGGCGAGAGACTGCTAGAGGTTGAGAATAGGATTTAAGTATATAATGATACCCAAATTAATGACGTTCCATCAACAATGACGCTTTGCGCTTAGATTGCTTTCACGCAAGATTCGTCGTTCCGTGTCGGTGTCGCCTCTTTCGCTAACCTAACCGAATGGAGGCACCAAAAGCCGTGAGGACTGTACCTCACAACACGAAGTCAACTAAACCTAGAAAGGTGAGACCTGGATTTCTAAAAGCATTAATTACATGAAGGTACAATAGGACTTTCTTTACCAGGGCGGTAGTGAATGTCACATCAACTTCCAGAACAGACTATTCGTCTAGGGTAGCTGCTTGAATCCAACACGACCAGGATGCACGGCGATATTGAAACGATGTAATTTATAGAGGAGTCAACATTTGAACTTAAAGAAATTCATGATTGGCGCATCAAACATCAAACAACGCAGTCTATGAACGGGAAAAACATGGGTATATAATGCATAACAGCATCTTCAACAACATCCAACTCAATCATGCCACTCGTCAAATACTTCAACATCTTAAAAACTCCCTCGTAACCTTCCACGACTTCTCTCCCGGCTCAGGGTCTCTAAAGAACGTAACCCAAATACCACCATCATCCGCCGGTCCAATAAGCGCATTCTTAATTCTCCTGCTCTCCGACACACCATACGGTGACTCGAGCTTCGCAGATTTGAGCGCTGCAGAATCGAGATGCTGAATACCCTCAAGCGCTGCTGATATCGGCGACACAGGCTCGGGCGTAGGAGTAGGAGATGAACGACTCGACGCCAAACTGCACGGTGAACCAGACAGGATTTCCTCAGGTGTTGGATCGCTGAATGATGGGGGCGGGGGAGGTAAACTGGGAGGTTTTGAGATGTCGACTTTGATCTTCTTGGGATCACAAGTAAAGAGGTCGAACGCAGCGTTTGCTTCGGCGGATACTTCGCTCAAACCGCTGGGACTTGGAGCGATGAAGGGATCCATTGCAAAGTCGAGATCGAGAGGGTAGTCGAACTCAGACTCCTCAATCTCAATGCTTCGCGCGGCGATGACGGCGGTTTCACGCGCATGCCAGAGATTCTCCCTGCGATTGCGCATTTGGTTCCGCGTCAAGAGTTTAAGCGCTGCCCGACGAAGGAGCGGATGTCGACATTTTATAGCTGTCCAGTACACAGGTGGTATAATCTCAGTCTCGAAGCTAAAAGGCTCTAGTTTTGCGTTGGAGGGGACAGAACTGATGATGGTTGACGCGAGAGTGATGATGTTTGCAAAGTTGGGTATGAACTGATCGAGCTTTGTCTCGCCTGTGTCCAAAGCAGTAGAGACCCAGATAAGAGTTGACTGGTGATAGATGCGGAGGACGTTTAGTGAGTTTTCGAGAGAAGGAGATTGAGGACTCATTGATGTTGTGACGGTGAATGCGGCGTGCCAGCGACTCAATTGTGAAAGAAGATGCTGCTGCTCGTTCTGAAGCTTTCTGATCTCTTCCGGTTCCGCATTCGGGTTGTAGATCGGAGCTCGGGCGCTTGTGCTGAACTGTAGGGCATCATCTAGAAGGAGATAAAGCGCATATCGAGCTTCTTCAATGGTGGCAAAGACAGCGGGCATGTCGCTCCAGCTGCGTAGGTGCGCTGGAATAGGCGCTGGCCGGCTGCCGAAGAGGAAGCTCGAGAGACTGAGGCGCGCATAGACAGGCACAAGAGAATGCTTAATCATCTCCATCGCCGGTGATCTCCCATCACCGAGCGTAGAAAGAATTTGTCGTCCCTGGCAAATATGCATCTGCGCTGCTGTATCACGATCAATCAAGAACTCAACACAAATAAACAAGACACAAACGAGCAGCGGCACAACAGAAGGCTCACTCCTCTGTCCCCAATTCCTCAGCGACGTAATCGCATTTCCATACTCCTTAAAAGCAAACCTTGTATCAATCTCCCTCAGACTCCTGCTCTTGACCTGGACAGCCTCGTGTAGACTGCTGATAGCGAGAATGGCGTGTCGAACAGCTGGTTCGGTGGAACTCATCTTGAGAACCACGCCGCCCCAGAAACTAGCATCGATGGGACCGGAAAGGACTTTTGCAGTGCGCAGGCGGTAATGGTCAAAGGCGCGTACTTCTTGGGGTGTGTCGAAGCCTGGAGCTGGGGAGAGTGATGTAGGTTCTGGGGAGGAGTTGGGGGAGGTACGGTAGCCGTCGCATTGACGACCTGTTTTGATGCATCGTAGACAATAAGGCTTGCCTTCTGTGGGTTTGTTAGAAGAAGATCTGATAGATGAGTAGTGTTTGTTTACCATCGCATTTGACTTTGCGAATCCTGGAGAACTGTTAGTGAGTGATGCACGTGAGCGAATGAGTTACGAACTTGCAGGTGATGCAACCAGTGCGGACCTTCTTACTACCCTTACGGCCCGAAGCCTTGGGCGGTGATTGTGACGGAATTGAATACATGAGGTCCACCAGTAACGTAATTCTATCTTAGGGCTGATGTTCAGCTTCAGTTGTCGAGGAAGAGTCCGAGATCAAGAGTCCGAGCCCAAGAAATGAAAGGAGCTTCGTGGGTGAACGTGGTGCCTTTATTTGCTTGGGTGCCCGCTGTAATTGTAGGGGCCTAGGCTGAATCCTTCATCCCCGCAGTGTTGATGATCCTTGCTTGATCTTGACGCTGTGCTTACAGAGCCCCTCGGCAGTGTATGGAGCTTATTTGCTGGACAGGCGCTGGGATCGGGTGTTCTAAATGGATTGGGGCGCAGCAGCTATGAGGATGAGGCGAAGCTGATTAAGGGTATAGCCGGTTAACTATGATGATACTGCAATGATCCATGGAACTTTATTTTCCATTTATTGATAGATAGCAAACTGTTGTATTGCTTCTGGTTTAACTTGGCTAATGATTCAGATGGCAAGATGGTGGTTATTACGGGTGCCAGCGTTAATATGATAGGGATATTGGATGTGTCAAACCATTCGCTCTCGGATTGAAAATAGTTACTCTGCAATACGAATACACTTTAACTTAGAAGGAAACCGCTAAAACTAGTAATTAAGAACAGAAGAAACGACCCAACGGCTGCCAATCCACGATAACCACTCCCCTCAGACCAACCCCCGGCGCCTCAGCCTTACAGCAGACCCCACAGAGCTCCAATCCTTCCACGCAACTCCCCCTCTTCCCCAATTGGTCCGCTCGGACTCAAACCTCGGACTCAGATCGTAGGCGCAGTCAGACGCTAAATCCTCCCAAAACACTTCTTTTTCCTAATTCAGCTCGCACTCACTGTCCGAGATTAAAGCCAAGATGCTATACGCAAAATATAGCTAAATTCCTCAGCCTTGAGGGCTGAGAGGATTTACGCATTGGAATCCGAGAAGCTCAAGATCTTCATGATGATGTGATGGTGTATATAAGGGAAGCCCCCAACGTATCTATCATGAGGGTTACATACAAATCATCATTCGCTGGCTTTTCATTCTTTTGATAATGCCCTCTCCTTCTAAAATTGCAGCTGTAGCTGCTGTGTCCTTCACTCTCATCGACGCAAAAGCTTGTCCGCCCCTTGGCGCCGTCTTCCCAGCACCTCAATCCCCTTCCCAAAGCTCCATCGTCAAAAAAGCAACATCCCTTCTCAAAGCAGGTCTCGACGCTCAAATAGGCGCTCGATTCAATACTTCAGCTCTCTCTATTGGAGTCAAGTCCCTTCACGAGGATGACCCTTTGTTTACGTATCAGTGGACACCGCCTAATCCCGGCGAGGGCACTGATAAGGTAGACGAAGACACTGTCTTTCGAATTGCTAGTGGTTCCAAGCTTTTCACTGCTTTGGCGGCGCATATTAGTGATAAAATTGACTTGGAAGCTTCTGTGTTGAAGTATTTGCCTGAGTTGAACAAGACAGCTGGGGATGTATATCTTTTCGTTGAAGTGGGAGGACATCACTGTCGGATCACTCGCTAGTCATCTCTCAGGCGTTGGTGTTGATAGTAAGCCACCATTCCACATTCGACTTACTCAACTAACCGTGAATAGTGGCTCAGGATCTTGCGATCGTTGGCTCAGCTCCATGGCAGCCATACGGTCTTCCCGAGGTTCCCAAGGGCAAAGGCCCCAACTGCTCTGGTCTTCCCGGCACTACCCCCTGTACCAGGAAAGATCTTCTTGAGCAGGTCAACCTTCGACCTCCAGTTTATGCACCTTTCACCAACCCTATTTACTCCAACGTTGGCCATGCTCTTCTTGGTCTTGTCATTGAGGCTGCTGAGGACATGCCCTATGAGGATGTTATCAAGCGTGATATTCTTGACGTTGTTGGTATGAAGCATACTTATGTCGACAAGACTCCTCCCATGGATGATCTCTTCATTCCTGTCAAGGAGCCTACCTGGAACGCTACTCTTGCTGTTTTCGATTCGTAAGTCAAATATTTCGATGCAATAACTTTGACTGACTGTTTCAGTGCTGGTGGCATTTTCTCTTCCGTCTCTGACATGCTTCTCCTTGCCGATGGTATCCTCAGCAACAAGTTCCTCACACCCGTTCAAACCCGCAAGTGGATGAAGCCAGAGGCCAACACCGCTTCATGGGGCTACCAAGTCGGCGGTCCATGGGAGATCCTCCGCGGTGACAACATCACCTCTGACGGTCGTCTCATCGACATCTACACCAAGAGTGGTGATCTCGGTCTCTACCACTCTCAAACCGTCCTCATTCCCGACTACGACATCGTCATCTCTATCATGACCGGCGGTCTCGAAGCGTCTGCAAACTCCTTCGTCACCGGCACCATCCTCAGCAAGGTTCTCCAAAATCTCCTTCCCGCTATTGAAAAGGTCGGTCGTGATGATACAAAGGAGGCTTTTGTAGGTGATTACGAGGACAAGGATACCAACTCAACTATTACATTCGCAATGGACAGCGGACCTGGTCTCAAGATCAAGAGCTGGCAGGTCCGTGGTTTCGATGTCCTGAACAACATCGGAAACTACAATTTCAACGCCCTCGAGTCCAACGCCTCCACAGAGACTCCATATGTCGACGCCCGCATGTATCCCAGCAACCTCAACAAGAAGGGCCAAACAGCCTGGCGCGCTGTTTTCGACCGCACGAATTCTACCGCGGACGCAGAGTATGACAGTGAACTGTTCTTCAAAGATGGAGCATGCCAGACCTGGTTCCAGCAAGATCGTATGGTATACGATTACCTGCCCCTGGATTTGTTTGTTTTTGTTGAGGGCGAGGAGGGTGTTAGTGAGGCAGTGAAGAGCCCTGCTTTCAATGTGACTTTGACAAAGGTACGGCAACCCGCGGAGAAGAAGGCGGCGGATGATAGAAATGCTGCTGGTGAGATGCGAGTTGGGGGCCTTGGTCTTTCACTTGTGGCTGTTGCGACGTTTATGAGCTTGTTCTAATAGTTTGCAGGTCAAGTCTGGTACTCAATATTGAAGAACTGTTGGTAATTACCATGGAATGGATAAGAGTGTAATACAATATATATATATCGACTTTTGTCATTCGCCAATGAGACTCAAGCTATTAATTAAAATACACTGTTTAATTTACCTAGCCTAGCCTCCAGTGACACTCGTCTGCAAGTGTCCTGCGTGGTTTTCATAGATGGCCTCCCTGGGGACCTCGGGGGGCCAGGATAGAGACCCTTCCCAACAACGAAGAACAGCCTAATAAACAATCCAGATGCCTAGCAAACATAAACCGGGTCTAGCTCACACGATAAACACCTCAAAAAACAAGCTTAAACACAATAAACTCACGGAATCCTCGGACCATTGAAAAAGTTCCTCAACCCCGCACCATCATAATACAACGCTACGCGGTGATCGAGACCCAACATGGAAGGTCAACCAGAGCCAAGCAAATCCTCATCGTATGACGCAACATCTTATCGTGAACCTCGCAGCAATGCCGTGTTCTCGTGAACTTGGACATTCCTCTTTCAGAGATGCGGTGTAAGCGCTAGCTTATCGTGACTGGGTGTAAGTGAAATCCCCCGCACGAGATGTGCCAAGCATGCTTTGGAGGGGTAGTATAAATATGATGTAGTTCTCTGATGTGTGCTCTGAAGTAGTTCGTCACGATTGTTGAAATAGTCTTGGGAATCATGACGAGGAATCTGGCTACTTGTCTTGTTGCTGCGGCGTGTGTATACGCTTGTCTACCCGACAAAGATGAACTCTCCGCTCTTCGGGCCCGTCGCTCAGCACGTACATCTCAAAGTCGTCACCTGAAGCGCGATGTCGTCGAATTTCCTCCCGTCCTCACTGAAGTCGAAACTCTCCTCGTGAATTCCTTCGACAACAATTCTGTCTCAGACTGGTCACTTTACTACACCTCTGGTTACCGTCTCGCAGGCCATAACAGGTCTCAAGCAGAGTGGACGCAGAAGAAGTGGATCGACGCAGGTTGGGAATCGTGGATTGATGAGTATTGGATCACGTATACGGAGCCAATTGAGAGTACGCTTAGTCTGAAGAGGCCTGATGGGAGTGTGCATGAGGTGCAGCGGTTGGAGGATAAGTTGGATGTTGATGAGCAGACGAGGAATCCTAATGAGCAGGTTGCGTACCATGCGCTTTCTGGAAGTGGGAGGGTCAATGCTGAATATGTTTACGTGGGGTAAGAATATTTATGACATCGACGTACTGTTTGCATGGCTAACTCTGGGGTGTAGTCGTGGTTCGAGGGAGGATTATCAGAAACTTAAGGATCTTGGTGTTGAGCTGAAGGGGAAGATTGCCCTGGCTCAATATGGTGGCGCAAACCGTGGAGTCAAGATCAAGAACGCTGAGGTAAGTTCTTACCAACAGATTATGAAGAGTCAGGTACTGATTCATAGTAGGCTCACGGCATGATTGGAACTATCCTCTACACAGACCCTCTCGAGGACGGTGAGATTACAGAAGCCAACGGCTATCTCCCCTACCCAGGTCAGCATGAAGGATCCCCAGACATCAATACACACTAACAGCTCCAGACGGCCCTGCTCGCCACCCGTCCTCCATCCAAAGAGGCAGCACCCGCTGGGGCTCCCTCTCCTTCGGTGACCCCTCAACAATCGGCTACGCCTCCCACAAAGACTCTCCTCGCGCTGACATAACCCCCTATGGGCCCTCCATCCCATCAATCCCCATCTCCCCTCGCGACGGTCTTCAACTCCTTCACGCTCTCGACAACCACGGCCTCTCCGCTGAAACAGTAAACAGAACTAACTACAAGGGTGCTTTTTCAAACGTTACGTATCATAGTGGCCCTGCACCAGGAGCTACGCTTAATCTTGTGAATATCATGGACACGAGACTCGAACCGGCATGGGATGTTATTGCTTCGATTAATGGCACGAATGAAGATGAGTATGTTATCATTGGTAATCATAGAGACGGGTGGACGGCTGGTGGAGCGGCGGACGCTGTGTCGGGTGGTGCGTTGCTTATTGAGATGGCCAAGGCTTTTGGAAAGCTCGTCGAGAACGGATGGAAGCCTCGTCGAACAATGTGAGTCATCCCAACCCAACACAAGATGAAAACTAACGAGAGCAGTATTCTAGCTTCGTGGGACGCTGAGGAGTTTGGTCTCATGGGCAGCACAGAATGGGTCGAAGACCATCTTCCAGAACTAATTGAAAAGACAGTTGCGTATATCAACCTCGACACAGCTGTTTCTGGTCCGAGAGCGGAGATTGTTGGATCAGGTGAGATCCAGACCATTGCTATTGAGACTATGAAGAAGATCATCTTTCCTGAGGGCTATGGCGCTGGGCCCACGTTGTATGATGCATGGTACAATGCTACTGAAGGTGTTTTGCCTGCTATGGGAAGTGGTAGTGACTATGCTGCTTTCTATCACAACGGTATCACTTCTGTAAGTGTGACGGAAGATCTGACAGGGGATGTGACTGATCTTTTACAGCTTGATATTGCTGGAGGCCCTGGTCCTAAAGATGCCGTTTACGCATACCATACGTACGTATTCCATTGGCTTTGCCATGACTCAACTGACATAACCCAGTCTCTACGACACGCATCGCTGGATGGCCGAGTACGCAGACCCAGGCTTCCATCTCCACGTAGCAATGGGTCAATTCGTAACTCTCCTAACATACCACATCGCCGACGATCCCCTCATCCCCTTTGATCTCACTCACGCCGGAACCGCCCTGCGCGACATCTTCGAGGATCTCGAAGAAAAGCTCACCGACCGCTTCCCCTCCTATGAGCTTGATCTCACGCCCCTCTCCTCAGCAGTATCTTCCTTTGAAGAAGCAGGAAAGCGCATTTCTACGCTAGCTAAGCAAGCACTCGCTCTAAATGATACTGTTCTGCTGAGTGCTGTTAATGCGGCGTACAAGGCGTTTAGTCGAGGCTTCGCGAGCGAGGGATTGCTGCCGGGTAGGTTTTCGTTTTACAATGTTGTTAGTGCACCGGGGCTGGATAGTGGATATGGCGCGGATGTTTTTCCAGCGGTGCAGGATAGCTTGGATCAGGGGAATTTGACGCAGGCTGAGGAGTGGGTTGAGAGGAGTGCGAAGGCTGTCTTGAGGGCGGCTGATATTTTGAAGGTTGGAGAGTAAGTTGCGGTTTGAAGCTATTCTTATGACGTTGGGGGAGAAGCGGGCTCATGTTCCAAACGGGTGCCTTCAAAAGCATATTTAATTGAGTAGATTGCTTGCATTATGCTGTGCGCCGTTACTGTTACTCACAGATTTAAGCGACAATGCCACATCATCTGCATACGATAAGCGACCGCACGTCAGACTCAGCCTGGGGATGTGAAATGAACACGATGGCATCAGCCCCCAACGTTTACCCGTGAGCGAACCACAGGGAACCGCTGGAACTGTAGGGCTGATCAGTTCATCGAGTCCATTTTCTGGTGCCTGGAAAACAAGCAACACAGCCCATGCAACAACGGCCATCACGAGCGAATCAAAGGCCCCTGTCATCAAGGATCATCTCGAGTCTTACCCCATTCATACCAGCGCAGTGGACCAGAATAAAACGGCCTTGCCAATTAGATCGACAGTCTAGGACTTTTGGCTGCAGGCTTCAGGCGAGGCAACCTGTGCGAGAGGGAGAGTGAGATGAGGTGAAACGGATGTCCGACTTGTCTGTCTCCCTTGTTTCCATTAATATAACACTGCCTGCTTATGCCCTTCTGTTTCTCACTTGATCAATCATTAATTATTGTCAAACCTGCCGGGTTAATTCACTCCTTCAATCGTCGTCAACGCTCCTTTGACCTTGTTTCATCTGTATTGCAACTTTCGCATAAAATATCCCTTTAATCTCACCCTGTGAGTTCCGAAACATCTTCAATGGCGTCAGCCTTTATGCACCACGCAAACTAACAAACGCCTCCAGAATTTCTCCATTTCTTTTCTTAAAACGCATCGCGAAAATGGGAGATAATAACTACATCGGCGAAGCTGGTCTTCACCATCTTCCTCTGCGCATGAGAGACGCACCACTCTCCAAATTCCCCTCTTTAAACCAGCGAAATGGCAAAAAGGTCCCTGAGAGCTTGCACTTCACCCCTGGGGCTTTTCGTCTCAGGTCGCCGACGGAGTCGTCAATGAGTAGTATTTCTTCAGCAAATGTTCCTGATTCTGCGACGACGCATTCGCTTTCTACGCTGGCGAGTCCGATAAGCACCACGTATGCGAGCTCGATCCAGGAGCAGTTTGCTGCTGCGACGCTAGATGGGTCGAGACCTGCGAGCCGTATCTGCCATCGACATAATCCATCGAGCGGAACTTGCTCGATGTTTGTTAATGAGGATGATGATGCGATTATCACGGGATATCCTGAGTTCGATATCAAGATTAGAAATTTGAACGAGGCGCATGGAAGACCTGTTGTTCAAGAGCTTAGGCCTGCGAGGTGAGTCTTCCGATGGTTCCGTGCGATCGTGTCGCTTACGTTCACAGCCCCAGTACAGAGTCGTTTGTGAAGGAGGAGAGGGTTCTTACGCCAACAACAGAGTCGCATCGTACGGACAATATTTCTAATGATGATGAAGATGACTCGGAAGAAGTGTCGCAAGAGGACGCAAACTCAGTGCTCAATTACGCACTCCAGGTCATTTACGGCGTCGACCTCAACGACGTCTCCATTCCGCAAGACAAGGTCCAAAGCCTCGTATCCAACTTCACGCAAGACATAAGCCAGCATATCTGGCAATCTGCTTCAGATGGTCAATTATCGCACACAATGTCAACCTCAAGCTCCTCCTCTACACCCTCCCAGGACGCTAATGGCGATCGCCGGGGCGGAAAGAGGAAGAAGCAAGGTCGACGTGAAGATGACGGCGATGAGTTTAGCGATGGTGAAGGGTCGGGATACTTGCCTACAAAGCGCTCACGACCGAATCCCAAGGAGGATGAGAATCTTCGATTGAGCTGTCCGTTCCGAAAGAGGAATCCTCATCGTTTCAACGTGAGGGATCATCATAGCTGCGCAATGACCTATTTTCCAAAATTCGCTGAGCTAAGGTTAGTAACCATAATCTTACGTTGAACTGTTACTAACGCTTCCAAGGCAACACATTGTCAAGCAGCACAAGCGCGACGATCCATCTGCTTTTGTCTGCGATCGATGTAGTCGTGACTTTCCCACGCGCAAAGAACTGCGTGATCATCAGCGCTTACCAAAAGAGTACATGTGTGATATCGCTGATGCCGATGCTGAGAGTGGTATTGATCCTCAGACTGCCACAAAGCTGTTGAGTAGAAAGAGAGCGAGTGGTACTTCGCCTGAAGTTCAGTGGAAGGAGATCTGGAACATTGTGTTTCCCGATGATGACGATAGTGATGTTCGACCATACGGTGAGTATCCGTTCCTCATTATTTGTCAGGACACGGCTGACTTCAGCAGAATACACGCCTGTAATCGAGCACTTCGAAGTCGAAGCCAAGTACCGCGAAGCATTCGACCAGCTCAAATACTCCCTCCTCGACAAAATCTCCAACCCCGCCACCCTCGAAACCCTCTCCACAAAGTTCTACCAATGCTTCGTCGAGACTCTAGACCAATGCATCGCCAACGCGCAAAGCATGCCCTACACAAACCGCAGCAACAAAAAGAACGACATAATCCGCTCCCAAACAACACAAAGCATTCGCAAACCCCGCGGTATCATGCCTCGCCCCGACTCCGGCGTTGTCATGGACGATGGATCTGAAGAGAGCGGCAGCGTGATGCTTGGGCATAGAGACAGCGTGCGGACTGTTAGGACTGCGCTCAGGGGAAGTCAAGTTCCCGAGACCGTTAATGAGGTAGTTCCTGCTACTGGGTTCGAGGGGCTGATGATGGGGATGGATGGGGCGGACGTGCAGGCTTGGAATAATGGGGTTCTGTATCCGCAGATGATGCCTGAGCAACTTATTCCCACGGGGGGTATGACGCCGCAGACGGAGTTTGTGAATTGGGGGCAGATATATCCTGGTTTTGATACACTGGGAAACGGTGTTAATGGGTTTACGGGGTTTAATGGACAGCAGTAATGGGGCCAGGCTGGGCTGGGCCTGGTTGGTGTAACACTTCTTGTATATGACTTTGTTTGGATGATGAGACTGTGATCTCAATAATCAACATCACTCCAGTTCTCAATGGGGCCAATATTATCTTCGCAAAAATACACTTGGCGCGTTCAGGTCAACTTTAGCAGAGAACATCCTAAAATTTGACTATTTGAAACTTGTGGCTGAGGGCGTAAATCAGAACAGAGAACTCAGTGCCTTGCTAAGGTTGCTTTCCTTGTTATATTGGGCGGTTAGAGTCAGCGACTTGGAGGTGTGCATGTCTGGCACTGGATTCTTGATGTGGCGAGCTGAACTATTCAGCCGTTCCAAATCAGGCAAGCAGCGGCCAAATAGGCAGAGAGAAAGCACCTCTTTGGAAGCTGAACACCCTCAAACAGTTAGACCTGCAACTGGATTGTGATCAAAGAGTTTCGAATGTGATAACTTTGCATGGATTTTCAGCTGCTCAAACTCTCGGGCACGCAGCTGACCCATATAATGGTCTAGCCAGCTATAGATTATGCAATCCCCCGTTTTTAGAAGTGCCGCGTCGCTAGTCCGGCTGTGGCTTGCGTAGTCGCCGTATATTCATCCAATGGGGAATGGAACTTCGGCCAATATGTCTCAGTCGACCACTTCACATACATTGGGCAAAGCCCAAGAGAAAGCCACGAATCTGCTATAAAGAGCCCAAAGATTGGTTTTTCTTTCCTAATAATATCATCGCTTCTCTTTATCAAATATTACCTTTGACCATAGAACATTATGGATCTCCAAAACCTATCCGCAGCAGAGCTCGTCCAAAAGTTCGACAATGATCCAACAAACACTACCCTGGCTGAAGAAATTCACCGTCGCACAATCGACCCATCGCTGAACGGAGAACTATTCCAAGAAATCAAAAACCTCAAAGACTCCATTGAAGGGGTCACCAAGCCTCCTGGCGATGAGTTTGTAAGACCTCGGCCCGGCCCTAAAACATCATGGGAGAATTGTATCGGCCAGCAAAAATGCACTCCCAAGTCCTTGCGCTATCCCAAGGGATTATCAGACCTCGTCCAAGCTGTCAAGGATGGTAGGGATCAGAAACTCAATGTTAGAGCCGTGGGCTCGGGACATTCGTTCTCGAACATTTGTCCTACTGATGGGATTCTTCTTGATCCTCATGGGATGAATAAGTTCTTGAAGCTGAGCCCCGAGACATTGAAAGATCCTTCTGAAGCTTCGGATCATGTCTTGGTTGAGAGTGGCATTACGATCAAGGATTTGAACTCGCAGCTTGACAAGATGGGCAAGGCTCTTGCGACTATGGGAGCGTATGATGGACAGACTCTTGTCGGAGCTGTTACAACCGGCACTCATGGCAGTGGTAAAGATTCTGGAAACCTAGCCAGCCTTGTTCGAGCTATCATACTTGTCTCTGAGACTGGAAAGGTTTATCAGATCGAGCCAAAGGATGGAATCACAGATCCTGCCAAGTTCGTCCCGGGCGACGCTCAGGAACTCAAGCAGGATGATGATTGGTTCCAAGCAGCTCTCATCGCAATGGGCTGCCTCGGTCTTGTCTACTCTTACATCATCGAAGTGGTACCAACATTCTTCCTTAGCGAAGTCCGGGCATTGACGACCTGGCAAGATTACAAGTCACAACTCGCAGGGGGTCTTGCGTCTGCTCCTCTGCAGAATCACTACTTCGAGATTGATCTCAACCCTTATGAGACAGTTGGCCGCAACATCGCCGTCACCACCATCCGCACATGCTCAAATGCTACGAAACGCGAAGGCGGCCGTGGCTTCGACAACTGGCTCGCCGGCCTCCTTGCCCAACACCACTGGGTCGAAGACATCCTCGTCTGGATCCTCAACCGCTGGCCGCTCCACAGCCCAGGCATTATCACCACCGCTATGAAAAGCCTCCCCGTGAAGCACTACATCGACAAAAGCTTCAAAGTCCTTAATATCGGCGCCGTCGACGACGTAAAGGCCTACGCCATGGAACTATCCTTCGACGCCAACAAGGACATAGTCTCCATCGTTGATCGTATTCTCGCGCTGTTCCAGAAAGCAGCTGCTGAGAAGAAGTGGTTTCTGGCTGGGCCGTTTGCGCTGCGGTTTGTTAAGGAGTCTAGTGCGTTTTTGGCACCACAGCAGGGGAGGACGACGATGATGGTTGAGATGGATATGTTGTTTGGGGTCAAGACGGGGGAAGAGCTGTTGAAATTTATGAGACAGGAGTTGTGTGAGGGCGAGGAGGGGAAGGATGTTAGGGTTCATTGGGGGTTGGATTTGGATACTGTTAAGAAAGGGGACTTGGAGAGGATGTATCCTGAGTCGGAGAGGTGGTTGGCTGTTTATAAGGAGCTGAACTCGACGGAGATCTGGAATAGTCCTTTCACGGACCGTCTGGGGATTTCTATGCCTATGTAAATCAATATCAGACCATTTTGATGGAATATTAGGAGTTTAAGTATAAGCGAATATTCTATTATGGCAGATAGTCTTAAGCTCTCGATTGTCTTGCGATCATTTCCTTCACTTCCTTGTCTAAATATTCTAGTGTTTTCGCTAACTTCCCGTGGGAGAAGCCGGCTTCAAAAGACTTGATGCTAGTATAGTGCTTAACTAACTCGCGTGTTGTCGTACAGTAACGATCGTTACACCAGGTGATATTCTGAGTCTCAGAGTCCTCAAAGTGGCCGTAACTGCTTGGGTCTAACATCTCAATCCATTTTGATGGTCTGATATTGTCTCGGCTGTACGGCAATTCAAAGCGGTAACTTGCGTCAACCATGTTTCTCTCTTGATCGTAGTAAACATTAAACCCACAATCGCAGGTACATTCAAGCCGTGGTGCCTCGTTGGGCCATGCATAATCTCTGAACTGATCTGGTTGAAATAGGCGGTCTGGAGTGGTTTGAAATGCTGGGCAAAGTGATGACGAATATAGTGCATGTCGTTGTCTGGTTTTCGATATGCATTGGTCCATGAAAGAGCTGCTAGAGTTGGGACCATCTAGTGCTGCGGTCCATCTGGCCGCCACAAAGTCGAATATCGGCGAGTCGTTGAGAAGGAAGTACTGGATTATGGCGCCAGGGCATGGGCATGTCTCTTCTTTGCATTTAAGATCTACTGATTTTCCCCCATCCCGCAGAGAACGGATGTCCTCCAATGAGAGTTTCAGATGAGGACAAACACGCAAATATCCTTCGTGTGCGATACAGGCTCTGGACGACGACGGCTTTTGGCGGGATGACTGAGAAAAGAGTATTGCGGGATGTTCGCATTCACACCCCGTACAGTATAAGCGATCCATTAACCTGGCAACGCGCTCAGAATATCCAGGAGCAGCTCTAGCTATCTGGCAGGATCTGCAATACCGAATAGAAGCAGAACCATCGCCGCATGGCAGTGCACCGCCATCAGAACCGGTATCGTCTTGTGAATCTAGTGTCTGACCCGAGAGTGATGTCTTATCGGAGTAGAGCTCGTTTGTACTGCTTGTGATATCTTGGATATGATTTGTTTCTGATCTCGCGAGAAGAAACTCTTCATCGTCTTGTACGGCGCTGGCGTTGGCGTTGCTGCGACGGGACCATGGGGTACGTCGACGCAAAAATGAGAATACCGAGCTTTGAGAGTCTGCCATCTTTTGTAAAAGTGGTGGTGTAAGAGTTAAAAGAATAGACTTGCAGGGCAAGGGATACCCCAGCAGCTGCCAATAAGGTTACTGAGTGAGTCATCATAAAAGCATATTATTCTGATTTTAATTAGGAGACTTATCTTTATGGAGGCTATACGCATATTGCCTTTAGAAGCCAAAAGTTAATTAGTATTTTTTAGTGTGTTGGCTTAATATATCTCGTTGAGATATCATAAGCTTTAACTATCAATCAATCAACAATTAACAAAACGTGCCCTTATTATGTGTGGTGACAACCTCAAGTTTAACCTCACATCGAGCAATTTGCCCAGTTTAAATGGAGGTCTTGAAACAATACTTACCTTATATTTTATTCCTACCTGGCAGCAGCTCTAATACACCGTACATCAACAATTTCAGGTCCCGCTAATGCCAGCTGTACCTGCCGTAACAGCGATGGCTCTTGCCATACAACGTTGTTCTTCAATTTCTCCTTCTATGTTTATCTTTTACTTGTCTTCGTTGCCAATTCAATCTGTTATACGATTTGTTTCTAAATTAGTTCAAGACACTACACAAAACCTCCCGTCCGAGTTCATAAACCTCCCGTCTAATCCTACTATGGTTGAGACAATCACCTTAGCCTGACCTCTTGGCAGGCCAGTATCGCAACTGTCACATTGCTGGTAGCCATGTGCAATCTTGCCTGGACTATACACTCGAAATTTGAAGACTGGAGGATTGCCAGGGAAGATAAGAGAGAGAAACAGCAGGCAGAGGCTAGAAATAACGCGTCTACTGCTGAAAAGCTGGTGTCTTTTGAGGAACGAATTGCTGAGCTGGAGAAGAAACTGCAGAAGGGCCTGGAAACGGTCACTAAGGATGCTGAAAGCGTCGATAGAGGGCGGCAGAAGACCCTCCTTCGGTAAGAATATGTTTTGTCTTCTATATGAGAACTTGACTAATTTATGGAAAGGCTAAACGACAACCATGCACGCATGAATGCTCGCTTGGAAGAGCTGGAGAAGAACAAGTGCAAGTGCAATTTGACTAAGTCAAACGACATCGACCCTCTCACCGCAAAGATCAGTGAGCTCGACACTGTGAAAATGAAGCTGTCTACGATCAAGCCTTGTCTGTGTCGCAGTAAGATCCCGCGCCCGGTACTATCCCTGGGTAGTTCGCGTCAACGTACCCGCCTCCACCCCAGCAAAAGTTCCGTCACTATCAGAAGTTGTTGCAGCGCTTAATGCTGGCTAATTGAATGAAAGTTGTTTAATGCAGCGGAAGCTTGGAGGCGATAATTATCTTGGGAGATGTTGTTGCGCGGGACCCAGTTCATAAGATAGTTGTATGTTTCATCCTGTGCGTGAATTTCAACGGTGGAGATAGAGCGTGCAGTAATGGATTCGGACCAAGATTCAAGAGCGTATTTTATCAAAAAGGCGAAGGCGGCGAAGTAGGGGAGATATGTCATTCCAGGAAATATCATTTCCAAGAGGCCGATGAAGAGGCCTTGGCTCATGATGCTGTCTTGTTGGTCTTCCATCTTGGCGATGCTTTGAGATGAATGATTCGAGTGATCTGAAAAGACAATTGTTTGAGTCGACGGGAACACTTTTAATTATTCTGCGATTATCTACAGCTTTGGTGCCTGGTTTCGTGAATGACATGCGCCGAGTTCACAGACCTGCCGTGTTAAGACAAGTATACATTGGAGCCAATCATGTAACAGGAAACCTTCTGGTGTGTGTGCAGAGATGCAAACCCGAGGCTATATCCCTTTATATACCTCTTGGTCTCTTCCCTTTGCAATGCCCTAGGGCTTGCAGCAAGATGTAATGGTTATCGTGAAAGCTTCTGGGTAAAAGCCTATATTGAGGAAAAAAATACCGTGTTTTTACTTATTACCTGTGTTTGCAGCCTAAAGGTTAACCTTATAGGCCGCAGTCATCCCGTAGATGGAAGCCAGAGTCGATCCAACATTTCGAAATCCGCTATGACCATGTCGCGGGGCTTGGGCAGAGGGACTCGGCTTTTTATTTGTTTCAAGCCACTCCGTATGAGTCGGAAGACAGTAAAACTATATAGGCACCTGTGATGCTTGCGTAGTATCTTTTGACGCAACATTCATGAGGCCCTAACTGATCCCCAGAGGCGAAAGAAAACTCAAGACCTCGATCCTAATCGACAAAAAGACTCAGGTAATTTAGCCTGGACTTAAGTAAATCTTTACTCAGTTGATTTCGGCATCCTTTTCAAAATCTGTTTTCTTGTCGACAGCTCATGGGTGTTTCTGTCTCGGTGGTCTGCGGACTGAATGAAGAAGTTTGAAAGTTATTCAATGAAAGTACTATCGCTATTTGTTCCTCTAATCAACGCCAGACCATCGCCACGAAATATTCAACATATTGTACCTGGCCTATCCTTTCCTTTTGTTCTTCCCAGTTATCCAATTTTCCCAACCGTTCACACAATTTTGCCAACTATCTCCTGACTTAGTTCCTAGGCTCAACAATCATTGGCCCAACACCAGAAGACTTCTCCTTACTCTCCCTCCCCTCCAAAGAACTGCCATCCTCCTCATCCTCCGCCTTCTTACTCTTCCTAAACAACCTCATAAATCTTGCCCAACCCCTTGCCATGCAGTTATAAGCCCACACAAAAGGCGGCGCAAAGAAGTACACAACCTTTGCAAACCACTCATCAGGGAAGATCCTAACCAGCACACCCCACGGGAGACTAAACGCGGCGATGAGAATAGAAATAGCCCACTGCACACCATTCAGACCATCAGTGTCAATGTCGAACACACGGCCTCCGATGAAGATGATTCCGATTTGCAGACCGATCATGATGGCGTTGATGAGGATGAAGAACAGGTTGCGGTGGATGCCGACAAACACGTTGAACTTGTTGTCGAGACGACGGCAGTTGAGCTCGTTGAAGATCTGCATCCAGACGAACATGTTGAAGATGATGGTATCGAGCTGGAGCTTTTCGGACGCGATGGAGGTGTTGTAGCCGAGGATGGAGTCGCCGGCAAAGTAGAGAACCAGGACGACGACGACTTGGAAGATGGACTGGCCGATGATCATCTTCCACATCTGGGGTTGTTAGAGGTGAGGGTGAATGGAAGGTGAGAGGTGACTTACGTTCATGGTGATGAGGGGGGCGGACTTGGGTTGGGGAGGTCGATCGAGGATGGAGTCAGTTGGGGGGTCGGTGGCTAAGGCGAGAGCAGCCATGGTGTCCATGATGAGGTTTATCTACAGAGGTCAGTACCACCAACGACATCTCAGATGGAGTAAATTACCCAGAGAAGCTGGACTGCCTTGAGAATAGGCTCCATCTTGTCGTCGTACATGGATGTAACAAAAGACAACAAAACGGCGGTGATATTGACAGTGATTTGGAACTTGAAAGGTTAGTACGCATTCAACCTCAATCACAAAAGACATACCTGTAGGAACTTCTGCACCGCATCGTTGACAGCCCGTCCCCACTTCAGCGCAGTAATGATGGAAGCAAAGTTATCATCCATAAGAATAATCTCAGACGCCTCCTTCGCAACCTCGGTACCCGAAATACCCATCGAGAATCCGATATCCGCTGCCTTGAGAGCAGGCGCATCATTAGTACCATCACCAGTCACAGCGACTGTTTCGCCCAAGACCTTTAGGCGCGTGACGAGAACACGCTTGTCGTCGGGTGACGAACGAGCTAGGACCTGAAGACGAGGGATAACCTTGTCAAGCTCCTCCTCGGACAGTTTTCGGAAGTCTGGACCCTCCATGACGATGCCGTCGGTGAAGATACCGCACTCTGTCGCGATGGCTCGTGCTGTGACGAGGTTATCACCCGTGACCATACGTGTTACAACACCAGCGCGTCTGGCATTCTGCACAGCTTGTGGGACACCTTCTCGAACAGGATCTTGGATACCGACGATACCGAGAAGCGTCAAGTCACCCAGATTCTCAAGATCAGGCATCTCCTCAAAGTCCTTATACACCAGGCCAATAGTACGCAGCGACTTCCTCGCAAAAGCCATGATCGCATCGTCAGCAGCCTTGCGGTCCAAAGCTTCGATAGCACCAGTAGATGGGTTAACCTCAGTAGAGCAGAAGCTAACCATGATCTCCGAAGCACCCTTGATGAGAACCCTGTATCCAGCTTGGACCTTGATCACGGCCAGCATGTACTTCTTGACGGAGTTGAAGGGCTCGATGAGGACGATTTGTGCGTTCGCTCGTGCTTCGGAGAGGGATTGCATGCCGAGGTGGTCTTTGGCGAGCTGGAGCAGTGCAGTTTCGGTCTTGGAGCCAATGAACGCGGCGTCGCCTTCGTTGGTGCCCTCGAAGGCGGTGGAGTTTACGGCGACGGATTGGGTGATGAGTTTGCGGGTTTCGGGGGAGACGGTGGTGGCCCAGGCGGGAATGTCGGAGGTGAAGCTCGAGGAACCGAAGCGGCCGGCCGTGACTGTCATTTTATTCGTGGTCTAGGATGTTAGAAGAGTTGTTCTTTTGGGAGGATGTAACGTACCAAAGTTCCTGTCTTGTCGGAACAGATGCAAGTCGCGTTACCCATAGTCTCGCACGCTCTGAGGACACGCACAAGGTTGTTTTCCTTCAAGAGACGTGTCGTCGCAAACGCAAGCGCAAGAGTGACGGCAAGAGGTAAACCCTCGGGCACAGCGACAGCAATGATGGCAATAGCCACGACAAGAAGATCAACAAAAGTAGAGGCCTTCTCCTCAGCTGGTCTATCATCACCAGGAAGAGAAGCACAGAAGCGGAAGAGCAGAATGAAGAACATGAGGAGAGAAGCACCACCACCAAGCTTAGCGATAGCGACGGCAAGACCTTCGAGCTTCTTCTGGAGAGGTGTAGACTCGATGTCTGTTCGGACAGACATCATGATCTTTCCAAAACTGCTGTTCACGCCGACGGAGGTAACGACAAAAGTGCCCATGCCTTCGAGGACACGAGATCCAGAGATGATGAAAGGATCAGGTTCCTTAGTGCGCATAGGATCGTCGACGAAGCACTTGGCACCGGGAGTCTTCTTCAATGCGTCAGATTCACCAGTGACAGTGGACTCGTCGCACTTGACGTTATGGCCATCGATGAAGATACCATCAGCGGGGATCAAATCACCAGGCTCAAGGTTCATAACATCGCCAACAACAACATCAGCGACGTTGACAAGCATCGACTTGCCCGATCTGATAACCTTGACCTCACGATCATCCTTCTTGGTGTTGAGCTTGACAAACGCCTTTTCCTTCTGCCAATCGTTATGCGAAGCAACAACCACAACGATAACAACAGCGCCGAGAATCGCAACACCTTCGACCCAATCAACAGGTGTAGGATCACCAGGTTGATGCGACACACCAAAGGTCTCGTACAACCCAAGCGCAAGAGAAATAGTACCAGCAACAGTCAACATGATGAGCACCGCTTCCTGAAAAGTAATCCATGCCAATCGCCAGATTGACTTTGGTTTCTTGGCTGGAAGCTGATTGCGACCAAAGACTTTGATGCGAGGACAGTTCTGGTTGTTCAGCTCATCAACGCTAAGACCTGCTTTCAGATCGACGTTGAGGCTGCGCGCCAAGCCCGGCAGCCCGCCGAGACCCTTGAGGACATCGAGGGATTTGGGGTCGAGCAATTGGTTCAAGACCTCAGGGCTGTGATTGAAGGGGTTGTTGGGATCGTGGGGGAAGCGCTTCTCGTTGCCAGCATCGAGATATTGGGGGATTTCAGCGGTCTTGATGCTAGGAACAACAGTGGTGTCTCCAGCTGAGGATATGGTGCCTACTTCGCTGATGGAGCGCTGGCGAGGATCCAGTAGGGCTTTTGGGTCAAGATGGCCAGACATGGTAGCTTAGTCCTAGGCCCTTGGCAAAATAGAGGATAGTAGAGGAATGAGTGAGCTCCAAACCAGTGAGCTGCAATGGGTGAGTCATGGTGCTTGAGTCCGTGGGGTTTTTTCACTTTATATTTAATGTCCATCACCCAGCTAACATCATTTTACCGCGTCTACTTTAAAAGCTTAGTTTGAGAAACTACAGGGGAGCTGTTGTCGGTACCAACAAGAGGTGTACAGTCCCACCAATGGATCAACTCTAAAAGATCTGATAAACGAAACAAGTGCTTATATCATCGGACAGCGGAAGTCCGAGATCTCAATGGAGCTAAGATCTGCGCCGGTGAGCAGGGGAGCTCTTTTTCTCAGCCAATAAAATTTAACTAGGCTAAAGGGTGGTGAGTTATGTAATCGGAGACGGAAATCAAAGATTGGAGCTCTGACCACAGCTTGATCTTGTTTCTGCCGCATCTGCACAGCCTCCCTCGACGATACCGCCCAATCAAGCTTATTTAGTGACGGGTATGTGTTGTAATTATCAGATCCCCCCCGCAATATCAGAAATTTCGCTTATTGTTCAGCATTACGTTAAGGAATTGGAAGCGCTGATCCGATCGAGCCCAGGTCCAAGGTTTGCCCTTAGGTTACAGCACTTTATGCTACCCTGTAGCTTGGGAGGCCTGCTTTGACAGATCGAGATTTAGGGATTGGGATGAAACGTCGACTCGTCTGGACGCTTCAGGCTTATTCTGTCCTTTTCAACTACTTCAATATTCTCAATCGAGAGACGAGGAGGACAAGTTCCCCTCTTAGGCCTCAGCGGTAAATGCGCCAGACAATCACTAACGGTTTGATTTTGATCCCTGTCTCGCTAACACTGTAATTCAGCACATCCACGTGCCAGCACTAGAACACGTCTAGCACCAACACAGCACATCACATCACATTACATTACATTTTCTGCCCCACGGAAACCCGCCTCTCCGTCAATCTCTCCCCGTCTCACTTCCGTCTCTCCGATTACATTTACATCCCCTCGCGATGCCTCCCCGACGAGCTTGCGACACATGCTATAAGCGAAAGGTAATAAAAACATGTTTTGTTTCCCTCCCTTCTCTCACAATGACATCAACACTTATAATAAACCTTTGCTATAGATTCAATGCCTGATTAAAACACAAGGTGATCCATGTGACTGGTGCGACAGCCAGGGGCTCACATGCACCTTTGATAGAGTGATCCAGAAGGACCCAAACAAAAGGTAAGCTTGTTTTTTCTCTACTTACTGTGACAGCCAAGGCTGAACCGTTCCATTGGGTGCTTCAGACTGACCCCTTCAGAACTACTTCCGATGTCGTCCAGGAACTATCACGCCGCGTGGAAACGCTCGAGGAGGCGCTTCAAACGGCATTGACGAATAGCACAAACGTGTCCGTTGGAGGCCCCTCACCATGGTCTGAACCAACAAGTCTTCGCTTCGCTTCCTCCCCTATCACTCGCCAGCCGATGATAAGTCCGATTGGCGTTTCGCCTTCAACGCGCCCCAAGGCCCTTTACAAACTATGTCGCTGCCACATCGGCACAAACTGGTATTTCAAAGGCATAGGCATTCTATCAGATCGCGGCTGGCAGTGGATCTCAGACGGTGCAGGGGAGCGCGTATTTCTCGAGAACTTTGACATTTTCGGTAATCCTGCGCCGCCGCTTGGCTCTGTTTCATTTTCTGAAACACCGAGGGTTCTGCCCCCTAGGCCTATCTGCGCGCATGTCGTTGAGTTATTTTTCAAGTCTAAAACTGCTGTCATCTTTCCGTTTTTGGACAGAGGCCTCTTTGAGGGGACGCTGGGGAGAGCATTTGACGAGGGGGTTGTTGATTTGGGGAGGAGGGCGCCTGCTGAGGCTTGCCTTTGGGCTATGATTGCCCTGGTTGTTAGGACGACTGATGCCCATAGTTTGGGATTTTCTTTTGAGTCCAGGGACTGTGTGAGTGAGGCTTCAAGATTGTTGAGTGTCGTGAGTGGTATTACCAGCTTGGATAGCTTGCAGGGAACTCTTCTTCTGGTAAGTGATGTGATAACGACCAAGTATCGCGACAGAGGCTGACAAAACCAGTGGGCAAGCTATAAGATACGAGGGCAATGTCGTGAAGCAGCTGTCAGCTTCGCCAGCGCCTGTCGCATGGTATGCGATCTCGGCGGCCATTTCCCTCTATCACGACCAGCAATCTTTCCTCAGCACATCCCAACATTCGACGACCAAACAAGACTCCACATCCGGAGATTATTCTGGGTATGTTATTGCTATGACAAAGACATGTCTCTACGAACAGATAAACCGCCACTACTCACTTCAGATCACTGCGATATAAGTGACGCTGAAGATCAGACGCTATGGTACCACAGCCTTCCGCGGGATACAAACCTCGCGAGAATCAAGGAAAATGCAAGCAACATTCTATGTTCTCCACGAGCGTTCAAGTACACGGAGGGTGAACTTCTCGCGCATGTTCGACAGCTTGACGATGAGCTTGAAGAATGGCGCTTATCAATCAGTGCAAGCTATCGACCGCGGTTATCCATCTCATCAGATTTGGTGTTTGGACTCCCTGCCTCTTTGAATGAGAGAGATCGGATGAAAGAAAGGACATATTTCATAAATCTGCAGCTCGATTACCTCTTCACCATCATCAATATCCATACACTGGTTCGAAAATGCGGCGATTTGGAGGAGAATCTTCCAGATGATCTCCACAGCGTAGTCCACTCCAGCGCTGATCTTTCCATCGAAGCAAGTCGGTCCATCTTCCGAATCCTGGACCAGATAGTGGAACTCTGGGAGGAAGACGCGTTATGGATAGTATCGCACTATGCACCCATGGCTGCGATGCCACTCTTCATGAACATCCTGATTCACCCGCTTGGTTCTTCGGCAGATAACGACTTGCATATCTTATCGTCGATAAGCAAGATCACGCGCAAAATTCCTTCTGACAGGCTTCCGATGGAGGAGATTGAGCATATTCAGGAGATTAGTGAGTTTGTTATGGAGCTTGTACGATTAAGTCATAGTGCGGCATGGAAGGTCAAACGGGGCGAGAGAGAGCATGACCTTGATATTATTCATACATAGTAACAAAATAGACAATGCACGATTGAAATGCTCACTCGTGAATGGTTGTTGGGATGATCATCTCACGAGCTAGGCACATCTTTCACTTGACTGTAATATCAACCATAAGTGATTAAACTTTAACTTGAAAGTCATATATTCATGCGACACTATCTGCGATTTCATCTTTGACTAGTTCTTGCCAAGACCCCAATAGTGCATAAGTGGATTTGACTGACGATCGACCGGATGGTTCGAGCTTGGCAATAACAAATGGGTCTAGGAATGTGTCAGACTCAAAACAAAGCTTTTCCAGGGAAGACGATACCTACTCGGCGCTATATTTCCATTCCACAAGAGCTTACTCCTTACCCATAAGGTGCGACAAGTCCCGAGGACACTTTTGTCCACTGCAAATCCATTCCCCAGCAACCTTCTTACAAGAACACTGCCTCTTCTCCAGTCCACTCTCCTCAGCCGGCAGACTTCTCGGACACTTGGGACCACCACAGAGCCACTCATCTCCAACCTTGTGGCACGAACACTGTCTCTTCTCAAGCTTGTTCTCCTCGGGAAGATCGCGGGGACACTTGGGGCCGCCGCAGAGCCACTCGTCGCCAACCTTGTGGCACGAGCATTGGCGAGGGACGAGGTCGCGCTTCACCTTGTCGTAGCACTTGCTGCCAGTGCAGATCCAGTCGTCGCCGACTTTCTTGCAGATGCATGAGCGGGCTTGGATGTCGCTGGGTGAAGAGGGGGCGGCGACGGTGAGGGTTGCGAAGAGGGCGACTGCGAGGGGGAGGAACTTCATTTTGGCGGTTGATTAGTTGACTAGTTCTCAAAGAGAAGATATTTGTTCTTGATTTGATTGATGTTTCTGAGTTGAGAGGAACTGATATTTGAAGATCAGAGTCTCGTTCTTTTATACTCGAATCTTCACGATTGACACCACAATATTCCAACCTCCACAGGCGATAGCCCGATCAAAAGATCCTAGCAAGATATATCCAAAATAAGCTTCTTCACACATTTCCGGAAGTCGGTCCAGTGATAAGTCTGGCACTTTTGCTCCCCGAGCTCCTTTTGCCTAGCGTCTAGGCCCAAAATGGCAGGTGAAGCAACGTCAACCCGCCTCTGCATTCACTGTTACCATAGCATTGGCTCTGCAGTTGTTGTAACCATGGTATTGGAGATGCTCAGCGTCGTATTCGATAAGTATCGACTGATCGAGACTAATTTGGGGGCCAAATATGAGGTTATTCATAAGGTTCTTTGTGGTGGGTGGATTCTAGGCTGATGGGATTTATGTTGCCAAGGAATCCTTCGGCGGGAAGGGAATGGGGACTAAACGAAAAACTACAGAAGTTCTTCTGCTGACCAAGACTTTTGTTTGAATCAATTGAGAAGGTAGTATCTGCATCTGACACTTATCAGGTCTGGATGACAGTACGGGGGGCAATTTGATCCTCAGCGGCAAATAAGTTCGGGACATCAAGTTAAATACTCACAGGTCAAGTAACAAACCATCAGTCAATCCAAATAAGATCATGCTCGAGAGGTGATTAGCAATGGGCATAACAGTACCTATAAATCTGTAGACAAGACTGCTTTCAGAGGTTGAATAATGCTTAAATGCCATAAGCTTTGACCATCAATTAGTACACCTAAAAACACGCTTGATACGCATCTCTATCTACGCGCACGATCCGCATCGTAATACAACCTGCCATACCAAATACGGAAAAGGGTCGATTCGGAAACGCACAACAGTTTACGCTGACTGACAGGGTTCACGGTGGCGATTGGTTGATTGGCGAGACAGAACGGGCCCTCGGGCTAATACTGAGGATCCCGCAGATTGAGAGACAGGGCTTATATCTGTCATACCTCGTAGTCGGCCGCTGCTATACTGAGTAATGCTGATGTCTTTGGATCAGATGACTCTTATGACATGTTGATGGGAATTGAGCCTCTACAAAACAGGAAGGCATGTTGTCAATGAGATGTAAATATTGCGCAGTATCGACTATTGAGGACAAGGGAGGAAAGAAAACTCAAGACTTTGGTCCTAAATGATTAAAAGACTTAGCTAACTTAGTATAAGTTTAGGGTATCTTTGGAAACTTGTTGCTAATTGATTCTGATACCGAAGTGAATACTGCGACTCTGATATCTCGAGACATAACGGTATTATTCTATTATGATGTTCTCATGAATGCAAAAACTTCGTACCCATCACAGCTGGCCACTACTCGTGAAAGCATCTCCGCTGCTGGTATCAATCTCGACGTACGAGTTCTCTGGCATTGCTATGCCAAAAGAGTACTGCGAGTAAGACTCGTCGCCAGCTTGAACACCAATAGTCGGGTGGTCAGCAGCATAAGTGCGATAGTACACGAATCTCACCACCCCGGGATGATCTTTATACAAGCTAACAGTGAAGTGAATCGTTGGTGTCGAAGCATCATCACGTAGCACAGCCATGGTGTACTCAACAGTGAACGTCTGGCCCCTGGACGTTTGGTGAACCTCATATGAGATGCCTGAGTTGCAAACAGAGGACATGATATACATATACTCGATCCAGTATGGGAAGATAGCCACCGATGGGTAGTAGGTAGTAAAGGGCAGTTCGTAGTTCCCTATGTAGAAGTTCTCTGGAGCTTCAAGGGTCAACATCCCGATTGTACTAATATACACTGTGTCTGAGAGGTGTCCATATATGCCGACTGGGAAAGGGAGGTGAACGGTGTCGTATTCATCCATGTGGAAATCTCCTGAGGTGAATAAAGGAGTAGGGTTTGCGAGGACGGTGGTTGGAGGAGGACAGCCAGTGGTGGTTGTGCCGGCTGCGGTGGTTGTCTCGCTAGTAGTGGTGGTAATCTCATCAGTCGTTGTAGTGCTCTGTTCAACCGTTGTACTTTGTTTAGGCGTTGTGCTTTCTTCAGCCGTTGTGCTCTGTTCAGCTGTTGTAGTACTTTCTGTAGAACTCGTAGTGCTGCTCTCCGCAGCAGCAGCTGTAGTAGTCGTCCCATCAGTTGATCCACTGCTCTCCTTTGATGAAGTAACAATGGCGGTAGCGCTCTCATCAGATGACGGTGTGACAGTAGTAGTCCTGTCACCAGAAGTTGTTGTGCCCAGTCCCAGTCCAGATGTTTCTGTACTACCCTCTGATGAAGTAGTCATGACAGTTGTGCTATCCTTGGTCGCCGTACTGCTGTCTTCGGATGAAGCCGTGGTAGTGAGCGCAATCCCATCAGTTCCTGTTGTTGTGCTAGCATCGGGCGTTTTAGTGCTGTATTCCGATGAGATAGTGGTAGTTACGGTGCCGCTCTCAGAGGGAGCCACCGAAGTAGTCGTAGTGTCCTGATTTGTGCTCGCGACGTCGTCAGACTTTGTAGCAGTAATGACTTCGGATGAAGTTGCAATGGTAGTGGTTCTGTCATCAGAAGTTATAGTGCTGCTTTCGACCAGGGTAGTAGCATCCTGTGTTGTTGTTTTGCGGTCAGAGGAGGTGGTGCCATCGGTAGTCGCTGAAACCCCCTCAGCGGTCGTCGTGCTATCCACAGAGACGGACGTAGCTGTTTCCTTGGTCATGGATGTTGTTGTAACATCCTCAGATGCTAATACCGTGCTCTCATCGACATCGACTGTCGTGCCATATGTAAATGCAGATGATGTTTCAGCTGAGGTAGTAGCCGCACCAACGGCACTAGTCGTAATTTCAGCCCCTGTTGTTGTCTTTGGGATAGTTGTGGTGGTGTCAATAGCAGCTGAGGTTTCAGCGATTGCCTCACCCTTAGTTGTTTCGGTGGTGGTGGCGCTTTCGGCAGTTGAGGAGACAGCAATAGTCGTAGTATCATCAACCATAGAAGTGCTGCCTTCGGCTACAGTCGTAGCCTCAATGGCGAGGGTACTTGTCCCAATCGCATTTGAAGAAGCTTCAATCTCTGTAGATGATTTCGGGCTGGTAGTGGATGTATCGATAGTAACCGCAGTGGTTGTAACAGCACCTGCGACACTCGTCTCCACGGTAGTAACAGCCTCACTCTCGGTCGAGGTTGTCTCTAAGACAATAGTTTCAGAACCTGTAGAAGACGGTGCAGAGATAGATATCATAGACTCTGGGGCAGTAGTCAACACAGTTGAGCCTAATCACAATTAGTAAGACATTTCATCTGTCAATGAAGTTATTCCCAGTGGCTTGGCACTAGCTTAGCCAACGCAATATTGGCTTGAACTTACCCGCACGGGAGGGAGCCGGTTTACACGGGCTTGCAACGGCCGACTGCGCCACTAGCAAGCTCAGAGCCACTGACGAAATCCCTTTGAAATGCATGGTTTTTAACGAGAGACTTGCAACGAGCGAAAACTGTAAAGACCGACGGGGAGAGGTACAAAGCAGCAGCCTAAAAGCAGATGAAGAAGGGGAAAAAAACAGAAAACGGAACGAGAAGCATCTTCATAGTGGTATACTCCTTAGCCTCGCTTGTAATTCTCAGCTCATGATTCTTTTTTTAAATGAGAATCGATAGTCTGTTCAATAGTTCGGAACTAGCGGGTTTAAACTGTCAGAAGCGAGGTGTCAATTTTAAACTCAAGCGAGAGACAAGCTTAAACATATTCCCAAGTGGAGAGACGGAAAAGAATATACAGTTGAACCTCCCTGTCGGATGCGAAAAAGAAACTTACACGTCAAGCTGTTATGTAGGTACATAACATTGTACGGTATGCAACAAATCCAGCTGTCAGACTATTGAGCGCCGACGAGGTGCTTCTACAGCGCGAACACTGCTGTGGATCTCCATGACCCCTGCCCTACCTAATGTAGCCTAGGGCGAGTAGACAATAAGAAGTCCACATAAAGCAGGTCTTGGCTCAAGGAAGCTATTTCTTAAATGATAATATCGGTGTGATTTTATTGAAGTATCATAATACTTATAACTCTTTCTCTTTTTTTGTTTATTCTTCCTTCCCCAGAAAAACGTCTCAGGATTGCATTATGTCCATAGCATAAATTATCCAATTCCGGTTGCTGTATGTAAATATCCTTGAGACAGCTATTTGTAGCTGGGATAAGGATACATGTAATATTAAATGATAATAAGATTTCCTCAATCATATGACTAAAGAAAACGCTGAAGTACTAAGTTGTGCTAGATTCCATCCCTGAGTCCCAACATCGTCCAACATCGTCTCGAGTTTATGGCGATCCCCATCACCATCGACGTCCAGTCGGGCAGGGTGAATGGGACACAGAGATAGTGCGTTTTCTGCCTCAGGCATTACCACCTCTGCCCCAAAGCTTTCTGCAGGCAGCCAGTCAGCTTGACAATCACTGACTACGTACCAACAACTTGCAGCATTTGTTTTCATTCTTATCCCTTCATCTCATACTGTGACCGGTGTCGGCAGAAACTGAAACCTAGATGGTCGGCAGAGCAAGGTGGTGGAGAATACGATTTCGAGCTAATCATGCACCAGTTCTGTGTTCTCTGTGGAGTCATCCTTGTGCCATGCCAATCTTCGCTACCAGGTAACCCTCCTAAGCGACTCGATTGGAAGCAAGAAATCCGGGCAGGTTAGTGCAAGTCTTATTCCGATTGATCCAGATGCTCACTCCGTCACGGTCTCGTCTCATGGAGCATTGTCAACGGTGACCTTCACCGGTGTTGGCTATTTCGATGGCAGTGCTCTTTTGGCTAGCAGCGACCATGATGCATCTTATATGAGCCTAGAACATGAATTGGCATGGCATTACTTGAACTATTCGCCACCGACTGGGACATGGACATTTGTTTTTCACGAAACCTGCTGGCAGCTGTTACTCCGAAAGGTTTCCTTGTCGAGAGATAGCCAGACTGAGCCGCAACGTATCGCAGAACTTCTATTCCGGCTTCTCTACTGTCTGCCGTATGACCGCTTCAAAGTTCCTTGCCCAAACCATGATTTTGGTGGTGCCCTAAAATTCTGGACGTCACCCTTGAATCTGTCTGGGCCTCGGAGCTTCTTTCTGGCCGACCCTAGCACACTCACTCTTGGTTCTGCAGTCCAGGCACCCAAAGATGTTTCCGTACCGCTTCACACCACATCTGACTTTCAGGTTTCTGACGATATATTCGCAAGACTTTCACCCGAAATCGTTCAATTGGTAATCGCCAAGGCGGAATCAACAGACCTTTGCAACTTGCGACTTTCATCAAAGTTTGTATCGAAGCTGACTAGAACTGACCATCTCCCGCAGCACTTCTGGAAAAGCCGCTTTTCGGTTGATAAAGAGATGGGGTTCTTTCCATTCGATCACGAGCTTTACCGACAACCAAACTCCCAGATCAACTGGCGAAAACTTTACTTTGACTTGAAGCGTAATTTACGCGACGAGACAGAAACTGGTCACACGCGCAACCGCCGCCGAATTTGGCTATGCCTCGATGTTGTGGCTAGACCGTTGATGCCACTTCTTGACCAAAACCTATGTCTTCAGGACCGCCAAAGCGTAGAGCATGATGTGGTTTCGGAACCCTACGAGCTCGGGCAATTTGTACGGACCCCGACAATAGAAGATGCTCATGATTCTCTTCCAAGCGAGATGGGTGCACGGTGCTTTGGATATCAGTACATTGTCTTCGGTCAGAGAAACCTGGGAATCGAATCGAGGATATCCGTGTCACGCATTCTGTTTGACGGGGCATATTACGTATCCGGTATGAGAGTCTCTAAACGGAGCCACGGGAGCAGCTTCAAAGAGATCTCTCGTGTTGGTTACATCGTACCTCATTCAGAAGTTGACTTACATCTCGGTGCAAGCCATCGCTTGACTGAGATGCGGGTCGCCGCCTCTGCAACTGGTATAACTGGTCTAGGTTTTTGTATCGACGATGGGACCGATGCCATTGCTTGGAAGAACATAGGTGTTGTAACTGACGTTCCTGACGGTGTTGGACTAGGAACTTTGAAGCCGAAATTTAAATCCCGGTTGTGCGGCGCAATAATCGGTTTCGATGTAAGCTGGGGCCTCTCTGTAACTCAGTATCTGGCTAACAAGACATTCAGGTATGCAAATTTGTATCATTTCAGGCCCTCGAAGAAGGGATAGAAAGCACAGACACGCAAGTTGCTGCAACGAAAGTATCAGGTACTATGTCTGGGCTTTGGCATCCCTACGAGCCAGACACCTCCGTGTATGGAGCCATTCATCCCTCTGCAGCCAAAGATAAGCAGACAGTCAACCAGCTATATCTTTTGAATATGGACTTCGGGGGCCCTGGAGGAGCCCTTATTTCACGTCTCAGCCGAATCACTGCTTTACACGATGACCAGCACGGCTCCTTCAGAGGGTTTGTCTTTTCCTATGCAGATGGCCGTACCAAGAGTTACGGTACAAGGACAATCATAAATACTACAAGTGACCGTTCTACTTGTATTGGGCAATCCTCTTATATAAACGGACCCGGAGGCGAAAGGATTGTTTCTCTAGAGTTCGCGCCGGACGCGTCCTCAGAGACTGAGAACATCAGTGCGATTAAGGTATAGTCTTTAACAGTCTTTAACAACTAACTATAGACGAAAAATAATCTATCTGACGCATTTCATAGCTAAGAACCACCCATGACCGGATTTTGGAATTCGGGAGGACGTGTTCCTCGGGTGAAGAAGCCGAGCATTCATGGCAAACAATTATCCCGCCTGCCGGGATGTCCATTTCCGCAGTACTTGCCAGAGTTCAGGTAGGTAGCAATTTTGGTTTGAATGTCTTCATATCCACATGACTGATCAGTCAACAACCATTATAGCTGCGTTCAGGGGTACTCCAATCACTAGGTGTACAGTACGTGACTGATTCAGCTGCTAATCCCTCGAAATCACCCTGCACAGCTACCGGTGTGGAACACTGTAATCCACATGGTTTCAAAATGGATAAAGACAGACTGGAAATGGCACCCAGATCTCTACAGCGCTCCGAGGGCTGCTTTTCCTCTGTCATCCTATCCGGAGTACGGCGCATAGGTGTGTCAAAAGGTCTACCAGGACGAACGCGGGGGCTCGATCACATTGCCGGACTCTGCTTCGAGTTCTGGGGTTCAGCGTATCCTGTTTACATCGGCCAGTGGGATTGTGAAGTTGGCTACCTTTCACTAGAGCAAGGTGAAAGGATATGTAGCTTCACCTTCTGGCAGCGGCAAGAATCTTTTGCAAGCAGCAGTTCGAGAGAGAATGCAGGGAGGATCACCGGGATCAAGATCACTAAAACAGGACTTGGACAAAGAGACATGGAGATTGTCCTTGGAGATAAACAAAAGATGCTCCTGTACTCGTTTACGGAGAATCCCTACGAGCGACTGGTAAGGACACCACGGTCAAGAAGATTACCGGACTCGATTCTGACATTCTAAAAGATGGGCCTAGCCTGGACCTTCAATCGCGAATGCGATTACACTTATGTTCTCACAGAGCCTTCAGAGCACTTCCCACGGACTTCTCTGACTTTGAGCATCATGACGCACATGTGGCCAAACTGTCGCGCACCAGACTAACTGACTTGGCAGGCTGAGGACGAACAAGGCAGCTTATGTACAGTCTCGAGAATTCACGCCGCCTTTTGTCCCAGCTCTGGAAAGCTCTCTGGTTTCATCTTCGATTACGGTACTGGCCAGGTATCCAGGACTGCAGGATCCGCAGATGGTGTCAAGGTTTCCTTTAGTCTTAGCAGCGATGAATGGATAACCTGCATGGATTTACAACTTTGGGAAGAGAAAAGTGAAGTAGTGGTAAGCATGACACGACCATTTTCGGTCTGATACTCGAAGTTTCTTACGAGCCGTTAGTTCTATACAAGCACCGGCAGGGTAAACTCCCTTTCGCCTTCTGGTTTGTCCTATCAACCACGACAGAAGGCATCATCAGATTACCAAGTCTTCGAATTCAATCAAAGTAAGAGAGGTTCACGGGAGTGTCGGGACGAGAGTTCGGAGTTCAGTGATGAGTGTGTTGGAATATGGGTGACGACGAAATGGTGGCCTCAATATGCAGGTATCGTCGAAGCGGCTGGCCCTATCACCATCTCAGGAGGTGAAAGTCGATAATAAGGTAATAAATGTGGTATGGGAACTGTATCTAGAGTAACTGTTTAGCCCAAGTTGCGAAAGCAAGCCGATGCCGTTAACTTTCGCATATATGTCAGCTGCAGTCTTGGTTTAGTTAACTGAGGCACGATGGCGCTCTGTCACGGCTCGATCGTTGTACGCAGTGACTGCGGATAATCCTTTGTTGATCAATCTCGGGCCTTACCAGGTTGTCACTAGGTAAGGCTACCCTAGATGCTGTTATCTGTGAGCATGTCCTGCTTGTTCAAATAGCACTGGCGACAATGCTTTTTACACTCTAGAGATTCTCGAGATGAACTTTTAGAATGTAAAGAAAATGAAAGTTGTAGCTGGTTCGTGGTATCTACGTAATGGTCCCAACTGGAGCCACAGTGAATTGCTTTCCGTTTTTGGTCATATGCACCACTTCACAGAAAAACTTTGACACCTCACTAGTAACCTATGATTTCAATCTGTCTGATTTCGAAGTAGTCAGGAAGATAGTCGGAGATACGGAAGCGTTGTCTCACTTTTCCAGCTCGGCTGACCCAAGAAACTTTGACGCAGTGCAAATCTAAAATCTCAAAGCGGCGGGCTCAACGACTGGCGTGGAGCGAGGTTACACCGGGTAGGGAAAAGTTTTCTTGTATTGAACCAAACAGCCGTAGTGCCGTTGATTGTTCGCAAAGCCAACGGTAGTGTATGGTTAGCTTAGCATCAGCCTCGCGCCAGTGTCCTGCACCACCCTCCTCCAATGACTCGTCCCCTTCCCTCCTCCTGGCCCCCTCTTCCAGACCTCTCTCAACACATCAATCCCACTCCTTACGCTTGCTAACCTATACCCCTCGACCTTCCTATACCACCCCCTGAATCTATCCTGCAGACCCTTCTCGAAGGCCTCACTCCCCGCTATAAACGCTGGCCAGTACAAAGGGGCAGAGAAGATGTTCTTCTCAGACTTGATGGCCTCAATGGCTTCTATGGAGGATAGGACGAGGAGGATGTGGGTACGGAGGTAGTTGTGGTGCAGGTGGCGGATGTGTTGCGCAAAGTAGATTATGAGGGCGGAGTGGAAGGCGAGGGTGGTTTTCTGGATAATGAGTGCGCTGGGAGTTGTGTCTGAGTCGGAGGTAGAGGACGAGGCGGGTTCCCAGTCGATGATGTCGGATTCGAGTTGGTCACATTGGTCGGAGAAGTCAGTTGATGGGCTGTTTGGTTGTCGTTGGCGGGACGTGGTGACTTGGTCGATGAGCTCGGTTGTTCGCGCAAGGAGGATGAGAAGGGCCTGAGGAACACCGTAAACGCATTCATACTCGCCTACTTGCTGGGCCTTTGGGGCAGTGACGTGGTTAAGCACTGACTTCGAGTTCCCCGGACCTACGCCTTCATCTTCGACTTTGTCCAGTAGACTGACGGATAGGGCAGTGCCAAAGTCGGCCTCGGGAGAGGGTGGAGATCCATCGTTGTAGTCGCAAGAGTTCCTGCAGGCTGTACTGTCGTAGATGACGCGGAGGTAGAAGTATATGCGGTGAAGGGAGCGAGCTTTGGAGGAATACGTGGACTTGGTGGCTTTGACGTGGTTCATGAAGCGGAAGGCGCCGTCTAGATGGATGCCACAGGTGCTCGTGTCTCCAGACATGACCTGTACCCCCCTTGAAATTAGTATATGTGACAACATGATCCAGTTCATCCAGCGCGCAAAGGCAACTCACATTGATGGTGATTTGTGACAGCATCGTAGCCAGCAGCTCCTTATACTTGGGCCTCGACTGTGGCGTCGACCCCTCCACCGTTTCCTTCAACAACTTGATCGCCCTGCCCCTAAACGTCACCGCATCCTCCTCCCACCTATCCCCTTCCTTCTCACACCCTCTCTCACGGTTATCATTCGCCAGGTAGAACGCGCTGATGCTCAGCAGTGCGTTCCGCAATGCCTCCCTGACCTTTGTCGTGGAGCCGTACAGACTCAGCTGGCCGGCGGACTGTAGGACGCGAGGGAGGTGGATGGTCTTCCAGGGTGATTTCTCGTAGGAGATGACACAGAAGAGGTGGACGACGCGGTGGACGTAGTGGTTGAGGAGGAAGCGTTCGAGGGTGGGCAGGGGGAGGGGCGAGGGGTTGTGGATGATGGTGTTGGAGGTGTCTTTCCACCAAAGTGCGCGGTCGTCTTGTTGCTGAGGGCACTGGGGGGATGAGGTGTAGTAGTTGAATCTCTCAGGAGGCGCTGTTGTTATTGAAGTAGCGGGACTCTCGGGTGGCCGATCTCGAAAGATAACAGCTGTGTTATCTTGAATGCTATCTTCAAGAGTAATGGCTGTGCCCTCTTGATGTGACGTGAGACTCGCGGAGGCCTCATGAGCATGAAGAAGGGCCCCAAAACCAGTCAGGGTGAATCCAGGGATGGATGCATGCGGAAGATATTCCTCGTGACTCGAGTCCGGCTCCCAAGAGTCAGCGAAAGAATTGCTAGATAAAGACGGCGGAGTATCATCCGGAGGCGGTGCCGTGGCGTAGAACGGCAATGTGCCGTCATCATGATAGCCTTGTTCAGTATAGGATGGGTCAAAAACGCCGAAACTGGACAAGAAAAGCTGGCTGTGGTGTGACTGATCCTTTTGGCCCTGGAAGCTGTCGATCTGGCTAAAGATATCATCGAGTTCTGATAGCTGAAGGGGAGATTCTACATTCTCATCTGTGAATCAACTATGGTCAGCCTTCATGATGAAATGTACTCTTTAGACTACCATAGTCGCGTGCACGTGTGAGCACTTACCGCAAATGACAAGACTTCGCTGAAATCTTTGCTGGCCGAGTTCTATGTCATCCTCAGATTGCCTACTCCCATCATGGCGATATCCGTGAGATTCAGCTTCCAAAGGCATCCATCGCAGCCTGACCTCGTAGCCCTCACAGCAAAGCTGCTTGAGGCTGCACTGCACACACCTCGGCCGGGTCTCATCGCACTTGACTTTTCGCGCGCGACATGTCCAGCACCCCGCGAAACTCTTGGGACGTCTTTTGCGCAGGGATGCTTGATCCATGGCTCTCCAGCCTCTCTGGCTCAGACTGTTACCAAATGGCGAAAGTGCTGCCGACAACGACACGGACAGTCTCTGTGGATGCTGGCGATCAGCAGAGGGGGGAACTTGAGAGAGGAAGTTCAAGGCGGTTGGTTATTGCGGAGCAATTGAGGACCACTGGGGCCCTCCCCACCCAATATGTAGATGGAATTGACACAAACGGAAACGAGCTGATAAGTCGACAAGACTCAGAGGCTTCCCCGCCTTGATTGACTTGGATGGGCCATCCTTATCGTCCAATGTTCTACAGATTGGCTGCTAATGCAGACGCTTATCGTTGCAAGGAGGGGATTCTGGGGCGCGAGTCAGATTTGTGCTGATAAGTTGCGGAGAACGCAGCCCGAAATGGGGTGATCTGCCTCCAACCATCCACTGCACGCTTGACTACGGAGGCGCTAAGCCTGCTAGCCTTCAGTAGTAAATCAAGGAAACTATGTGAACCGTATCCGCTATCTACTTCCCGTTACGAGTGGAGGCCGTTGGTCACGATTAGCTCGCATACTAGAGCTCTGAGATGGATCTGTATCTGCGGTGATGGGCGCCATCGCATGCCAACGGACCATTTAGGTGATGCAGCCAACTTAACTCAATCAACAACAATCATGTGTCCTTTCCTGATATTTTGACTTGCATCGTGGCTGAAGACTTTCTTCCTGCTTCTTCTCCTTATTCCTGAATAACAACGACAACGACGACAGGGTTTCCAACCCGTATTACATACAGGCGCAGCCAATCGTACAATACCACAGCTCAAACAACAACCCAATCCAACCATGGCTGTCAAGGGGATTCCATTATGGCAGCAAAAGGCCGCTGAGGCAAGAGCCCATCGCGATGCCTCTCTCGCCAAGGTCGAGCCGCCGTTGAAGGGTGTACCGGCTGCCGAACAGCTGCCAAAGAACTCTCTGGAGCTGGTGCCTCAGGTCCTCACCCCGCGGGAGATTGACATCACAGAAAGTTACACCGTCACCGAGCTGCTTCAGGTTCTTCGGGAGAGGAAGATTTCGGTTGAAGAAGTCACGCGAGCTTTCTTGAGAAGAGCAGCGCTGGCCCAGGCTACGGTATGTTCTGCCATATCGAAAGTCTACACGAGAATGATGTAATGGAAGCTGACGACGGGGGGAACTCCAGACAAATTGCGTTACTGAGCTCCTCTGGGATCAAGCTATCGCCCGTGCTAAACACCTAGACTCTTTACCCTCCCCCCAGGGTGCCCTCTTTGGCCTGCCTATCTCGACAAAGGAACACCTTGGTATGATCGGCGAAAATGTCACGTCTAACGCCTCCTTCGCTGCCTGGGTCGGTAAGCCCCACGGCTCAAACCTCCTGTTCGACAGCCTGTGGGCCGAGGGCTGCGTCTTCTTCGCCAGGACGACACAGCCGCAGGCAATCATGCATCTGGAGACTGAGAGTAACGTGTATGGAAGGACGGTGCACCCGTTGAACAGGGAGTTGACACCTGGAGGGAGTTCGGGAGGAGAGTCGGCGTTACTGGGTATGAGGGGAAGTTTGTTGGTGAGTGAGCTGGCTTTTCGACGAATCCTTGCCCTTGTATTGTCGTGAGGCTGACTCTCTGGAAGGGTATTGGTGGTGATATTGGTGGCAGCATCCGACTCCCTGCTTCCAATACTGGTATCTACGGGTTCAAGTAAGTCACCTCCCAAATCTGCCTTGTTAGGACACCCCCACGGCTGACCATGCCCAGACCTTCAACGAAGAGAATCTCAACTTCCGGCCTTCGAGCCGCCTACCTGGGCCGTGATACCATTGCTGGCTGCCCTGGCCCCATGGCAGTAAGCCGCGACGGCCTCGAGCTCCTCATGCGCGTCGCCCTGGCCGCGAAACCCTGGCGTGTAGATCCCCTCCTTACCTTCAAAGACTGGACACCCTACAAGTTCATAACCCCACCTAAAATCGCCCTGCAGTGGTGGGATGGCGTGGTGATGCCGCATCCGCCTATGACGAGGGCGCTGAGGGAGGTGGCGGCTGCGTGTAGGAAGGCAGGGATGGAGGTTGTGGATTGGAACTGCGAGGGGTTGGATCACGGCAAGGCTTGGGAGATTGTGTCGGCTTTATATTGGCCGGACGGGGGTAAGGAGATGCTCGATATCTTGGAGGAGACGGGAGAGCCGGCGTTGCCACTCACCAAGCATATTCTCCACGAGCAAGCGTCAGCAAAGAACCGGACATGTACCGAGATGATGGAGGTAAGTGATGCAGTTTCCCCGGAGCGTTGGTTGCTCAGCTGGTCTCTCGGACTAACATTTTTTTTTTTTTTTTCACACAGCTTAATCGCGAGCGAGACTCCTACCGCGCCATGTACTGCAAAGCATGGTCCGCCACCGCCACGCCTACCTCCCGCGAGGTCGACGTGATCCTCTGCCCTCCATCCTTTGGCAGCGCGCCTCCCCACGAGCAATCCCGCTACTGGGGCTACACCTCACAGTGGAATCTCCTAGACTACCCGGGCGCCGTGTTCCCCGTGACCAAGGTTGACCCTGCCGTTGATGTCAGGGACGAGGGGTACGTGCCGAAGAACGACATGGACAGGTTTGTATGGGAGATGTACGATGGGGAGAAGATGAAGGGAAGCCCGGTGAATTTGCAGGTTGTGGGGAGGAGACAGGAAGAGGAGAAGGTTTTGGCTGCGCTGGAGGAGATTGAGCGTGCTATGGGGCGGAAGTGATGCCAATGGACGAAGGGGAAAGGATATTGGTAGACTTGGAATTGTTTGATCTGTCCTTTGGTATATTGGAGTCGATAACATTGCTGCTGATGGCTACTCGAACTCTGTATTCACAATGCATCTGTCTGATTCGTGCATAGTGTCTCTCTTGGCCAGATCTCTTACCTCATAGGGAATAACACCACGGTTTGCCAGGTCACTCGGTGTCTAAGAAAATCGATAGTCAATAGTAGAATCAGTCAAAGAGAATGAATTCATCCGTCCATCTCGCTAAGTTCCACAAGTCATTTTTGGGTGTTATGTTATGTCCCAATTCGATAAATATTCCTTAATACCTAGGGTAAGCCGACGCAATGCCTCCGATCGCGGGATCAGCATCCATCCATGCAGCGTGCTATCTTCGGGCCCACCACCCCCAGAAACCAGTCAAAGCCCTCGGGCTGTTCCGTATCAATTTGATCCACTAAACCCTTCTCCAGAACCAATAAAACCAATCGCATTATCATCATCCCCCAATGCACCCCGGACTCAACTATGTATACTGGCCCCGCATCCACAGCCATGCGTGGTTCCTCCGCCCCTGTCAGCATTTACCAATTGAAGCAGAGCACCTCTGCCCCTTTTTGCCATTTCCGACAGTACTCTTCGCCAACTTTTACTTCATCCTGTAGACGCGATATACTAGCGCGAAAGCCCCTCGTCGCCTTATCCCCGCGATACCGATTGCCGGGCTGATAGGCACTAAAACAAGATAGAGAGCGATTAGCTGTCGTCCAGAACTTGCGGGGAATGACTTGCCCTTAGTCTGCATTGCACTCAAGATACGTGGATGCATGCGTACCTGGATAAAGCCTTTCGTAAAGCATATGCCTATCATTTGACGGGTGTTTGGCGTGTTCAAGATTCCATGACTTTATCAGCCACATGGAAGTCCACCGCGTAGCCAGTCAACTACATAAACGTCCATGAGAGGCCACACTCCTGTCATATTCACTTGGAGACTGTCTTTGCATCTGGCCTCTCCAGACTCTTTCTCTCTCTCACACACACACTGCCTCATCTCTCTTTTGCTCTTGTACTCTGAGTTAGCAGCTACCGTCAAGTCTGCTCAACGAGTCCGCCACTATGACTGCTGTCCAAGCTGAACAAATCGCCGATGCGGCCGGCGATAAACTTCCTCCCGGCACCTTCAGGCTCATCGACACAGATGGCAAAATGAGAGGTCAGCACGCTGACGGCGAGGGCGAGGACGACATCATCCTGGTGCCGCAGCCGTCGCTGGATCCTGAAGATCCCCTCAACTGGACTTTCAGGCGCAAGGTCATCCAGACTAGCTGCGTTGTTCTTTACACCATCGTCATTGCAATCCCTTCGAGTGCCGTCTACTCTATCGTCACGCCTCTCAGGAAGGAAACTGACCTGTCGCTCCAAGACATCAATAATGGAACCGGTATCATGGTGAATATCCCCGGATGAAATCCCTGGCGTCATGAATTCAAACTAACAGATGTGAACAGTTCCTCTTCTACGGCTGGGGTTGTATCTTTTGGCAAGCCATGGCCCTTCAATATGGCAAACGACCCATCTATCTCTTTTCTCTCCTTGCAACCATCGTCATCCTAGCCACGGCCCCCTTGTGCAAGGAGCCAGGTCCCTACCTCGCCAACCGTATCATCCTCGGCTTCTTTGGCTCCCCTGTTGAATCCCTTTGTGAGATTTCCATCGCCGATATCTGGTTCACCCACCAGCGCGGCAAGTACATGGCCTGGTACGGCTGGTCGCTTGCTCTCTGCGGCAAGCTCGCGCCCATGCTGAGTGGTTTCATCAACGTTGGTCAGGGCTGGCAGTGGACGCTGTATTGGTGTGCTATCTGGAACGCTATGGGATTCATATACTGCTTCTTCTTGATGGAAGAGACCAATTACGATCGGAAGCATGATCAGCTGCCACTACAGGGGGTTGCTCTTGCAAGCCAGGCATCTACGCAGGGCGGTGACGGGGAGAAGACGGTGACGCTGGACACGACCTCCTCTGACCTCGGTGAATCTGCTGAGATCCAGTGGCCGCGCAAGACGTACTTCCAAAAGCTCAGCATCAAGGACAAGCCTCGTCCCAATCGTCTCGTCGAAATCATGATCGCGCCGTTCAAGGGCTTCACTTATCCCGCAGTAGTCTACGCTGGGTACGTTACTGCATATACTACGAGCTATCATGTCATGAAAAGTGAACTAACAAGAACTCTCTCTCCAGTCTCATGTATGGAGCAAACAGTCTTGTGTGGCAAGGCTTCCAGAATGCCACCATTGGCACCATCTACACCCTTGAGTACGGTTTCTCAACTGCCGGCGTCGCCGCAGCATACTCTGGTGGTGTCATCGGTACTATTGTTGGGTAAGTCTTATACTATGCCATCTTTCATCTTCGCTCCCCATCTTCATCAGTGCTAACAGACCCTTGCTCTAGTGGCTACTATTGTGGCAAGATTGGTCCTATGCTCACTGTCCGCTTAGCCCGGCGCAACGGCGGCATCTCCGAGCCTGAGCACACCCTCTACCTATTCATCGCCTCCATCTTCCTTGTTCCCACCGCCATGATCCTCTACGGTCTCGGCGTGACATACAAATGGCACTGGATGGTGTTGGTCATCACACAAGTGTTCATGGCCATGAACGCCGCGCTCTGTGTAGCTGGAGCGCTGAACTACGCTATCGGCAGCTATATGGAGCTGTCCGGCTCCATGGTGACGACGTGTGTGCTGATCCGGAACACCATGTCGTTTGCGACCAACTTTGGCGTCACACCCTGGTTGAAGGCGACCAATTACATGGTAGTGTACCTTACGGTGGCTGGTATCGGCTTGGTGTGGAATGCGAGTCTGTTCATCATGACGAGGTACGGCAAGGCGATGCGGGAGTGGACGGCGCAGAGGTACTGGCGAGATGTTGAGCGTGCCAGGGCCAAGGGTATGGGTCACTGAGACTGTTCTATCTCTGTCAGTAATATGGATAAGCGGTTATTAGTTTGCATGTTACTTCCTCTTAGACGTACTGCTTTGGGGCGTTATTCCTGCTGGCCTTAAGTAACACGAACTTTTCTTTCAGTAAAGCTGCTGGACTTTGGAACAAAGCGTACGTTGTGATTGAGCAGATCATTGCTTGTCAAATAATATCAAAGCATGTTTATGTTGGTAAAACAGTCTTGACATATCCTCACCTAGTGCTAGCTTGAATCTTTGAACAAAGCTGGACATGATCCGATATTAATGTGAATATAAAGATGACTTTGAAAGATGGACAGGTCTGATCTCCTTCAGATGTAACTGGCATCCAATCATACGTTTGCTCAAGTTCCATAGTGCAAGTGGGTTTTAGTATTGAAATCTATTTGTCGCCCATTCGTTTCATATACTTTGTCATCATTTCCTCACAGCACTCTCATCTTTCATTACAGTTTTGCAATCCCAAATCCGTCCCTTGTCACAACTGCAAGCCTATCCCTCTTGATGTCAGCCACCTTATTTACCCCAGCCAAAGCCATCGTTCGACTAAATTCCCTCTCTAGGATGTGTAATACAGACTCCACACCATTTTGCCCCTCATAGGCGAGCCCCCAGAGCACCGGTCGACCAATCGACACAAAGTCCGCCCCTAACGCTAGCGCCTTGAAGACGTCTGCACCAGTCCTGATCCCTCCATCCAGAATGACTGGTATACGGCCTTTGACGGCGTCGACAATTTCAGGAAGTGCCTCGATCGTTGCGCAGGTATTGCTCAGCTGACGCCCGCCATGGTTTGAGACGATGATGGCGTCGGCGCCATGTTCGACTGCCAGCGCTGCGTCTTCCCCCGTCATGATGCCCTTGAGGATGATCTTCATCTTGGTCACCCCTCGGAGGAATGACATGGTCTTTGCCCAGGTGAGGCTGGAGCTATGCATCCTAGAGCCAGCGCTAGTAAGGAGGTCTGCCGCTTCGGTGGCGGTCCTGGCGTTCATGAGGAGGCGGTTGACGCTGGGGAGTTTCGAGTTGGAATTGGATGGGGTTTCGGTGTTGGGGAGGCCCATGCCTGGGGGTAGGACGACGGCGGTTCGTCGCTCAGTGAGTCTATTGCCTAGGACAGGCGTGTCGACAGTGAGGACCAAGGCTTCGTATGAAGCAGCTTCGCAAGGCGTTAGTCTAAAATTGTCTTATTTTAGGGAGATTTTAGGCAGATTTGATTACCTTCGGCTCGTCTAATCAGATTGACGCTCTTCTTGGCGTCCTCATACAGGTACAACTGCATCCATGGTGGCGGTGCTTGACGCCCAGTATCTCTCATGACTTTTTGCCTGGCCGCCTGGACATCCTCGAGAGAAGTGGTCGATTGTGATGACAAGATCACATTGACGCCCATAGAAGCCGCAGCCATGGCCACATCAAACTCTCCCTGGCCACCAGCCAGCTTCTGCATGGCACTTGGAGCTATGCTGATGGGAAGTGGCGATGACCAGCCGAACAATTTGGTGGACGTATCGACGCGGGAGACATCAATGAGAACGCGTGGTCTGATCAACAATCTGTAAGGAGTTTAAAAACTTTTTGTTAGCTGAATGTGACTTTGATACGAATGGAACTTCTTTGGTGAGAGAGCTACGTCATGGTGGCTTAGTGGGTTACCATACCGATTGAATGCATCAACATTGCGACGCAGCGCTTTCTCATCATCCGAGCCAGAGGCATAGAACTCGTATATATGCTGCGGTAGCTTGGTTTTGGCTGCAAGCTCGACTTCGCGGAGTGTCAAAGGTGGTGATGAGGACGTTGCCATGGCGTCAAGCTGGCTCGAGGATACTACAGTACAATGCTTGATGCGTGTGATGAATTCTTCCGTAGGCAGGAGGAACGACGTTCAGAAAAAATATCATCAATTCATTTGTTACTCCAGTCCAAGGTTCTCGAACATCATACAAACCGGGCGAAACCAGGCGAAGAAGATACAGGAGAGACACGGTAAACGCCTGGGCCATGTGTCCGATGTCGGCTTCCGAACCGGCAGCAAGGACTGAAGTTAGACCCAACGACTTCGATGCATATCTCCCTATGTTGATGGGCTGGATTTTCCAATGGCAAGACTAATTGAGTCCAGATTCATTATCATCACTTCATTGAAAGCTGGATTCTTGATGCATGCAGATATGAGACCCGCTGGATCTACTAAGGTGTCGTCATTGCTTCGTTGTATCCACCCACAGTGGGGAGCCCGGCGCCATTCCTTCGTACTGATAGCGCCCCGGCACTGCTTGGGGCAAGAGTTGGCGCCCTTTAAGCACAGTTTAGACTCGGTAGGTTAAAGTTGCAGATATCTATAAGTCTACCCAATACTCCCATAAGGCAGGACCTGGCGATGGGCTACACGTCACCCACATGTACCTGAGCCGCTGGCTCGGACATATACAAGCGAAGACCGTCGCCTGGGGATTCCTTATCGAGAATTGACAGGGGGTCCCTTGTCTTGATCCAGTAAATTCTGCGACGCGAAGCTAGTGATATGGACCGTGACTCGTTAAGCAGTGGATTCGACAGGACATTCTGGACGGGGCTGTTGATGAAGACGCTCAGTATCCAATATCAGGGCTCGACACGGCATGCTCAAGTTAACTCAACTCAAGCACAGCACACTGTTTGTTCCTTACTCTATGCTTCACACCGGAACCATGGGCAACGTCAAGACAGTCGACCTCGAGAACACCTCGGGTGCCTACTTCGCTCCTGGTACTCTCTCCTCAGCTTCGCGAACTCTCCAAGTCTCCGGCCAGGTCGGCAGTGCCAAAGACGGCACCGTCCCAGCCGACTACGAGTCTCAAATTCATCTTGCGCTCCTCAATCTGCGCAAGATCCTCATCGCAGCAGGTGCACGCGTCGAGAACATCACCAAGCTTACCGTCTACGTCGTCAACTATGATGCGGCCAACAGGAAACACACGCGGCACATCCAGAAGTTCCTGAGGGGCCACAGGCCGGCCATGACTCTGGTGCCAGTCGCTAAGCTGGCGATGCCGCAGTGGCTGTTTGAGATCGATGCGACTGTCGCTCTGCCGCCGGTTGAAGCACCATGTCGCGCTCCTACCCTTGCAACAGCCTCAGAAAAGCACGACGTGGTCATTGTGGGAGCTGGTCTTGCGGGCTTGACGGCCGCTCATGAGCTCATCCGCGCTGGCCTCTCGTGTGTCGTTCTGGAAGCTCGTGATCGCGTCGGAGGCAAGACCTGGAGCCAGGAGCTGCCCTCTGGCGGTGTTATTGATCTCGGCGCTGCTTGGATCAATGATACGAACCAGAGCAGAATGATTGCCTTGGCCAGGAGATATGGTGCCGATCTGATTGAGCAGAACACCGACGGGTACTGCGTGCTTCAGAATGACAAGGGAGAGATCTCCTTATTTCCTTATGGCGAGATTCCCAAGGTATGTATTCTCCATCCTTTCATTAGAGGTGTACAATGTAGCAGCCTGCTGACAAGGGTGTCTTTTCTTCAAGTTCGATGAGGAATCACAAAAGAACGTCGAGATCATCCGAGACATGGCCGAGAGGGACTGTCAGGCTCTGGATACCTGGAACCCGAGAGACACGTCCCTCGATTCTATGACCTTCGAGGCCTACCTCCGATCCCGAGGAGCCAGCGAAGCGGCACTGGCTACGGGAACGGTTTGGACGCGTGCGATGTTAGGCCAGGACCCCAAGGACATCTCGGCTCTGTACTTTCTCAACTACTGCAAATCTGGAGGTGGCCTGATGCAGATGCGGTCTGACCGCAAGCATGGCGGGCAGTACTTGCGTGTAAGACAGGGAACACAGCTGTTCGCCAAGGGCCTCGCTTCAAGTCTCCCAGCTGATACAGTGCGTCTCTCAACGCCGGTCAAGTCCATCGTCCAAAACAGCGAAGCTGGCTCTATTCTCGTTCAGACCTCGTCAGGAAGAGTCATCTCAGCTCGCAAGGTCATCACGACTGTGCCGGGGCCTGCCCTCAGATCCATCTCCTTCTACCCCAAGCTGCCCCCAGTCAAGCAGCTGTGGGTCGAGTCATTGTCCTACGGATACTACACAAAGACAATGATGGAGTTCAAGTCGCCGTTCTGGGTTGAAGCCGGAATGTGCGGCCTCATCAACTCCTTCACCGGCCCTGCGGCAGTTGTTCGCGATACTTCGGCTCCGCAGAGCAACAAGCATGTCCTCACCTGCTTCATGGCAGCAGACCACGGCCGCGCATGGGGTGCCCTTCCAAGTCAAGCAGAGAAAGAGACTGCGCTGCTCAAACAGCTCAAAGTTCTTTACGGTGTCAACAACATCGAGGACTTGTTCGTCTCGCTGACGTACTACGAATGGAGCGGAGATGAGTGGTCTGGCTTCGGATGCCCTTGCACAGCTCTGCCGCCTGGTCTTCTTGACACAGTGGGCGGAGATAGCCTCAGACAACCGGCTGGAGACCTACATTTTGCTGGCACAGAGACGGCTGGCGAGTGGAAGGGGTACATGGAGGGCGCGGTGCGTAGTGGTGAGCGGGCGGCCGGTGAGGTTGTGAAAGACCTGAAAGCAGGTATTGTCTGCCGCCTGTAGAAACCTTCGAGATTAATAAGATTGAGATAGTGTGACGACAAGACTTGCCCTGTCCTTAGGCTGACTTCTTGCTTACCAACAAGAGATATGAGATAAAGATTGCATAATCAGAAAGCCCATGTATTCGTAGCATGCGTCGGCTCTCGAGCCATGGTGGGGACTGACTATCTTCTACAACTTACACAGGAAACACATAGCGCGCGTATTCTGTCCCTTTTCGTCCGGACTGATACCGACCTGTAGCTGAAGGAGCAATTTTCTTCCGAAGATACGATTATACGTCCTCTTCATGATTATCCTGCAAATAAATACCCCTGTTTCTTCGTTGAATCCTCTTGACACCGTGTGAACAAACGACTATTATCATCATCATGGCAAAGTCAAGAGTCTTGGTAGTTGGCACCGGCGGCATCGGCACAATGTCAGCCTACGCTCTGGAAACAGGCGGCAAAGCCGAAGTCACTGCCGTCTTGCGATCCAACTATGAAGCTGTGGTGCGTCATGGCTTCGACATCGACTCGGTCCTGTATGGCGAGATCAAGTCATGGAGGCCAACTCATGGTTAGTTTACGCCTTCATCACACATTCTAAAGAAATTGAGTGCTCACTCATACTGTAGTCGTCAATGCTGTTCCAGATGTGTCTAAAGGCGATGTCCCTCCATTCGACTGCATCCTCGTCACGACCAAGAACATCGCCGACGTCCCTCCCACCACCGCAGACATAATCTCGCCGGCCGTGACTCCCGGCTATACATCGATCGTGCTCTCCCAAAATGGCATCAACATTGAAAAGCCCCTTATTGCCCGCTTCCCCACAAATCCGCTCATCAGCAGCGTTGCTTACACAGGTGCGACAGAAACAGCACCCGGCAAGATCTACAATGACGACCCAGATAAGCAGAAGATCGGGGCTTTTTTCAGTCCAGAGGTTCCTGGCGAGGTTGCGGAAGAGGCGGCGAGACGGTACCTGAGTATATATAACCCAGAATGCAAACTAGATGTGGTGTACGAGGCGGATGTCGCGGCCAATCGATGGCGAAAGTTGGCTTACAACTCATCCTTCAACCCTGTTGCTTCCATCCTCAGCATGGACACTCCCCGAATGCGCATAAGCCGCCATATCATCGATGATCTGATCCTGCCCATCATAAGTGAGATCCGAGCCGTCGCAGAAGCCAAAGGCATCATCCTCCAACCGGATCTTGTCGACGCCGTGGTCCACCAAGATCCCATCGACTCCGGCTTCAAACCTAGCATGTGTCAAGATTGCGAGAAGGGGAACCTGATGGAGATTGAAAGTATTGTGGGGGAGCCTTTGCGCGAAGGGGAGAGGCTAGGGATTGCGATGCCGACGTTGAGGGTTGTGTATGGGATCATGAAGGGGTTGCAGCTGAAGGTCTTGGAGGAGAAGCGAATGTGGGCGCCCAAGTTCGATGAAGACAACCCCTATAGATAGATAAGTTCATCATACAATGGATACAAACTTCATGTATCTAGCTTCTTGTGAGCTCTGAGCGTTCCCTGACATCTTAGTGTTGCCAGTGCCAGCATAGAGATGTATATCTTAGCTGTTGTCACAGATCCGAGAAGTTACAGGTTGACGTGCAAGGCTGCATGTGTGTTCTAAATTATCTGCCTATCTCACCCTCAATTATGCACAGAATTGTTCTCCCTTGCTCAACTCGCCTTTTGACTTCCAAATCTCATACTCAAAGTCAGGCTGGAACTCCGTGTACAGTGTTTCCTATGGCATATCGTTAGCTTGAATATACTCAACAAAGTCACTTTCTCTTCAAGAACTGGAAGCAAACTTACAGGATCAGCATTCACCTTGTGGGTAAACTCGGCCGCCTCATCGCTCACAGTCTTCTTCTCCAACCCGGCCGCCTCGACCATAAGCTGCACCTCACAGGTCCTCTCCAATGCGGTGAACAAGTAAGCAGCCTCATCGACCGTCCCGCCGGTTGTCAGCAGTCCGTGGTTTTGGAGGAAGATGACCCTGCACTTATCTCCCAACGCCTCGACCAGTTTTTTCCCTTCGTCCCTACCAAGCACAACACCGCCAAAGTCGTCGTATACTGCTTGAATGCCGTGGAAGAGACAGGCATCCTGGTTGATGATATCTACAGGTTTTCCAAATGCAGACCACGCCTTTCCGAAGCGAGAGTGCATGTGACAGGCGGCATGGACGTCAGGGCGGGCTTTGTGGATGGCGCTATGTATGACGAAGCCGGCGGCATTGACTGCTACTCTGTTACCGCCAATGACCTGACCCTCTTCGTTGATCCGAACCATGTCGCTGGCTTTGAGCATGCCGAAGTGCTTTCCAAGGCTAATTTGCTCGTATCAGCAAGCTTGAACAACTCCACTGGAAAAAAGAAGAGTTTGCGTCTATTTTACTTACGGGTTGATCCAAAAGGTGTCCGGTTCGACAGGGTCACGGACAGAGATGTGTCCAGCTGTGCCTTCTGTGAACCCCTTTCGGGCAAACACCCTGAATGCGCCGGCCATGTGTTCGAGCTGCCATTGGCGCTTCTTGTACATGTCGGTGAACTTGGGAATGCCAGGAAACTCGTATCCGCCAGTGGCTAGGGAGGCCGGGATACTACCTGATGTCGCTACGGTTGTCGATTGCTGAGTAGGAAACAAGGAGACTGTAGCATCGAGCTTTCGCTCTTCAGTCTGTGTTGTGCTTGTAGACATGACGTTGGCTGTCAGGTCTAGGAAAGTTGGGTTGTGCAATGTCCAAGTGCCCCGGCAGAAAGGGCAATATTTTGATGGAAGTAACAAAGATTTGCCTCCCAGAGACGGCGCATCAATATGGCTTGGGCGGCTTTTCAACCACAAAATCCATCACGGACTTTTACGGAGAGGTCGGAGGTATAGTACGTATCATGCACAGCATGGGTCCGGATGCCTGATGCTCCTCAATTCCTTGCTCCTTCGAGTAACCACTGGCGACGCAATGTTTTATCCCCTACGGGCGGAGATCGAGAGACTCCCTACGTAACCCCGAAACAAATAGGGCCGTTGTTTGCAGCAATCCAATCTTCGGCATGAGCTTCCCGTTCTCGAGCACGATAAGGGCGGGGGCGGAGGCCTGAGTCGCATTTCCAGGAACCTGATGATAACGTATCATCCCCCACATTTAGAGTTTGGAGAGAGGCAATGCAAGGCGAGGCGCGGATTTCCTATTTCAGCTCCGGGGACCGGAGACCCACTTCAACATTTCGGCAGCGGGGCCCAGGCCCAGAGCCGGTGGGTAATTGGAAGCCAGCCCAATGTATCTAGATATCTCAGGCGCGTGCGTATAGGCCGAATTTCATGACGACGAGATCCTTTTACGAAGATGATAGTTGTCTCAGTATCTCACCACTTCTTCTTCAGTCGCTCTTGGAAATTCGAAAGTTCTGGGAATCTCATCGCAACACAGTCCTGTCAATATGGCCAACGCAGTACCCCAGCTGAGAGACCCTTCCCTCTTCATTCAGAAGAACTTCATCAACAATGAGTGGGTAGACTCCATCTCAGGCAAGACTTTCAAGGTTTATGGTAAGCAATTATATCCATCGTAACTGTGTTCCTTGTCCCAAGTTGAAAAGCTGTTTCCCACGGACTGACTGACATCTGACCCCAGACCCTGCGACGGGCTCGACCATCGGCTCATGTCCTGAGTCAACCCCTGAAGATGCGGAGAGGGCCATTGAAGCCGCCTCAGCCGCTCTTCCAGTCTGGAAATCAGCTACAGGACGGGACCGCTCAAGGATTCTGCGACAATGGTACGAGTTGGTTCTGGAGAATAAGGACGACCTGGCGGTGCTCATTACGTCGGAGAACGGCAAGTCCAAGGCCGATGCAGCTGGTGAGGTTCTCTTCGCGGCGAGCTTCATCGAGTGGTTTGCCGAGGAGGCGCCACGGATTTATGGCGATGTCATCTCCCACAGCCAGTCGAGCTTCAGGGTCTCTACCTTGAAAGAGCCCATTGGCGTATGCGGCCTCATCACACCGTAGGTTGCCATCGGTCCCTAATCTCAATTATGGTGTTTAGAACACCAACACATCCTCGCTCCAATCACGTCACTGACGCCATCGTCTAGATGGAACTTCCCAGCCGCAATGATTGCTCGGAAACTCGCTCCAGCCCTCGCCGCCGGCTGCACCTCGATTCTGAAACCTGCCTTCGAAACACCCTTTACGGCCAATGCGCTCCTCTCTCTTCTCTCCCGCACCTCACTCCCAGCCGGCGTCGTTAACTCCATCACCGCAGATACTAACACCCCCTCGATCGGCCAAACCCTCTGCTCCTCCGATATTGTTCGCAAAATCTCCTTCACAGGCTCCACCCGCGTAGGCAAGCTTCTCATGAGCCAATCTAGCGGTACCCTAAAGAAGATGAGTCTGGAGCTAGGTGGCAATGCACCCTTTATAGTGTTCGACGATGCAGATCTTGACGTTGCTGTGAAAGCAGCCGTGACGAGCAAGTTCAAATCTTCGGGTCAGACTTGCGTGTGCTCGAACCGCATCTTTGTACAGAAGGGAGTGTATGATGAGTTTTTGAGGAGGCTGAGGGAGGAAGTCGGGAAGTTCAAGGTTGGGTCTGGGTTTGATGCCAGGACAACGCATGGACCTCTCATCTCTGCGGCGGCCGTTCAAAGACTTGAAGGTCTCGTGGACGAGGCGGTGCAGGGAGGTGCGAAGGTTGAGTGCGGCGGTTCAGCCCTTAAGGATCAAGGTAAGATACATCACAATCGCGCCCATTTTGCTGTTCCTCTCAACATCAGGTTCACTGACCTTACCTGCATCGCAATAGGCTCCAATTTCTTCGCCCCAACGATTCTCAGCAACGTGGAAACCTCCATGCGCGTTGTAGACGAGGAGATCTTCGGCCCCGTAGCCCCAGTCTTCAGCTTCGATGAAGAAGAAGCCATCATCCAGGTCGCCAACAAATGCGATGTCGGCCTTGCCTCCTACATCTTCACACAAGATCTGAACCGCGCGACGAGAATCACGGAACAGCTTCAGTTCGGCATGGTCGCAGTGAATAGTGGCGTTGTATCTGACGCTGCTGCTCCGTACGTTACCCTTTCCTTTGGTCGTCTTCGAGGAGCAGGAAGCTAATATTATGGCTCAGCTTCGGCGGAGTCAAACACTCGGGCCTTGGTCGCGAGGGAAGTAAGTACGGCATCGAGGATTATCTACAGATCAAGACGGTGGTGCTGGGCAACGTCAATGTGCAACACCGCGCCCTCTTGTAGGGAACCATGGGCCGTATCAGCATGTATCCTGGTAAACATATAGAGAAATCCATAAAGGACTGAAGCTCGGATTCGAAAAGGATCTTCCTATACTTCTACATGATTTATACACATATGCATTCCAACGCCGAATATCATCTTGCAGCCTTGATCGTAGTATACAATGCCACCACTCGCATGCCCCTTCATTAGCCTGCACCGACCAGTCTTCCTGCCTGCTTATGCGCTTGTCACGAAATAATATTTATCTCAGAGGTATTCATAGTTATCCAAGATGCCAGTGAGGAAACCCGGCAACTTCCCACGAACCTTCCTTACGACGCCCGTCGTCACGTTCTCGTAGAAGGCACCCCTCATCGTCCACCAGCCCATCGCCCAACCTCTCCTGTCCCACTCATCCCTCTCCAACGAGATGGCGCGGAAACTCAACAGTGCCGATGGAACTTCATGGATGAAATGATGTGTATTCCATTTTGACCAGACCTCATAGATCACTATTTTGGCATCATAGTCCTAGCCACAGTAATAAACTGATAAGGTGGTGACAATATAAAAATCAGATGACAGTGGTTATCTATCTCATGAAGTACCTTATATGCAGAGAATGTTTAGACTTGATGCCCAACTAAGCTCGCGACCGGTGGAAACTCTGTCACCGCAACGCGGCTCGTCGAGGTTACGATTTACAAAGGTGATATTCCCACCATGAAAAGGATAATGTATGTGTATGTAGTCATGCGCAGGAGTTACCGCATGCCAAAAAGATTCCATTATCAGTCTGTCGCCAACGGATTACTCGTGTACTCACTCTCTTAGTTCGATTATATATTAGTCGCTCGGACTGCAAGACATCAAATTTTTGCTAGGAACTTTCTGAGATTAAGCAAGGCAAGTATCGAACCTCTCTTGAGCCTAGCTATATGCCGTTACTGGCGACTTCTGGATATCCTTTGTTGATAACCCAAGGGCAGGTCGTCACGTTTGGTGGAATCTGGGCGCCAAGAGCCATAGTTGGATAGCATTAGTAGACTTATCGCACTACATATATGCTGAAGAACGCTCTTGGATTCGGCTTTTCTTTTTGTGACTTCAGTGGCGGCTATTCCCTACATCGTTGCTGTCTATGGCACACTCCGCCACCTGCCTTGGACTCTCGTATAAATCTTGGGACAAGATGTCGAATGAGCACGCGGAGTGACGTGGGTATGAAGAGAGTGCAGCAGCCACACCAAAAGTGTCCATGGACTTCAATTTTAAAAGGTCTACGACGTAAGAGCGGTGACATAAGCGCCGAAGGACTTTGCCTTAATACTTATATTATATTTCCTGCAACACAATGACTGGCCTGAATAGATGCTACCTACCGCGGCTAATCCTTATTCGTGTCGTCTTATTACTGCTTGAGTATGAGTTAGGCTCTCATAATCCGAAGAAGTACCATTGATCCATTTGGTATCGCTACCACTAAGCTTTGGAGACAGTGGTGGCTATGATTTTGTCCTTCAGGTAGTCAAGTCCTCGCACAAAGTTATATACTTCGTCTTCAATTCCAAGATCGCCGACAGATATGGTTTCTTGAGGATAGTATGTGTACCAATCGGGGTATTGCTCACTGAATCTGAACTGACTGGCCATTTCTGGGCCAAATACAGTTCCGAGAAGCTTGGAGATGTCCGTGTCCATCAATTCAGCATACGGCGGATTTGCCGGTCGTCTTACTCCATCCCTCGACCACAGCTGTCCATGGTATAAAGTTGATAACAATGGGCACATATTTCGTATACGCCTTTGCCGTCTGAGAAATGATCGCATGGACGACAATGCCCGTGTTGAGAGAGACAATTCCAGCCACAGGTACGATAGCATCGGCTTTGGAAGGTTGAGCCAATATATATTGACCTAAATATGGCTGAGGGGACATTGAGGGCTGGTTGACCATATTTACTAAATAGCACCCTAGCCACACATAGGTAGTCTTCACTGCCAGGTCGGGATGAGCCTTCTTGACGTACTCTCCGCCTCTCGCTTTTGCATCCCAGTGAGGGCATGGCAGCTCGCCATTGGATATCTCTTTACACTTAGGCATGGTACTGAGAATCAAATGATTGAGAGTCGAAAGCTGGGCACAAGCATCAGCAATGTTGATAAATTGCTGTCCCTCGTCATTTTCAGCAGCCTCAAGGCCATGGTTGGGAGCGATTTCTCAGAAATCCGTAATGCCAAATATGGTTGTCGCACCCTTGAAGGCTCCAAGTAGAGTCAAAGGATTATTGAGATCTGCGGCGACGATTTCGACGCCAAGACTTTCAAGCTGCTTAGCTTTATCGCTGCTTGGGTTCCTGGTCAGTCCGCGAACTTTCCAAGCTGGGGCTTGGGCAAAAATGCGGGCGACAGAACCACCCTGCACACCTGTGGCCCCGGTTATGACGATGAGAGACATACCGAGTGGCTTCAACTAATGAGACTCATTCATATGTGTTCAAACTGGACAACAGATAGTGAAATCTTTTGAGTGAACTGTCGTGAACTCATATACGCATCAGTTGGGTCTGGGATGTACCTTGTTTCTGATGCGGAGAGCATGTAACAGCTCAGGCTCCGAGGACAGAGTCTAGCATGCCGCCGCGCGGGTATTTGCCATCTATAAAATTATGGCATCAAGTCATACACATAGTCTATCCGTGAAAGTCTCAAAATTACCGACTAAAGACTCTTTTGAAGGCTGTGCTATGCCGAATAGTGCATCACTACCGCGCGGCTCGCAAAGGGGCTGGCGTTATCGACGCCTATTTGTCTATGGTCTCTAGAGCACCCACCGAAATTACCCGAGACGCTTCAGCGACTGCTTTGTAATACACTATTGTAGCAAGTTTCTCCTCCCTCCCCTGTGCCGAGGAGCCAAGTCCCTTATCACGTCATTCACACAGACAACCAGCACCGTTATGCAAAATTCTTCTGTCGGCACAGCATGGATCGGAATGAATGACAGTTTTGGACAATAGTACATTTATATATGGGGTGCATCGTTTCAGTATAAGATCATGATAGCTGGAGTCCCTAGGTGTCGGTCCTGAAGGAGCAGGTCTGAGGTGGCATATATTTGGAACGGACGGCCTCAAAACTAGCTTCACAATAGGGACAATAACCAAAAAAGGACGCACGGTACTGGAATGGTAACGAGTATGGCCGGGTTCTTCTGGGCCAATGGTAATCGTACGCGTCACAGACTGAACAGTAGGGCGGATATCGAGAGGAGTATATATAGTATGCTGAACTAACTATGATAATTATAACCATAGGCGATTGCTTAATTGGCTGGTTAGTATTTAGGAACAGAGATAAACTATACATAGATACTGAAGCCTATAGAGATGAATTAGAAGTAAATTGATGCCTGGTAAGACTGCTAAGCTGTACCAAGCTAGCAGAGTCCCAGCTGGATATTGTCCACGGCGCGACAGGCACTGCAGGCCCCTTGCATCTTAGTCAAGAATAACTGTAACAAACCGTGCAGTCTTATAGGTAAAGGGCGCTACTTATTGTCAAGGCTGTAAAACTCGGTGCGAATATCCTAGTAGAGTAAAGCGTGGATATATTGTTGCCACTAGTCGGTCTTGCGGCATCTTGGCATCTGCCGATGCCCGCTTCTTCAAGTCTCTGGATCCACCTATTGAATGTTGAGGGTGTGTATTGGATCAAAACCAAGTTCCAGTGCGATAAGCATAAATCGTATGCCACGCCTCGTTTCGACTGGGCTTCTGGTAATTTCTCACGTTCTCTCCTTGGCCGATTCCTCTCTTCTACATCGTCCAAACTTCAACCGTTATGTCGCGTGCTCTTCTGATCACAGGAGCGACCGGCAAACAGGGTGGAGCGCTGATTGACTCGGTGCTTACAAGGCAGCCAAGCAACTTTCTCCTCCTCGCAGTCACGCGTAATGCAAATTCCACCTCTGCCAAACGCGTCGCTGCGAAGTCCTCTTCTATCAAGCTCGTCGAAGGAGATCTCAACGCCATCCCTGATCTTTTCAAATCTGCCAAGGCTGTGGCTGGAGAAGTCCCTTTGTGGGGTGTATATTCGGTACAAGCTGCAGTCTCCACGGACAAGAGCATGACGCTCAGCATCGAGGTCCAACAGGGGAAAAGCTTGGTGGACGAATCAATCAAAGCAGGGGTCCAGCATTTTGTTTACAGTAGTGTTGAGCGCGGAGGTGATCAGAGGTCCTGGCTTAACCCGACACCAGTACCGCATTTCAAGACCAAGCATGAGATTGAGCTTCATTTGCGTGATGCCGCACAAGGGACCCCCATGGGCTGGACGGTCTTGCGGCCTACAATCTTTATGGACAATCTAGCCCCAGGATTCGAGAGTAAGGTTCTCCTTACCATACTCCGCGATACATTAAAAGAGAAGCCTCTACAGTGGGTCTCGACAAAGGATATTGGCTTCTTCGGTGCAGAGGCTTTTTTACATCCTGATATCTGGAACAAAAAGGCAATAGGCCTGGCCAGCGATGAGTTGACAGCATCTCAACTTGATGACTCTTTTATCAGAACCACTGGGAACCCAGCACCTACAACATTTAGTCTACTAGGGAAGGCTGTGAAGACAGGAGTTAAAGAGCTTGGGGTAATGGTCGACTGGTTTAGAGATGAGGGTTATAAGGCGAATCGGTCAACTTTCAGAAAGGTTCATCCTACCCACCAGACATTCGAATCTTGGTTAAGGGAGAGTTCATTTATCAAGAAATAGATAGCTTTGATCTTGCTCTCATCCCGTTATCCCCTCATGATATAGGGTCTCAGGAAACGCGAGCCGAGGTGTATATGATAGATCAGCTACAATCCTGCACACTAGACCTGTCCTGAGCTGGTCGTATACTTCGTCAATTTGCTCAAGCATTAAATTATCATTCATGCTGCTGGCATATTCGGGATATCTGTCCCTATTCTAACCTTTCGAGCCACATCTCACATGCACATGTAAGATCCGGTTGAACCGAGTCAATTGGTAGCTGTAGGAGGTGAGTATAACCAAGAGGTAGCTGATTGATACGTTTATGCTACATCCCGTGCATCTACACACGACAGACACAATTATTCCGCGGGGTTTAGATTCAGCAAGCTTATTAACTCATCCCAGCCTTTTGTGATATCTCCCCTCTTATCTGCCCACAACGTTCCGTCCTCAGTAACAGATAAACCCAAATCTTGCCCTGTCACAGCTTTCGGGGCGTTCCCATTTTCTGCCGGACCGAAAGCAAGGTTCACTCCGCTTTCCACAACGCGAGCCTTGATAGCAAGGCTTAACGATCGCTTCAAGTTCTCATAAGAAAATGTTCCGCCCATGCCCCCGTAACTGACGATAAAGAACGGCTTTTTCGTCCATTCAAAGTAAAGCAGATCAATCGCATTCTTCAAGCCGGCCGGAACGTTGAGGTTGTATTCGGGCGTAACAATGACGAATGCGTCAAGCGGAGCAACGATCCTTGACCATGCTTTGGTGCTGTCTTTCGTATACTGGTCGGTGCTGGTGATCTGAGCTGGTGGGTACGGCTCATCATAGATCGGAAGATCGAGATCTTTGATATTGATCCTTTCCAGTTTGACGTTGTTGCTGTTTCCCAAGTGTTTCTGGATAATTCTTTGTACCCAGTCGGTGATTTGGCTACCAGCTTGGATTTGACGCTGACTACCGGCAATGATGCCAACCTTCAAAATACCACCGGCCATGAGTAAAGATTGCACAAAAGGAGGTTGAATTATGTGATATGCACAGGAAAATAGTACATGGGGGGTTGATTTCTTTTGTCGGATCTTACCGTATCTTATGGTTTCTCAATGCCGTCTTTCACAAACCGATTTGTCATACGGCCTCCGTGCAGTTGGTCCAGCGCGCGGTAAGTCGTGACGGCTTGATTATGATGGAGTCCGGTGGAGTTGCCGCGCGGCTGATTGATAATCCCATCTCGTCGCGCTTGACTCCATTTAGGTGGGCTCTTCCGCAGTCAAACAATCTCCTTTACATCGTCTGAACTGAGAAAAACGAAACGGAATTAATTGCCTACGTGACAACTTGAAGTGGTAGAACTGTCCATTTCATGACTACCATAAATTCCTAACGGAAGAACAAAAACGAGAATAGATATTCATAAGAAATCCATGATGAGAAAGAAGAGTCGTATCAATACTGCAAGAGATAGGACTCCTACCTTCTCTCCAACCAGTCTAGTGCTACGTTCATTGGATCTTTAATATGGAGAAAAGAAAGAAAAACCTGCTTTGTTGAATGACTAACACTTCTCCACATCCATAAGTCACAGGGTATTCAATTGTGTATGGCAATGTGACATGGATAACCAGCAAAATATATTCATCAACAACCGTCGCGTGAAGGAGATCATCCCGAAGTAACATCACGTTTATAAACCTCCTAAAGGTAATAGGCTGGGCCTCGATAATAATGGTGGTACAGGAAGCTACAACCGTCGTATGCCGTTCTGTCATGGAGTGGAAAATTTCAGCGAGTAGCCCCATGTCCGTGAACTAAGCTTTCCTTCTTGTGATCAAAAATGGAGCACAAGCTCTGAGGCGAAAGGATGGTGGTGTCCTCAAAGTAAATGTTTCGACAGACATTGTAGTGTTTGATGGTAAAGCACTAAAATTTGTTGCCTCGCATGATCCAGTTACAGCTATTATTCTTTATCTTAAGTCAGGAAATATCTACCACGCTCTTGCGGATGGTCATCTCGGCAAACGCGATTTTGTTCTTGTTAGGTAAGCCATCCGACGTATAAAGGCAGCTAGATGATGCGACTGGAAATTTTCTCGAGAGCGCGAATTGCATCCGAGAATGTTACCTGGCTGACAATGGGGAATCTCAGGAGGGAGAATCCAGGAAGGGGTCGACTGTGTTACACTAGAGCAGGTAGTTGCGCAGAGGGGCGATGGAACGAGCTAATAAGACGGACCCGTACCGGAGAACGGGGATTAGTCCTGTAGCGTTGTACCTATTGAGCTTATACATAATATTGCAGCGCAATGTGTCAGAGTCCTTCGGGAAAAGCTATTTTTCCCACCATCACAAATTATTTTCTTGAAACAATGCAAAACTATCGAAGATAAAACTGTCTTTATGTTGTCATCTTGGACACGGGAATAACGTGCAGAAAATGGGACTTCACTTCACGTCAGTTTCTCCATGACCCAAAACTCCTCGTCGTCGAGCTCAACGCTGCTTCTAATCACTGAGCTGGGAACCCTCTCGAGGTCAACAGCATATGATTTCCCACCGATACTAGCATTAGAGGTCGTCTCGCCTTTCTGCTCTGCCATAGTCGTGATCGTAGTCACTGAACATGATTGGCTAGATGGGCCAGATGTGGACCAAAACAGAGTTTTGGGAACAGGAAGCAAAGCAGGGACTTGAATAGAATAGTTGCCAAGTCTGAGCCGAGCAAGGGTGGGCAGGAACGGTGGGTTTGATGTAATCAACGGTGTGGATATCTGTGGTCCAATAGCGCCATATTTTCTACCCCGTACTTCGCCACGGTCGATCGGATTTGCAGCTTGGGTTGGGTCATCCCTGGCGTAGCCACCTGTCTATATGAAAGCGTGTCAGTTTACATCAATCCCGATTAGTTGGGAAGTGAGAGCTGGGACGCCAAGGTGGCACAGCACTTGATCGGTAACGCAAACTACCCGAATACCAACCCGTAACAACCGAGCCGACCGGATATTTCACAGACTAATTCACCATCGGAATTTCTGAAACCGCTTTTTGCCGATAGCTTCGGTCTAAATCTCATCTTTGTCATAGTCAAGCCCATGGCAGGTTTTTCCTAACAACAGCTAGCGTGTTTTTTTTTTTTCAAGCAACGCCGTGGAGGACGTTTTCACTGACACCTTTATTGGGTTCTTAGATCTGTAATTATTGCTCATTTCAGCCTTTGATTGACGATTATTGCCATTCACCAAAATGGTGGTGCCACTGAGGACATCTATAATTTTGTACTATTCATGATGGCTAACTGGGTACAAAGATCCAAAATGGCCGTGTATGATCTTTTTTTCTTCTTCTTTTTGTTTGTCTATTTATTGTTCCCGCCCCCCCTGTCTCAAAACATGCAGCTTTTAACCGTCAGTTTAAACAAAACGACATTGTCTGGAGGTCACCCGCCCAACATCAAGTACTGTGGTCAGCGTCTAAGATCTGGAATCCATGTCAGGCTGTTACCTTCATTAAGTCTACACGTGGGTAGGGGAAGAGCGATAGTTCTCACGCATAGGCGAGAATCGCCCGTGCGTCATGATCCACACAACTACACAACTATACCGCTCATACCCTCTAGATGCCCGAACAATCAAACAGTGAATCGCGGCCCTACAAGTATATACCCTTTGGCGACCTACAAGAGTGTGAAATATGCTCTAGGACTTCGTAAACATTCGCTAGTTTTCAATCAATTTATTTTGTCTCAACAACTCCCCTCGCTTGCTTCAATGGTGGGTACTCAGAATTGTGTGACATTTGACTCCACTCCGTGTCAACCAGCCGGCACAAACCTAGTCTGGGCTAGCTGGCCCCTGGAAAGCAAGGTCTTTCTTTCTGTGTGCTGCTGCGTTCCGTGCATTGTCATGTTCGGATATTCTCAATTCGACCTAGCCCTTTATCTTCCGCCACCCCACAATACGACTCACCCCGCAATCTTTTTTACGATCTAGTGACTTCCTGTCGAGATGAAGTATCCATCATCATCGTTGTTATTGGTTTGCATAAAGGCCACACATGTGTTGATGACGATCATCTTGACCTCGGGCCATGACAAGAACGATTAACTTGCGCACGAAGCCCAACATACTCGGATATTGTGCTTCCGAGCGACGACAGTTCAAATTGGGCTTTAGTTCTTTGACGTTTCCCCTGTTATATAATAGCCTTCATCGTAAGGTTATCCATCATAGACCGATCATCTAGTGTGTTCTTTGTCTTCGATCCAAACACATTTTAGCTTACAATTTTCTATTATCATCATCCATCATTCAAACATCGAAAGTGTTGTACCCACGATGAGGCTTCTTAATCTCTTGACACTTACCCTCCTTGGTGATCTTTCAATGGCGAGCGCTCTCGCCAAGCGGGCTACTCTGACGCAAGTCGCCAATTTTGGTAGTAATCCTGGTAGTCTCAACATGTATATCTACGTTCCGGCCAAAGTTGCCACCTCTCCTGGCGTCGTATTTACACTCCATGGCGCTTCCGGCAACGCCCAGCAGCAATTTACATCTACACCTTATGCAACGCTGGCGGAGCAGTACGGCTTTATTGCCGTCTACCCAGAATCCCCCCAAGGTGCCTGGGATGCAACCTCAAGCAAATCACTTTTACATAACGGTGGTGGCGCAAGTCAATCAATTGCTAGCATGGCTGCCTACGTGGTCAGCACATACAAGGCTAATACCAGCAAAGTGTTCGTCTCTGGAGTGTCTTCCGGCGGAACAATGGCTGTACGTCTATCGTCTTTGGTAGCTCACAATGTGAGATCTCTGACAACGCGAATTTTAGTTCACCCTGGCAGGGGCCTACCCTGACGTCTTCAAGAGTGCCATCGTTTATTCTGCTGCTTCCACAGCGAACATCAAAAACCAGTACCCAGGATATACTGGCACTTATCCCAGTATTCAACTCTATTTAGGATCTGCGGACGCCATCATTGGTACATCGACCTTCAATAAGTCGCTTGCCAATTGGGCCCCGGTACTTGGTTACGACACTACCCCTGATCAAGTGCTCACCAATAGTCCTGTCAGCGGATGGACTACATATGTCTTGGGCAGTAAGCTAGAAGGCATCTGGGCCCAGGGTGTCGGACATCCCGTTTCGACCCAGGGTAATGAAGACATGAAGTGGTGGGGGTTTGCTTGATGATAATTCGATTGATGATACCGGTGTGGCCTGCTAGTAGTGCCAGCGTCTTTTTCTCTATCACGCCAGATGGCGAATTACACTTTTTAAGATCCACGAACGAGCTGGTTGAGCATGTTAGTTGTTTATGGTTCGATAGAGGTGCGAGAAAGTCACAAAGAGACAAGATGGTTTTCGTAAGATGTCTACAGATTCCCACATACACTTCCGGTTGCAACGTAAGGATAATTTTTCGCTTGTAACTTAGCCTTAGTTGCTGGGATGAACCGCCGCGTATTTACGATCCAACTCATATGTTGGTGCATGGCGCATCCAGATAGCTTTTTCTTGCAGTTAGTGATGGGTAAAATACAGCGCTTTGGTGCATGTTCCAGTAAAGAGCGCGTACGGGGAATCACTGCCATAGAAACTTGGTAAGAATGCAGGTGGTACAGCCGGTCTGTATTCCAGCCATTCAAGCTACAAATGTTGGAATACTACAAGGGTTGTTCTGCGTTATGTTCAATGTTGCGCGTCTAAACTCTCAGTGGGACCGACATGTCGGATATTCAGTTCAGACGCCGCTTGCTGGAAGTCTTGGCCCCTAGATCTGAAACCAGACTACACTGGCCTGACTGTCTCGACCGGCAGCTGGATAGAGTCCTAAGCAAAGGTTCCTCCCCACCCTCTGTGGCCAGCTTGGCCTCCTCCACCTGAGACTTGCGCGTAGCGCTCCGTCGATACCCATCCTGGCAGAAGCTGCAGGCAGATGCATCAGACTTAGGGCGAAGGTGATAGGTGAACGATTCGCGGTAACCTGCTGCTTTGAGTCGGATGAGTATCCACTTGTGAGATTGGATTCAGGAGCACGCACACGTATGTAGCTACTCCACCAAATGGGGCTCTGGCTAGCCCATTCTATAGTGTCTCGGACATGCCAAGGATTTTCGAAGGCATCATCGTGATGCGCTGGCTGCTGAACATATAAAATGTTGGATGGCGGCTGCATCTTGGAAATGATATCTACTCGTCAATCTTTTCTTGTCTGTCTATTTTTTTGTGTGTTTCGCTCCCTTCCTTCACCAAACTCATTCGTTCATTCAATGCCCTGATCTGTGATCAGCGATCGTACACTACACACTCTCTTTAACCATTTCTTCTATTTCTGTCCTTTTTTAATCAAGATGCGCTCTTCACTGCCCCTCCTTGTCGTCAGCGCCAGCCTGGCAGCAGCTTGGACCGAACTTCACCATGAGCCGTTTATGAACAAAAACATTGACCCGATCGTCGTTCCAGGCACCTACACCTCGCATATGCACACTTTCTTCGGCAGCGACGCGGTCACCAACGCTCTCCCCACCTCGGCCGACCTGCAGGGGGGCTGCTACAGCGGCCAGAATGCCAATGACTTGTCTGTTTACTGTACGTCCGATGGCAGTTTGTCTTAATCATGCCTCCTTCACATCTGACTTTGCCGAAAGGGATCCCTACGCTGTACTATGTCGACGGTGACACCTTCACTGAGGTGCCTATATACAGCTTTAGCACTTACTATACTAATGCCTTTGCCGAAATCGCCATCCCCCAGGATTTCGCCATGATCTCCGGCAACGCGTCTGCGCAGACCCAAGCCGAGGCTGACCACCCTTCCAACGGACTGGAGTGGTTCTGCGAGGGGTCGGATGAGCGTGAGTCTGACATCGCCAAGTTTCCCACCAGCACTTGCGGCCAGCATCTGCAGGTCTCGCTGCGCTTTCCTAACTGTGTCAACCCGGACAACCTCACTGAGTACGACTGGAGCGACGATTCCAACAAGTGTCCCGAAGGTATGAAGGCGATCCCCCAGCTGCGGTATGCTGCCCGCTATAACACCAATGCTGTTGTGCCGGACGGCTGGAGCGGTGACGCTCCCTTCCAGCTGTCGTGCGGCAGCGCCTCGGGCAATGGCTACTGCTTCCACGGCGACTTCATCAACGGCTGGTACGAAGATGCCGCCGAGAACATGCTTGTATCTGGCGGTGGTGGCTACGAGGATGGCCAATTTATCAGCGGCAAGCATGGATCTGCTGCGGCCGATTCTGGCTGCACCCCCACTGATCAGGACCCTGATAATGGAACGAGCGACTACTACACAAGCTTAGATATGATGAACGGAGGGGCTGCCGCAGCTGTCGCAGCTGATGCTGTGAACGCGACCTCTGTGCCCGTGACGACTGCCGCTCAACCTACCACTTTGGCCACCACTTGGGCCACAACCCTGGCTCCGGCAACGATGCCCGCAGCGAGCTCGACCTCGACATGGCGAAGACGGGTCAAGACCCGAAATGCTTAAGGGACTCCTCGGCAAGAGAGCACATGGCGGAATTACGGTGGCACAATGCTTTAAGATGTTTGCAGGTCAATGCTTGGTTGATGGGTGCGTGAGCCTGCGTCTTGACGAGTGTTTCTGATGATGTTGAGTTGGAGGGCTGAGATAGGGGATTAAAGTAGCTATTTTATCCCTTAGGGAATATATTTTAAGTTCTCTTTATGTATTAAATATTATTATTATTATTAACTAGATTTATCAAGCTTACTTAAAGTAATTATATTAAGGAATTAGTATATTCCCTAAATTAACTTTTATAAGAATATATGTTCAAGTTGATAGACCCTGAAGCTGATAGCTTATATCGTGCGCCTCACATACGTCGATATTTGGTTGAAGTTTAATCATTAATTAAGAGATGTAGCTAAGGGGAGGTAGTCTTAATTCTGGTCAAGCTTAGCGCGCTCAAGCATAGTATAGTGATTTTTATACAAAGTGAGGTACTGCAAATTTCCTTTATCGTTTTCATCTATTTCTAGTTGTCGATCTTTCACTGTACGCATTGAGACCTTGTCTACTCATTAGCTATTGTATACGTCCATCTCGTGGGTAACATGATTCGAACCTGTTCCGTGCTTAACACTATCTATTGACCGCCATTGCATGAAGAACCTAGTGAGTTAGGGCATAGATCGCTAAGTCTCCCTTGGGTGTAAAAAGTGACTTATTTACGCGACTCTTGGTATGTTATGTGAGCTACTGGCCAACCTTATCCCAACTTGGAATACGCCTTGCTGTTTCCGAAATTTTGTCTTTGGAAAGCCGACAGTGTAAGCCTACCTTGTATTTACTTTGATTCTCGTCCGCTTACGGCGTTCAACAATGGATTCTGATAATTATGTCAGTTTGGTGAGTTCGCGGCTAACCTAAGCCATATTTTTGTGGACATCGACCTAGCATACTAATGTAATAATAACGTTTAATATAGATCCTCTAGCACTCTTAAGTCTTTCTTCTTTTTTTCTTTTGGTGCCTGCACTAGGTGGTTTTCTGTTTGGATTCAGCGCCAATACTATTGCTAACTCAGACATCTTTCATTGCAAAGTTCTTGACCACTGCTGATGCTACTCAGCGCACTGATGGACTCCTCGGAGGGTAAGTTTGCATGTGTCGTCACGACCCAACATCGTACTGATCCAGTTGCTCTACTAGATTCCTTGCTGGTGCATGGTAGTCTCTGTTGGCCAGGCCCCTCTCTCGAAGCACTACGGTCGTCGCGTCGGTAACGCTGCTGCGGCCATCGTTCTCATCATCTCGGGAGCTCTCCAAGCTGGTTCAGTCAACATTGTAATACTGCTACCTTCCGAGTGATTTGCGGTACCGGTGCTGGCATGGCATTCGCCAACTCACCTGTATACATGTTCGAGGTAGCACCCCCTCACGCCCGTGGTGCCCTGGTCGGCATGCAGGCCGTTGGTGTCGTCTCTGTGTATATCATCTGTGCCATCTTCAACTTGGGTTTCAATTTTGTTCACTCTACTATCCAGTGGCGTCTCATCTTCATTGTATTGACGGCCTTTGGTGTTATCCATCTTGCCTCTCTCTACTTCCTCCACGAGTCCCCTCGCTGGTTGATGGAGCATGGTCATGATGAAGAGGCTAAGGAGATTCTTGTCTGCCTTCATAAGACCAAAGCCGATCCTAAGGGTCTGTTGGCTCAAGCTGAGGCTGTTCAGATCAAAGCTCTTGAGACTGAGAGACAACTACCTTTTGGCTTCTGGTACATCTTCACAACTCCCCATCCTTTGAAGCGTGCCTTAGGGCTAGGGCATAGTCGGATGCGGTTTCAATATCTTGCTGCTTGACCGCGTCGGCCGAGTCAATCTTCTTGTTGTTGGTGGATTCGGCTCTGCCACTATTCTCAGTGTCATGGCCGCACTTTAGAAGTTCTATCTCGGCACTGACCTTTCTCCTGGATTGAACGCCGCCATCGCTATCTATTTCCTGTTTGGTGTATTCTTCATAACCACAATCGAGTGCACAGCATATGCCTATGGATCTGAGATCTGGCCTAATTACTTGCGCAGTGAAGGCTCCACCCTTGCATTTGCATCCTTCTTCAGCAATGCCATTGCTTACAGTCCTGTCACTCTTGGCCTGGAGAACATTGGCTGGAAGTTCTATATGATCTTTGTTGTTGTCACAGTGGTCAGTACTGTTGCCATCTGGTTTACCTTCCCTGAGACTTAAGGTCTTCCTCTTGAGGAAATCAACCTTCGATTCGGCGAGAATGTTGAAGTTGACGCCAAGTCTGCGGTTGTTGCTGAAGCTGAGCACAACAAGACTACTATGCCTGTGTCTAAGTCTACTGCCTAAGTATAATAGTTTACTTGGAAAGCTGATTTGTAGTAAAAAAGAATTTCTGTATTTGAGAAGTTCACCTCTAAATGAGTGCTATATGTTAATCGAGGATAGTCTATTTTGTTCCATAAATGGTCAAGCTTCTTGGTTGTATTTAAATATACAATAGGGCACCTCAATAATACGAATCTTCTCTAACAATACTTTTTCTTCTGGAAAACATCGCCTGCTGAGTCCATTTTGAATCGTATATTGATCATGTTGCCATAATTCCGCGTTATCTAGTGTTTGAAATATTTGTGTTTGCTTGTTTGTTGTCTTCTCGACGTAACCCAACAGCGGTTGGTCATTTATTTTTCAACCTCGTTGACATAAGCCAAGTTATATGGAAATCTGCTGTATATGTGCGACACTCTGCGCTGTTTCCTTATTCTTGCTAAGAATTCCGCCTGTCCAAGTGACCTTCCAAAACCGGATCTAATTTTGCTAAAACAGAAACCCGTTTGATAGCCACAAGCACTTCAGAATTTTCTGTATTTTCACCTGCCGCGTCCGGAGCATCGTTTTTAACATGAGTATGTGAAACAACATGATATAAGGGAAGAATGAGGTTTAGGGGAACGAACTGCCTAAGCCAGATATAGATCGGAATTCCAGTTATAAACGTCAATAAAATATCCTGAAGTACTGCATTAATAATAATTATCGATAGATTTAAACTAAGTTTTGTATAGTAGTGAGTTGGGATGTCTTTGTAAAGAATTCTGGAGAAAGCGAAATGATTATGTTATTGGACCTCAATTCGATATTACCCTAGTCGTTAGCGTTGAAGAGCTAAATTGGGAATGATAATATCCTTGGGAAAGTCTGTGAAAGAATGTTGTATGTTGCAGGGTCCTTTAGCTGTTTTCGAGAGCTCTGAAAGCTCGGGTAATGGATGATGGTGGTGATATGTCAGCGGCAGTGAAGTTGAGCAACCAACCTCAAGTCAAAAAACGCCATAGCTGTAGCATACTTCGCAGAAGCCCTTGACGCGTCTTGCTTCGACAGTGCTCTCGAGGTTGCCGCCACGACAGCGCATTTGACTTGCTTAGATGCTTTGCTGTCGGCAGGGAAAACTGACCCAAAGGCCTGCGATGTTAACGGAGGCCTGCCGCTCCATGCGGCTTGTGCATCAGGGGTACTTTCAATTGTTCAACGTCTCTATGCTGTCACCACTACCACCTACATTTAATACGTCTCAGGAAATACACCTTTGCATTTAGCCTCCATGAGCGATCATGTTGCAGTAGTAGAATTTCTCATCAGAAAAGGTGCAGACATCAACGCTTCGGATAAAGACCTTGAGACACCATTGGAATTCGCCATAAGAAACGGCGAAACGGCGGTCTGAAAGCTGCTTCTTGATAACGATGCAACATTGGACACAGTTGACGAGTCAGCTGGCGCGTTGATTGATGCTAACCGGATGATAGGAATGGACAACTCGTTCAGCCCATTGTTTGATGACAGAACAAATATCGCTAATCCACCTCGCTCACTTGATAATTGGAAAGACTTTGACTTTGATTCGTTTGTGCACGATCAAGACGAATATAATAGCGCTTTTAACTTTCTAGAAGAATTTCCTATGGATGCTGACAATCCAGAGTAGCTCAAGGGCATAATACTGTATGGACCATGCCGCTAGAAGGTCTCATTGTAGTGAGGATGACTGGTCTATTGCTGGTGGGAACGAATATGTTCAGTCAAGTTATTAAGACCACATGATGACTTTTTGCTATGGAAGTTCCCTTCTAGACCTCAAATTATATACCCTGCTGATAGCTCGTCCTCCTAGTTATCCTTCTGGGGCAACTATAGCACTTTTCATCCCGTAGCTTTTCTTTAAAGACTATTATCCACAGTCCTCGACAGCAGGCCTCTCCACTTCATGAGGCCAACGCCGGCAAACATATTTTCTTGGTTTTCACATCAAATACATCAAAGAATCGGCGTCTTGGTCATGTCAACGAAGAATTCTACGTTGTCCGCGAGGTTGTGACTGAATCATGCTCAACCAGCACCCTATGTTAGTGCAGGGTAGAAAAAGGTCTCGTGTGAGCATTGGGGTCTTAAGGCTTGAAGATGATAATTCATGAGGGAAACCTTCCCCCACTGGTGACTAAATCCACCACAACGTCTTGTGTAGAACGCTTAATGGCCAAACAGGACGTTCTGTTTGCTCTACCTTCTTGCTCAAGCTTCCATTTAGCAGAGGACGATAGGACACTTCCCAAGATCCCCTTACAGGATTATTCCTCTCCGTCACATTGGCGGAATAATCCCTTGATGGATTTGCCGGTGGTAATCTTGGCCGGAAAAATCGTTAATAGCCTACCTTTAGGCGTGCGGCACCAGCGAACTCCGGACTGTAGATCTTGATGATGAGATTACCCACTTGTCAACTACTTTCCAGATCGCGGAATTTCAACTTTCGATTGGCATACTTTGGAGTGTCAATGATTGGGTATGCTTTGACATAGCTAGGATCACGTTCGAAGGAGGGTCTTTTGGAAGGGGACATGCGTGATAAAACAGTCAGCAGAAGTCCCCATAGGGCTGTGTAAGAATCTCGAAAGCAATGGGTCAAGGTTGGGGATCGAGGAGATGATTCTCCAATTGATGAGATGTCTGTACCACTGTGGGCATCTCATGTACATTGTGAAGGTTATTGGGGAAGGGGCCATTTAGTCTGATAGCTGGTGTCGCATTAACCCCTGTGCCATGAGGGATGGATAAATTATTGATGCTAGAAGAAACTGTATAAGGCTGTTTAGGTAATCTGTAATTGGATACAGGTGATATTGTCGATATTGACCTTTGAGTGAGCCCTCATGTCCCACAGGAAGCCATGGGGCTATCACAGAGAGCACCTGCTGAGTAAATCTGATATGCAGTTTTACTTTTGGTAGCTTTGAGCTTTAATGAGGGTCGGAGCCAGTGAGTTGGCAACCAAAGCGTAAACCGCAGCATGATAGCTGCAAGGCAGGGCATTGTAGGGATGCTCTGGTGCAAGCGAATAAGTGAGTTTCAGGAAAAGTTGAACCAATGAACTATCAAAAGACTCATACGGCAATTAAGGAGACATCACTTAGCTCATAGGTCTTTGGAAGAATGGGAAAAAAGTTATAGCTCTGGGATAATATCGAAGTGTAGTCATATTTGCCGTTCAATTACCAGCCTGAAAGCTCGCCTTGGCCTCATTTCACTGCAACAGCCTTTCCATAACACTAATTTGGCCCGATATGCACATCTCCCTCTAAATCACCCCCTTTTGATTACCACCAACAAAGTCTCGCACCATTTGATCCAAATCAACCGAATACAGCCAGTCAATATCAAACGGCTTAGTCTCAACATCCCCCTGCTTAGGCATCCTCCTCTTGTTAATCTCATCATTCAACTCAATGATCTTATCAACACGCTCCTGTCTCCCCTTCTGCCACCGTCCAAGAGCATCGCTAAGGCCCTCACTGTTCTTCTCCTTCAATTGACCGAGAACACCAGCGAATGTGTATACATCCTCAAAAGCCTGGTTCACACCTTGGCCGGCAGTGGGGGGAATAGCGTGTGCTGCGTCGCCGAGAATAGCGACGCGGCCGTGCTTGGCGCTGGAAGCCCATGTCTCAAGCTTGGGGAGGAGATAAAACGGCCACAGGTTGACTCTCTTAGGAGAGATCTCTGAGGTTGAGTTTGCGACGATAGCGGGAAAGTCCTCGTTGCCTTCGCGGAGAAAGTCAACGCACCACGTCTTATCAGAGTTCATAGCCTTCCAAGCATCACGTCCTGGATCTTCACCAACAAAGACCTTTTGCTTTCCGATGAGAACTTCCGAGCCATCAGCCAACTGCGGTGCAATGACGAAAGCACCGCGCTTATCGTGCATGAAGGTAGCAGGAAGCTTGTACTCGTTGTTCTCCAACTTTAGTTGCTTCGCTGGAACCGCAGCTGTGACGCCGATCATGTTGGTGAACTTTGGTTCGAGGTCTGGATGGAGATATTTCCTCACACGGGAGTGAATACCATCCGCGCCAACAAGAAGACTGGCGGCTTCTTCACTCCCATCCGTAAAGCGCCACGTGACGCTATCGTCAGTCTCACTAACAATACTATCAAACTTTCTCCCATACTCAACCTTAATACCCGCTTCTTGAACAAGATCAAGAAGAACATTAATGAGCTCGAATCGGTAAACACGAATACCAGAGTATCCATATTTCTCCTGATTGCCAAACTCAAAGACGTCAACTAGCTTATCGTCTTGGGAGTAAAAGTACAAATCCTGGAATTTGTAGGACTTGGGGAGCATGCGCTCAAAGACGCCGAGCTTGTCTAGGGCACGGAGGGAGTTGGGAGATAGCATGATTGCGCCGCCGATGTCGAGGGGTGCGCTTTGTTGCTCGTAGGCAGTGGCTTGTATGCCTTGTTGGTGCAGAGCCAGGGCTAGGGCGAGACCTGAGAGGCCTGCTCCGATGATGGCGACTTGTGGGGATGACATGTTGATATTGGATAAGGGAAGTACGTAGACTTGAAGTTGAAGATCTATATAGTATAGTGTTGCTTCAGTGTTCTGAGAGCAGGTATAAGTGGGATGTGAAGGTTGGTATGATTGATGAGTTTCTGATGCATCACCACCTCGTCCATGACCTTCTATATATACACAACCCCTCAGCCACCCTTCCTCCCAATCCTCCCACTTTCCGCTAATCAAGCCATCCTCATCCTGCGGTAATTTCCCTGCGCCGTCGGTCTTTTGCCAAAAATCCCTTCATTCTCATACAATCGTGCCGTTCACATCCGTCTCAACCAATCACGGTGACCAAAACCCCGCTTCTATCGGCCGAGTCAATCCATCCGGCCGATATCCATTCCTTCTCGGCCGGCGAACAGTCAGCACTGCCTCTGCCTTAGGCTAGCACACTCTCTGAATCATTTTCTATAGGCTAGGTCGCTTACTTATGCGCCCGCTGTAATGCTCGGACTCGTTAGTGCTGATATCTAAGCTGCGGCGCAGTTTTCGCATAGCCCGCATCAACCACCCGGCCGAGATATCGGGACCGAAACTCTCGGCCGGGAGGAATGAGAGGGGAATTTGCTATAAAGACTGAGGATGCGACGCGCTGTAGATTTGTCTCATCATTCAATCACACACAATCAACTCCCCCAGCAACTTCTTCAAGAATCTTAAAAAAATTCAACTTCAAAACTTAGTCTCTTGCCCTCCATCATCCTCATCCTCGCTTGGCATCTGTGATCTACGCAGATCTACCCCACTAAACACCAACTACCGCTTCTCCACCAAAACCCGTTTAAAAATGCACTTCCTCTTCATTGGCGGAACAGGCCGCAACGGCTCTCTAGCTGTGCAAGAGGCTCTGTCTCGTGGCCACACAGTCACTGCCCTCGTCCGCAACACAAATTCCGCTAAACTTCCCTCTCACTCCAATCTCACCCTCGTTCAGGGTACACCGACCTCAGAGTCCGACATTATCAAGGCTCTTACAACACCTCAACCTCCGCAAGTAGTCATCTCAGCTCTTGCGCAGGTCAGAGCCACAGAGTCGCCTTTCGCAGCTCTTCACCCTGATACTACGCCTGATTTTCTAGCTGTGAGCATGCGTGCTCTCCTCGCTGCAATTTCTCAAGCCAATATCTCCCCCAAGATCGTGGTCAACTCAGCTCAAGGCGCTGGATCATCCTGGCGCTCTATGAATCTCCCTGGGAAAATGATCTTCAGCCACGGAAGCATGGGTATTGGTCTGAAGGATCACAACGAGGTTGACCGTCTGGTCAGAGAGAGTGGGCTAAACTTTGTTCTTTCTCGACCTGTTATGCTTGGGGAGGGTGAAGCCCAGCCTGTCAAGGTTTGGCCTGATGATGGAAAGGGCTGTGCTTGGATGCCCAAGATTACTAGGGGGAGTGTTGGGAAGTGGCTTGTTGATGCAGCTGAAAGCAGCGAGTGGGACGGACAATCTCCTGTTCTTAGCAACTAGGACATTTCGAGATGGAAGCCCAAGGTGAAGCAATTGATTGGATGTTATTTCTTCACTTTGGGTATATTTCATAATTAGTTTCATGGACCGATCTTTCTCCCAATTCTAGCCACTTTATTTTGGCCCTGAAGGTTCCATCACTGAGTAAATCCCCATTATAAAATTATCCCTCAGGAAGTCAGAGAAATCCAGATCGTGACAAAAGAACTATTAAGATAAACTTAGCAAAAGTATCCTAAACTGAGTAAAGGCATCCTAGAATTTGCCAAGGGTATCTAAACTTAGTCTAAGTTACCTAAGTCTTTTTGTCATTTATTATCAAGGGCATTTAGTACACACTAATTACTCTTCTTTTTCCCTGAAAATCTGGCCTCGGTGATAGCGACTTGGCCTGGTAAACCCAGGCGGCGTCTTCTCCACCAGGCAGACCTCTTCATAGCCCTCACGTTCCTCTGCATCTATGAGCCTCATCCCCGCAAGTTCCTCATTCTTCAGCAACATAGGCCCTTCCCCTATTCTCGCTTTCTCCCACTCTTTCCAGGTTTTGATCTTAAGCTTCTCGTCCGCCACCCAGTCTGCATTACAAAATGCAGGTAACCTCGCGTCTGTCTTTGATATCCTCCATGGCCGCCCGGCAGCTAACGCGTAGATCCACTTTTTGTCAGTCATGTACGCCTCGCCATTCAGACGTGTATAGACGAGCCTCAACTTCCAATATCGACCTTGCGTGACCCCCTCAACTACGTATGGGGTAGTGGGGAACGCCCAAGTCGTAGTTCGACCGTTTCTTATTTGACAGCGTAAGAGTGTCGTGTAGATGTGCAGCTTGTAGGAGCTCAACGGCGCCACTGAGCCCAAGACGGTGATATCTGCGTCAGCGGTATCTGGCAGCTCAACTACCAGCTGCAGGGCCCTGATAATCGATTTCCAGATTGACCACTGATCCTGCTGATGTCTTTCTGAACACGCTGACTTCAACTGCGCACCCACGCAAGGAACGTGGAGGCGCTGTATATTCGGAAGAGCAATGGGATGAAAGCAGTTATCCGAGCCCCAAGTGCCAAACATTGCATCGCACAAACAGCTCATATCGACATGCGCGTGCTGCATTCGGGGCAATAGGCGACGCAAATCCTCGCAAAGGTGAGGTTTAGGTCCGTCGAGATCGAAATTGACGTTATCCGAGGTACCCAACGCCAGCTCCAGGCTTGTGCATTTCGGCGGAATACTTCTCAGAAGGGCTGAAACAATCTGCGTTTGGATGGAAGAGAACGAGTCTCGATAATGCCGCGCGAGAGAGAAGGATCCGAGATTGCTCATGCGAGGAATCACAGCCGCCGCTAGCTGAAGGAACGGAGCGTGAGTATCGCGGTCGAAGCCTCCGGTTATTTCAGGCGGGCAATTTATGTATAGAGTCAGAGACCGCGTTAGGGAAGAAACAGCCCATCGGTCGTGGCATGCTATGAAAAGATCAAGTTCAGGGCCGATGAAGAACACGAGGTCCTTGTAGAGCAAGCGAAGTGCAGCATCGTACCATTCTTTGTTGACGAGCAGACAAGAATGAACAGTAGATCTCTGATTGTCGCATGGACTGATGTTCTCAAACACTTTGGTGAGAAGTTCGGGCGGGAGGGTATTGGCCATTGGATGCAGGTTTATGGTCAGTCATTAGAGTCAAAGACGAAATTGTGGCGTTGAAATGAAGAAGAATGTCAGGATGGGGACTCGGAGGGATTAGTCGTGGAGGATGTGCTGAGCATTCAGGCATCCTCCATTTGTTGCTGTGCTATTGGCAGGAGCGGATGATGGCCCAATCAACAAGTAGTCATATCCACACAGTCAGCTATGCGATTAGAGTCACGTGCCAATATAGGCTTTTTTAAGTTGAATCTGCATAATTAAGAGATCATTGACTGAGTTATCTCTTTAATTATATCTATAATATTAATAAGAATTTTTGAATTCTTATTTTATAATTAAACTTTATTTATGTATTACTTGACTTACTATTTAAGCTACTTACTAAGCTTTAAAGTAAGGTACGTGGTGCATTTTGACCTCAAGACTAACTCGGATTAGAATAAATATTTTTAAACCCCTAAACACATATACCTACCTCTCCGCACAACAGACAACTCAGTCAAGTTTCTGCGATGGCGCATGCTATACGCTTCCATCGCAAGTCTCGGACTGGCTGCGCTGGATGTAAGCTACGACGGGTCAAGGCAAGCTGAATCATCGACCCAGCCCTGACTGAGAGTCTAAGACTAACATGGCATCATATCAAGTGTGATGAGGCCAAGCCTCAATGTACCGGCTGCGCCCGGCGAGGAGAGGAGTGCTTATATGTCTCTTCGAGCCGCCCAGCGACGGCCCAGAGGCGAGGTAGTCCTGCTTCGGATGCTGCCACCGCCGTTTCGGAAACACAAGGCGCCGCCGAGCCATTGTTAGCCACACCGTCTGCCGATGAGACGGCCGCAGGGTCTAACTATGGCGCAAAGCATCTTCTCGATCTCCGCATGATGCACCATTATTGCGTCTCCACAGCCGAGAGCTTTGCCGCCGAATTCTCACGGGATGTCGCCTCAATATTGAAGGTCGAGCTTCCACGCCTTGCCTACCAGCATGAGTTTCTCATGGACGCCATCCTCCTCGTGGCCATGGTCCATCTCGGTTGCACGGAACCAGAGCTACTTCAGACCCTTCCCATCTACCTTTACCGAGACCAAGCATTACGCACACTGCGTCAAGCCATTGGCAGCATGACCGACTCAAGCATCGCGGCGGTGAGAGGCGCGTCAGTCTTGCTTGCGACCGTATCTTTCGCCACGGACCGAGTATCTCAGCAATCCGGTCTATGGCTAACTAATTGGTTAACGCTTGCCCACGGGCGACGGAATATCCAACTACAGCCAACTGTCACAGAGGGCCAGGCGAGGAAGCTGCCTGGTGCCAGCTTATACGGATCTTTCACTGATGTACCAGAATCAGACCGCATTGCCAGCGGAATTTTACGCTCGATCCAGAGGGATCGAAGCATCCATGGCGACGAGATGTGCCTTGACACTCTCCACAGAGCCGCGACAGAGGTGAGCCGGCTCATCGCAGCATTGGAGTCTCCCCGCGATCAGCTATGGCTTGCAAAGCAGCTCAAAGCATGGGCCTTCGATGTGGTAGAGTCCAGGTTTTTGGAATTGGTCCGGCAAGAGAGACCGTGTGCGTTGGTAATCCTCTCGCACTACTTAGCCGAGTTCAGCCTGCTGCCTCGTACATGGGTGTATGATGGACTTGTCAGCCACGACATGGAGATTATAGCCGACAAGCTGGGCCCGGAGTGGGAAGATTGCATAGTATTGCCAAAGATGGTTTTACATGCTGAAGGTCGTGAGGCGTTGACCGAGCTGTTGCTGAGCTGTCTATAATGTTTCGCGTGTTGTATTAATGCTTGATGAGTAATAAGTCTATGGAAATAAACGAAAAGGAAAGACAAGAGAAAAACAAAAGAAAAAGCCTTAGGCGCTTCCCCTCCCAGCGCATCCCCCTTGACTTGATACTTTAAAAAGTCTATCATGAGCATATGCAGTCTCGCACCCTGTCGTTTTCACCGTTTTGTCTCCAGTTGCCTCTTACATTTCCTCTCCCTCCAGCGAGTTCATATCCTTGGGGGCCCGGATGTATTCTGACGGGTGAAGATAAAGCAGAGCTGCCATGACACCAACCATCAACAGAGAGTCACAGATGTAGATATAAGCTTCGCTAGTCATCATGGGCGAGTCGTGATCTCCTGTGAACTCGACGAAGCGGAAAACGGACCGGATGAAGATCAAGGCGCTGGTCAAGAACAGGACGTGCATCACTCCTCTCCATCCTCCTTTGCTGCTGCACGCATCTAGCCGAAAGGTTGTCGGTGTTGGGTTCGCGTCGAGTCGTCGATAGAAGAGGGCGGCGGAAACAACGAACAGGCCGAAGAAGATGAGCTGGATGGCCAAGCCGACCAGGATGATGGCCTTGCCCAAGCTAAAGTTGCTCGACAACATGCCCGAACCGGCAATCTGGATAATAAAGGACAAGATGTCTCCGCCGACAAAGATCTTTGTCAGCCAAGTTGGCCGCACCGGAAGGTAGGTCTCTGCGTGGACGAGGACCACCAGTCGGCCTAAGACCATGTATATAGACGCTGCCAAGAGAGCGGGTGCGACGAGGATGGCGAGAGTCTGAATGATGAAGAACGTGAGGTTTTCGAGGTCTCTGCTGCCTAGATAGCGTGTTACATAGCCGACAATCTCGACTGTTGAAATGTTTAGCGGAAGAAGCGAGTGCAGAGGGAGGGGACATACGGGCACCACCAATGACAAGGGGAATAAAGTACCAGGTTCTTCGAGTAAAAAGAAGAACCGCATGCCAAAGAGTAGCAACGGTGAAGAGAAGGAGAAAAATGATGGCAGCCGCAGGGCTAGGGTCGTAAGTCCAGGGGTTGTTGGCCATTGTGAAGAGGTTCAGGGAGGATTGCGCTGCAAAGGGAGAGTTAGGGACGAAAGGCCAAGAAAAGATGGATGAGAATGGAATAGAAAACTAAAAGAAAACCAATCGAACTATCTGCCTTAAGTATGCAAGCCAGTAGGGCAACGGGGGGATATTATATTCATGGTAGAATCGGCGCGACAGGCTCTGACTCGCACCTCGCACTCCGCTTATCGCACTTCGCATCTCGCATTTCGCACAGGTGGGTCACAACACCACTTATACTGTTAGCCTAGCCTCGGAGGGATCACGCAAGTGGATCTCGGGCAAAAGCGAGGGCGATCAATGAAGCGCCAACCCTAGAGGGGATGGGTGGAATGCAGAAGTTTCACCTATGGTGGATATCTGTATTACCCGTGGCTATTAATAGGGAGTTTTCGGTTATGAAGATACGAAATGGAAAAGAGGAGACGTTTTAGAAAGATACCGCTCTGGAATTGCCAAAGGCCGCAAGAGACCAAGTTCCGGATTTTAAGTTCACTCTAAGAACCAACGCCCACTTAGCTCTCATCAATACACGTTAAAGACTTAATCGACGCTCATAGAATGTTGAGCTTGGTACTGAGCTCAATGCCTCAGCCATCACCACCCGCCATGAGACACCCAAGCCCGACTCCATCAATAGCCATTGAGTCCGCACACGCCAAGCGCCATGCTGTCCGGCTACGAGGCAAGCGACACATGGATAAAAGCAACAAAGGGATTAATACAAGAAGAAAAAACATTGGTCGAGATGGAATACCAACAGAGAGAAGGCACACTCCTCGGAAGGGCATTGTGACTGAATCACATTTGCGCGAGGAGAAAGCAATACCGTTGCCTAAACCCCCGGATATCGACAGCTTGAAATACATCGCCAATTCAGACTGGCTTTTCTGCAAGGGTTTCGACTATAGCGCTCCCAGCTTTCTTTGCTTTTCGCCAGAACAGTTAACGTTTATGGCCCATGGTCTCCGTATCATCAGTCATGCCCAAACGGGGGCAGTCCTCGTGAACATCTGTAGCGACACCACGAGGTTCGTTATCATCGACTTAGCCGTCCGGAACTCGTTCAATTATCCGTACCTGATTGATCAGCTGTTGGCAACATCCGCCGATCATCTAGCCATCTTGAATCCAGACCAGGCTCTCGATTACCAACGCTTAGCCCTGGAGTTCCAAACTCGCGCTTTGACTACCCTTAACCGCGAGGCGCAAGGGATGACGCAAGAGTTAGCCAAGAAGGATCTGATTCCCCGAATCCTCCATTCTTTCCTCTTGAGCCTCCATGTTCTTTACCTCACGTTTACGAGGGACCGCGATACCTACGACTTGTTCATTCAGAAGTTTGTTAAGGCCGTCCATCTGTCCCGAGGACTTAGAAGTCTCGCTGGCCTGAACTACAGCCTTGCTGTTGATTCTCCCCTCGGTCCTCTTTTGGCTATGGTCCATGACGCTGGCGTCTCTGAACCCACCGGGACAGAGTGCACAAGGCTTGTCGAGTTCATTGACTCCTCCGACGCTGGCTCCACGACAACTTCCAGCTGCAGAGATGCCGCTCGGAAGCTCCAGTGGGCATTTGACATGCACGCTACCTTGACGGGGGAGCAGCGTGCCCTAACAGCAGTGATGTACCCGGCTCTGCTGACCGAGGAATACATAGCTGCTCTACAGAAGTGCCGCCTAGAAGCCCTCGTGACCCTGGCACATTATGGCATCCTACTTCACCTGTGTCGTCACGTTTGGGTCTTTGGTGATGCTGGGGAGTTTCTGATTGGACTTATTGCTCGGCGCCTAGGGCCTTCGTGGCATGAGGCACTGAAATGGCCTTTGGAGGTTGTGGCGTCGGAAGCATGTCAAAGTTGACGATGGATTGATAGGTATACCGCCTGAAATGATTTGATGAGGGTGTTATTTGAGTTGACAGACCCTATAACTAGCTGATTGTCCACATTGCGCGCCTCACAGGTTATATGAGCGTAGAGAACTTAAATAGCAACAAAGTATCAGGCGTTAACATAACCTCAAGAGTCCTGTGAATCTTGATGAGGAGATCCCGGAGTCGTTCCACATAAGATATGTCGCTACAAGTTTGACATGGATAGAAATTAAACAACACCATCGGTCCAGTCGTTCTGCCTCGCTCTCAACACTAGCCTTTGGGCGCTCGGCGTGCTGTACTCAACCCTGTTATCACATCAGCCTTTATCTCGCACAGCGGGTATTTGTCAGATGGGAATACATTTTTTGTCCGGGCAAGTCAGCATCTCGACCCGCGAGACTCAAGATTTGCGAAAGTAATGCGCGGAACTGATCCTGCGATCCCTCGATGTGCCGCAAAACGGCAAAATACAACTCTCGTGTTGTGAGTGCATAGTCGGGTTTCACAGCCGATTCTTCCATTGCAATACCAGGTAATGCAAAGACCTTGTCCCTGAGTTCCGTGCATTGCCAGCCTCGGAATATCTCGATCAGGGTCTGGAGGCTTGGAACAGGGGTATCGGGGTGTCTCCAATGTGCCCGCTGCCATAACATGACGAGAGTGGAGCTCTGCATGACCATCAGGTGATACTCATGGTACGCCAACCAGTTCGACTCTTCAATTGTCTTGAGTCTAAGATAGAGCTTCTCTATATCGCCCACGAAAAGTTGAGTAAGCCGCACCAAACGGTGATATCGTTAGCATGGAGGAGTCCTTGAATAATCCACATGCGACTCCAGTAACGTCGATCGCATAGAGGGTGAAGGGCTCTGCCTTCCTGCCTTGACCACAGGGGGCGGTATCCTGGACCTCTTGGACGAATGGACTTGAAAGTTAGCGCTGCCACAAACCGCATCGCGATATTGCTACTCTCGTCCTCTTGTCTGAGCCACACATACACTTTAGCAGCGCTTGTGTAGATCTGCCGCATAAGCCCCACTTCATGGTCGCGCTCATGGATATTGGCCTGATCGATGCAGATCGCGTCGATCCACAACAAGGTTGGCTCAGTGATAACCGAGCGTAGTAGGCGTAAAAAGGACCAAAGACTTTCTCCGATTGCGAGCTCGCCTTTGTCCAAGATCATCATCTTCCGGTCGGCTCTCCCATCACCCCACGTCTATGAAAGCGCGGTATACACAGGCCGCGTTGATAGCTCGACGCAGATGAAAGATCTCGTGATATTTGAGTTCGTAGTCGGAGGATTCAGTTGGAATCAGCGGATCTGTTCAAACTTACGATAGGGTGATGAAGGTTCTCCTCTCGGTACGCTCAGGCTCAGAATTAAAGCCTTCTTTCTGGTGTTCCCGAAAAACTCTATCATTGTTTTCACCATTCTAACCCTGTTCTAGGCTCCAGGCCGTCCTCTAAAATTCATGAGAATTCAGGAACTTACTTCCACGTTCTTCTTTTCAGATCTTTTTGGCGCTACCAGCACTTGAGCTGGATAAACAACGATCTCGTCATCGCCGTCACCATAATCTCCTCCCTTCTTCACAACCAGGGGAAACAACACGATTCTCACTGTTGACTTTTGAGCTTCATACTCCTCATTGGTCAAGTCCGAACTATCACCGCGCTCATTCATCAAAGCAGCGTTGAAAAAGACCAAGCTTGCAAGGTCACCATTCGTATCATACTCGGGCTGCAAAGGTGGAAGCATCATATATTCTGCCTTTTGACTGCGCATCTCGACTGAAACCTCGACTGCTTCTTTCGTCACCTGCGACAGACTAGAAACAAGCTGACTTTCCAGATTTGAAGGTGGTGGGAGAATGGCGCATAAGGTCTCGAAGATAGTTTCGGATACGGCTCTAGCATCATGGTCACGCTGGTTCTGGACACTGTCACGATTAGACAACAGTGTCAGAGTTGTGGCGCGCCATCTCCGTATTGCCGAGGGGGGTCCGACCAACTGCTTTTCGAGACTCTTGAGCTTCTGTCTTGTTTCTCGATCCAGGCCGAACAAGTAGCGAGTAAAGACGAACTCCCAGAGCATACTCATGGCTACAGATGTAAACACATCACGACGACGTACTCGATCGCAGAGATACGTATCCACATCTGACCCATCGAGTATGACGTTGTCCAGCCTGTCAATGATCTTTTCGTCGCGAATTTCTGATGTCAAGCGAGCAGCGCGCATATCCGAAAACTTTGAAAAGCGTAGGATTCACTGTCGAAGATTTGAAAACAGTTCTTGACATCGATGGTCAAAGTAGTCCTCATCTCGGATGTTGAGAAAGTCCTCATGCTTGGGGGGTGCTAGGATCTGGCGCTGTAGGTCTTGGAAGCTCAGCTCATTTCTCTCAGCTAGCATGCTGACAATAGCTTCGTGGCCATTCTTGGCGGCTGACGATAGAGGCGTTCGTCCGCGGTTGTCTTTCAAACTTGTATTAACCTTGTTTGTATCAAGAAGCAGCTGAACAACCTTTTCAAACCCTCCCTCTGCCGCCAGTATTAGTGGAGTTCGTCCATCCTTATCAACTGCGTCAGGGTCGGCCTTGTCAGTACTCAACAACAGCTTCACAATTTTGTCATTGCCGTTTTCCGCGGCGAGAGATATGGCCGTTCTTCTGCACTTGTCTCTAGCCTCCGGATCGACCTTGCCGGTATCGAGAAGAAGCTTAACAACATCGTGATGCTGGTTGTTTGCTGCCCACATAAGCGGTGTTCGTCCGCTTTCGTCTTCAATCTCACTCTCTTCTGCGGCATCCGGAACAATCTTTCCTGTTTGAAGTAGCAGTTGAACAACCCCTACATGCCCGTTCTTCACGGCCCACAGCAAAGACGCTTCTCCAGTCTCAGCACTAGCGCTCAAGTCAACCGCGTTAGTATCAAGAAGCATCCTTACTACTGCCTCGTGACCACCCTCTGCGGCGAGTAAGAGTGGTGTTCGCCTTGTTCGTCTGGTCTCGTCGGGCTTTTCCTTGGCATTTGGATCAACCTTTTTCGTGTCAAGAAGAAGCTTAACAATTGTTTCGTGTCCTCTGCTGGCTGCCCATAGCAGTGGAGTCCACCCCTTCTCGTCTCTCGCGTCTGGATCAACAACCTCGATTCCAAGAAGCAGATTAACAAGAGCCTCGTAGCCATGACTTGATGCCCAAGAGAGCGGAGTTCGACCAGCCTCACTCTTTATGTTCGGGTTAACTTTCTCAAGCATAAGTTTAATCGTTAAGTCGTATCCATCCTCTGACGCCCATCTCAGTGGCAACCAACCGCCCTCAACTCCAAGAAGAGCTTCGGTTATCGCTGCAATGTATGCCCCAGTGTTAGTACCAATTCTGGAGTTCGACGCTGGGTTCGAGTTGTCCACATTTTTCAAAGCCTTGTCAAAGTTTCTCAACGATCTCCGGACATACTTTTCAGCTTCGGCATGTCTTTCAAGATCATGCAATACGAATCCAATATTCGCCAGTATTGCAATAATGTACAGTTTATCTGTCATTGAGCCCTTCTGCATTTCTTTGACCATGAGTTCCTCGTACTTTATTTCTTGATCGCCAAGAGACTCATTTGGTTGCATCTCCCAGTCCCAGACAAGGACAAAGCTGTGTGAGAACCTCGTGACCGACTGTAATATTTCCGACCACTCGATGCCCTTGCCATTGCGAGAAATAGAGTCTGTGGGAGGCACCGAAATCATGACAACGGCCCAGTAAGGATGACATAGTCTGATGATCGTGGGCCTTGACGCTCCCTGAAGAAGGCACACAATGTCCCCTGCTTGGACGCTCTTTGCCGAGGCCTGGACTGCCCAAGACGACATTCTGCCAGCCTCAACATATGCATTCTTCCAGGTAATTGTCACTTCCTGGCTATCCTCCCAAGCCGGATCTCTTTGAACCGAGGAGACTTCGCCCAGAACTAGGCCCTTTCCATGAATAACAGCCAGTTCCCTGTCGCTCCAAGTCTTCACAGATACCGATTGTGAAAGTACATATTCAACCAGTCTATGAAATACTTGACTCCATGGAATCGTGTAGTCAACATATAGCCCCGCTCCACTGGGATCATCGGAGCTCATACCAAGCAAAGCGTAGACTTTATCGTGGCGTTCGGTAGCCTTTCGGGTATGGTACATCTCAGCTAACTCGCTCAGAGGACGTATGTCGAGTGAAAATTTACTGGATTGTGTTGTGACGTGCCGAGGGCGGAAGATGGCTCCCCGTATGAGATAGGTGACAGATCGAACCAGGGGCTGCAAACTCGGGTAAGTTTTATAGGAGAGCTCCATTGCATTTAAGCCCGAGCAGAATGCATATCCATCAATCTCAGTAGAGCCACACTTGATGAGTACATATCGGGCTGCGGCAACCTCTTGTAGGACCTGGATGGACTTGATGAATACCTTTCCTGATGCCGGGTTGGAGTTGGTGGCTTACCCAAATGCGCTGAAACCATGGTCTTTGGAGAAGCTGGAAAATACCTTTTTGATCTTTCCCCTCTGTCGAATTTCGGAGTGCTGCTTCGCGGATGTTATCCAATGCCTGATCGCTGGTAGTTGACGCCGACCCGAGCCAAACAACAACGCAGCTGGCTTTAGCATAGATCTCGGCCATTGACTGGACCTGCTGTCCTTTCTCTAACGTGTCTCCTTGATTGATGCAAATTGCATCAATCCATATGATACGCTCTAGAGAGCCATGTCGAAGATGCACCAGCGCTGCATGAAGATTTGTTCCCACGAGGAAGTTAAGGTCATTCACAACGATAGAATGAGGCTTCTCTGCAGACCCCCAGACGTATGACAAGGCCTCGTATGGGTAGGTACTCTCCGAGTCAGACAGAGCAAAACTGAATAGCTCGCATTGGACTGGGGAGTTCTTGTCCGGGTGCGGGGTTATCCGAAGAAGGCGGATACTACCCTCTGGTAATGGTGAGTACAAATACGGGGCCATGGCCTATCGGGAGCTCAGGTGAGAGAGATGATGTTTCCCGGCTTATACTTGCTGGGTGTTCGGCGATAATAGCTCAAGATTTGAGGCAGGTGTTTTAGAACAATTGGGCAGTGAGGGGTGATGCCTAATGAAAGCCTGATACATAGCTGAGCTGAACTCCAAATTTCGACATTGCGTAAGCCACGTGTCAAATACCGTTAGCTTAAATACAGTTATCTCATAAACATCTTAAGCAGAGACCACAAGAATCCAGGCCTACAGTCGCGGGGCGCGGAATCATCACGCACCGAATGAATCCCGCTTCAGGTAATTTGTAGTCAACGGGATTGAGAGCCGTGGTGATGACCTGGACAATAAGCTGCCCTTTGGCGAGAGAAGATTCGGTCAGCTTTGCAACATCGTTGACTCAGATGCTGTCTTCCACCTTGCCCTGGATAGCTGAGTACTGCCAGGCTTGCATAGTGTCAGCCATGCGAATAGATGGATTAGATGAACTAAGCGGATACAAGGGGCAATCTGGGAATGATATCAGCAATTATTCTATGAATAAAGGCGGCGTTCGCTTAATAATCTACATGCGACTGTTCAGAGGTTTTAAGCTACGGAGCGGAGTTCCCTACAAGTGTCCAATCTTGGCATGAAATTGGGCTATGGAGCGGACTTCGCAATCGTAATTATAAGAGGGTGATAATTGGAAGGTTTGTGAGATGGGAAAACTCCTTGTCAAAGCTAAAATTGTTTTAACGTTATCTGATAAGGCGTTAGATGTGTCTCTGAACCACGCTCCTGAGAACTGACCGCATCGCGTTGACAAGCTATCCTTTCTACACAATGTTATACTCTTCACCTACAATTCGTGTCCAGGCCTCTACATGATATTTGAGCTCGAGCACCTCTAACTTCATCCTCATCTATTCGTTCTCAAGACTCGCAATAGTATTTTTACCTGAATTTCTAAATAAGAAAACTTTAAATATTATAAATATTATACTCTATAATTGTAATTTATATAAGCTGAATTAATTGTAAATCCTGTCCTATAAAGTAATGACATTGCATTGGAAATCAGCTTAAGCACCTACTGATGGCGCCTTAGGAATTCGTGGCATTTATTAACGAGGCGGGGACGCGGCACCACAGTTCGCCGAGAGTCGCCAGAGCTTGAGAGTTAGCCATCTTGGACATCAGTCAAAGTAAATCACAGTCGCAAATGGAAACAGAGTAGCGAGCGCTGAGATAAAGGCGGAGTGCGCAATGGATCTCGACATGGTTTGCAAGTGGATGTGACGTGCATCACTGACAAATACAAATGGCCACCGGATGCAAAATGCTTCCGTCGACGGATGCATGTCGGGCAATTTACATCCGCTTAACAATAAGAGGCGGACTTACTTAGTAATTAGTCGAGACAAATCTAGCAATGCATTTCAAATCACCGCAATGGTGCCATGAAAATGTGTATCAATCATGTCACCAAACTCTGATAATACCTCGTGCGCCGCGGCTCGAATTTCACTCTTCTTCTACATCATTTCAACTCGCATCTTCACCCAATACGAACATCCAAGCTCCATACCAAAATGGCCTCCTTCCAAAACGTCGCTCTTCTCGGCGTAAGTGAACTCACCTTTATTGTGAACTGCGAACACGTGCTAATGATTTCTAAAGAAAGGCATGCTGGGGACCGCAATTCTTGAGCAGCTGGTCAAGGGCGGCTACGCCGTCACCCTACTCAGTCGTGATCCTTCCAACATTAAGGGCGTTCCCTCCGATGTCAAAGTAGTCCAAGTCGATTACTCCTCCAAGGAGAGCCTCGTTCAAGCCCTCAAAGGGCAGGATGTCGCAATTGCTACTCTCGGAGGAGCTGCATTGGCTGGGCAGAAGCTTATCATTGACGCCAGCATCGAAGCTGGGGTCAAGCGCTACATCCCATCAGACTTTGGCTCGTTCACCACAGACCCCAAGGCACGAGACCTGCCGGCGATCCAAGTAATGGCAGAGATCCAGGACTATCTGCGCCAAAAGGCTGATTCCGGTGCTCTTGAACACACAATTTTCTCAACCGGTGCCTTCCTGGAATACGTTCTTGAATCTCCTTTGGTAGCCGACCTGAAGAACCATTCGATGGAGCTTTACGACAAGGGAGTGCATAGGTTCAGCTCAACCTCTGTTTCTACCATCGGAAAGGCCATTGCCAACGCCCTGAAGATCCCTGACGCGACAAAAAACCGAAACCTTCTCATCCACGAAGCCGTTTTCACTCAGGCCAAGATTTTAGAGTTGGCAAAGAAGCATAGCCCGCCAGAGACGCAATGGACAGTGACCCAGGTTGATGCCCAGGAAGCGCTGGATCGGGGCATAGAACTGATCAATAGTGATCCTACCAACCCCCATGCTGCTTTCCCCTGGCTGAAAGCTGCAGTTTTGAGTGGTAAGTATCGAGCGGCGTACGACAAAGTTGACAACGAGCTTCTTGGTATCCGTCTCCTCACAGATGAAGAGATTGAAGAAAAGATTTCCGCTGCTGTTTAACATGATAGGGGGCTAATCAGAACGTTTGGCATGCAATATAACGACCGTCAAGTCTGGGACGAAGATGTTCTGAACAGGAGGGGAAATTGCCATCTCTAACTAAAGATCATTTAATGTCAACTAGAAGTTCTACTCTTAACCTATAGCTCTATCAACTGGATAGTTCAGTCGATGTACCAATCAGTCATTTAATTGATCAACGTCACTGGCTGTGTTAGGTCCCCTGCTCTACACCAAGACCGCATCTGCCCGTTGCAGCTTGGAAGGAATATAGAGGTGATCATAAATGGGGTACAGCATCTAGCTAAGACGAATGCCAAATGCCTTGACGACAACATGCCCTCCGCTCTTCTTGGTCGCAAAGTTAAAGATACCATGTCGAGTACCAGTGAACCAAGCCCCTCCCTGCTTCGTAACATGTTCCTGTCCAAACTTCACAAAGGTCTTTCCATCTGTGCTATACAATAATGATGAATGATTTGGAGAAGCTGTTGAGATTTGACAGCGCAGCCAGATCTTGCCGCCAGACATAGGCTTGCTTGTGATGATCGTTCCTTTCGAGGCAGTGACGAAGTTGCTTTCAGGGTCCATTGCTGCATTGTCAACCATCTGAATGGTTGTTGAGTCACCGTCTTTAGCGATACCGATCCAGCCTGCATCATATCTTAGCGACACCAATCCAGCGCGGTCCCCGTCTACCATGGAGAAGTAGTCAAGATCAATGATGACGATGGACTGCGGGCCAAGGATATGGTGTATAAGTGTATTTTGGGCGGAGAACAAGTCATTAGTGATAGCAGCTGTATGCAACACCAGCCCATCAGGTCCAGTAGTCCATTTGTCGTTATTTGGATCATGGTTCCACTCAAACCTAGGCAGGAGCTTAGATTCCTTAAACTAAAACGTCCTTTCAACAGGCTCAACATTGTGCCTCGGTAATGGATAATTGTAAGAACTCTTCCAATCACCGTTACTGTCCAGCTCAACGTTAGGCCAGCCCTCCTCATCCCACTTCAGGGGTGCGAGGACAGGGAACTTTCCGCTTGTTCCGAGCTCCACGAAAGCCACGTGCCAGTAATCCCCTTCAGGTGTCTCTACAAAGGCACCTTGATGAGGAGATCCGCTACCCTCAATATGTTTTCCGTTATTCTTGAGTACGCGATGCCACGAGTCACAGGGCCCCCAAACATCACAGCTGGATTTGACAATGATTTGACCTCTGCCAACTCCAGGGTTCGTCAGCCAAAGGAAGTAAGTACCGTTGATCTTATAGAACCGAGAGCCTTCGATGTAGGCAAGCTCTTTGTTGGACTTGAAGACAGACTTTTGCTTTTCAACTTGCAAGTTTTCATCGAGTTTTGAGATCCACGTCTGAGACTCAGCACCATTGGGCGTCCACTGCCCAGATGAGACGTAGATGGCATCGTCATCATCGATGAGAAGACCAGCGTCGTACAAGCAATAATCTGAAATAGTCGACGCTTTCGTCCACGGCCCCTCAATCTTCGGCGCCGTGTAAACGTAGGTCTTTCCATTCTTCTGAATACATCCCAACCAATAGAACTTCTTCTGCGTCTTGTGGTATCGAAGCGAAGAAGCGTACACTCCACCGTTGTATGCCCTTCCTTTTGTCAAGTTGAATTTTGGGTCGTTGAAATCGAGGGATGGGAGAGAATGAGCGAGGTACTCCCAATTGACTAGGTCATCGGAGCGCAAAATAGGGGCGCCGGGGGAGTAGTGGAAGGTTGAGGCGGAGTAGTAGTATGTATTGTAAACCCGGATCAAGTCGATGTCTGGCAAGTCTTGGAGGATAGGAGGCTGATTGAAGGTCTCAGCAGCGACCGGAAGCTAAAAGACCGCAGCTGCGGCCCATGAGCAGGGAAGGGATCATCATCTGGAAGAAAGAGATAAAGGAAGCGAAGAGTTGGTGTTGGTGGGGATCCAACTCCATAACCCTAAAACATAAAACCACGAGCCACCGTGAAACATTTTCTCATACTTGAACTCTCGGTATGTTGTCAATATGGTCTGATATAAGATATTAGCCGGCGACCAGGGTCGGCATGCTGGACCTGGGGTTAAAGTTGGTGGGGTAAAGAAGCGCATCAATGAGCAATCTCAGAATGTGTGATAATTGTCAATGCCCGAGCCAATATTTGTCTACCTCGTTGAAAGTTGCCGTGCGATGGATGTATACACCATATCATCATGCACCTTTGTCTGAATAAAAGGAGGGAAGCGGAGTTGGTGGCCAAAAAGCGCACGAACTATTCCATCGACATGGTAAATAACGTTGTTCGTAAACTCAAGCGCACGAATACCTAAGAGTCTCATATAGAGGAATTGTAAAGGCTAAACGGTTATGATCACACCCTAGACAAGCTAGGGGATGAAAGAAAACTCAGGACTTCCATCTCAAACGACAAAAGAGCTTAGATAACTGGGTATATGTTTAGCTAGCACTCAGTATACCTTTTACTGGGTTTATTTTGATAGCTTGTAGTAAGGTCTGATATTTTCTTGCTCCCTGAGGACAAGCTGTAGAGCACCGTGATACCAACTACGGTTTGTAAAGGCCCGGCCTCTCATCATCATCAGAATGAACGAGGTGGTGTCTTACTAGGATCGCATTGCCTTCATGCCTTTTCTTTACTGGGGTGCGGTATTTCATGCTTCTATGACGGTGGGCTGCCCGGTGGGATGTCCGGGGCTGTTCTGATGTGCAGGGACAGTGTCCATATAACTGTCATTATGGCCTTCTTCTCAGGCTCTTTTAAATATATTCGGTCGGACGTCACTTTGAATGGCAATAGACTTTAACAACGGTCGGAAGGCAGCTGATAGAATAGACTTCGTCGTGAATAATAGAATGCGAAATGAAATACTATTTTGTACTACTAATGGCTCAGGAGAGTGATCTGGATTATTTGGCTTCAAGAATAACCCGCCTGTAGGTAGCAAGAGGCTTTTCGGTCGCATCGCGGAGAGCAAGAATAATGTGCATTGTCTAAAATGAAGTCAGTATATGTTTGGTTCATTATGAGGATTTACTCACATCGTTCAGACTTTTAGCAGTGTCCAGCTTGACGATGCTGCCATCATCCTTGATGCTTGTGATGTTGACGTTTGGGCTCTTGGGCGTCAAGACGGGCTTCATTTTTAGCGAAGGGTCAAAGCCTTCCAAGCCTCGTCCGTAAGCACCACCAGGCTCGCGGTAGTGGAACCAATCATACTTGAGCTCATCACCATCGGGATCCCAGCTGTTTGATGCATCGAGAATAATGCTGCTGCCAGGCTTGTACTTGAGCTTCAACGGGGCAGTACCGCAAGAGCCGTTGACGATAGCAACAGGTTGATGGTTGTTCTCGGAGTACTTGGAGTTGACAGTCCACTTCATACGAGCAGCAAAGTCGAACTGATAATCCTGGCGCCATCGCCAGATAGTTGCAAACTTGCTTGTGAATGCCTTTCCGTTCGCGCCGACGACGTAGTCACTCGTATCAGCGTAAACGCGCGACTGATTCGTGTGGTCAAGGAGAGTATATCGACCGCCCCAGCTTCCCCACTCAGGATGGTTCACGTCACCCAAGCCATTCTGGACGAGAGGTAGAAAAGCGGGTGTATCTCCCTCCATGATAAAAGACCAGTTGAGGTAGTGAGATCCCAGAGGACCAAGTCGGATGTTCTTCTCCAGCCAGTCGTTAGAAACGATGCTGGAATCTGGGCCGCCGTGGTCAAAGTTGCGGTACTCTTCGCCTGATATGCCGTTCCATGCTGCAACAGTATATTCACTGAACCCGTGCAGAGAGACAACGTAAAAGAGTTGAGGATAACGAAGGCGAATCCAGATGCCAGTGTCATCTTGATCAGAAATGGCGTAAACCCGAAGCTTTTCCACGAAAGCATCAACAGCATCCTGGCTTCTGGTCCGAGACACGTGCTGAAGAGCCTCAGCCAAAATCGCAGATCCGCCCCAAACAGAGACTGTGAGAGGATCATCCACACTCGCCTTGTCGGCAGCTTTGACAAGCGCCTTCGCACCGTCGCTCAGACTCATATTGAGTGATTTTCGTCCATAAACGGGATGACCTTTGTGAACCCTGTCAAGAAGATACTTGTACGAAGGATAAGGCGCGTGAGATGGAACATTGGCGTTGAGGTTATTCACAACCTTCTTGTAGCCGTCCAAAACACCCACGACAGACTCGTAGTCGATTTTATCAGGCATCCACGTCGAAGTCGTCACAGAAATGCCCTGGATATCAATCTCATTGGCGTAAGTCAACAGCCGGACCAGACTCATCTGATCATCAGGCTCATTGCTGATATCCGTGAGCACAAACAATCTACGTCTGTGCTCCGTGCGCGAAGTCGAGCATTGCTTCTCGTGACTTGGTGCAGCTTGGGCGAAGGGGAGCGCAGTAAAGAGGGCAAAAGCGCCGACGAGTTGAGAAAACATGTTGGGCATGGTGTAGTTCAGCGCTGCTGAAGCGGTCAAGTCCATTGTGAGGAAATTCTTGTCTTTATAGACTGCCGATCAGGAACTGGTGATAAATCATGGCATTTGGAGCTTGGGTGCTTAGAGTTGCTGAATGGGGTAACTTCGTTAAGATTGTGCGCTAGGGACTTGCTTGATTCTTCAAGTTTAAGCACCAACCCCGGACTAAACGTCATGAACAGGGTTTGACTCCACATTCGATGGAGTGGTTAAGGAACCACTGATTCGGGAATGTAGAGGCAATTTTGAGAAAAGATGCGGGGGAGAAAAGTGTTGACCGGTAGATGAAGACATGAAGGTGTTCAAAACTGCCTATTCTGGTAGGTATTCACCGATTGACCCCCCTAGTATCTCGTGTTATGCTGACATGTCGGTACTGACGCTGAAGATTAGCGGAATAGAAACATAGTTCTTTGTGTTTTCTATCGGGTTATCCGCCAGGCCGAGACTATTTCCTCATCGGGATGTGTTCCGAGGCTACGGAGTACTTGAATGCCTCAATCAAGGATCCCCGGTTTATCGTGGTCGTCGTGATATAAACGGCCCGATAGAACATGGTCATGCATGAATGACGGAGAAATCTGGGGAATTTCTCCACATTCGGCAAACCTTAGCCAAGACAAGCTTTACTTTGGCATCTTCCCCGACTGGCCATCATTATTGTTGACGTTGACATATGCTCGTGCACTAACGACTCTATCATAGTTATTATGCTGAACTGATAGTCCTAGCCCGAATAAACATTCATGGAGTACCATAAACTATTGTACTAAGTAGCATGAGCACCAGCTCAGAAAATAAAGCTACATCCACAGTTGCTCTGCGACAGATGATCTATAACAAAGTTCTCTCGGCTGATTTAAACTCTTAGCTACAGGTCTCAGCGGCAAATATCACGCCAGACTCTTATTTAAAGAAGGTTTAGGCTGACCTATGATTCTAGCTAAATGTCCTAATTTTAAATAAGCCTTAGGGAGAAGTATAACATTAGGCTTTAATTGTAAAAATAATTAACAAATATTGTGTCCTTATCATGAGTTGACATCCTCAAGTTTACGCTCACATTCAGTAATCAGCTGCATAGTTCCAATAGACATAGCCTTGGGCTGATATAGAAATCTGCTAGCCAAGCCAAGCTTTACTTTGGCACTCTCGCCAGAAGGTACAGATTGTTGTTGACATGTATGCCGCCGAGCCTGTGTGATAAGGTTGAGAGTTTGAAAGAGACTTCAGCCCCAAGGCCCAAAGGTCAATAACACCATTGCGGAGCCTGGAACTGAGGGACTACATGCAATGACAGCCTTGTACTCAGTTTCCTTGTGAGACCTGGTTGGTAATACAGGTCTCAACGATAATGAACCCTGGCACCCTTTAGCTTTAGAGCTCTTGTGGAGGAGCTCATGCGCCTCATCTCATGAATGCAAAACATGAACAAAGAGACTGGCTTAAAGGAAAAGATCCATTTCATATCACCATCTTCACCATTCAGCAATTATCGCTCTGCTGCTCAACTGGTCAGTAGTCTTTGTTATGAGTTGTGACAGAGCCTGCATTATATGCAGCTGCGACAAAGAATATTTAACTCCAACAAGAACTGCATATCGCAGCATGATTCTTAGTCCTCTTCATTCAATTAGCCAGCACTAATTCTTTATCGCTTCACCAACTTCTGATAGTGACGGAATTTCTGCTGGAGTTCCGTCACAAAGGGCTTTTTATGGGTTTGTGAGAAATGATCAGTCACTCCTCTTGAAAGACTCTGAATTCTTTCACTGTTATCGCCAGTGTCATTGAAGTAATAAATTTACCACTATAAGATGTGCACTTTTCTATCAGTCGTATTGATGTTTATCCTCTTATCCCTTCATTGTGATTCATCATTGCGATATCGACTCAAATTCCTTCTATAAACACAACTCTCTCTACCTGTCACCGATACCAAACTCTCAAGCGCCCGGGCTTCCTAGCCCCTCGTCTAGCGGAAACGGTCGTGTCGCACACGTCTACATGGATGAATCGAACTTCAGAATCAGTGGTGAAACTGCAAACAAGAAGCGCCATCGCGTCCCTCGCAACGAGCGCCTAATCTGGCGTTACGATATCCGCATGCTAAAGGGAATCATTCGGAAGAACTCCGGCATCACAGTTAACGAAAGAGTCTTCTTCAATGTCTACGGATCTAATTTTCAAAACCTCGGGCCTCTCTATCGAGACCTTAAACTTTACACGTCAGAGGTTTTCAACTTGCCTCGAAACAAGCAGAATCAAGAGAAGCAGGTTGATACCAGCCTGGTCAAGGACATGACAGATACCGTTACCAAGTATTCGGAAAAGAAAACGCCTGCTGTGTTTGCTGTTATTTCTGGTGACAGTGACATGATTCCAGCAGTGAAACATGCTGCTTCTCATGGCTATGTCGTTCATGTATGGTCTTGGGAAAAGTCCACTTCTCGTGACTACAGACGCCTTCAGCGAAATTCGAAACGGAGAGGTCTTATCACGCTCGCATACTTTGACGAGTTCCTGGCCTCTCTGACGTTGAGGAACACCAGAATTTTCTTAAAGGGCACCTTTATCCCTCGTGATGGTATCGTGTTTGTTGACCCACAAGACCATAAAATTGACGTTGCCAAACGAGCTGGGAAGCTGAATGCCGGCAATGTCATCTTCACCAGGAGATTGGATGAGGAATATCATTTGCGCACCGACATTGTTCTAGTCCCAAAGAGGGATCCTCCGCTTCAAGATAAGGTTCTTCGGTTCGTGCTGCAAAGTCTCGACGAAGACGGGCGGCAGGCTATAAGCTTCGCTGAGTATTTTTACAGCGTCAAGCTGCTCGGGCTAGACGACCCCTAGGAATCACTTGTGTAAAAGTGTTTTTCTTTAAGCATTGGTTAGCTGAGATGATAAATTTCAGGTGTTTGAAGCGCTAGGATGAATTGCTTGTGGATGGTAAAAGGGTGTGGTTTAGAAGGTTGCTTGGCGCTCTAGTTCTGGGTCAAGGTCTGGTTTGATTATCGAATTGCTTGCGTTCTATTTTTTGCGGGTGATTAGGTTTATTACTACTCTGCTGGATGAATTGAATTTGTGATTGTAGTATTCGTGAAAGTCCGATGTACATTATTATGAAGTGATATACCTTCGCGATGGTTCCATCTCTATTACTGCAAAAGCCGGGTATCCTCGTCCAAAACACCAAACAGACTCCCTATCTCCTTTCCAATCAACCGTAGTTCATCTACAACTTGTCCCGTAACAAGCGCATATGCGTATAGCAGTGCATAATCTTTCTCCTCTACAAGTAGCTGACTTGATTCACTGCTCTCACCACCCTCGTTGATCAATCTGCGAGGATGTTCCTTTCTGAACTCAAAGATCTTGCTCAACAAGTTCTCGCGTGCCGATACAATGCTTGGTGTAGCGTCTGCAAAAGGGTACTCCAACATCGTTGAGCTGGCAACCACCTGAAAGGCCTGGCAGATATGGTCGCACAGAATAGCGCGCTCACGGGCTGTATACTCAAGTAATGCCCTCTCACCTTCTGTGAGATGACCCTTTCGGCATGCAACGAGGCTCATGTTGTAGAAGCCATCGAGGATACGCATGGTGCTTTTCAGGACACGGCCGTAGACTTCCATAGGAAACGGGCCTCGTAACTCAAACTCTGAAGCGGCGGCAAGTCTCAAACTATCCAAGTTTGCAGCATACCTTTGCAAGGCAGCTTGTTCACCTGACTTGAGATAGCTTTGAGACCCTTCGCTCCTAAAAAGGACTGTAAGCGGACCTCGCTTCCAGATCAGACCCATCTGTAGATGGAGAACAGAGAGGCTCTCTTTGAACTTTCGGCGGGCTGATATGGGCCATATGAGTCGGCAAACCACCAGGCCCCAAATGATACCTGCTGTAACGGCAATGGCTCGGCGTTTGGCGATCTCCATGATATCAGGTTGACTGAACTGTCCATCCTCCGTCGCATCATTTCCATCCGCCTTCCTTTTAACTCTATACGCGTACAGTGTAGACACATTGTACGCAAGAAGACTGATTCGCCCAAGAGAAGCTTTCCCATGCTGAATCACAAGGTAAAAGTTGATAAAGCTCGTCAGCCAGCCAAGAGGAATCAGTGCTAAGGCGTAACCATGACTGATCTTCCAGTTGATCACGGAGAACACAGCTCCGAATATCGTTCCGATGAAACGAGCCAAACTAACGGTGTTGGCAGCTCCAACAGTGAAACTGCACACGATTATAAAGGATAAAAGACCCCATTCACCACGCCATTCGGTGTATAGCTCTCTTGTTTCCTCAAGGAAAGCTAGCATAGCCCATAGAGCAGCTCCAATTCCAACTTTGAGGCCGAACTGAACTAGTCGAAGTTAGTGAACGAAGACAGCAAATCGGGGAAAGGAACAAACTTACTATCATCTCGTGCCATCTTCTTAAAAAGCGCAGAGATGTTTCTCCAGAACCAAGCCAGTATCCTATTCAGATCGGGCGCATTATACCACGTCCTCAAATCCACTGGCGCAGGCACAGCAGCTGAATCATCCGGTACACTAACAGACCTCTGCCTCGTCCGCATCAGTGAATCAGCAGCCTCTGCAGACTCAAATAATCTGATCGCTTTATTCCGATCTTCTTCAGCACCAGTCTTCCACCAGAGAAGCCATCTCCAACTTCGACTCTTGCGTATAATCACATACTCCAGATCATCTAGAACATCGAGGTATTGAAGAACGTCCTCGCCGAAGGACTGAAGACTGAAGGTGAAGTGGCCGCACGCTGCAGCGACTTCTTCGAGATTAGCGCGTGTTGACTCGTGAGATGAAGCCATCTGCTCTATTCGGTCGTATAGTCCTTGTAAAGCGTCTGATCTGGCTGTGTCGAATGTACTCAATGAGTCCATCAAATTGCGTCGTAGATCTTCGTCAACGTTGATTTCGTAGCTGGGCGGCTGTCCAAACTGCGGCTCGTGAAGAATTCTGCAAAGATTCTGTCGCACACTTGTCATAGACATGGTGATCGATTGGTTAAACTGCTCAAACAGCTGTCGCGCCGTATTAGGTGAAGCCGTCCCTGATGCTCTTGGACTCAGTGGCTTGGGATGCTTGAGTTGTTCAAGCTGGGTATTCGTCGCGTTTCTCAAACCACCCAAAGCCTGTGCCAAGGTCTCCATAGATCTCGCAACAGTCCTCTCATGTTCGTAAATCTCTTCATGTCCAAGGAAATAATGCTCAAACTTCGCTTCTCTCATGTCCTTCATCATTTGAGAATAAGATTTCGCATAATGTGTCGATGCTGCTGTAAATCCATCCGACACCAGACCTTCTTCAGACCCACTGAGGAAGCTGTTGGTAATCATGTATAACATATCTCCCAGCGGTATCGAGACTCGATTCATCGTCTCTCGCAGTGACGTGCGGGCGCTCGTTCGCCAGAGCAGCAGATTGACTGCCGTCGTAGTTGTGATACCCATGACGAGCATCTTGAATACCTGGAGTACCTTCTCATTAGAGAACACGTTTGACATGACGTGACTTTCTTTGGTCACGACTCCGATTATCGCGAGAGCTGCAAGGGTGCTGCCGACGTTGACGAGTGGATTTAACATCCTTTGTTTCACCCAACCCATGAAGCCAAACCCACCACCGATAAACACCACAACAACCAAAACATGCGATAGCGTCACTAAATGCATCGTCGATCCGAAAAAGACCGAAGTGACCATTGACAACAGCGAAACGGCCTCCGCGTAAGCAACGGCAACAACAGCAATAAGAATAGCCTCAATCATCGACCCCACCGACCTCGCAGGGTGAAAATACACCGTAATAGTAGCAACAACATGTTTACCCTCCGGCTTGCCCAGAAAGTTGGCTAAAAACGGTACAAAAGTCGCAAGGCTGGCAATGGTGTAGGCAACAGTGCACTTTAGCACGCCACGGCCATTCGGCGTGTTGAGCCAGAGCTGAGTGCGCGCCAACGAGTCAGAGATGCCATTTCGGATGGCCTCGCTTAGAGGTGGCATGTCGTGAGGCGGTGATTATGGGTTTGTCATGATGTTGATGTTGGTTTTGATGACGATAAAAGTACGATGCCGTAGTTTCCGGGCTGAGTGGTTTGATGGGGTCATGTGATTGGTCAGATGGTGAGATTTGGGTGGTTGGTTGGTTGGTTCTGAAAACGTCAGATTCGTTTTAGCTTCGACATCCACCCACTCACTCGCGTTTGGGTGGGCACTTGACTTTATCACTATTGAGAAAAATAAACAATGCTATCAGAACAGAGTAACTTTCTGGCTCAACTCTGAATATCCGACAAACTTCTTCTATTTCGACGAATATGACCTCTCGTTCAGTTTTTTCCTCTCACTAAATTAAATAAGCAAAAGCTTTACTGCTGATAGCCTTCGTGCTGGAAGTCACAGCACCGTGAGAATTATAGAAGTATCGACAGATGGTCATCTCTGAACTATGGCTTGACTGTGGCCTATAAGGTTAACCTTTAGGCTGCAAACACAGGTGACGAATGAGAACATGATATTTCTTTTCCCCAATAATGGTCATCTCCGAATCCTTTTCTTAGCATGATACTTTCCACGGGTACCCTCATTGCAAATGCAGGTTTTAAGTGAGACGAGGCCTAAACAAGTCGACGGGATGAAGCTCAGACATGCGGAATAAGTGTGTCAAATCACAGCCATTTTAACAAGAATAATTACAAGAGATGCGGCTTGTAAGGATATTGCTGCTGAACTTAGCTAAACGAAACTAAACTTAGAGTAGCTCTGATAAAGAGGTTTCCAGACGAACTGAATACAAAATCTTAAATGTGATAATGCGTTTATTTTCCACATGTCTTACTCACTGAAATTTCTTATCATGCGTGATCTTTAAAAGTCAATAACATAGAGGTCCCATTCAGAGTGAAGAGAAAACATATTAGCTTTCATATTCCTGGCTCAGAAATCATAAGCCTTCAAGATGAATTGATCAAACTTCCATTTCCCAAACTCAAGATGAAGCGGGAAATATATATAAACCAGCTGCGAGATCAGTTTTTGGACTTGCACTTTCAACTCATTTCATACTTGTCACAACACATCATTCACAAAAATGGTCCGCCAACACGACACCGATTCGCTCGATCTGGAAAAGACCCCCTCCCTCGACTTTGAGAGGTCTTTCCCCTATGTTGATGTTTCTTTACAAGATGGGATTGAAGACACGAATCGTCAGGCCATGGATAGGCCCCCATCCATTCGCCCCTTATCTTACCGATCAGGGTCATTCGTCATGGACCATGAGTCAGACCGGCGTGCGTGGCTGTGTGTCTTCGGCTCATTCCTCTTTCTGGTTTGCTCCTCTGGTACGTCTTACATATTCCCAAATCATTCATCAGACACCGTAGCAGACTTTACTAACACCAAACCCCAGGTTTCAACGGCTCCATCGGCACACTCCAGTCATACTTCAGTGACAACCAACTCAAACACAACACCAACAGCCAAATCGGCTGGATCATCGGCGTATACCTATTCCTCGCCTGCGTCCCCAGTTTCCTCTACGGCTCTCTTCTCGATCGCTATGGTCCTCGACTCCTAAGCGCAATCGGAGGGATCCTCTCAACTGCCACTTTTCTCATAATGGGGCAGTGCAAAACATATTGGCAGTTCATGTTTTGTTTCGGTGTCTTTGGCAGTATCGGCACTGGTATCAACTGCACTGTTGCTATTGGAGTGATTGGAAAGCTATTCGTTCGCCGACGCGGCTTGGCTATGGGCGTCGCTGTCACAGGAGCTTCCCTTGGTGCTACCATCTTTCCACTTGTTCTTCACTCGACATTTGAGCATCTTGGTTGGGTCTGGTCCATGAGGATCGTGGCGATAGTCATTGCCAGCTCGACGAGTGTGGGATTCCTCTGTTTTCTGCCTTTCGAACGTCTGGTCTTGGGTACCGACAACTATGACCCGTATGCAAATACCGGTTCGGTATTTGATCTCTCGGCATGGAAGAGCTCCAGCTTCTTTTTCGTGGCTTTCAGCATGTTCCTGATGGAGTTTGTCAACTGTGGCATAGCCGGTCTGCTCCCAGCTATATCAACCAGCGCTGGTTTCACTGCCAAGGACGGATTCATCCTTCTTTCGGTCATAGGCGGAACCTCATGTGTCAGCCGCTTGATCATGGGCTTTTCAAGCGATCGCATTGGAGGAATGAATGCAATGGTCATCACAATGGTCCTCATGGTCGTTCTGATGTCCACCATTTTCTTCCCTTTTACTACATCGGGCCGCCCCTTTTTCTACGCATTCGCAGCACTTTGGGGCCTCCTCTCGGGATCTTTCTACACGGTGGCTCCAATTTGTGTCGGCAAAACATGCGCTGCCAAGGATTATGCGAGATATTATGGTATGTATCTAGCCAGCCACTTTTGAGGACATGACTAACAATTTCTCAGGCTCTACCAACTTGCTTGTAGGAGTGTCGCTCCTTATCGCCAATCCCTTGAGTGCCCTCATGTTGGAGAAGGCGGGCGCAAAGCCTCTGGCGTTCCTCTATCTTGGTGTTACCCTCACTGCATTGGTGTCCATTGCGGTAGCTCGTGGACTTGTTATTGGGAATTTCCTCGTTCTGATGACGAAAATTTAGGAGGTGGTCTATTCTTGACTTGGGTTTTTTAAATTGGGCAAGATGCAATGCACGGGGGATCATCAGAAAAGCGTTTGTATATGGAGCGATTGGTTACGAGTTCTCAGCGAGATATGTTTTTGACACTTGAGATCTGTGGTTGAGAGCTTATGTTCACCAAACAGATCATAGCTTGTACATTCGAGATTGGAAAGCGGTTGTATTTGAATAATATTACATAGCGGAAATGCATAAACATATATTACTCGGCATCGCGATGTGATCTAGGGGAGGAAAGAAAACTTGGGGCCTTGATCCTAAATAATAGTAACACTTGATAACTTGGTATAAGTTTATAATACCTTCACTCAGTTTAGCATACCTTTGCTCAGTTTGCTTTGACACCCTACGTCAAGGTCTGATGTTTCTTGCTCCCCATTGATGATCCGAAGTCGGTCGTCGGATCGACTTCAGGCCGGCTCGTGGGTCATAGCGCACAGTTCACTGTTCAGCTCGGCATCTGCACCAGTAAGAACGTTCCATGTTATCTAATCGATCTGATCTCTCTCCAGCATCGCGCATTAGACTCAAGCCATCAAGCTCTTGGTGGCGTGTTTGCGGGATCAATTCCGCCTTACAAGCTCAGAGTACCTCGTATTGCTTCCATTCAATCGAGATTTGAGATGCTTCACAAGACTGGCAAGTCGGCAAGATGGTTAAGTTAATTCACATCCTTGTTCATATGAAAAATAGCGGGCGCTCTCAAAAACACCAACGGATGTTCGACTGTTAAGGTTGATTGTGACAAGGTACAAAGTTTACCCAGGCTAGTGCTCTAGTCCGGAATGCTCCGTCTTGCTGACTGCCGACCTTGATGGGTCTGTGCTGTCACCGCCTGTCAGCTGAGATGATGCCGGGCCGTCCATGAAAATGAGCAAGTATATAAGCTGAGGCGATCGTCTCATCGACATCGGAGATGTAGTCTTGAACCCCAAGTAAACATGGATAAGCAGCCTCAAAAGGTGGCTGTGGTCGGCCTCGGTGGGTATTCCGGGTATCTTAATTGAAGATGGGGGCACTGACACAACCCAGGTATCGCTGGCCTTGTCGCGGTCAAAAACTTACTCGAAGTCGGTTTCGACGTGACTGGATTCGAGCGCAGTGAGTATGTCGGAGGTCTTTGGCATTACACCGAGCAAGACAAGACATCAGTCTTACCGAGTAAGCACACACCTCAAAGCCGCACAGAATGCATCGCTGACAAGCCCCAAGGTACCATCATCAACATCTCCAAAGAAAGGGTACTCACCGAATCTCATGCTCTGTATGCCCTGGTAGAAATGCTGACTATTGTAGGCCGCCTTCACAGACTTCCCGTACCCAGACTCCACGCCCAGTCATTGCCCGTCCGCCAAAGTGGAAGAGTATATCGAGTCTTACGTAGACCACTTCAACTTTCGCGATAAGCTTCGTTTAGGTGTATCGGTAGAGAAAGTGCGACGCGATGACGCGGGCAATCGCTGGGCGGTAGACATCCAAGGCTCTGAGCCTGAGTATTTCGACAAGGTCATCATGGCGACGGGCGGAAACAATCGTCCGCATATTCCCAAGGTCGAGGGCATGGAGCAATTTGAAGGCGAGGTTCTTCATTCGCGCGCCTTCAAGCAGTGTGTCATTATGATCTCCGTTGGCACGCAAGTTGACTAACGATGGCGATAGACCAGAGCTCTTCAAGGGCAAACGCGTGGTAGTTGTTGGCGTATCCAATACCGGCGCAGACACTGCGGCAGCTCTTTGCGGGCATGCCGAAAAGATATGGCTTTCTCGTAGTCACGGCGTTATAGTGGTAAGTCGCCCATGATCAATTGACCAAGTCGCGATGCTCAATGTCCCAGATCCCACGAAAGCGCGATGGCATCCCGTTCGATCACACCCTCACAGCGCGCACAATGGCCTTTATGGGAACGTTCGAGAGCACATTCCCTTATCTGTACGAAATCATCTTCAACGCAATCTGCAAGAAAATGCAGGACAACGCGTTCAAGATAAGGCCTGAATGGGGTCTTTCTCCTGCAATTTCCGTCCTGCACGCTCTGCCCGTCATATCAGACAATCTCATTCCTCTGCTGGAGTCGGGCGACATCGCATCAGTCCCGAAGATCAAACGCGTCACAGGGCCTAGAGAGATTGAGCTGACGGACGGAACGCGTCTGGATGTTGACACGATCATTTGGTGCACCGGATACAAGGCAGATTTCAGCCTCCTAGACCCAAGCATTGATCCCACGCGCAACACAACGCCAAAATGGGCAGAAGCAATCGGATCTCGTGGAAAACCCCTTCCACGACTTTATCAGAACGTGTTTTCGCTCGATTACCCAGATTCACTGGCCTTTATGGGCAATCTGCTTGTCGCAACAAGCGCATTCCCCATCAGCGATATCTGCACCATGGCCATCGCTCAAATCTGGAAAGGAAACTCTCCCCTCCCCTCAATTGACGAAATGAACCGCGCCACAGACAAGCACCACGAGACAATATGTAAGCTTGCCAATAGAGGCAGCGTGGTGCCTGGTTGGCTGCGACAGTCTGACTGGCTTGCGTGGGCTGACAAGGCAGCTGGGTCACAAGTGTATGAACATCTCGGGTGGGGAGTGAAAGGATGGAAGCTGTGGTGGAATGATCGCGCGCTGTATAGGTTGTTGATGGATGGAGTCTTTACGCCGTTTGTGTGGAGGGTTTTCGATGGGGAGGGCAAGAGGAAGAAGTGGGATGGGGCGAGGGAGGCGATTAAGAAGGTTAACGCTGAGTTGGCGGCTGCAAAGGCGAGGAATAAGAACAAGAAGACTCAGTAGTAAGACATTGCAGCGTTGGGCAGTAGAAGCTTGACGAAGATGGTGGAGCAGAAGCCAAGAAGCTAAGATCTGACGAGATAATTTAAGCATAATCATGGATATCCTACAAGGTTCGTTATTATCCGAACCGGGCGCTGAATGGTTCCGTTTCTGTTGCATTTGTCATGCCTACGGGCTCTTTGTTACACCGTCTTGGCGAGAAGCCGTGCATGTCCAACAGGCCAGTCGTAGGTTGCAGGACTGAGGATAATCGTCCTCATTGAACCGAGCCTGGGTGCATCTTACTCAGATATGGAAGGAGGTTAAGCCGAAAAACGTTATCCCAACGTTATGCACAATATTACGGATGCAGATCATTCTGCACGCCTTACTCTGCATGATGCGATTGAGCGTGAAGTATAAATGACAGAGTAAGACGTGAAGAATTAAGCACATCATCCACTCCCATTCTAGCGTACAACAAAAACCGGCTATCTGTGTCTCAATATAATCCGCAAAGATGTCGCAACTCAAGAATTACACTTACGAAGGCGTCGGCGAGTTTCTTACCAACTTCCTCAACTACGCCCAAGCTGTCCGTGTCGGCGATCAACTCCAGCTCAGTGGTCAAGGTAAACCACCACGCCGCTCCAATTGCTCATCCCCAAAAAACTAACACACAATCTCAGGCGGCTGCTTCATCAAAGATGGCGACCTCGTCTTCGCAGAGACTCAACTTGAGCAAATCGACCTGGCTTTCGAGAATGTGGACAAGGCGCTAAAGGCAGCTGGTGGAAAGGGCTGGGAGCAGGTCTTCAGAGTGAACTCGTACCACACAGAAATTACACCTGAAGTCGGGCAGAGAATGGCAGAGAATTACAAGAAGTGGATGCCGAATCATAAGGTCATTTGGACGCAGATTGGAGTGAGGCAGCTTGGTGTTCCGACGATGTATTGTGAGATTGAAGTGTCAGCTTATAACCCGGAGGGGGCAGACAAGGAATAAGCGTCAAAGATGGACAAACACACTTCAGACTACACAGGCTACACAGACTACACAAGAAAACAAATTTACTGAATTATGAATATCAATGGACCGTTCGGTCAATTTAGTTAAACCAATGACTAGCGATAGGACACGCTTTTACTACCATGGACTTTGTTCATGCTCCTCTAGGGTAACGCAAACATCAGTGACGCAGCATGCTGACTAACGACTCCGAGATCGCCACTGCCTCGTTTAGGTTTAGTGCGGGTCAACCATTCGCGCAAGAAGGATCTTTTTTTCTTCGCGACATCATCGTTTCATCCACCGCACAAAGCACATCTGCATCCCCGACCACACAAAATGCCTCCGCGAAACAACAGGCCGCGCAACTCGCGTCCCGACTCGCGCCCAAGAAACGACCGCCCTCTGCGTCCCGATGCCGACAGCTATCGACCCGGCGACAGGTACGACTTGCCTCCTCGACCGCCCCGCGATAATTATGGCCACTCCGATTCATACCGCCCGCGCGTGCCGCAGGGCGACTTTACCTTTCGTGTAGACAAGCCAGCTGGCATGCCTGATTTCCCGGCTGATTACCGTGGGCCGTCTGACAGGAGAGGTCCGCGTCGCGATGGTGGTCGTGGTGGCCGAGGTCGGGGTAGAGGAGGAAGGAAATGGCAACCTCCGCCTCACCCGTCCGAACGCGCTCTGGTATCTGGAGCGACTGCGAACATGCCCGAGGAACGACTTGGTGAAGAAGGCGCTGCTAAATTCCGCGATGTTGATGAGTTATCGGACGACGACGAGCTGGAAATGGACATCTCTTCATCCTCCGAGACAGAAGGACCTTCCAAGAAACGTGCCAAAACAGGAGACGATGGATCCGGCGATGCTGCACCTAAGTGGTCAAATCCCGATCCCTACACTGCCCTCCCATGCCCCGATGAGAGCACCCGCAAGAAGCGGGATATGGTCAAACTGATCCGAAAAGCGCGCCTGGAAGACCAGTCGGAAAAATTAGCTGCTTCAACCGAAGCCGAAGACTTTATCTCGTTTGACCTGACAGAAGATGAAGAGAGTAGTGAAGAAGAAGAGGAAGCACCGCCGCCTCCCCCGCGTGAACCTCCCCCGCCACCGCCTCCGAACGCGCCCTCCGGACCGAAAGCTGAGACTGCGCGTCTGCCCGAGAAACCGCGTGCGCCCGCTAATGGAACTTTGGATACGTCGCGAAGAAATGATCCGCTGGGATCTCGTAAGCGAACTGCGGATGATGAGATCAAGCCTCCTGATTATGGACAACTGAAGAAGGCTACGACGAAGCCTTCGAAGGGTTCGCTTTTGCCCAGTTGGCAGCCGAAGACAACAGAGGACCCATGTCCTTGGGATACTGTCGACCACTCTGCTACCATGAACATGCCATTCCGGTAAGTGCATCACCCTTTCTATCGTCTCGGTTGTCATGGATCCGCATTACCGGCCGGGCCTTCTCCCCGCTCCTGTACTCGGACTAACGTATACAGGTTACACAAAGAGATCATCGACTTCTACGAATACGTCCGACCCCGCGATTTCGAACAGCGAATCCGTGACAACCTTGTCGAAAACCTTCGAAAGGCGATGCGACGCGACGGAAGGAACTTTGCCAGCGCCTCGGTCCACCCCTTCGGTTCCTTCATGTCAGGCCTCTACCTCCCCACCGCAGACATGGATCTGGTCGTCTGCTCCGCAAGCTTTATGCGAGGAGGTCCGCCAACATACCTGTCGGCAAAGAGCTGGCTGTATAAGTTCCAGAAGTTCCTCACCAGTCAACACGTAGCTGACCAACACTCCATCGAGGTTATTGCCCACGCTAGAGTCCCGTTGGTCAAATACGTTGACAAGCAGACTGGTCTCAAGGTCGATGTGTCATTTGAGAACTTGGGTGGCGTTAACGCCGTCGACACCTTTCTTGAGTGGAAGGCCCAATACCCTGCCATGCCTATCCTGGTAACTGTGATCAAACATTTCCTGCTCATGCGTGGTCTGAATGAACCTGTAAATGGAGGAATTGGTGGTTTTACAGTGATTTGCTTGGTTGTCAGCATGTTGCAGCTTATGCCGCAGGTACAGAGTCGAAACCTCATCCCCGAGCATCATCTCGGCGAGATGCTTCTCGAGTTCTTCCACCTCTACGGGCGTGAGTTCCGCCACGACACCAACGCCATCTCCCTGACCAGACCAATCGGGTACATCCGAAAGGTACGTCTTGCACCCTCTCGGCTCCTCTTTTCTTTACTAACAATCCCAGTCCGAGGTCCGAAGCCTCACGTACAAGAACTACGACCGCCTCTCCATCATCGACCCCAACAACTCGAGCAACGACATCTCCGGCGGCTCATCCAACACCGTGGCGATCCTCGACCGCTTCAGTGGCGCCTTCCATCTATTACGTGAGAGAATGGACGAGATTGCCCGTGATCCCAACAAGGGCAACATTCTTGAAGTGATTCTCAAAGGCGACTACTCCTCTTTTAGAATGCAGCGAGATTTCCTCCGCCACGTACACGAGAAGCATATCGGACCTTGTTCTTCCTGATCCTAAATTCCCTGAACACGATCAAAAAGCCCATATTGATACCCCCCAACCGGATGTGCATACTATTTTATGCTGGAGTTTTTTGTGTCTTTTTGCCGGTTATGGATATTTAGACGGGTGGCTTGGAAGACGTCATGATCTTCGCATTTTTTCTGTTATCCACATTGCATTGTGTATAGTAACGCCGTGATGAAGAGGGGATGGGATGTTCTTTGGGGGGACTGGCGCAGATTACATTTCCATTGAGAGGCGCTCACGCATCGGCCTAGTGGCCTAGAATTGGACGACGATATTTATTCACCACGACTCGAACTTGATCTACTAACCGATGCAGTGACTTGGCTACTAACATTGACGCAGTGACATGACACGCCACTACGCTGACAATACTTGCAGACTTTGTTCTTGGAAGAGTGCGGAATGCATTCGACGTCCTTTCTTCGGTTTATAGCTGTTGAAAAACTCGTTGTTTCTTGGACAACACTTTTTCTCACTGCTTCTCTGCTATATGCAGGGCTGTGGAGAGGATTGAAGATGGTGATGGGATTGAGGTTGAGATCTGGACGTCAAGGTGTCGAGAGAAAATGAGGGACAGCATCGTTGCTGGGGTCGACTCGGTTGAGGTAATATCAGGACGAGGGCGACGAGTACTTTGCCCGTATGCTTTTTTTCGTGTTCTTTTACCTTTGTGGCCTGGAGGCTGAAGCCTCTTTTGACCCCTTAACCTTATCATACAGCAATATCAGGACATGGCAGATAGGACTCGGTCCAATACACAGCAGGGGGAAAGGGAACATCCAACCTTGGATATATGGTTCATTTTATTATTTAGATAGATACCTTGAGTTTTCTTATCCCCAAAGCACTCTAGGGGAGGAAAGAAAACACAGGTCCTCGATCCTAGATGACAAAAAGACTTAGGTAATATAGCCTAAGCTTAGGATGACTTTTGCAAAGTTTATTTTGACACCCCACAGCAAGGTTCGCTGTTTTCTTGCCCCCCGAGGGCACTGTAGATTCAGGTGTAGATTCATGCAGATGTTTAATTAACCGGCAGGGAACTATCGACAGTGGCGTCGTGTTAGCCTCAGACTATTGACTCTAGCTCAGGGCATCAGCGTTCTTAAATCTGAATCTCTCCTGATCCATCCCCATTTCTTTCCTTCCTCACTTCTTTATTATCCGCGAATCTCAAAATGCCTTCGACAAAGTCCATCGCTGTCGTCGCGACCCTCGCAGCAGGCGTCGCCGCAAGCAACTGCAAACCATCAAAACCCACCACCACCACCTCAGCTCCCACCACAACATCATCATGCCCCGCCTACACGCTCATCTCAGAGCCAGCCGAAGACATCAACTGCAACGTACGCGGTGAACCCAAAGAGGGGCAAAACCAGGTTCTGGAGAGTTTATATCTGGAAGATTGCGCGCAGAAATGTAAAGAGTTTGATCTTTTCAACTGTGAGCTTATTAGCTTTGAGGAGCCGGCTTCGCCAGAGGAGCAGGGAAGTTGTACGCTGTATCCGGATACTGAGATTGTGGAGAGGCCGAGGGGGGGAGAGGTTGTTTATTATGATTCGAGGTGTTTTGCGTGTTATACGAGGGGAGGAAGGGGAGGAGGAAGGAAGTTTAGGGGGAGGATTAGGAGGAGCTAGATGTTTTTCGTGATGGATTTATGGTGTTACAGAGGTTGTGCTTTTTTGGTTTGCTGAGGTCGCGTTGTTGACTTTTCGGGAGGTTATTTTTCATGAGGCTGGCTTATGGTCGCACATTACCTGTGACTTCGACTTGCTATGGTTCATCCAAGACTCATGAGTGTAAATAATACATTATGTTCATTCCAAAGAATCTTATCAGATAAGAATGCCTCGATCTTGGCATTGTCTAAAAACAGTAAGCGACCGATCGGCCGTGAACCTTGATGGATCCTCCACTGAAAAAGAATCGGTCCAATAGAACTGGCGACATTATTAAGGTTAATTTTGAACCGCTACACATTTTGTTTTTTCTCTCATTTGTTGACAATTTCCAAGATCACGAGAAGTGAGTCTCAGCAACGTTGACTCAGGGATACCGTGGCTAATCGGTGGCGTTAGTGTTTGACTACCTCTGGGGTGATACGAGTAAAGAGGAGAAGAGGTTGATACGAAAACTCGGTATGTTACTCCAACCTTTCGACGGAACGACAACTAAAACTGAGCAGATTTCTTTATTCTTGTAAGTCACTCATCACTTGGACTCAGGTTTGGTTCTAACAGGACGAGACTTTCTGTTGCTTCAGCTTCTTTTTCAATCATCTTGGTACGTCTCCTCATCGCAGCATCCATGACGTTCTTCTGACACTTGAGTTACAGACAGACAAGCCTTTGCCAATGCATATGTGAGTCCCCTACCAAAGAAACCTGTGCAATGACTCTGACTGAAGGTGCAATAGGTAGCAGGTCTTAAAGAAGCTCTTGAGTTGAGCGGAAACCAGTACAATGTCCTCCTCTCGATGGCATCGGCAGGGTACGAACTCGCCCAAACCGCAGTCCAGGACCAACTGACAGATTTTGCAGCATGCTGGTCGGCCAAATACCCAGCAGTATAATCATCCACAAGATCCGCCCTCGAATATGGATGTCTTCTATGGTCGTCGTATGGGCAGGCCTCACCATGGCCAGTGCAGCTTGCAAGACATATGCTCAGCTCTGTGCCGTGCGCTTCCTGATGGGTCTCGCTGAAGCAAGTACTTATGCTGGCTCGATTTACATCATGGGCTCATGGTAGTAAGTCTCGCAAGTCTCAAGTTCACCGGTAACGCTGACAACCTGACAGTAAATCCAACGAAATCGCCAAGCGAACTGCCATGTTCACAGTCGCTGGTCAAGTCGGCAAAATGTTTGCTGGAGCTATGATGGCTGCCATCCATGAGTCAATGGAAGGCCACGCCGGACTCGAGGGCTGGCAGTGGGTGTTTTTGATCGACGGCATCATCACTTTGCCTGTTGCTATCTTTGGATTCTTCTTCTTTCCGGATGTACCTGAGTACACGGACGCTTCATATCTGAGCGATAAGGAACGACAGCTTGCGCTTGATCGACTACCACCGAAGAAGGAAGATGGTCATGATATACAGGCGTGGAGTCTTGTGAAGAGGGTGATGGGGCATCCGTTGCTGTGAGTAATCTTCATTCTTTGATCTGACCACTTACTAATGAGGTGGGCAGTTATGTCTGCTGCGTCTTCTCGGTCCTCGGTTCCGCACTTCAGTCCTACGTCGTGCAGGGGCTCATGCTGCTGTATCTCAAGTTTCGCAAGGACATTGATGGCTTCACCCAGTCTGAAGTCAACACGCTCCCCATCCCAACTCACGCCGTCGGTATTGTCGCCGAGCTTTCTGTCTCATTCTTCATGGATCGTTATAACCGGAGGATGTCGCTTGGCTTTCTGCTTTGCTCGATCCAGATAATTTGCAGCATCGTACTGCTGGTTCCAGGAATGTCAGTTGCAGGCAATCTCACAGCACTGTACCTCTCAGCCTCAGCATACGGCATCAATCCTCTATTGTATGGCTGGTCAAGCAATATCCTGGCTCGCACAGCGGATGATGCTGCTCGAAGTGTGACATTGGCTTCAATGGCGGCAAGTGATGGGTTACTTTGGACATTCTGGGGCATCGTCATGTTCCCGGCTGATCATGCACCTTACTGGCGTAGTGGGTACATCGGGATGCTGTGTGTGAGTGCTGTAATGATTGGCTGGCTATTTGTTGTTCGTTGGGTAAGTTTGTCCCCATTACTATCATGCGTGGTCTGATGATATCTAGCTCGATCGTTACACCGCAGAAAAGTATCCTGCTGGAGATCATACAAGCGCCTCGTCTCTGGTAGTGACGGAGGTGAACTACTCAACAATGGATCAAAATAAGGCAGTTTGAGACTTCACGGAAGAAAGTGTTTGTCTCGAAAGAGTTTTGAGATGGTCTAGGAAAAGAGTCAACCTAGCTCGGACCCCATGAAAACTACATCGTTTTCCCTCCATCCAACTTGGGCTACTGCCGTGCCCTTTTGTGCTCATGTCTCAAAATGGAGGAAGAAACGAAACTGCCCTCCTATGATCCGCCCCTCAAGTTTCCATCACTACAACATTGTCTACACAATCCATCCTTCTCAAAATAGAGTGAGCTTCTTCTCGAGTTCTTCAGCAATCTCCCAAGACAGCGGAAAAGGAGTCTTCGGTCCTTCAGGATTCAGAATCCCAATTTTGTTGCGCTGCTTCAACGGAGGACGACGCATCTCGCATGACTTGCAGTGACGCATTACAGCAGTGTTCTTGGCCTTGCAGGCCTTGCAAACCCACACGCGGAGGATCTCTTTTGTTTCAACATCAAGGATGGGAATGCCTCCGACATTACGTTCAGGTCGACCTTTGAGCTGAGCAATGGATTGCAGATCAGAAAAGTTGCCAGAGATAGTAGTTGGTCCCTCGTCAAGCGAAAAGAATGGGTGACCAGCTTTGGCGTAAGTAGCGGCTGAGATAGGGCTCTTCGGGGGTTCCTGGCCCGTTACGCGCTTAAAGCTGACACTGTTTAGGATCTGCAAATTGATTGTGATTTGGGACGTCTTTTTGTATTCGCCCTTGGGGTGTTCAACGATGTTTTGACGGATGAGACCGCCAGCGGCGATGTTCATCTCTTGCTCTTGAATCATCAAGCTGCCACCGCGAAGTCGGGTAAAAAGATGAAGAACGGCTCCCTAAGGGTCATATTCAGATTAGCATTGAGAAGATCCCTTTGCCAAGATGACGATTCAAACATACGTTCTCGAGATTGTAGTCACACAATCTCAACTTGTCTGCGAGATAGTTAGCTGACTGGAGCCTGGAATTGATGAAAAGAATAGTTCATACCTTTCAGGTTTTGTGATGCCCAGACCAACGTTTGGCACGCAACATCGACGCCAACCTTTGCTTTGACGAATGATTTCAGTGTTTCGACCCTACTGAAACGCGAGAGAAAGTAGTTGGATATTTTGCCGCCGAGCTCTTTGACCATGACATTGATGTTGTCTTTGGGACCAGAGAGGAGAGGATCGAGGCGCGTGATGTCAAGCTGAATACCTGCGGACGTCTCTTCACCGTTCATCTGGCACTCGACAGAAGTACCAGTCCCAATCGGCATGGCCACAAATTGTTTGACTTGGCCGGGCGCGGTAGCTACGCCATCAATCCACTTCTGATCAGGAACAACGATATAGTCCTGGATACTCTTCTCTTTCTTCAAGAGCTGCCGCCGACGAAGCTCGGTCGCATAATTTGGAACGTTGGGCTCACCAGAGACGATGTTGACGTTTCCCACGTGGATCCTGATGGCGTAGGTCTTGGTACTCTCAAATTTGATCCATAAAGCCTCGCGTTCTGTTCCTTGAAATGTCAGTGTTGTTCAATGAGAAGAGCCCCGGAGTACGAACGATACATGGGGATGAACATGCCGCCTTTCTGTGCCATTGATAGAGGAAACGTTCTAGCATAGTCTTGGATTTTGAATAGTGGAAAAGCGCCCTGATCCGGTGGGAGGCCGCTGGTGTTTTTGTTGTCAGGGACGCGGATTGTGCGCCTGAAGGTGATAGTCAAGTCATCGAGTGTGACGCCTTCTGACACGGTAACTTTCGGAGTCCACGGGGTCAGTTCTTCAATCATCCTGTCTGCTGCCTTGTCGGAGGATGAAAGGTGAAATGGTGATTGTGTTGGAGGAGGGATTGCTTATCTGAGCAGAATGAGTTCAAGAAGTCGGTTCGGTGATGTGCTAAAACCCTGCTGTGAAAGCGTTGTATATTGAGCAGAGCAGTTAAGTAGCAGTGATATGAAGGTGAAAAGTGAGAGAATAGATGGGGTGTACAGTAATTAAAGACTTTCTCCCCTTTTAAAGTGGTTATGGTGACAACTCTGGAACTCCCCGGCAATGAAAGTGCAAGGACACGATAGGGAGTTGACGAGGAGATGGAGCACAGATTCATCATGCTGCGGATTCTGAATTAAGTTGATACTTTTCTCATGGCCATTTGTGGTGCAGCATTGATTCGCTGACATGCCCTGAGCTCAGCATTGCGGCATAACATTATACATAAGTTGGCAGCGATTATCACAGCCAAAACATGTTTTTTACTTGGGCTTTAAATATACACGAATGCTTGCACCTAGTTCGGAGGCATGCACCAATTATTGATGAAATATTTGGACTTTCTGTGCAGTGGTCTTTGCTCGTTCAACAAAGTTGGACCAGGCTCTATGGCATCTCGCTACCGTGCTGTTTTGGCAAGGGTCCTAGATCGTATGAGAGGTCTTGACAAATATCAAACACACCGGCCGCGTGGCCTAATGGCTAAGGCGCTAGATTTCGGTCCCCTTCTGAACACTCTAGAGATTCCAGGTTCGACTCCTGGCGTGGTCGATACAAGATCCCCCAGACCTTTACTTTTGCAAATTTATATAAATTTATATAAATTTTTATTAACTTTTATACTTAAGGTAAGTTATTAGGGAATAGACCAAGCTACCTTCCTTAATGTTTTATAAAGCTTTATTTAAGAAGGATAATTAAAGCTGTCTTTAATTTCTGTTATATTTCTTAAAAGTACTTTTTTAATAACACTATACTGTATATATCGTTCAAATGCTGCTCACAACTGGCATAGCAGTCTTGTCATCTCCATTTGAAGGCATAAGCTCATTGTCAATGCTGCTCGGCTTCTCGGGGACAGTCTTCTTGCGCAGACCAAAGCATGTCGTAAGTGGTGTAAAAACGCCAAGGTTACCATATCGCTCCATATAAGTCATGGAACAAAAGCAGATAATGACAACAAGCCAATAAACGTTGTACGAGACAACGGATCCAATAGTGGCAGAGTTTTGCCAACCAAGAATGGCGTTGAAGATACCCCAACCGCCACCACCGTTGAGCTCAGCGTTGCAGCAGTTGACGTGCCAGACACTCTTGTGGATGTCATATGAGCCGGGACCGGAACCGACTTCAGCTGCATCGCCCCCGATGATGTTGTTCCAGGCATGGATTTCGAAGGCCCAGACGGCTTTGCTAAAGAGACCAGCGGCGACGAGGTATAAGAAACCCGTGGAGATGATGAGGAAAATCTGGAGGGATGTAGTGTTGCCTCCTCTGGTCAAGATGTCAGTGGTAGGGTCTTTTTCGTGGAATAGAGAAGTCAACGAACCTGTAAATGATGTATCCAACAACGCAACCAGCAGCAAGACCGCAAATAACAGCCAGAGGAAACGACGAAGCTGGAAGTCCCAAACTGACTCCTCCAATATACACAACAGCCTCAAGACCCTCTCTCAGAACTGTGATGAAAGGTAGAATAAACATAACGTGCTTTTCCGACCAGAGCTTGAAACGACTCATGATTCCAGAAGTTGCAATCGCATTTTTTTTATCCAGAGCCTGCATAAGCTTGACCCGCCACTTCTCCTGAAGCTTGTTGACTCTCAAAAGCGCAGCGCCCATGATCGAGATGATAATGGCTGCAATGAGACTGAAACTTCCCTCCCAAATATCTTCAGTTTTGCTAAAGACGTCTTTGCCGAGGGAGTAGAATGCTCCGATCATGCCGGCGCCGATGCAGAGACAGATGGCGAGGCCGAGACCTACTCCAATCCATACCTGATTATCTGTTAGAATCGAGGGAGAGTGAATTTGGAGAGGGGGAGTACCTGTTTGAGAAGGCGTTTGTAGGTTTCTTTATCGCCCTCACCGCCGACACTCTGCTTCAAGAATGCGAGAAGGACGGAGACGATGATGCTTGTTTCGAGACATTCTCGGAAACAGATGAAGAAGACTATTCGGATGAGAGTTAGACAGCTGGATTTATGGCTAGACATAACTTTTGGTGTAGCGGTTACATACTGGGAACAGCAAAGACGTTGACTGTCATGATGATATCGTCAGCCAGACCAGACAATCAAGTGCAAGTTAAAAGATGTACAGTTCAAAATTCATGAGATTTCTGGCACGAAGGAACATGCAATGGAACGAAACAATATATCGATGCGCCCAAACTCGCTTTCACAAGACAGTGGACCCCCCGAATTGACTTTGATCCCCTCTCCCTTAGCGCGCCAGCCTCAATGCCGACTTTCCCGAGTCAGTGTCATCTGCCTGTAAAAAAAGATGGATAAGATAACTTTTGACACTGCGCTAATCACTTTAAGCACGCTGTGCTTCACAGCTGAGTGCCGACTTGCCGAGACTTGGTGTGTCTGACGCCATCTGATTTGACAAGATCGATAAGATAAATTAATCGCGCTCCCGATTATCCGATAGTTATCAATCTAGACTGTGCCATTGTCGAGTTTGATGGGCTGATCCTCGTATCTTGCGCGTGCCGGTTATCCAGAGTTTGCTGCCAAAAAGTAAGGTTACTTGACTCAATTGCTGAGAGCTGGGATTTCGGTGGTATGTGGCTTGCTGAGGAATTGCCGCAGTCTTTATCTGATCGGTTCCCTGCAAAACACTGAGCGGTCAAATGTAACTCGAGCCTGTCACCAGTTGATTCAGTTCATCTTTTCTCATCACGAGTGTATGCAGTAACGAGACTGATGAAATAGTGACTGTCGCGATGTTTCTCTCACTCTTCGTCTCATCGTTGGCCGCCCTCTTTGCTGCACCAACGGTCAGTGCAAAAGATGTGCATTTCGACTGGAACATTACGTGGACGACTGCAAATCCCGATGGATTACAAGCGCGTCCTGTAATCGGCATCAACAACCAATGGCCTCTCCCAGTCATCAACATCACAAAAGGCGATAGAATCATCGCCAAGGTGACGAATCAATTGGGTAACCAGTCTACCACCATCCACTGGCATGGCATGTATCAGAATGGAACGAATTTCATGGATGGACCTGCTATGGTGACACAATGTAACATCCCTACCGGCGCTTCCATCACATACAACTTCACGGTAAGTGTAATTCACTATCTTTAAGAACGACGGGGCTGAGATGTGACAGGTCAACCAAGTTGGGACTTACTGGTATCATTCTCACACAAGATCTCAATATCCGGATGGTCTACGCCAAGCCCTCATCATCCAAGATCCCAAGAATCCATATGAAGGTGAATATCACGAAGAGCGCGTCATCACCCTCTCAGATTGGTATCACGACGAAATGCCTGTTCTCATGAAACAATTCGTCTCCTACAAGAATCCCACTGGCGCTGAGCCCGTTCCAAACTCAGCACTCATGAACGACACGCAGAACATGACTCTTCCCGTTGAGCCTGGCAAAACCTATCTTCTTCGCTTGGTGAATGTCGGCGCTTTTGCATCTCAGTACTTCTGGATTGAAGGGCATACTATGAAGATCGTTGAAGTTGATGGCGTCTGGACGAAGCCTGCGGAGACGGACATGATTTACATCGCTAGTGCGCAACGATATGCTGTTTTGGTTACGATGAAGAATGAGGCTGGGGCGAATTACCCTATGATGGCTAGTATGGATACGGTATGATAATTCTGAGGATGCCTTGTTACACCAACTAATCATCATTCATAGAGTCTGTTCGATTCTATTCCCGACGGTCTGAACTGGAATGTCACAGGCTGGCTCGAGTACGATTCCGACAAGAAGCTTCCCGCAGCTGCTGTCTTGAACGACTTTGAGCCTTACGATGACTTTAAACTTGTGCCCACAGACGGCGAGAAGTTGTTAGAAAAGGCCGATCACACCATCAGCTTGGATCTGACAATGAATAACCTTGGCGACGGCGCAAACTAGTAAGCAGCCCTTCCCACTTTTATCTCTGACAAAAGCTAGTATGTTCATACTGACGACCTTTAGTGCTTTCTTCAACGACATATCCTACGTGTCCCCCAAGGTCCCAACATTATACACTGTTCTCTCAGCTGGTGAAAACGCAACTAACCCAACCGTTTACGGAACCGACACAAACTCCTTCGTCCTCAAACACGGCGAGATTGTAGAAATCATTCTCAACAACGACGACTCCGGACGACATCCTTTCCATCTTCACGGTCAAACCTTCCAGGTTGTTCATCGCAGCGAAGAAAACGCAGGCCACTACAACGCATCGTGGACGAATATCACATACCCATCTGTCCCAATGCGAAGAGATACACTTATTGTGTATCCACAGGGAAATTTCGTCATTCGTTTCCCAGCTACGAACCCAGGTACGTCAACTTCAAACAACACGTAACAAAGTAGGTCTAACTGTGATAGGTGTCTGGCTCTTCCACTGCCATATCGAATGGCATATGGACACTGGCCTGATTGCAACCATGATTTCATCACCGCTTGAGATGCAGAAGACTTTGACGATTCCACAGGAATTTAAGCAGATTTGCTCGCATCAGGGGATCTCGACTGTCGGTAATGCGGCTGGTAACACTGAGGACTATCTGGACTTGAGTGGGCAGAATTTGATGGTGCCTCCTCTACCAGCTGGGTTTACTACGAAAGGCTACGTCGCTATGGTGTTTAGCTGCGTGGCGGGCGTTCTTGGCCTTGCCTCGATTACTTTGTAAGTGCTCCCCTTTATATCGGTGAGAATAATGCTAATGATTCTGCTTAGGTACGGCTCTGCACCCATTGCAGCCAAGTAAAGATATTATTAAACGTGTATTATATAGAAAAAAGATTGAAATACTATTTGAGATTTGGTCAGCGATGTATCGATTTGGGAACTTGCTATATGCTTGAGCCGCTTACTCTTGGAATACCCAAAAAAACATCCCCTTAGCCCTCTACCCCTCATGTAAACGCAAACTTTCGACCTGGGTATATATACTTTCCACTTACGAGTGACAACTGTGATCCTCTTCTCCTCTCCTCACTTTGCAAGGATAAATCCAGGAAGTGCTTGGGTTTGAAGTCCTCGCATCTGGACCTCCGATTTCGTCGATAAAGTGAGTTGCTGATTGAGCCCACTGGATGCCGAAGCCCTTCGTGAGCAGATAACTGTGACCCTGTGCGTCTTTAACCTTGGTGCCTTCCAAGACCCTCTTGTCGTCGATGCAGTGAAGATAGTGACGAGCAGATCGACCAAAGGCCAAGCTTCATTGGTACATGTTACAGGTGTGAAAGCTGAACGGGCACTTAAATCTCATTGGATGGTACGTTGAGCAAACTGATACGCGAGCTGAGAGAGCAATACGGCCACTGGCGTTTAATCAGGGTGCCAACTTCAACGAGTATCAACATAAACTCATGTTGCCTAAGCTCTTTGATCCCTTGCAAAAGAGGTCCCTTCCTATGACACACTAGATGAGATTCTCTTCACAAACAATGTAATCAAAGCGAGTATGTTAAGAAAGTTTTCAATACAAAGCTAACAAATGAAAAATTATTATGACAAACTAATATTCATATCTTCACCCCATTACACCTCACCATCTTCCCCATCGTAACCATCCAAATGTGAGGACGGTAATCAACGTTCCGTAGAACCGTCGGATAGCCCATGCCGGCGCCAACAAGGGATCGTTCCTCGGAATAGGCTGAACTGGTGGCTTGACTGTCGGCTCCGGCTCCTGGCTTCAGGCAAGCGCTCGGAACTCCTCAACTCGGTCGGCCAGCTCGTCCAACTCCGCCTCAGTAGCCTTTCCAGAGTGGAACTTCTCTTGATACTCATCAATCAGACTCTTCCATCCATCGTTCCTGAGGTGTAACTTGGCCTCCAAGTTCGTAATGATAGTGTGGTTGGTCTTGGCCTCGCGATCTCTGTCTCGAACCTGCTTTTGCGCCGTGGCGAGGTCCTCCTTGTGCTTCGTAAGATCCGCTGAGGTCTTTTCCAACACAGCAAGCTTGGTATCGAGTAGTGTCTTGGTATCATCAAGCTCTTTCTTAGTGTTAGCACCGGCAGTGAGTGCGTCGTCACGCTCCTTCTTGGTGCGTTGGTGGTCATCTTGTTCGTTGGAGAGCTGGCTCTGGAGAGCCTTGTTTGCGAGAAGCGACTCTTGAAGCTTCTTGTCCAGCTCTCCATTCTTGTTGATAAGATCGGTGTTGGCCTTCTTCTGAACCTTGAGTGCATTCTCAAGTTCAAGAACCTGAGCAACAAGAGTAAAGATCTCTCCCTGGAGGGTGGCGATGATTTCGTTGAGTTCCTCCTTCTCACACCGAGCCTGGCTCAACTCATCATTGAGAATAGCTATGTCATTGAGAAGCTTGTTGAGGTCTTGCTGAAGCTTCTTGATGACCTTGTGGTCGAGCTTGTCGTCCTGCTTAAGATGCTCGATTCGGTCGTTGAGTTCCTTAACCTTCTTTTGGTACTCCTCGCTAACCTTGGCGAGCCGCTTGTTGAGCTGTTCGATGGTTGCGTTGGCCTTGTTGCGCTGGCCTGTGAGGGAAGTAATCTCAGCCTCGAGATTCTTCTTATCCTTCTTCAGAGTCTCGACTAGAACGGTCTGCTTATGGAAATCGGCATCGAGAGCTGAGAATTTCTGTGGCAGGTCAGTATACGGGTATCAAATGGAAGGACTTGGAGTACATACGTTCTGGGCTTGGACAGTAAGGTATCCAGCTTGCTCAATGAAGGCTGCTCCATGCTTGAGTGTCTCGAGAAGAGTCTTGGGGAAAGGCATAGGGTCAAGAACTCGGGGAAGGGTGGCCTGAGGCTGGGGTAGACGTAACTCAACCTCTTTCTTGGTGGGGGGGACCAAGTCGTCGGAGTCAAATGAGCTAAATTGATGGTTATCATCACTGCACTTCAGTGGAATTGGAGGTATCACTTACTGTGCCTTGGGTTCAATCTTGGCCACGAGGTTCAGTTCGCCAGCCCTGGTCTGCTTTCCGTCCTTCTTGATCTCAAGACCAAGCTTCTCGGTCTTTCGGTTCCAAGAGCAGGTGAAGTCATAGACGTTGTTGAAGGCGAACTTGGAGACCTTGTCATCAGAACTGATGAACTTCAATGGGGTTCCTTTGAAAGCAGTCGTCTTGGCCTTGCCCGCACTGTCCTTAGTCCACTGCCACGATGAGATGACAGGCTTGCCATCCTTGTAGTCCTCAGGAAGGACAAAGATAGCTTGCTCATCAATAGCACTGTCGTGGATAGTAATACTTCCAGCCCAGATACGGAGAGCAGCATCGTGGTCAACCTTGCCCTGAGGTTTCCACACGCGGTCCAGAGCGATGGTCTTCTGACCACCAGGGCTCGACATGTCGACCTTGATCTTGGCATAGTTCTGCTCAGTGGTGATAGCATAGCTGTACCAAGAGCCAGAGAGATTGAAGGAGATATCAGTGGTGTTGGAAAGCTGCTTCACATCTGAGACGACGATGGTCTGAAAGAACTTGGACTTCCGGACTCGATGGGAGTCCTTTGTCCACTGGGTGAAGAGGTAGACGGGGTCATTGGCACGAACGACACCGTTGGGGAAGATGATTGTGAAGGTCTCGTTGTCGGCATACTCAGGCCAGTCAAACTTTCCTTGATAGATGAACATTGTGAAAAGTAGAATGAGATCTGAGATAAAAAGAAGAGAAGGATGTAGATTGTAGTAAAGAGAAGAAGTCGATGTTGATGATGAACCAAATCTGTAGGAGATCAACGCAGCTTTATAACCTTCGACTATTGCTGCATGAGTCTGGCTTCACGACGAACTAGTAGGTTTCCCCTCAGCTCTGGCTGCAGAAAGTATTGATGGCGACTAGCCCGAATACTGATCACATCCCCTCCACCCTCCCGCGTATCATTCCGCATGGCGCTTGTGAAACCATAAAGGTAGCTGTGTGGCAAGCTGAACTCCCTTGACCATTCCGTGCCCAAGCCAAATCACATCCCCAGCACCACGCAAAGCCCTCGTGGCTAGCTGCATGGCTTGAAACAATGATTCCCAATCACCAGTCTAGAAGTTCAGCCCTCGCTAACAATTCCCAAACGCTCTCTCAAGGCTGAGACAGGCGCTGCTTAGTCCAAGCTGATACGAGACCCTGGAGAGGGAGCCCAATGATAAGGGTTCAATAGTGCGCGCCACGTGCAGGTCCAGCTCGCCACGGGCCGTGATAAGCGGCTAGAACGGTCGGGCCCAGACCTCGCCAATCACACAGACTATCTACCAATAAATTGATCACAATGCAGGTCTAGCAATAGTTTGCGGTAATGTTGCCATTTTGGAGCTGGGGCTTAGACAGGCCGGGCTAGAACGCTGCGGCTGGTGTGCGCGGGGAAGACAGATTAGGGATAATGCATGCCAATTGGGGTCTCGGAGGCGCAGCTGAGCTGCAGCGCTAGATTGGAACAGTCTGGAGGACACGAATTGCGCGATTGAAGTGAAGAGAACTTGCAGGAGTTGAAGCTCCGTATAGCGATCACGTGCAGGAAACAGAACTGTGTGATGCAGCCGCCGATGCTGGAGAGAAAACCTTGAAAATACCGGGTGCTCTACCAAAGTGGGTCCAACGAATAGCTTCACTTCAATCACCATGGTCGGCTCAACGAAACAAATAGAAGTCACGCGAGAGTGCCAAGGCTCACAGTAATTCTTATGATTGGACTGCCGTGAGTAGGTTAGAGACTTGTATGATCAATTGTTTGTATTTTCCCAAGCATCCCCGATTCTCAATCCCGATATCTCCGTGCCTGGTTTCGTCCTCGCGTTTATCTCCTTCTCAATCCTTCGTTCCTGATGCGATGACGCTTCCACCAGCGTTTGCCCCAAAGATCAGGCAAAATTTCATTTGAGGCTCCTTCTTCGTCCGTCGCTGGGCATTTTCCTCCGGTCGGCTGAGTGCCTTCTCGTTTCGATACACGGGTCGAAAGCTCCAAGGGCTTCGTGTCGTCCCGCTGCGGATATCGTTCGATCGAGGAGGCTGAAGAGAGGTATCTGCCGTTCAAAAGACTGATTGTTGCCTGGACAGGTGTTGATGCCTTGGGTTGTTCCAACCGTACTCGCGTCTCGACCTCGTACGTGTGCTTGGCTGAGAGATGGGATCTTTTTCTTGCGATTCGGAGAGATTTCTTGTTCCAGAACCTTATCATTTTGTTTTTGTTGATCGTTGCATTGCAGTTCATGTGAAAACCTAGGCTTGGCCCAGCCATGAGGCGCTGGGCTCCCGCATTCACGGCGTCGGTCCAGGTGATCGTCTGTAGGCCTTCTTCCTTCCCCGTGAAAATCTGTCTCCTGCTGTTGCATTGCGACTTGGTTGCCAAGAGGTTGCGTAGGTGTCTTGGTGTTGTGCCTTACCCAGTTTGCAGTCTCGAGCGAGTGCAGATGGGTCAGGAGCAGGCTCTGCGTTGAGACTTGAGACTTGAGGAAGAAGATCTCATTCTGATGCTCCTTAGCATACATTAGCTCTGTTACAAGGTTTAAGAGGCATTAGCCCCAACACATTCGTTTTTATTCTCATTGTCTTGTATGAGTGAGGCCTTGGAGGTCGCTGGGGCCGCGGTCTTCTTGAGTGATGTTCGTGGTGGTCGCGGTTGACTGCGTTTTGCTGTGTGAGGCTCTTTCGTTCCTCGTGCTGTAGATGGGCAAGTCGTTCGATGTAGGTGGCGTTGCTTCCCAAACTTGGTCTTGCACTGATATTCCTCGTTTCCAGAGCGTGGGCCCTGAACCTGCCGCCTGCTTTCGCTCTCTTCGTTTCTCCTCTGTGTCTCTCTTGCTCTAGCTGTCTCGCTGCCAAGTCGTCTTGTTGACCGATCGCTCAAGGTGCCAGCGTGAATGTTGTGCTTTGGAACAATTTTTGCAAAACGTCGGTGAGTCCGCGGTGTGAATTTTAATATCGTATCACTGCTTGAAGTTTTAGCACAACATTGATCTTGCTTTTCTGTATCCCTCTTCTTGTCCTGGCTCTCGGAGTCTCGACAACGCCGTCTTCTTGAGCTACCTATGTTAAGGCGCTTGCGGACGAGTGTGTCTCGCCGTGAAAGGCTCTTTCCTTCATGCAGCGGGTATATGAGCAGATGGTTTCGATTTCGATGGTGCCACCTGTCGATGTTAGTTTTCAGGGACTTTCACACTTTCCAACTTGGATCTTGCTCTTGCCTCTCTGTTCCTCATGCCTCTGAAGTCGCTCCGGCGTCGGAGAGGAGCGCGAGTGCTCCCAGATGGCTACAAAAGGCCGCCCCCCCCTTCGTCTTCTTCTTTTCTTTTCTTCTCTTCATTCCCTCCTTGTCATGGACCTAGTGCCTGACAATGCCGGCCTGCAAGGCGCTGAGATCAAGAAGTCAGCGGTAGGGTTGGGCGCACTGGGACAACTTGCGCTAACCCCCCAGTGCGCAGAAGGTAAGTACGGCACAATTTTTGATTTACTCTCACTGCTTGCAGTTTTGTCTACTCTCGCTGTTTCTCTGACCAGGGAGGTGTCAGTTGATTCGGTTTGAATCCTTTTTTTTTTATTGCATTCACCGGCTTGCTGGTGGTGTGAAGAAGAAAACTTTGCCATGTGATGTGCCAATGTGTAGTGTGCCAATGTGTAGTGTGCCAATGTGTGATATGCCATTGTGTAATGTGTGTTGTGCCAACATTCCAAGGTGCCAATCTGTGAAGTGTGAATTGTGAAGTGCGATGTGAATGATATGTGATGCGTCAGTGCCGAATCATGTCTGCTGAGGATGAAAATTTGATGGTGGTGAAGATGGGCGGAACTGTGTGCAAAGATTGGATGGGGAATGAAATGAAATGAATGAATGTAGGATAGAAAACTCGAACAAATACAAGAACCAGGAAACGAGCGAGGTGAAAACTTCAGGAGGAATACAGATGAGGAATTAAAGAGGCGGGGGATGGGGGAAATGCTGTATTTATAGGGAAAATCGAGACAAGCTTTGCGGGATGAGGGCAAATGTCCTCTGGATCAAACTTTGGCTTTGCGGCTGTCGGTGACTTATTTGAAAGACGATACTTTGCTCCTAGAACTCTGTTGATGATCAGAGCGCAACGTCAGTGGTTACAGAGAGGATGCTCACGACGCGGACGAAACTCCAGCATCAGGTGGAGGTGTCAGCTTGCGCGTAACTCCAATGATCGGTCGACACTGGATGCGTTACTTTGCATTTGAGGCCTGTAGGATTCCATCGCAGAACTTTGATGGATTGACGCGATCGATTGATGGCTGACCTGGGGCTTGGCAGCTGGCGATACCTGTCGACAGGTAGAATCCCATGACAACACAACGAACTGTCCTATCAGAAGCTCTTCAATGGCAACATCGCGCCGCCTGCAGCATCAAATTTCCGTCTACAGTATCCTCGTCAGTAACGGGCATTGCGCGCTTTAGTGTCCTTACGACGCGCCGAGTCATCCTGCGGTCGATCTCGAAGTACTTTCCATCGACCACCGAACGATGCCCTCTTCTACTCGGCGAACAAACCAGAAGAGTGGGCTGGCAAATGGCGACATCTGTCGGAGGCTGATGGTAGCGAACAACGGATGAGTCCCATCAAGCGTGACCTCTCATCACCTGCAGCATCGGATTTCCATCTACAGTGCCCTCAGCAGTAGCAAACACCTCATGCTTTATTGTCAACACGCCGCGTTGCGCCATCCTGGGGCCGATCCGAAAGCCTCTTCCATCAACTACGGAACACACTACGACGTCTTGTCGCTCGGTGGGCAAAGCACAGACGATCTACTCCTACACGCCGCCGTCGACATCGAGTTCCCTATCCTTTACTGAGAGCCGAGTCGGATCTTCGACGACGATGCTGGGAGACTCTCGCTGCTTCTGCCCGCCCAACATCGAGTCTCGGCCGAGTACGACCAACACGAGCCCGAAACGCCCGTCACCACGCCCCAACTCGATGCGAATCTCGCAATATGTTTCGCTCACCAACAAAGGGAGTACTTCCTGCATCGCTTGCGAAGCTTCATGTTAGGACGAGCGCCGACTTCGACTGGCCTCGAAAGGCAGTTGATCACGATCGACGCCCAAAGAACCAAGAACCGAGTCACACTCCACTCTTCCAACTACGTATGGGGCGCTACATTGGCGATGGTTAGAACAGCAACATAAGCAGGAGATTTATCGGCTAGAGCTCGGCATCCTTCGTTCCCTTCCACTCAAGCCGCCACTTGGCGGTGCTCTGGCAGCCTGCAGCATCAGTAATCAGAACACTATTATCGACAGCGTTTCGCCGTCCTATGTCCAAGACCCGACCGCACATTAGACGAAGCAAAGGCCTGAAATATACAATAGAGAGGCAATCTTTTCACCCATCTCCATCAGTGTTCGACAGTCCAGCCGCAAACTCATTGCCGCCCCACAAGCTATCCACGAGCAAGTATCCCTGCACCGAGAATTCGTTGTCAAGGTACAGTTGTCCAGAGTTTCGTACTAAGGACATTCCAAAGTCATGTCTGGCCGAAGACGTGTTATTGATCGTGGACTGCCACATCGGCTCACGTCGCTAACGTTCCAAATAGCGACACGCCCTACCATCGGGTACGGGGCGCGATGTGCTGGACGGACCTGGCAATGGCTCGATATTACACCCAACCAATATTCCAGCCGTAAATGATAGGAAACCATAGCGTCAGAAAGACTCAAAATCAGACGTTAGTTCTAGCTCAGGAATCACAAGCTTTGACGATTAATCAATCAACAGACTGCAGTAGATGTTCCTCGGATAATGTGTTAACATATGTTGAACCTCTGCTCCAGAGACTGAGGTCCCTCGCCCGCATGATGCCGTATACGAATCCATACCATCTTATTAAGAGTCGCTCATATCATCTGTGACAGCTAGCCGAATTGAGTTTCACGAGCGGGATAGCAGCCCGTTCCCCGAAACGCGACCTTGTTGGGCACAATTTGGGTTAAGAATGGAGTTGTCTCAGACGGTCAGACCACAAGACATGCTGACATATCCTTGTACTTTACGGATCACTAGCCCTATTTAGTTAAAGGCCCAAGACACCTATCTATTAGCCTTTCAAACATTCCTCCTTGCATCAAGAACTATAAGTCCTTTAGTATACTATTTATTTGAGGCAGTACATAGGCTTCGTATTCAGTAACGGTGGATACAAATTAGCAAGGCTGTGAGATCCGGACCAGTTACAAGTTGCCAGGTTTAAATGCCGAGAAGAGGAATCAAGCGTGCCTACTTAAGCTTCAGGTGGCTGAGCTAAAGTCAGTGTGAATGACGCCCGCTACGAGGATATAGGGTTGAACCCATTGGTCAATAGTCCTAGCCGGTGTATCCGAAGAGATTTATCAGCTCAGGAAGGCGGACTGAGCTGAAAAATAACCACACGAACATGCCTGGAAGCCCAAGTGCAAGTCTGGAATTGTAAGTCATGGATCTATATTTAAGAATCGTTAACTGCCCGTCTGTCTTATATCCTTTCATCTTGTCATCATCCCCTTTCTTCTCTCAATTTCTACGATTCTCTTCACACTACAATAACACTATATCATTAAACCAATATGCTCTTCAAAAGTGCGCTGATCTCACTATTTACAGCCTGGGCCATCTCAGTAGCTGCAAACCCGGTCGGGGATTCTCTGCCCGACGATGCGCACCTCCCGGATCACCGCCTCTCGCCCGCCGAGGTTCAAGCTTTGAAAGAAGCCCAGATCTATCCTCCAGGTTACATTCATAAGAGGGTCACCTTTGGAGAGGGCAAAGACGCCATAACTGTTCCCATTGTTGAAGCCGACGTCGATATGCTTCTAAATGATGAAAAAGGTGTCAAGGCACGTTCCCTAGCACCACGGGGCTCCTGCTTTAGTTTTCCTATGCCAGCAAGAGGAAGCTGCATGATCGATTACTGCTGGCGTGATGACAGCGGGGCTATCTACTCGAGAGGTATTACGATAAGGGGTAGTAACGGGCAATCCAATCCTGCAGCTGTAACAAGCAACGACCCAAACAATCTTTCATTCAACTCTATATTCAACGATGGCTATAATGGCTGGTTCCCGACTGGACACGAATGCTCCAACTCCGACACGCAGATTTACACCAACCACCGTGTTTTGCAGGGCGTTACAAATGTGGCATATGTTGACCATGTCCGATGTGACAACTGCAACTTCAGGAACGTGAACTGCCTCTCGGATTCCCTCAAAAATAACCTAATCGCTTATGCGAACGGCGTTTCATCACAGTCAAGGTGTACATAATCGGCGGCAGATATAACACCATGGTATCAACAATCGTTTAAAAGCCGATATAGAAAACCATGTTTTTCTCCTCCGATTGTACTAGTTTAAAACTACTGCTCTATAGGCTAGCTAGATATACTTTACTTTCTTTCTCTAATATAAGCCCTTTTACTTTATATAACTAAATCCTTAATATATTATTATATATTACTAAGCTTTATATTTACTTTATTACTTTCTATACTATACTGGATATGATTATTAATAATTATTATACTTAATTTATATATATTAAATAAACCATTTTCTATTAAAGATTAAATTTAGTTAAGTATATATATATAGTTTTTCTTAAGTCTTTAAGTATTATAATTACCTTTATAGTATTTCTACTTATATAATATATTAGCTAGTCTTATTATTCTATAAGAAGTATAACTTAAAAATGAAAACGTTATATATTCTATATTTACTTTACTTAAGTATTATAATCCGATATATAGGACTGGCTGATGCTAGGTAGTTAGGTAGGTTAGTAACGATATCGCGATATTACCTTAAAATAAAGAAACTTTTAGTTTATAGAGTTTGTCTCTTTATCTGCTAAAGGGGGGCAAAATATTTAAAATCACATATTAAGTAGCATCTGTCCACTGATACCTTGACTTATCTTGTTTGAAGTGAACGAGTGCGTTGTATAGATTTTGAGCGACCTTGAACCTTTTAACATGGCAAATGTATTGGCCATTTTAATTCAAGGGCTCCTAATTCATAGGAAATGGCCTTGTACTCGGAAATTCGAGCATCGGACTAAGAGGCCAGATGAACACGTCCTTTAATAGGGTCAAGATCCCCCGCGTCCCTCAGCTATGGGCGGGGCTGTAAGTTCTTGGTTGGCCTGAAATCATCCGGCCACTGACATTGGACTTACCCCGCCTTCTTCACTCCGAGAAGAATATCCAGACTTGATAAGACGCACAAGTTCAATCAACAGCAAACTGTTACCACTATGGCATCTGCTACCCGCTTCAGACTCGTCTTCAACGTGCCCAAATCGTCGCTGGCTCAATGTAAAGAGGCCATTTTCGCTGCTGGAGCAGGTCGCTACCCCGGCCCGGGTAACTATACGGAGTGCTGTTGGACTGTTATCGGGACTGGGCAGTTTCGCCCTGGCGATGCAGCCAAGCCGCATCTTGGCGAAGTCGGCAAGCTTGAGCAGGTTGAAGAGGCAAGGGTCGAAACCATTTGTGTGGGCGAAGACGTTGCCAGGAATGCCGTAAAAGCCCTGAAAAGGTACGGGATTTCTAAGCTAAGTCTTAACGTTGCTAATACCTTCTCAGCGCCCATCCTTATGAAGAACCTTCCTACTCTGTGTATCGACTAGAGGACTTCTGAGATGAAGCAAGACGAGGAGGTTATGAAAGATAAGGCAACAGAATTCACTCAAGACACGGCTGTTTGCAGCGTAATGAATATCTATCACAGGCGGACGGAGAAGAATTAAGACCCAATATCAGTAGCCTATATACCAATTTGGTTGATTGCAGGTTCAACCGTTACCGGCCTTGTCTACAATGTGCGTCAGCTGACATGCCGAATCGAGCAATTAACATGTCCTTCAATGTCAGCACGGCTTATCATACCCGAAGATTGCCTCTCGGCTTTCTGTTCTTCTATGATTATTCAAAATTGAAGAACATGTCTCGTAAAACTATTTCTAACGTTGTGATTGCTGGCGCAAGTTTATCTCCTCACCTGTAAAGCCCGTGCTGACATCTACAGGGCACCGGGCGTCTCGGCCCACCGACCATCAGTCACCTCCTCAAAAACGGATTCAAAGTCAGCGTACTGACCCGCAGTCCATCTCTCGCAAAACTCTCAACAGAAGTTGATGTCATCGGAGCCGATTATTCATCAGCCGAGACTCTATCGCCAAGCCTAGTAGGTCGAGGATTCGATGCCATTGTCATTATCCTCAACCGCCTTGCCTACGATGCCTCGGTGGTTACGATGCAAGCAGCCGTCAACGCTGGTATTTATCGCGCCATCCCATCATTTTTTGGTGTCTCGCTCGATAATCCGGAGATAGCCAACATGCCATTCATGAAAACCAAGCTACCGGTTCTGAACGACGTCTTGGCAAAGGCTGAGAAGGGCGAGATCACATACACAGGTATCAACACCGGCATGTTCCTCGACTGGGTGCTTGATGAAGACATATTTGTTGGTTTATCTGGCAAGGCACCGACTCGCGTTGCGGATGGTGGAGACATCCCCATGTCTGCTACAACTCTCGATGATATTGGTAAAGCAATCTCTGCCGTGCTCTTGAATCCTGAAGAGACAGTCAATAAGTTGTACTATATACACACTGTGGTCATGACGCAGAATCAGGTTCTGGGATATGCCCGCGAAGCTGCTGCAGGCGCGGAGTTTGCTGTTGAGCAAGTTGATACGAAGGTGTTGGTCGAAGCTGCGTGGAAGCGGTATAACGAGGGAATACGAGACCGAGTTTCAGTGAGGGACTTTGTCATCAGAGCGAGTTATGGTATGGGAAATGGCTTCTTCCCACAGACCGATAACGAATTTCTGGGCATTAGAAAGTGGAGCGATGAGGAGCTTAAGGAAGAGGTATTCAGGCGCGCGAAGGCCAATCTGCCTGATAGTGTCAAGGCTGCGGAAGAGTAACTTCATATTATGCTCAGATCATCAAACCATACGCTCTCAGTCCCCTATTCTCACTGCTCTAATCTACCCAGCTAGTCCTCTCTTATCTCCTCCATCTCGTACAACTGCTCAAACAGCTCCGCGCCACGTTTCCCTGACGCCTCGCTCAACTGTGCCATACGCTTTCTCAGCGTTGAGTATCGGTGCACCTCTGCGGGTTCCTTGTAATCAATATCCTCAACTTCCACAGAAGGCAATAAGTCTGCAAAGGGATCTTGAAATGATGATTTCGCCGGCTTTAGCGTACGTTCACAGAACGACAGTAACAACAAAGCCATATCATCCTGATCGAAATTCTCGAAACACTTTTGCGCAATGTTGAGGGCACATCGCACCTCCGTCTTTGTTGTTTTCCGTGTCGCCAGCCAGTTCAGACGAAGATACTTAACATAATTTGTCCAATCTTTCCTTACCGGGTCTGTAGGTTCCGCACCGTCGACCCTAAAAGCTGGATACAGTTTCCAAAGCCCAGCATCCTTGAGAGCTAGCACGGATGAAGTGATTGACCGTCTTCGGAGGTAAATGATTCCTTGGGAGAGGTATTCTCCGTTATCATAATCTGTTCCATCAAGTCGAAGACGGCGGATCCGCAACTCCGTCTGAACTTTGCGTTCCGGAATGACTTAAACAGCCACATATCTCTTGCGAACTGACCTCGCGGAAACTTTGCTGTATCCACAGCGCATATGTGAATATCATCTTGCGGGTTGCGCCACGTGTTGCACAATCTCCAGTTGGCATACTGTATCACAAACATGAGAGAGCTGCTCCACGAGACAAGATTGTCCGTCACAAGACTACTAAAGGCACCCTTGCTCAAATGATGATGCAGCATTTCCGAAGCCTTTTGATAATCCATTGAAAAAATGTCAATCTTGTGGCGATTCGCTTTGTCGCCCTTGCTAAGTATGGAGGCGATGACATCTTCGCCGTTGGCGCCCGTGCTGTTGTTGTCCCATGCTCGGAAAAGGTACGGCGCGGTTTGAGTTGGAGACTTCGTGACAGAGTCCTCCTTGGGCTGAAACAGTGTCGGACCACCGGGGCAGTTGCAGAGCGATCTGGTCCAGAATTTGATCCAATTTTCCCTTCTGTCTTTGCTCTCTGCCCATTTGCTAGTGGCAAGATAATCATCAGGATTAAGCTTACCCGTAGGGCTTGTAGCTTCATGATAGCATTCCTCGGCAATCTTCTGTAGAACGCCCTTACTCCCTGATGTCTCGATAACTCTCTGTGTGATATTTTCTATCGGTTTCTTGAAATATTCTAGGAGGTCACCTACGGCAAGTGACGTCTCGGTGTCCAAGCAGATGACTTGTCCGACAAGAGCTGGGATTGCAGAGTCGCTAAGCAGTTGTGCAAGTCGAGCAAGCTGAATACCCCTGGTTCGTACGAGGCAAATGGACTCAACGTCTGCTCTGTTTAGTTCACCGTCAGTGCCAAGCAATTTGACGACGGTATTTGCCTGCTCTGTGAAAGCAACAGCTGTGTCGTCGAAACTGCGCAAGGCTTCGTCGAGAGACTTGCGAGGCCGTCTTCTCATTTTTTTGCCACTGATATTCAGACCATTGACCCTGTTGGAAAGATCTTCAATGTTGGCCGTGGCCTCATTTTGATGGTCGTCCATTTTCAAGAAAGTTGATTAGGGATGATGGTGAAGGGAATCAGGATGGTTGATAAGGAACATTTCTGTCTTGGTGCGGGGTATATGATACCACATGCAAGGCGCCTAGATGCAAAGGAGCCAATTAGGAAACTAATTTCAAGCCTTTTATGATCGCGTATGCATTCGATTCGCTATAATCATATACTGTTGTCATGCACGTGAATGATCAATCTAATGATGGAAATCTAAAACCTTTTTCTTTTCACCAAAGAGTAACTAGATTCTTTCTGCAGATATAAGCTCTCAGTCTATTTAATTTAATACATAATAAAAAAAGAGTCTATCTAAAGGTTTCTTTTATTAATAAAAAGTTAAATTATATATATTTTTTTAAAGTAAAAAGTAAGTCTATTAGAATTAAAAAGATGTAATTAATTAGAATCCTTAAAATCTAGATAGTGATATAAAATATAGCTTTAGTATATATAGTATAAATACATTATATTATATAAGTAATTGAGCCAAAACTTATAAGCCCCTTAAGAAAGGTTCATTCCAACAATACAGCACGGTTCTACCAATACACCAGCCGGCTCAGCCTGCTGCAAGTTCACCTTAAAATGTTGGCAAGTGTATGCAAAACAAAATGATAATTCAAGGCTACTATTTGTTCTTCAAATTGGAGAAATATGAACATGAGTCCTCCCCTCGACCAAGACGGATATCCTTGTAGCCCCATCCTTATCTGCTTTCACTGTCTTGTCAAGATAACAATACGTCTGACCTGGAGCAAGGCGTGAGATCCCAAGTTCAAAGACGCCTGCATCAGCTGAGGGATAGAGAACTAATTCCAAGTCCTCGGATGTATGAGACCTTGCTTTGGCGATAAGGACTCCAGGATACGGCACTTCTGAAAGAATGGGGCCTCTCAAAGTCGTTTCAGATGGACCCTGTGAGCGTTGTTAGATGTTATTACTTGAACTGATGGTGATGGGGTATTTACCTTCTGAATCATCCGATGATATGCCCCAGGCCGGATAATCGCGGCTGTCAACGCCGCTTGATTCATCAAACATGACGCATTCTCAAGGTCAAGATACTGAGAACCTGTAGGAGCTGTCTTAACACCCCACGCTTTCTCAAATTTCCTCACACAGGCCTCTTTCAATTCTTCATCCCCATATTCACCTGCAGCAATAGCAAGTTGAGTATACATAGCATACTCATTTGACCGATAATTCCCTGCATCAATCTTATCCGCTCCCACCAGTCCAGTCAGCGAAACCTCTTTCGTCTTGCTGTTGAACTGAACAGTCTCATTGCGAATGATAGCCCAAAGACGTCGGGAGAAGTTTCTCAACGGGCCGCATCCCATCATTATGGCGGCCAAGTCTCCTGCTGCACCGCATAGACCAGGAATAGTGAAGCCTGTCAACTCGGACCTTATGGTCAAGACACTACCGCTCGTCTCCGTGAAGTTGGTGCTCAGTGACTCCTCGAATATTGGTAGTAGCACCTCAGTCGACTTTGTGCCAAATACTCGATCGTAGAGAACTGCTCCTGTCATGCCCTGCAGATTGCACATAACATAGATCCAATTCGGCTCACATGAGATGAGACAATAAGGACTAGCAGACCATTGCCGCACGAGTGTTTCCTGAAGGTCATGCAGGCTGTACCTATAGGAATTCTTGTCGTCAATGTTGAAGACCAGACTTCCCGGCTTTGTGTATCTCATGTCACCTGTGTTGGCAGTATAGAGCATAACTCCCTGCAGTAGAAACCCCGTGACCATGATGTTGTCTTTCTTGACTGGATCCCAGTCTAGCGAGAACTTGCCAGTCAAACGCTCCCACTTCCAGAAATTGAGAACTTTCTGAGTCAAAGACCGCTCTATCACTCGCTGGAATGCTTCGTTGATGTAACCGTGGGCGTTTGGGGCGTAGGTGGATTGGTAAAGACCGAGGACGAACATCATTTGGTAGATCTGATACCGAAGAGCCGCAGTTTGATACTGGTCGACAATAGTAAAGCCTGACCAATCATCGAGACTCTGAAAGGCCTGATCGAACAGAAATTGTAACTTTCTGAGACTTTCAAGGCTGAGTTCTTCGTCTTCTTCTCTTTTGGAAGCTGCAGCGACGAGTCTGTCTGTCTCTGCAGCCTGGCGCAGAATGAACTCGTTCCTCGCCGTCCTCTTCTTATAGCCACGTTTTCTCTCAGCTCTTGATGAGAGATTGGCATACAGGAAACATGCAAAGAGTATCCCAGGGGCCCAATACCCAGAGTCCTCCCAGACGGTATCGCCTGTAGCGAAGTAGGCGCCGATGATAGACAAGCCCCAGACAAGGAGGGGGAATAAGATTGCTCCAGCACCAAACCACTATTGTTCTAAGTCAGTAACACATAGTCTAAAAGTAGCTGAGTAAGTAGATGGGGCCGGCTTACAGCAAAGAGAGCAAGAGGGATGCTAGCCCAAGTCACCACGAACAATATTCCACTAAGTACATTGGCGCTCGCGAGATATCCAGCTCCAGGGAAGATAATCCCAAGAGCTGCGGCTCTGTGTTTCGGGCCAATGTCAACATATTCTTGAAAGAATATTCCGAGGGAAGTAAAAGTCAAGGCAATCCAGACACCGAGCGTGCGTGCCTGGACGTTCTTGCGATGAGGGCCAGATCCAACGTTTGGGGGAATAAGATCTTTCACATATGGTCCTGCGCGAGTCAGCAACGTAAAGTCTCTATCATGCAGATTAATGAGCACATACCTGACGTCCCATAGGCTTGTCCATGTTGGGCACTCGACTTTGATGCAGCCATGATTTATGGAGATTCTGCAAAAACAGGACTAAGTCACTGGCACTCTGGCAAAATTTGGCTGTTCAACGTACCTTACATATCCATTGATCTGGGGTAATATCTGATTACCCCAGAATTTGCGGGGTTGTGATCGTGGCTCCTCTGGTCATCCTTTTCTGACTATCCCCTAACTAAATGGAATATGTGGGGAGTTTGTCAGAATTATATGACAATTCAGCTTGCAACTCCCGGTTTTCAACTTCCCGTCGCCAAACAAGGCCATTTTTTCCATCCAATTTCTCTATTCCTCAACATTTCTCTTCTTCTCTTCTGCATAGCTTACACGGGTCCCTTCGCACGACCTATCCCCAAACGATGTCCAAAGAAATCACGTCCCCGCGGCCCTACACCTCCGAAGCAGAATGTCTTGAGTACCATTCTCAACTTTTCAGAACCTTCGCCACTGGAAAGACCAAAAGCATCAAATGGCGAAAATGGCAGCTCAAGCAAATGTGGTGGATGCTCGTCGACAATGAGAAAGCCATTACCGAAGCACTAGCAGCTGATCTCGGACGCCACGAGTTCGAGGCCTTGACGTCAGATCTCCACGGGTTGAAAACAGATATTCTCGAACATCTCAACCACGTGGAAGAATGGGCAGCCGATGAGCCAGTGTCCTCAGCTGGTTTCCTTATGGGGACATTGGGAAAGGCGCGCATTCGAAAAGAGCCTCTCGGTGTCGTTTTAGTCATCGGCGCATGGAATTTCCCCTTCCTGCTTACCTTGCAACCCGTTATTGCTGCTATAACTGCCGGTTGCTGTGTCGTCGTGAAGCCGTCTGAGTTATCAGTGGCTTCTCAGAACCTTATGCAAGACCTTGTAGGGCGGTATCTCGACCCAGAAGCCATTAGGCTCGTCACGGGAGGACCACAAGAAACGACCAAACTTCTTCAACTCAAGTTCAATCACATCTTCTTCACTGGTTCGACAAAGGTTGCGAAATTCGTGGCTGCAGCTGCAGCGAAACATCTCACCCCGGCGGTTTTGGAGCTAGGTGGTCAAGGACCAGCGATAGTGACAGCGAAAGCTGACGTCGACCTTGCGGCTAAGCGCATTGCATACGCCAAGTTTCTCAACGCAGGGCAGATCTGTCTCTCGGTTAATCACGTTTTCGTCGATCCAGAGGTTCATGACGCTTTTGTGGAAAGGCTGCATCATTGGACTCAGCAATTCTCCGTTGGAGAGGAGAGTCATATGTGCAAGATCGTCGATCAGCGCAACTTTGAGCGATTGTCAGGCTTGTTGGAGAACACTTCGGGGGATGTGTTTCAAGCTTCTGGAAAAGAAGGGCACAATATGCTGAGCCCGACTGTCGTTACTGACGTGACCATAGATGGTAAGTTTCTTGGCTGTCTAAGTGAAGTTTCTGTCTAACCTTCTCGAAAGATTCGCTTCTTAGTGAGGAGTTATTCGGTCCTATTTGCCCTGTTATCAGAGCGACGTACAAGGATGCAGTTCGCCAGACCAATAGGTAAGCAAACAGTCATGACCAGGGCCAATATCCTATGTCTAACATGTAACAGTGGTCCTCATCCTCTCGCGATCTATATCTTCAGTTCAGACCGGTCAGAGATCAACTATGGTAAGGTTTCTCTGTACAGAGGAACAGAATCCTTGCTAACACTACACGCAGTTCTGCAAAATACCATCTCTGGCGGCGTCACCATAAACGATGTTCTAATGCACTATGGCGTACCCGGCGCTCCATTCGGTGGTGTAGGTGATTCAGGCCAAGGCTACTATCACGGCAAATACGGCTTCATGGCCTTCACCCACCAGAGGACCATCTTGGAAATGCCAACTTGGATGGACAAGCTTATGGCATTTCGATATCCTCCTTTCGACATGAAGAATATGAGCAACTTTGTGGTGAAGAACAACTTGGGCTTCCGACGCGGAGAGACCATGGAGGATCAGGTGGTTGGGGGTAGTCGAACATGGGTTTGGGCAGCACTTGGGGTCTTGGTCGCTTCTGCGATTGGCCTTGCTGTGAAGAACCATGAGAGTCTTCAAGAATTATTTTTGTAAATTTAGAACAAATAACATAGATGGTCAGTGTTCCATAGTAAGAACATAATCACCATTGCCTGAGCTCATCACTGCAAGGATATCTTGTTCAGATGAAGCATACCCATGCATGATTTCTTTGTTTTCTTTTGAACATACACGCCTGTGCCTAAGCGACGATCTTCTCTACTACTCAATATTGCAGTCCCTGACCCTGCTGTCGACCATTTGGGTTAGTCATCGTAACTGTCGTGTCAAACACAACGTGTGTCGGAGTTAACGAATTCCTTGCCTAATTTGACATTAGTGCCTTTCCGGATCCAGCGCTAACACCCGATGCAGGAGCTTGCCCAGCCGAGGATCTTGATGTAATTATGCCTCTCACAATTCATTCTTTTCTGACTGTACTTTTGATTTTCTGTGTCATGTATACATGACGTTACTTCTTCTGGTGCCGCTTATGCATAAACGGTCACCGGATCACCTGCCGAATTCTTCACGTGTCATTAACTAACGGTGTCACGGCAGCACAGTTACTACTCAAGGATCGCCTCTGATCCGCCAATCTACCTCACCGAGCACCATTTGCATTTTATTCATCTTGCCTATACCGTGTTTCATTACCCGCAAGAAAGCACCAGTTCGGGCACAATGCTTCCATCTAACGCTACCAACTATGTCTCATCTCTTCTCTCAGAGGCTCATGAGCTCTCACAGCCATTACTTGATGGACTGTCAACCTCTCCACTCACTATACCCGTTTCATTGGCGTCTGCACTGGGCCTTGGTTACCTGGCAAACAAGATTCTAGTCAGCAGAGCTTTAAACCACGGTACAAAAGCCTATTTCGATTGGAATAAGGAGATTGTGTTGGTTACTGGTGGATCAGGCGGCATTGGAGGCGAGACTGTTCAGCAGTTGGCCAGCAAGGGCATTCGTGTTGTTGTTATCGATGTCCTTGCTTTGACTTACAAGGCTCGTGAGTTACCTTTCCTTTTGAAAAGTTTGGCGGGGACTTACTATGGACAGCATCGAATGTTTACTATTATAAATGCGACCTTACGAATTACGAGCAACTACAAGAGGTCGCTGGAAGAATTCGGCGGTAGGTTATAACACATGAGCAGATGATGACTTTTGCTAACTTTGCCCACTAGGGAGGTCGGCGAACCTACAGTAGTCGTAGCGAATGCTGGTGTCTGTCGTGGAAAGCCTCTATTGAAGGCCACTAAACAAGACATCGACCTGTTAGTACACGGCCATACCTAATCGAGTAAGTTAAACTAACTCGATATCCAGTACAATTGGAGTCAACACTCTAGGTCTCATCTGGACCATCAAGACCTTTCTCCCCGCAATGGTATCACGCAACCACGGCCATCTTCTCATCGTCGCCTCGCAAACAGGCTACTTAGCTACCGTCGGCATCACCGACTACGCAGCTAGCAAATCAGCAGCTATTGCTATTTACGAAGGGCTACATACCGAGATCAAGCATGTTCACAAAGCTACCGCAGTTCGCCTTTCTTGTGTCTCGCCGAGCCATGTACAGACCCAGATGTTTACTGGTGTCAAGTCTGTTCCTGGTATGTCCACCATGACAACTGAATATCTGGCGGACAAGATCTGTGGCATTCTCTTGAGTGGAAGGGGTCAGAACATTATTGTTCCGGCTGCAGCTGGAATGTCACCTTGGGTTCGTGTGTTTCCGGGCTGGGTTCGTGTTCTTCTGCAAGATGCCGCGGCTCCAGCCTTCACGGACTTGAAGCCTCACGATCCGTTCAAACAAACTTAGTAAACAGAGAGTTCATTCTGTACATAGTTCATTCATCAATAGATTCACTATCATATGAGGTTCTTCAGGTCGAGAAGAGCTGCTCTGCAGTTTACAGCTTGCCCCACCCAGTACGGGGTTCTCTGCGGTGATATACGCCCTCAACGACAAGTCTGAACTGCAATAATAAATCTGGCTCTTATTTTGAAATTACACCAAAATTCTTGACTATTTGGCCCACCCTAAAGCTATTTTTCTTTTATTAATCAATGCCTTCACCAAATAAAATCAGTCCTCTGCGCTGACTAGAGCTCTCAGCCATGATTCGCAACTGCAAGTACTATATCTAGATCTCAACTGAGACAATATACCATTGTGTCAACTACTTAATGCTAACAGGCTTGCGGATCGCTAATAACTTTTGGTCCTATGTCTATGCAAATCATCGAAACAGCTTAGGCTAAATGTGAGAGTAACACAAGTTCAATCTTATCGCTGTCAAACTCTTCATTATGACATGCCTTCTACGGTGCAATTCACCAAGAACTCGCCTACGCCATTAGCATATCTCAACCCATTTATCCCTCATCCACCCTTGAGCTGTTCCATAGCACAACAACACTACTAAGTCCCATTCCTATACTAGACCAAACCCTGTACAATATGTCAGGTACCAATTTTCATCATCGATGTAGTTATAACTTACGGAGAAGGCGGCGTTATCCCACCAACACCAAGTACGCGGGTTAAAGATAGGATATTGTAAATAACAGCCCAGCAATTGTTCTGCATCACAATGCGTCTCATGCGCCGTGCCAAGAGTACCATCAACGGAATACGACTCAGCGGAGAAGTCTCCGACAACATCAACGTCGCATCCGCACAGTCAGCATCATCAGACTTCATATCCGAGCCTGCGACACATATACTAAACGACGCAGATGCAAAGCACAAAATGTCGTTGTAATTGTCACCCACATAGATAGCCGGTCCGCGTTGAAGAAAGCGGGCTAGAATGCAAGACTTGTCTTCTGGAAGGGCATTGGCGAATACCATGTCTGAATCAATGCCTACTTCGCCAGCAACGGAGGCAGCCGAATTTGCGTTATCGCCGGTGATCATCCCAACAGTCAAGCCCAGGTCCTTGAGTTGTCGGACGACTTGGTGAGCTTCAGATCGGACTGCATCTTGGAGTACAAATACCGCAGCCTGCTTGCCATCAACAGCCAGCACAACAGCCGTTGTAATTCCAGTTCTCATCTTGACGGGAATTTGACTGAGATCGATGGAAATTCCTAGGCTCTCGATATATGTACGGCTTCCCATGGCCAACTTCCAAATGGTGGACAGTCCATCAGACTTAGATATGGGCTGATTAACTGTCAGGACCCCTTGGACGCCACGACCAAGTTCGTGGTTGACTCCAGACACCATCAAGTTAGCTAAACATTCATACTTCTCTCCTAGCCTTAAATGACTCTCTTGTAATAGCGCTCGGGCAACTGGGTGGGTGTTCCCAGTTTCGACCTCTTGTACAGCCCTCCACAGCATGTCTTGCTTTGGCGATGAATACCACTCTTTAGAGAAGTTCGTATGTGTCACTTTCAGATCTCCATGCGTGAGAGTACCAGTCTTGTCAAAGAAAATAGTTTTAGCTGACGCGGCATTCCGTAGCCTTACATAGCTAGTCACCAACTGAACTCCAAACTTTGATGCTCGCACTAACCAAACTCCTGGGTCAGTTGGGTTCCATTCGATTATTGGGTGATCACATACCTGTGGCCAGTAGTTTACAAGTTGGAATGCTCAAACTCAGTGAACACGGGCAAGCGGCTAGTAGCAACGCTGATGCTCGGCCTAGCCCATCTGGCCAGCTGCTGCCCCTGGTGAACGTAGGAGAGAATGTGAGTATGCCTGCTGCAAACAACATAACTGCACTTGAGAACCATGAAGTAGCACGATGAAGCTGGGGTTCTGAGTTGGTCAATTCCGCCGTCACGACGGACGTGAGTAATTGACCTAGGCGAGTCGAACGCCCACAAGCTGCTGCATTGCAGACGAGCGATCCTTGTTGTACCTGACCACCCGCATACACAGCATCGCCGTTTTCGACTAGTCTAGGCTCCGAGGAGCCGTTGATCCAAGTCTCTATGACTAGAGCTGATTCCGTGCTCTCGACTATTCCATCGCAAGGTATGTGCTCTCCCTGGCTCACAATAACGCGATCGCCAGAAGACAATAAGTCGACAGGAATATTAGAATATTCGGCAGCTGTGCTATATAGCCTAGCCATGGTAGGCACAAGATTTGAGAGCGGAGATGCGAAGACCTGGTTTCGCTGGGAGAGGATGGCCTTGAGTAAGCGGCCACCAAGGATACTCGTAGACAGAATTGGAATGGCCTCCAGGGACTTTGGATCCATGCAATGAAATCCATTCATATCAGTCTGTACAGTATCAGTCACAGCTTGTATAAGAGCCAGCATAATACCCAGTGATGCAAGGGTCGCCATATCTGGTCTTCGTCCGTGCCATGCAGAGCGTGTAGCCTCAAAATGGAGCTGCAATCCAGACACTAGACTCATTACAACAGAAAAATACGCAACTAAATATATGTAATTGTTTTGCGTCGCCCACAGGGCTTTGATGATGCGTGACGCAAAGAAAAGGACCGAAGCCGCTGTCGCCACAAGAAAGTCCCGTTGACATGAATTAACATGATGTTGCTGGGAGTTTATGGGCTTTTGAATGATAGATAACAGACTAGCCCAGCTCTGAGATTCAGATGAAGGCAGTGAATTGGCATCATAGCCAGCAGAGCGGATGGCCTCAATGATCTTCTCCTCTGTCACAACATCATTGTTGAATTCTACTTGAGCTCGAAGTAGTCCGAGTGAAACAGTGGCCTTCAAGACTCCAGGGATAGACCCGATTATATCTTGGACCCCAGATACGCACGATCCGCATGTAAGGCCATCTAGACTCAAGATGCTGACCTGGGCACCTTTGATGAATTTTGGTCGATGGGTGGGGCTATGCTCGACATGATTTTGACGAGGATAAAGAGTACATAATTTCTCGTGTATGTTGAGAAAACGGAAGACGATGTAGGCTCCGACAGCACAACAGGCCATGATTGTCGACTTTGAAAGATTGACTGGCGATACTCTCCCGAACCTGAATGCCCAACTAAAAATAAAGAGCAATATGCTAATGATACACTATTCCGAGCCCATTCCCATTTAGCTTAGGCTTGGCTAATGCACTAACTCTTGCTTGCACTAGGCTGACAAGGATATTTCTGACAATGATATTTCTGACAACGTCTTTTCTGACACGTATTCTTCTGACTAGATTAAGCCACATCACGTCACCAGCAGTAAACCATCGCCGAGGGCGCAAGATCGCGCTGCGTAACAGCTAAAGCAAGCCACATGTCAGTGCACAACCTCCAAACTCCGTAATCATCACTTACCTGTCGAGCAATCCAATTTTGGATATTTCCGCGCAAACTCTTTACTCAATTTCCACTCACAAAAATCATCGAGACCCAGAAACTTGGCTACGTCGTTTGCTCGACTTTCCTCCACAGGATTATCGTCTGGACTTGGCGCCACGGCGTTTATCTGACGATCTAGTTCTTGAAAGATGGCTTCTTCGACTATATCATGCTCAGAAGAGTACCATTCCCCAACCTCAGGGCCGATCTGGAATAGTGTCCATGATGGATCGGTGAAGTAACTCCTCTGAGGGGACTTTTGGTGCTGACGTCGGCGCAGAACTTGATTTTCGAAGATGTCGAGAACATTCACCGCGACGCTGTGGTTAGCGGGTTCTATCACCGAGTGCAAGACAAGGTCTTTAATCAGTTCGTCGAAATCAGTGGTTTCCGCCTCGAGGACGAGTTGGTCTCTGATTTCAGGCCAGTTGAACAAATCAATACCCCAAAAGTGCGTGGGGTTTTTGGATTGTAGTGGTGTTGGACGGAATGGAAGCGGAACCGAATTTCTTGACTCGATTCCGAGACGCCAACTGATGACTCTTTCGATATACTTAGCCCCATTCTATTATTCACATTAGCTTGGGAGTCATTGTTGGTGATTCATCTGGTCTTACCACTCCATAGGCATACGATTCCAGTCCTGCGCAGCGCATGGAGAAACGCACAGCAGTCTTGATTATCTTATCGGCCATATCGCTATGATTTCCAGCGTCGCGCAGGTTATCCAGATGTCGACGACAAGCACCAAGGAGCCTAGAGCCAAAGATAGACATTGACGTGATACTGAGCTGGTTTGGGACGAACAAAAGGGATCTTGGGGATAAAGAAGACATGGCTGGATCTAAGAAGGTGTCCCCAGGCTGCATTGTGCTTGGGGTTAATGCTTCGTGTTGTTCCTGGCCCGCTGTTGATAGATCTAAAAGAAACGACGCGTCTTTGAATATGTCTGTATGAGTGACTTGCTCCTGGATGTCTTGGAAAGACTGATTGTTGATCGACGGATTGAGAGTAGATGGTGTTTCGTGATTGACTAATTCCGTCATCGGTGCAGATGTCTGTGCTTCCAGGTTTTCAGCATCTCTCCTTCGAAATATAGAATCGAAAACCTCATCATCTAATACCAGTGTCAGCTACACCCCTACGGGACAGGTGCGAAAGGGACACCCACCAGCCGCAGCAGTAGCAGCTTGACCGAAACTGAGTAACTTCTTACGCAGCCTCAGCAAGGCATCCTCCAACTTCCGGTTCTCGGCTATCAGCTTAAGATGCGCATCGAGAAGAACAGAGTACCGATCTTGAGGGTCTGAGCCTGTCGCTACCTTCTGCAACAGCTCAATCGTCTCCTCCAGGTTACGGATGTAGGTGATGTTCTTTTCGCGCAGACACTGTTGCGATATGCGGTTCTGTGCTCTTTTGCGCTCGGATGGATCAAGGGCGTTGGCAGCCTTTCGTTTGGTTGGAGGCATGACTTGGGTTGACGAAATGAGGTGATAAGTCCTTGATAAGATTGGTCTGTGGGGGCGGAGCTGGTCTTTATGGTTGCATCAAAGACAAGGGTTACGGGCTTTCGGGGCGCCAGGATCCCCGAGTTCCCAGGATTCCCCTCAGTAGCCTCGAGCTAAACTGAGATCTTCCCCACAAACTACGGTTTTTCCTCCTCGGTTATTCCTATCATTCTCTTACTCGAGGATGATTAAATTGTTACGAGTGGCAATTTCTTGTTCTCCTCTCGGCCTGGTAAATCATAAATTCCGTCTATCTCAAGTTCAAAATAATACATCTACCTACTACCCTTGGTATAAAGACAAGTACAGGTAAAGCCCACGATCAAGCAAACGTCTGCATGACCTCGTCTCTATGCTTCTCAAGATAGTCCGAGAATTTGGTCAGGCGGATCGGATATTTCTCCAACTCCTCAAAGTCGACTTGATATCCAACTTCATTCGCCCACAACTCGGCATGGATCTTCGGGTTGCTCAATGCAGCATCTTTCGCTTCCTGCTCATCATAGAACTCAAGCCCAATTTCTACCCCGCTGACTCGGCTCAACTCCTGCACAATCTGAGCCGGCGTAAGAGACTCGACACCCAAATCTATCTCATGCTTGTTGTAAGACAGTGGTTCAGTAATTGCTGCTGCCGCAAATTTGCCAACGTCGCTTGGATCAACCACTGTCATCGCAGTCTCGGGCTTATATGCAGACAGAAAGGCTCGTCTCTGGCCTAATTCGGGAAACATGTAAGATGCCGTTGGTTGATGATAGTTGTTCATGAGAAAAGCCGGCCGCAGAATCGTCCAGTATTTAATGGCAGATTCTCGTACCATAGACTCGATCTGGGCTTTGCTCAGCCAGTACCACGCCATGGGGTAGTCTGGTCCCCAGTTCGGAAACTCTTCATGTCTTCCAGTCATCGTGACGCTGGAATAGACTATGCTGGTGACTGTTCCGGACTCAGCAGCAGCGTCGATGATATTCTTTGCATGAACTACCTCCAGGTTGGTGTCAGACAACACCGGCAATACGTTGAGAAATACGGCAGTGGCTCCTTTGACCGCAGCCTTGAGTGAGGATATGTCATCGAAGCTGCCGGGGAACAACTGCGCTCCGAGACGCTGGAGCTCGATCGCGGACTTGAATGAAGGGTCTCTAACAAGTGCATGAACTTTGACGCCAGCGTTTAGGAGTTCTCGAGCAGTGGCGCCGCCCTGATTGCCAGTTGCGCCAGTGACAAATGCAATAGTCTGGGACATGATCGGGAAGCAAAAGGTAAAGTTTTGGGGCAAATGAAGTGATGGAGCAACGAGTGATTTAAATCACAAGTGATAATTTTTAGGATTTTCTGAAAACGTATTATTGAAGGAGAACTGACATGGTTTAAATACTTGGACTCAACAGACCTCTACTGTGAATGATGTCCACCTAGACAAAAGAGGAATACACCTCGATGACGTGGATTTCCGACGAGATCTCTGGAACGATTACAAATACTAGGGCATCTACGTAGACATACAAGCCATTTACTCGTCAGTGGTCTGAATTCTTGTTAGAAATGATTCTTTTTTCTACTATCACGTTAGATGGCGCGGTGTGGACTTGCGGATGCGTTAAAGGCGGACTTGGCTATTCCGTATTCAGTAACCAGCTCGACACAATTTCGAGGCTAGTCCTGGTTCAGTATAGAAGATTACAAAGCATGCAAGACTACGGGCATCACATAATTACGACGCTACTAGAACAACGACTCGAAATCATGACGTTTCACAAATGAAGGGGTGAGCAACATGGTCTATTGCGGTAAGCCCAGCAGAGCCTGCTCGGAATGTCGAGTCAAGAGGAGAAAGGTATGTATCCCAGTCGTCCTATCCCAAGAGATCCTAGCGTGTTAACAGATCTGGGGGCGAAGTGTGACTTGTCGAGACCTGCATGTCGTCAATGTCGCAGGGCCGGTTCCAGATGTGCTGGGTATCGAGTGGAGGAGTCTGTTATCTTTAGAGATCAAACTGCCGAAACTTTGGGCAAGGTGTCAGTCTTTTCAACCCTAAAATTACCTAATGGCAACCAGGATGTTTTGGTAAGACCTAGGCTATCCCAACAGGCCAAAGTCCACCATTCGCAAGATATCTCCAGCCATTATCCGTGGTTCAGACTTGAGGTTACGCCGGAAGACCAAGCCTTACATTTCTTTTTTCACCACTATGTTCTGCCTGAGTCTGGGCGGTCCCCTACTCATCCCGACTGTCACGGCATCATTCACAAACGAGCGATAGAACCTGGATACTTGGCTAACCTCATCAACGCTGTCGGACTGGCCGGTCTAGCGTATCTAAGGAACGCGCCCACGCTCATCAATTTAGCCAGACAGTCGTTTTCTCACGCACTTCGCGATATATGCGCTGCACTCATGGACCCCAGTGAAGCATCGTCCGACCAAATGTTAGTCGCTGTAATGCTTCTAGCGTTATACGAAGTAAGCCTTCTATCCCTTCCAGGACAACTCAGGCCAATTAATAACTTGAAACAGACTGTCGCGTTCAATTCTGATGGAGGTTTGAGTCCGTGGAGTAGACATGTAGATGGTGCCTTGGCATTGCTACAGCTCCGAGGAGCAGGCCAGCTGCGCAACAGGATCGGCCGGAGCATTTTTCACAGCTTGCGCTCTGAAATCGTAAGAGAACCTCAGAAAACACATTTCGGTTAATCTTCTGACTTTTCAATAGCTTATCAACTGCCTTCAGCGAAGGCTGCCGGTACCAAAAGTCCTCATAGACTTTATGGCCGAGGCTCGCAGCAATGAAACAGCACAAGAAGCCCCTGCGGCTCGGCTAGCAGACATTATTGTCAGCGTATGCGCCGCTTTACCCTCAGCCGAGGAAGACATCACGGACGAAGGGACTTTGTCTTCCCACGTTTCAAGACTATTGTCGATCGATGCAAATCTCAAGGACTGGGCCCAAACACTCCTAACCGAATATGGGTACAAGATCCGAACCAAGTCAATGGATCTCGATGAAGCGGAAGTGTTCATGGGACGACATGACATATATTCCAGCGTGGAGATTGCCAACACGTGGAACTTGCAGCGCTGTGTGCGTATTATTGTACGTCAAGCACTCGTTGAAACCTTATCGAAATACTTCCCCATCCCGTATTCGCCATCTTTCTCTACATCATACAGAGACCTACTCCAGACTTCAACTATAGTCATAAAAGACACCTCTAGTGATATATGCTGCAGCATTTCATATATCTTGCATGCCTTTGATGAGACAGGTAAATCGAGCGACCTGCGGGCTGCTCATGCTGTGCATCTTTTATGGCCACTCTATATCGCCGGAACAACACATAATGCCAATGACGCTTTACGGTATCGGATTATATCAACGATGGAAGATATCAAGGATGCTGCTGGTATTCAAGAGGCAGAGCGTATAGCCCTAGCTGTACAACAACGAGGCCCGGAGTTAAGATGCCAAAATAACATCACGAACCAGACGGATGATGATATCTGGATTCGATCGTAGAACCAGTTTCAGTAACCTGACATGTTAATGATAGGTCTCGATAAACAACCTGGAGCAAAAAGAATATGGTTTAATTTCAGAGTGAAAAGAGGGGGTAGAACTCTTTATCCACTAGTGTAAATAACCTGTCCAACTGTCCAAACTAAACCTCTGTGTTTTTATATTGCCTTCTCGCCACATACCTTGTCAATAATTGTATCTTTCTGAGATTTCCTGTTTTTCTTAGTTTAGAAGGACGTTCTTTTTCGTTTACAGGGTGTTATTAGAACATTAAGTTGCAATTTGGAAGGCAGGAAGTATTCAGATTTCATTCGGCGTGAGTCACACTCTGTACATCAATAATGCTTGGGCCCACACTGCCGACTGCCACAATCCAGTTCATCTGTTCACGACCAGGCTGTTCCTCTTGTCATGCATCGCACAACACGTATTTACCAGAACAGGACCAAATCAAATCATGTAAGGGGCCACAAATCTGGCAAACACGGAATTCCTTTGTTAGAACATTGTCCGATGATGTGGATGGTCAGCCGCCACATACTAATGGAGGGGACGTGTACAAAGAAACAATTCCCAGTGTTCCAACCGCCAGAAGGCCAACATGCAGCCAAGACTACACTTGAAATTTCGCGAATGCCGTGTTCATTATGCTTACGATTTCTCGGAACTATTTTTGGACCTGTTAGCCACTATCGTGAGATACGCGTTTCCATAGACGTCACACATTCGAGCTGACCTACGAACCCAAGCATCATTAGAATCCTGAATAATGCAGAGACTGTCAATCTACAGTTATGGCATTTCCAGTTTCTGTGCCAGCCTAAACGCATCCCGGAAACCTCTTGGAAAACCGTCGATTGAAATGGCGCTAAACAACTGATGGGATGTATTGGTGTTCAGTGTAAGAGGCTGGACCGACCCCCATCAATGACTGAGAGCAGCTTACTTTGTATCTGCAGGTTCATAGGTGCAGAGAGTGGCCTTTTTTATCGTTTCGTCGTATTTTAGTGATCTTGTTGGGAATAGTTGAGACACATGTCGATGTCCATGGTGAGATGTCCACTCTAATGGCCATCTTCCGATTGTAGTGATGGTGGAATCTTTCGTCTCTTAAGCACATCTGATACGGTGTTCTATATAATCTTTCATGAGTCAATGAAAGGTTAAATGCCATATCACTCATCATACTCACCTTGATCAACAGCAAAGCCAATCGCTCCCAGGAGAGCATGTATGCTGAACTCATCTTCCTTATAAGCCACAACCTGCATCCCTTACTTATTCTTTTGACCATATAGTGCAAAATCGTACGACATTACATCTGATGAGCAAGCGGATGTCTGTTCGAACTGATTAAGTTTACTCAAAGTAGGTGTTATTGTATGATAAATACCTCGACACAGATCGCATGTTGAGGAGCTTCTCTGCAGGTCTTGTAATCCCTCATGAAACGGGATAAGATGCGCCCCTGGAATTTGACTCAAGAAATCACGTGACATATAGGTAAACATATTTTTTAACTGAGCAGGTCCCTCGAAGCTACCGTAGTATTTGTCCATTTTACAACTCAAGATATCGACAGATCAAGGCCGGCACAAAGTCAACAAAGCATTTTTCGTAAGGACTGAAGCAACTTTCGAATCGATTGGTTGGTGTTTCTTGGAAGACGCCTTATGATCTAAGTTAGAATGCCTGCTTGTGTCCTCTGAAGGTTTCATCAGGCCACGGTCAATTGAAAGGTTTAATTTCAAGAGTCACGTGCTAAGACTCTGGAATTATTGCTGGCAAAAACACCTCACTACTTCTGAGTTAATACTTCTAAGGATAACATTTGAGGAGACGTTGAAGTTATAAATTCATCATTCATCCAAGCCCATTAATTTAATCAAGATGTTACCTAGGTACTAACTGTCCAAGAGGCGCCAACTAAATCAGCCTCGTAGGGCTGACATCAATGGTGAATGGCGGGGTTAGGCAACCTTGAACGTGAAAACTATTTTCATCAAACAACTCAATTTCGCAACAATCTCGCCATACAGGTCTCTGTATTCAACTCAGCCCTCTATTCAATCACAACCATGTCTAGCTCAAAGAAATCAAGTCGAGGAACCTCTGTAGCAAACGAGTTCAACCAAGCCCTTCAGGAAACCCCCGCATTTGAACCAATGCGATACACTGCAAACTATGTAAGGATGGCACAGGTAACATGATCATCGTCCAGGAACAAAAAGCATATTCTAACACATTATCAGCTTGAAATGAGTGCCTCTGAGCTTCAAGCTCTCATGGCTGGGCTTAAAGAGGCAGGGAAACTCTTGCCTGAGAATTTTGATCCAGATAAGGAGTCGTGGCCACCGGAGGCAGAAGAGCTTAATCAAAGGATGGAAGAAATGTTGAAGAGTTATGATAATCTTGCCGGGTGCTTTAAACAATTTGTGCAAAGTGCACAGGCTGCAGGTGCTATGGGTGTTAAGCGCCAGCAGTGATCTTGTGTAGGAAATATGGCTGGGTTACTGGTGTTGCCAAATTAAGATGATTATCGGGTTTCCTTGAAATTATGTTATTAAATATCTGATTTGATGAGTGATGGAGTGCAACACGTTACCAACAACAGACAACAAAACTTTCGTCTGAGCTCTTATGGCGCCCTCCTTGATCTCTCTGGAATACTAACAGAGCCACTGGGAAGAAAGCCTTGCATCTCCGAGAAGAATAGGCATCCTGTAAAATTCACAGCACCAACTCCAACCCCACCAACAGTCGCTTCTTCGCCTTCGAGAGCTAAGGGCTCCTGTAATTACAGGGCACTTATAGCGCACCTCCACTAATTCCACAAGCTATCTACCAACATATAACGCAGTTCAGGATAGCTATTCCAAAGAAAAGAAAGCCAGTCGCATAAAATAGAAATTCAACTCTATCGTTGATTTAACTTATGCGTGTTTAAGGAAATGTTCCCCATAGACTGCCTCTTGTATTTCTTCAGTTCACCTAAGGATGATACGTGATCTCTTATCTCTTATCTTATCTTATCGCGTCCCATCTTAAGATCGAGCCTCTTAATATGATGGTCCTCGCCTCAGCTGTTTCATCTTAGCCTAGTATTTGAATCTCTCTCAAAACTAAGATCTCATACTCGCTTCGATGTAGCTTGTAATATAATTCGCTCTGCTTTTTAATGTTGTTAAAAGACACCGTTTTCAATGTTAGCGGACCGCTGCTATCGAGTCTCACGGCTGCTGAGTCGGGAGAATGTCAAGTGAGCATGTTGCGCGTTTCGGTAGACTCTAGGCTTCCGTTGACCGGGAAGGCAGAGCGAAGCACATAGTCACACGGGAGAAGCGTTTCTCAGAGACAAAGAGGCAGAAATGCCAGGTAGAGTGGCCATCGCGCTAGATTGAATCTGGTAGTTGACGGTACCCAGGCTTTCAATCAGATAGATTGAGGTAAGGAGGACAATAGGATCCAAGAGTCAGTCCTCAGTCCAGGGCAACAGTGAGCGACATGCCGAATAAGTTATATTAGTCAGGCAGCGACGTGCTCAGCTAACCAAGGCCAAATGCTCAGCTTCCTCTGCCTTGCTAATGACGTTGTGGAACGGACATCAATCTTGTGACACTTGCTGATGCAAATATAGGTCCTCATGACACTCAGGGACAGATGCGACTAACCGATGACGCCTGGTGTTGGACCAGCTCTCCCTGCACGTCCCGGGTCTTTGGGTCTTGGAACCTGAGCTACATCAGGCGGAATTGAGACACTTGAAAGCCCATTCATGTTAGTAGGTCCGTATTCCCTTCCCTTACTCTTCACCCACAACTTCAGGTCTCGGAGATCAGCGAGGTTTGTTCCCAGTTGTTTGTGCATGCGTTCGATTCTTTCACTTGCCAGTCCTGGCTGCATGGACGTCGAGCCAAGTAGCAAACAACGCCTGGACATACCAGATCAACACTGAAACCTCAAATCTCACCATCGGAATTCCGAATAGTCTCGAGGACAAAGAGAGAACAGGAATCACTGTGATTCATGACCATCCCTTCTGGGAATACTTCTTTTCGGGGCTGATTGAAGGAACAAACTTGCCTTTGTCACCATCGCGCATCGACCCCTCTGTCTTTCCACTAACAAGCAAGGTGGCGACGTCTTACCAACGCCATCACGGGCTGTGGCCAACAAAGAGTATCATGTTTGCTCGAACCATACCGTCTCGTGGGAAATGAAGATGGTGTTCTTCCGGCAAGTCCGAGATGCGCTAAGAGCTCGACAATATGAGTGGCTTGTACCATTAATAGAGGTCGTAGGCAGCAGTACAAGAGGACCGCACAGCGAAGTCATCGGAATCGCCGGTGTCGCTGCTTTGCTTATAAATACCCCAGGTTAATCGTGTTTCAAAATCTCTTAACTGCTACCATCAGCCAACCGCAAGCTTCACATCGCCCTCATTCACTTGCATTCAACGTTTCAAGCTATCACCTACTTCACAACAGAGTTCCTCATCTTTTCCCATCATGGCTGAAAAGACCAACAAGAACGAGTTCCCTATTGAGGAGATTGACGACAACTCCTGGATGACCGGTCAGGTTGTCATTTCTCGCCATGCTTCTAAGCCAGATGGCCCATGCTGGGATGATGGCAAAGGCGCCTTCTTTACCATCTCCGAGGCCCCGAGCCCAAAGCCCTCGACCCGGCCTCTCTCTGATTCTTGCCCCATCGTCGAACTGTCCTGTGGACCCATATATACACTCGCAGGCAATTTTCAGGTTGGCCACGCCTATCTGACGATTAATCCCAACATAGGAACCCCCGAGCACATTACTCTGGAAAAGCTCGCCGAGATGGACCTTTCGTTCAAGGTCCCAAAGGTCTACTACCACGGAGTCCACAGTGACAGATATTATCTGGTCTGCAGCTCATTCCCGTCGGGTCGCGAATTGCTGTACGCCTGGCTCGAGACTGATGATCACGATACCAGGTCACTTTGGGTGGCACAGATTGCTGACGCCTGCCTGGAATTGTCCAAATTCCGCGGCAGCGCTATCACTGCTATCGACGGTGGCATTCTAAATGACCATATGTTGACGCGAGAGGTTGGATTAGCTAGCGACATGGACTATAAACCCGAGAAGCTGCGCGAAAATTGTTCAGAAATTGGTCTCGACTGCTCTGAGCTCGCGTTTGCCTTCAACAACATCCAGCCACTTGCATTCACGGTCAACAACGAGGGTCTGGTAGGTATCAGGTCCTGGAGTCATGCTGGTTTTGTCCCCAGGGACTGGATCGGAACAAAGGTGCGCACGAACGATTTGATGGAGTCGGCCGATATATGTAATAAGCTGTGGACGAAGGAGGATAAGGCTTATTGGTCTTACTACATAGGGGTGGCTCTCAAGGAGAAAGGCTTCAAGGAGTTCTGGCACGAATTCGCCACCTGGAATTCCAAGAATGTCGAACGACACATGGAAAAGATTGGAAAGGCTTGAGATAATTATGATTGAGGAAATTTTAGTTTGGTTAAGAGGGGTTTTTGCCTGAAGGTTTTCCCCACAAATACAATGATATTCTACGAAGGCTAAGCATCTTGAACTAGCTAAGATGAGGTGATTGGTGAAGTGAGATGAATTTAACAGATGATTTACGATAAGGTAGATAAGAAAAACCATACCAGGATGAGCATCGCCAAATCGATCCGGATTATATATCTTCCGATTCATTGAGATATGATACTGTGTGCTTGCTTATTGGTCGAAAAAGTGAACTCCCTCTATTGATGAATTTAAAGTCTGTGCAAATCGGTGTCGTGATTGAACTTCAGCGGATCGGCTAATGAAAGGCATTCTTGGTATCTGCCCCTCCTTCCCTCTCTATCTTCCTCCCCCTCACCCTTTCTCCTCTAGTTTCTCCGGATATGAATCAGCTTGGCATCATACATAACGCTCATGGTTCAAGTTGCTGCCTCGTCCGTAGCGGAACCGGCGACGAAGCCAGCAACTAGAATTACGACGACAACCACGACCAGAGTAGCAAAACCTGTGTCGAGACCATTGTTGAAATCTGCGGTGGAAGCATCTGTTGAGACGACAGGGCCTGAGGAGGCGACTGGGCCGGCAGCGAGGCCACCTGTAGCATCGTTAGTTGGACCGTTACTATTCTGAGGATGTTGATGTCATGAATTACCCTGCCCGTGATTCTGGTCTCTTCCAGGCAATGACAAACCACAAAGCTTTCCATCCTTCTTCTTACGTTGGCAGGATGTTGCGCTGTTCATGTTGGTGTATCCGCAGTCGCATTTGCCTGAGGCATACACAGGGCCGGTGGGCTCTGTGTTGGGAGTGGGAGGTCGGGAAGCCATTGTTCGAGCAGCTGAGGAGTTTAAATGGGGTAATTTAAGTAGAGTAATCAATGTAGACCTTGGTGGGCGAGAGACTTTGCAAACTGTGTGAAATTAGGTAAAGGTAAGAGTCCTATTGAACTCTTTCGAAGAGAGAGCAGCGGGCTTTTATATCAAGGACAAAGCCCGGTTGGGTTTTCTGTCAATCCCGATCATTTCAAGCCTTTTCGGTCATATTTACCACTGCTGCATGCTATTTTCGTAAACGAACGCCAACAAAGAGCTCTCATGAGCTAAGTTGATTTCATGCCCTCCACAACTTCTCAGTGCAGGGTTTATGTAGGTCTGTTCTCTGGTCTAGATCATTAGCGATGTTCTTCACCGCAATGCGAAATCCAAACTTTCTTTATTCGGCAGCCAGGCGCAAGTTTGGTCTGCATAAATGGCACATGAGGGCAGGGGTGTTGTCAGGGCTGACGGGGGGAAACTTGCTTCCACCCGTCTTCCATGGGCATTCTACGCGCATGTCAGTGTGTGCTCCTGACATACGAGACGTCATGGGCGGTGTCGACCAACGCTCGTGGGCAATAGCTTCAGTCGGACGTTCATGGGGATTCAACACAGTGTTCATGTTGGGCCTATAGAGGGGCATGGTGGAAGCCACAAAGTTGTACAATCAGTTGAGCTTAGTTGTCGTTCAGTAGTAGCTAGTTGTATATGATATATGAGAAAACAAGCGTCAGAGAGACAGGACAGTATCGTATGCGACGGGCGAAAGCAGCAAGTGACGGCAGAGGAACTCTTGCTTCTCGCATGCCAAACCTGCGAATTATCGGTACCATGACATTTGATATGGTACAAAGAAATAAGCTCATCGCCGTCGTCATTCGGTATGTTGGCCAGGCCGTTTATTGCTCCAAAACTTCTGCCCAGAGCGAATGGCCCGTCGCAAATTGCTTATTCCCGCTTTGGCCGCCACCATGTTTCTCTGCTGGCTATGATGGGGGCGCATGGCTTGAGTATCGCCAGCCGCACACTTCTTTTTTTGGCTGATGCAATACCCTGATAACTTGCTTAACTGGCAAGCCACGTTTACTGAAGCGGCATGTTTGGCCATGAATTTTCGGCCTTTTGACTAAACCATGAGTGACAGTCAAGCCATGATGCTGAAGTGCAGGGATGATAGCTCTATGCAGAGCGATTCCCGCTCACTCTGAAGACCAGCCAGATCGGCTGACGGAGAGCTTGATGGGTAGGCTTACTCCTCTCTTCTGCTAGCCAGTATCCTGGGCCAATCGGGGGTTCCTTGGCACAGGAGGCTAACGTTGTTTGTAAAGGCTGCTCAGTTGAGCGGCGATCAGTTTGATCGCCAGGCACGCCGTCAGAGCTCCCCTAACTTTGGGCTGAATGGGATCTCCATGGTGGGGGTGGGGGAGCTACAGCTCCCCTCATTGCTCTGAGAAGTATGGATCGATGTACCTATTCTGCTCCGCAAACCCTGACATCTGTTCAAGCCGTCCACTTAACTACCTCTCTCAAAACGTTGGGGAGAAATGTGGCGTCTATTGACAGGGGCTATTCCGCTCTCCAGCGAAAGGAGTTGGCATATTTCTTGACCTCAAACGTACAATAGCAGGAGGCGGAGTCAATTAGTGTCGGCCTTTTCTGAACCGGAAAACCCCGACAGCAACCTCCCAGCTGGAAGAGACACGGGGAGAGCCAAAGAAACGGCTGCGTTGTGTCCCAGATTCAGCCCTAGCTCCGTTGTGAAGAGCTGGGGCGCTGCCAGTGCGTCATCCGTTTGATTGCCGGCATGGGTGACAGGGGGTTGTTGGGACCCAGCTGCAACACGGTTCCCGATCCCAGAGCAAAGGCACGCAGCTAAGCTTGAGCTATGGTAAGCCACGTTGAGTTACAACCGCTGCTGCGGTCGCAAGAAACTTGCGGTGACAGATGTCGGAGTTGCCGGTGCGCCCGATGGGCAGGTGAACCTCTTCATTCTTTGATCTGTAACTTATGAATGAGAAAATGAACTTGGCTCAAGCAAGCCACAGCTTTACGCTAACGCGACAGGGCGGAACGGAAGCTAGGGGATTGGTTACAACACCTAATCTCAAAGCGGCTCATGTTTTTGTCCCCTTGCGGACGACACATCTGGTGCCGTTGTTTCGTTTGGGCGACACAGTCACCGAACCAAACAAACAGGCCTCATTGGCTGAGCGAAAGCAAACTAACAGCAGTTATCGACGCCCGATAGGGGCCTCTGGACCCTGAACCAAATGAAGTCAGTCAATACCGTGCCAATAATGTATATTGTCACCCAACACTGATATTTCAACACTGTGTCGCTCTTGTGAACAAAGTGCATGACGTATTGCACTTGAAGTACCTGAGATACAGAGAATTTGATTGGAAGCTGTTCCCCGTGAGCGACAACGATTTCCACGGTCAATCAAGCCACGGGTCGTTGGACTACTGGCATTAAGGACTTCTCCTTTTGTGAGATCAACCCCTAATATTGAGGTAGCTCTGTTGACAAATTACATCGCTTTCAATCCCACTGAGATGCCTCCTTGAGTTTGGGATTGTGGCGTGGGGATTGGCAGCTCAATTGAACCAGGCCCGTGAAACACGTCTATCGTGCTTTCTGAAGATTTATTCATCGATTCATTTGGTCAGCCATTCCAACTCCCTGCAGTATAGAAGAGTTACTTGAGTATATTTTTTGTAATTCAATCTGGTTGCAGAACAGTGATTTTTTGACGAAGTACGAAGTCGGTCGTTTAGGAACCCCCACAGGCTGCTAGCTCTGCCGCGATGCAACGGCGCGCTTAATAAGGTTCACTAGTGCATTTCTGACAATGGATGTCTCACGCCGTTCCGCCCCCAGCAGACACAGCAGCCCCTCCCGCTACCGGCATCGTGGAATAAGCTCCATAACGGGAGACAGATCTTGATGGCGACTGTGCCGTGCGTGATCCCAACTCCGATCCAAAATCGCACAGACACGTGGAGCTTGGAGGCTTCCATTGAAAACACTGCACTGTTTCCATTCCCCCTTCAAAACGCGACAGACAGAAAATCCCCCATTGGCTGAACCATCCACCTGGGATAATCGATAAACGAATATGATCTCACAACGTCCAGCGCTGCTTCTGGAATCTTCAACACGGCCTGTTCCGCGTCTGTCCAAAACCTTTAAATGGGCAATCCACCGTGACGTGTTTTATTGACCTGTTGAGGCTGATGCACGTAACGGAAAAAGGCCGCCTCTTCTTCTTTCCCAGCGATAGCATTTCTGAGGTCCACTTGTATCAGCAAAAACATTACCGTGAGGCAGAAATGACTTCGTTGGGATGTAGGCGTGGCAGTTGCGAAAATATTAGTGAATATTTTAGTAGCTCATCGACTCGATGTTTCCGCCAAACATACATTTGAGATGATAAATTCAATGTAATTTGAACTTCATTACGATGGTTTCCTCACAACTGACCATGATAATGTGTCCTCAATAAAATTTGGCAATGAAGTCTTACCCGATGCCAGATTAGGCAATTCTCACTTACCGCCTTAGAACTGACTCTTTCCAAGTTCAAGGAATCAGTAAAAGGCATCAGTACCCTCGCAACGCATTTTAAGGATGACTCAAGCCTGAAAGTCTTCCTAATAATTGTTTTTCTACCCACTTATAATACTAGAGAAGGTGTCAGGTTCAAAACACAAGCATCAGAGTCCAAACTCTGGCTTCTTCAACGCGGCAAAAACTCATGTACTTAGACTTTTGGTGTGTTTTCTCCAAAACATCGGGTACCGATTTCTCTCGTGGCTAAATGCCGCACCGCCACATCAGGCTCCCGCGTCAAGGCACCAGCCTCATCCAAGCTCTCACCTCCAAACTGTCCTCAAGACCGCCTCTCCCAAAAGCCTCCCTACAACTACCTAACCCTCAGTCCCCCCCTTCCCTGCGCAACACCATCATAATGTCAAACTACTACTCATCGCAACAACCGCAATACCCCGCCGCCGGCGGCCCCAACGCCGCGCAGAACCTGCAGTTCTTCCCCTCCCAGTACACAAACCCAGGCTCCTCGACACCCCAGCAAGCAGCAGCCGCAGGCTACGGATACGGCAACCAGGGCGGCTATGGCGTCGGAGCCCCAGCGCAGAACTTTGCGGCTCCCGCTTTTGGTGCGCAGGGCGTCAGTGGAAGGATGGGCGAGCAGGGCGGGTTGAGGACTGGTTGGGTTGCGGCTTTCTCGTCGGAAGGGTATGATGGTGAACCGCCTCTGCTGGAGGAGCTGGGCGTTAACTTTGGACATATCCAGGCAAAGGTAAGTTTTCTTCTCAATTGATTGGGTGGTGGTGCTGATTTGTTCTAGACGCTCGCTGTGTTGAATCCCTTCCGACGTATCGACTCGCATATCATGGACGATTCCGACCTCGCGGGCCCCCTCATCTTCTTCCTCCTCTTCGGCTTCATCCTCCTCTTCTCAGGCCAAGTCCACTTCGGCTACATCTACGGCCTCGCCGCCCTAGGTTCCATATCCCTCCACCTGATCCTCTCCCTTATGTCGCCCTCCGACGCCAGCGATCCCCAAGTCAACAGCTATCCCCAATACAGCAGCGATCCATCCGCGCCTCAGCAACAACACGACGGTCAGCAGGGCGGCCACTTCTCCGCGACACTGACATACCCCCGCAGCGCGAGCGTTCTCGGATACTGCCTGCTACCGCTCGTGGCGACGAGCTTGTTCGGCATCGTGATGAGGATGGATACACCCGTTGGCATTGTCGCGACCACGGCGGCTATTCTCTGGTGCACTTACAGCGCGAGCGGGATGTTCTGCGCCGTGGGACAGATGAAGCGCATGCGAGGACTCGTTGCGTATCCCCTTGCGCTGTTCTATGTTGGATTCGGCATCATGGGTATTTTCAGCAGCCGAGGAAGTGGAACGTTCTCCAACGCTGCTGCTAAGCTCAACGCATAAAATGGGTAAACGACACGTTGCATAAATGGTTCCGACATGATGGGGAGTTTTTCTGCTTGCGGAAACTCGACGCTGTACATGATGACGCCCTCGCGGCGAAGATACGATGGAGGGGCGGTAGGCGTTCAGATGGCGAGACGCAAGTTACACATACGGGGATATGTTCCCTTGTACTAGAATAATTATTTTTGTATGTCACGATTAAAAAGAAGCAGAGACAGAAAGTTCAGGTTAGCGTTGAGACTCTTAAAAAAGCAAGTTTCAGATATGCAAAGACATCGTGACCATCTATATACCACAAACCAGCATGCAAAGGCATCGAAAAATTGTGCATCCTCCTTGATCATGAAAAACGTTGTTTCTTTTTAAACCGCACTCAGAATCCGCCCATCCGATTCATCATGCGTCCGCCGGCGTTAAAGTACAAATGTTGGAAAGCTGCCCCCAGCAGCGTAATTAAAATAGGGCTGATATGGAAAATCCCAGATTCCTCCGTCAATTCATTCCTCGTGTCAAAATCTAAGCGCCGTTGGTCTTGACGCCATTTGTGGGAGCATCGTCAGCGACGCCGAAGAGCACAGAGTATTGACCGCCTGCGCCGGCTCCAATAATCTTCTTGCCGCGGATGGCAGTGTTGTCGATAAGAGTGGGAGTGTGAATGTCGTCGATTGTGCCTTGGCCGGTTTGGTAGTTGCTGGAGAAGCCCCATGAGTAGACCTTGCCGTCGGAGGCGATGGCGAAGTTGTTGTCTGTACCGGCGGCGACACCGACGATGTCCTTGGCGTCTGTAAATATTGGTTAGCAGATGGATCGATATTCAGGATTATGAGTAACTTACCAGGCTGGACGGTAGGCTTGAAGAGAATACGAGCGTTGCCTCGCTCGTCGTAGATGGTGTTGTCCTCGGACAGCTTGTCAAACTCGAAGCCGACTTGGTAACCGTCGACACGACCCCAGGTCAAGAGATCGCCCTTATCGGAGCAAGCAAGTGAGTGATGCTCACCGCCATCGATTTCGGTAATGTTGTAGTCATCGAGGTATGTAAGCTTAGCAGGTCGAAGGATAACAGCATCGTCCTCGCCAGCATTCGACTCAACGCCGATCTCGCCAAAATTGTTAAGACCCCAACCATAGACCTGTCCGCTCTTGTCAATAGCAAAGCTGTGATACGAACCGCAAGCGATCTTGGCAATCTTGCCGCGGGGTAGACCGACACCCTGGGGAATGAGGGAGGACATCTTGTTGCGCTCGATGATACGGCGGCCGAGCTGGTTCTGTTGACCGCAGCCCCAGGCGACGACGTTGCCCTTGTGGTCGAGAGCGAGAATATGGTTGGAACCAGCGGAGAGGGACTTGATGTTCTTGAGATCGCGGAGCAAGAGGGGAGTAGACTGGACCTTGACGGTCTCTGAGAAGCCGAGGATGCCGTCGCTGGATCGGAAGGTTCCCCAACCGTAGACTCGACCATCTTCTGTGAGGGCGAAACTGGCGCTGTCGCTGGCGACAACCTGGACGAACTTGGTGCCGGGCGCGAAAAATTCGTCGGAAACAGCTGTTGGTGTGCTCTCCATGGGGTTAATACCAGTGTCATCCTCATCTTCCGAGTCAGAATCCTCTGGCTTGTCCATGTCACGAAGACCGCCATCCCAGTTTGTATCTCTTCCAAGCGCGCCCTGGTCATTGACGCCCCATGTCAAGATCTTGTTATCATGGGTCAACGCGACAGCGTGCATGCCACCGCAAGAAATCTGGACGACGCCGACATTGGCGGCGGAGAGGTTATCGTTAAGTCGGGGACGCTTGACATCAATTGGCTTCTTGTTGTTGACGCGCTTGCTTCCGAGACCAAGCTCACCGGAGGAGCCCTCGCCAAATACATACACATCGAGGATCTGAGTGGGCGCGTCGTTGAGCTTCTTTCCGATCGCAGGGAAGTCGGACTTCTTCTTGGGCTCGGCCTTTGACCCAACAGGACGGCCGGGTTTCTTGGCAGCGGGCTTCTCCTCCGCCTCTTCAGTCTTCGCTCGTGTCGTTGTCTTGGCCTTTGGAGCAGCGGCTTTGGTCTTGGGTGCGGGCTTGACAGCGGGCTTCACGACGCGTTCTGTGGTCTTGGACTTCTTTGTCTTGCGATCTTCCTCCTCCTGGGGCTCAGACTCTTCCTCGATCGCCTTGCGCTTCTTGGTGGCGCCATTCGTGGCAGCAGGTTCAGCCTTCTTGGCGGCGGCAGGTTTTGTAGTCTTAGTCTCCTTCTTCGCAGCGGCAGCAGCTGTTGTGGCCTTCTTGGCCGCTGCGGTCTTGGGAGCAGCAGCTGCTTTGGCTCGTGGCGCCATCGCGTAGGATTTGTGACGTGATGATTTGTTGTGTGTGACGCGCGACAGTTGTGCTTTTTTGCTCAGAGAAGTAGCTTGATCGGGGAGATTGAAAAGTGCAAAATTTGATGGAGTGATGTGTGTTGATGATAAGATTAAGCTTGGGAAGAGCGTAACAATGAAGAAAGTGGGTGGATTTTTCTGATGAACAATAGGGAACCAGGAAAAAAAAAGCTGATCTGACCGCGCTGGGGGCAGTGGCAGTGATCATTTGCGGGCTGGACAGGGGATGATGCCTGGATTGGGTGTCACCGCCCGGGAGCTGTCAGCCAGTTCCAATTGCGCTAGTGGTTTTTCTGCCGGACAAATCTCCCAGTTACGAGCCACAACAGCAGAGCTTTCAAAGGCGGTGAATCGAGAGCTGTGCAGTTGTTCATCTTATCAGCAGATACGCGATTTACTGTTGGTGATTGATGAAATGAACGTTGCATCGTTTTGAGCACAGACGCTGCAATAGTACTTCAATTATACGTCGCAACTTTATTGTCGTCCGATGTTGGACTGACATCTGATCTGACAAAATTTGGTTTCAACTGCGCGTTCTCGGAATGAACAATTGAACATCACCTCGACGCGTTTGCTTAGCGGCCAAAACATCCCGATGCGTCTGACTGGGAACGTATTGTAGTGCAGACCCTCACAATTTTTGTTTGTATCACACAATTGCACATTTCTATTCGTAAGTTGAATATCTTGAGTGTTGTTCATTTCTGTATTCGTATCTCAGGTATCTATCGCCTCGCCACCCAACCAGTACCATAACCGTTCCCCAACGCCATCCGAATGCAATGTTTTATTTTCTACGCCATTAAACCGTATTCATCGTCACCGATATCGTAAATTTATTTCTTGGTAGTGAAGTCGATCTCGTTGGCAGGGTTAAAGCCACCATCAGCAGCCTTCTCACAAGTGCAGCCACCTAAAAACCCCACAATTAGCAAGCAGTCGTCACAGGAACACTAAACACCACATACCAGCAGGACGAGATCCGCAAGCGCAGGTTGAACCGGTAGGTGTGACGTTCTCGGTAGCGGCGCGGTCGCATGTGCATTCACCGGCGGGTCGAGCGCGGCATGAGCATCGAGGACCGTTGACGGTGTTTTCGGAGGCGGCTTTGGAGCATGTGCATTGGAGAGCGGACTTTTGACCGCATGAGCATGTGGCTTTTTGAGCTGTGATGGTTGTTAGAAGAGTTGTGAATGGTAGGGGGGAGGGATGATGTCACGTACCACAGGCGCACTCGACGTTGTCGCCGGAGCGGCAGCAGGTAGCAGGAGTGTTGACGACCATTTTGAAGGTTTGGAGGTGTTGTTGAGTTGTTGGGAAGAGTTATTAAATTGGTGAGGGTATGAAGAGAAGTAATTGAATTGTGAGATGCTTGCTTGAGATGTCGAATCTTGGAAGCGGCTCTTGGTCTTATTTGTACTTGATCGCTTTCAAAGAGTTCGGCCCACTTTATCCAAAGCTTCACAGCTGCGGACCTGCGAGCTGGTAATCGCATTCGCTGTGATTGGTCAAGAGCTACTGACTCAGCTTTCCCAGCCAATGAGCGATTGCTTATTCTTTTTTTACTCGATTGTCGCCTCCCAGAACATGCCATGCTGATACAGACCATGTCATGCGTCTGTCAGCTAACGAGCTAGACCAACTAAACGAGCCTCAGCATTTTCGCTTTGTCCGTCATTGGTTCTTCAAGTCTTGTATTGTCAGCAACGGATAACATTTCTCTGTTGTGTCTAGATAAATGTAAGGCCGTTATTATAATAGTCTCTTTGGCAATAAATATGCTCCCAAGTATTACTGATCATAGCTCAATTGATGTATACAGTGTAAATAACTACTCATAGTTGAATCATCTATCAGTTGTGATCACTCACCGATCAAGACCAGGTCCTTCATCGTTACACAGCGCCACTGCCGTTGTCAATGCGCTTTACTCCGCGTCGGCTGTCTCCGGTCGGTTGTTGATGAGGTCCCTGCAAGCCACCGTTGCCAAAACAGAGAACTGATAAAAGAAAATAAGCGCAGGTACTCTGTAAGAAAAGTAACATGAACTGAGATGGCTTGCAGCCATCCGACACTCCCATGGGCGTCAACCGCGCCCTGGCGTGGATGGAAGCTTTCTTAATAAGCATTTCAACTACATCTCTATCTTAATATTACAGTTAAGCTCGATAAATGCTAAGCCATTTTACTAAATAATAAAACTTTAAATTTAAATAAAATAATATTAAATATTTTATTACTAGTATTTAGTAATTATTAAGTTTAAATAAATACTTCTATATAATAAATATCTAACTTAAATAATATCTATAGGGTAATTATTTCTACCTCTGCTAGTGTGTCTTTGTGCGCCACTGATAGAATTCAATTTTGAGCGATTAGTCATCGATCAACGGTCCTATAGTTTAGTGGTAATGACGTCGGATTTTGATACCCTCAAAAGCCTTCCGAAGACCCCGGTTCGAACCCGGGTAGGACCTCGCCTTTTTGTCTTGCCCGGCATATGCCATCCATCACTCCCTATTTTCCAACTCATTGAATGGCTGGATTTTGCATTTTTTTTTTGTTTCTGTGATTACTTGGTCTTTACGCTACTTGTTGTGTAGCAAATAAGATATGCAATGCGCATAACCTGCAGCCGACGTCGGCCGGACAATTAACTGATCACTACTGTTCTTGCGACGTCGCACGGAAATGATGACGGTGTCTGAATCACTTTAAAATTGATATAAATGCATACAAGTTCAAGTGTGTCACTCTAGTTGCCGTCATTTGTGTCTCTGTTAAATGTCTTTGTCTTGCTTAAGTCAACTGTCTCCTGGTTGGATTACTTTTGTGGGGACATTTGATGTTAGCCAACCTCCACCTCTTGTCCATTAACTTACCATTGTTCCCTGTCTCTTCACATTTCATTTCGAGACACAATGTCAGTTCCCAGCCCATCTGATATAAGCGAATCCACCATTGTGGTCATTGGGTATGCTCTCACCATTAATCCCGGCCTAGGATCCTGCTAACAGTAGCGTTTCAGTGCTGGCATCATCGGTCTTACCAGCGCTCTCAAGATCCAACAACTAATCGCCGACTCACCATCAACATCAGTCCTCCTCGTCGCAAAAGAATGGCCAACTTCAATCCCCGGCGCACCAACAACTCACTCAGCAGACTATGCTTCCATGTGGGCTGGCGCTCACATCCGACCCATCCCAGCTTCTACGCCACAGTTACGTCGTGAAGCCAAGTGGGTGAAACACACTGTCGCTGAGCTTGAGAAACACCGGCAGAGTGAACCTTGGGTTGGGATCAGACGTCTTCCAGGTATTGAGTATCTTGAGGACCCGTCACCTGAGTACCTGAAGCAAGATGCTCAGAGCTTTGCTAACGAGACTGGACTGCCCGGATATCGGAAATATGAAACCCATGAACTACCTGAGAATGTAAAGTTGGGGTTTGAGTATGAAACTTATTGTATTCATGCCCCGTTATACACCGCTAGCTTGCTGCGCAAGTTTATCATTCAAGGTGGAAGGACACTGCAGAGGGATTTGAAGAGTGAATGGGAGGCTTTTATCCTCGCACCTAGTGTCAAACTAGTCGTGAATGCGAGTGGAATGGGTTTTGGGGATAAGAAGTGTTTCCCAATCAGAGGTACGACAAGCATTCATGACCATAGATAACAGCTGACAAGAACCAGGCCAGACAGTGCTAACCAACCTCACCGCCGCCGACAAAACCATCACAACTCAGAAGAAAGACGGCACTTGGAGCTTTATAATTCCTCGTTCTTTTAATGGAGGAACAGTCATTGGCGGTACCAAAGAAGCCGGAAACTGGCAGCTCGAACCATCAGAGGAAACACGTGCTCAGCTACTGAATGCTGCTCAGTCAATCATACCACAAGCATGCGACAAGAGTCAGACGCTTGAGACGATAAAGGTAATTAAAGATGTTGTTGGAAGAAGACCAGCTCGCGAGGGTGGCATGAGAGTTGAGACTGAAGCTAGGGATACTACATGGGGTGTTAAGCATGTGGTTCATGTCTATGGCGCTGGCGGACGAGGATTTGAAATGTCTTGGGGTGTGGCTAGTGACGTGGTTGAACTGGTAAGGGAGATATTGATATTGAAGCCTAGTGCTCGACCTAAGCTCTAGAGTTCAATGTTCTAAAAAGAGAATATTAATATTTAATTATTACTGTTTTATAGTTAAAAGCTTGAGCTTACCTTAAGTATAGCCTACAGATATTTTGCTTCAGTTTTAATAACTTATTTAAGGATTTTAAAAATGTTTTTATTATTAAAATATAAGTAATAACTAAATCTTTTACTTTTTAAGTTTTAAAAGTTAATAATAGTATAATAGTATTATAATAAAATTACTGGTTTTAATAAAACTATAAGTACTTAAAATATATATACCCTTGCCCCCAGAACAGATGCATATGTATATAAAGACTTAACTATCATAACTGTGCCAGTAGAATCAGTACTAAGTATCCCAATGCTGACTTCATACATGTAAAGATAGAGACACTGCCCAAGTAAATTTGGTGACATAATCAACCATCGCTGTCTCGAATACCTAATTAATCGTTCAAATTTTCACAGTCGCTTGCGTCCTTGGTGTCCTCCAATACACTTTTAGCCTTCTGCTCTCCAATGACGTCTATTGGCCATTGAATGAGCTCCTCCCTCAGGGAACCCCTGATGCGATTTGTAATAAGCTTCATCAATGCATCACTCCAACCTATGAACATCCAGTGGTTGGGCTCACGAGACTGGAGAAGAACGCAGTAATATGATAGTATGACCAGTGCCAGAGGCTTCTCCTGCCGCAAGAAATCAAGATACAAAGCCGGTAGCTTCATAGGCCAGCTAAAGATGACTCTCATCTCAAGCGTCGGAATCATCCTTGAAGAGCCCATTACTGTTGCAATGGCCTGGATGAATACCGCGACCGCTTCTACCAAAATCCGCCTCTCCTCGTCATCGATGGTGGGCGTTTGATTTTCTACAAACGACAAGAGCTCGCCAAGTCGGAGGGCAAGCTCTCCGAGGATGCTAGGACGTTGAGGCGACTCACAAGAGCACCCACTCAGCAACGTCTTGAGCGGCCCATTCCGTATGGCGTCGTCCGACGACGTCAGGATAGTGTGCATGCCGCGCATTAGTCTAAATATGCCTGTGAGACTCTCTATCGGCTGGAATGAATCGTTGAACCTGTCGCAGCTGGGGAGCATACCAAACCCGCTGACGGCGACGAAAAGCGAGCTGGCATACAGGGCGTGGCACGAGTCTGGCTCGAGAGACTTTTTCAGCATCTCATTAATAGTCTTGATGGCGACATCCTGGTGTTGGGATACCTGGATGAGATACCTGTGGCGGAGATCTGAGCGGAGGTATGCTAGATGCAAAGCTGAGAAGGCGAGAATCTGGTGCATGAGGAATGGTTGAGACATAGCCTCTGATGGCACGTCGTTCTGTAGCGCTGTGAAGGCATGGCAGCACAGTGAGCCGATAGTACGGTAGGCGTGGACGGTGTAGTGGTGGATAAGCTCAATGTTCGATATCCAGTCGGGGATGTCGGGGTTTCGATGGGCAAGGAGCTCGGGAGAACGGGAGAAGGGCTCGCATGCGCGTTCTGGTGGTAGGTTACTAGAGAAATTGTGGCTATGAATCTGGAAGGGAATGAGCACGTGGGATAATTTGGGACATCTAAAGGGTTCCTCACCATTTTGTTTGCAGCTGGCTCTCCTCGGTTTCCTGCTGTGACTTCAGCGATGACTAACTGGAGGCTGCATTGCACTCGGTGTCTACAGCATGCTGAACAAGGGACCTTCTCGTCACACTATGAAGGTCGACATTAGCCATACTTCGACTTAGGTGACTCTCTGAGCTATGAGGGCAACCTTTTATCGGGTCTTTCTTACCTTTACTCTCCTTTGTTTGCATCTCACACACCCTTTTCGGGACTTCTTATATCCGAGTTTTTTCATGATTAACGATCTAGTGCAGTCCGACTCTACGGAGGTCAAAGCAAAACTAAAGGCATAAGAGACCACCGAGAGCTCAAGTTTGCGGATGCACCAATGATACTTGTTTTCGGCCGGGGCTCGCAACTTGGTGCCATTTGATCCGACGTACGTTATCAGTCTAAGCCACAGAATATGTTTCGGCAGGATCAAAAGTTTAATAAGGAATGCCGGGAGAGGGATCTAGCCAGATAGTTAATTAATGGCGCGGCCAATTATGATGAGTTACGAAAACGAGGAGCCACTCTCCTGCAGCCAATAATTAATAATGGTTACGCGTTGGCTGGCAATAGGTTAGCGCAGTCTCTGCATCTGCGAATTGAATTCAAATCCGATAACGAGATTGGCCCATTTTTGATCTTAGGTAGGGCATGGTCTGTGCCAACCTGCAACGGGTCTTTAAGCATTTGCCGAAGTCGTCTACCAGCTATGCTCGTTATCGCTTTTACATCCCATTTGATAGACGATTACTTATGAAGTTTGACTCCCTAGAATATAAGCCATGACTGGTCCTGCTTTTGAATTAGAGAAGAACAGACCAAGACAGTTCACACAACATAGCAAAATAAGCACGCTTTTCTCAATAACGACACGAGACTCTCCATCATTAATCAACCGCCTAGCCAAACCGTCAACATGGCTGAGGAAAACGAACGATACAAGTATGACCCGTCCATGGCGGCTGCAGTCATCTTCGTTGTATCTTTCTCACTGTCAGGGCTCTACCACGTTTTTCAAGTCATCAAGTTTAGGTCATGGTACTTCATCCCATTCGTCGTCGGTTGTGCTAGTAAGTAAAACACTCTTTTAGGGAGAGATTCTTGAATTGACCAGATGTAGTTGAAGCGATCGGATATGCGGCCCGAGCTATCAATGCAAGTGAGGAGGCCGGGCAATGGACCGAGGGTCCGTACCTCATCCAGGCTCTCCTCCTGTTGCTGGGTCCTCCCTTCTTCGCCGCCTCCATCTATATGGTCCTTGGACGGCTCATCAGGCTCTTGAATGCAGAGAAGTATTCGATGATCAGGCTCAAATGGCTGACAAAGATCTTTCTCTTTGGTGATGTTGCCTCCATCGTGGCTCAAGGGATCGGTAAGTTGCCGTTTGTTTCATACTGGCTGCGCCATACCAACTAACAAATCCAGGGGGTGGCATGCTTGCCGGAGCCGAGACCAAGTCCGACAGCGATAGAGGCCAGGCAATCATTATCGCTGGTCTTTTCATACAGCTCATATTCTTTGGGGGATTTATGGTCGTCGCTGTGGTCTTTCATCGGCGTTTCCACCGCAACCCAATCGACGCAAGCCTCAAGATACAGCCACCCTGGAAGAAGCTTCTAGTAGTACTCTATTCCGCCAGTTTGCTCATCATGATACGGTCTGTGTTCCGTGTCATCGAGTACATCATGGGTGAGGACGGCGAGCTCATGGCTCATGAGGCATACTTGTATATCTTTGACGGAACGCTTATGCTTGCCGTGACGGCGATCTTCAACATATTCCACCCTTCCGCTGTCATTAACAATCAGAGCATGCAGAGGATCGATGGCTCGGACCAGGAGAACCAGCTGCAGTCGTTAAATGGCCTTTCTCACTAAGGGGTACGACTCTTTGCAACACCGCATATCGTCCAATGGACTTAGTAGTAGGAAACCGTGAATTCTCAGAGGATTGGGGTATCATAAGGCTATTCTCGATTTATATGTTTATATAAGTGTGGTGACTGTCAATTAGAAATGGTACAATCAACATAGGCAATTTTAAATTTAAATACGCAAGTATTTATCTCATGTTGAGTCACCGGGGTACGGCTAGGGTGAGACGAGAAATTCCCATAATTGCCATGCTAATAAAAGAACTATCTGATGTCAACTAAAGCTCTTTGCCAAGTTTTGGATAACAACTTCACCTAGTTACTTAAGTAATTTATTCAGTACTGAACAGTATTTTTGATTAGCAGCCTAACTAAGTAGTAAGAATATTTACAAGTACTATTCTATTTGTTCTTAGCCACGAAGCTCATCTCCATAGCCAAAACTGCTAGGCCCGAAGCGCTTGTATAGGCAAACAGTGGCCGCACCTCATGCAAGCGATACCAGTACAATCCAACATTCGATCCTCCTAAACCTCAAATTCGAACGCGAAAGCCTGAGTTCTATCATCTGCGGCGACGAAAAACATGATCTGAAGAATATTAGTAAATCTCCAAGCTAACAGCTGTTGCTGCAAATCGAAATTCTCCAAACTCACTTGGTCGTTCTTGATCGTGTGCTTGAAGGTGCCCAGATCAACAGGAGCTCCAACGGCAGTAGACACGTTGGGGCCATCAAACCTGTAGGTCCTAACCCTTACAGTAGGACCCTTAACCTTGACCGCAGAGAGACCGGTGATGGCAAGGTTGTACGTCTTCTTTCCGGCCACGGGTCGGATTGCTGCTAATATCTTGACGGTTCCCGCACTGCCACCTCGAGTAGCGTAAACCTCAAAGAGTTCGTCGTCAGATGGAGATGTCCCGACTCGGTTACCCTTCATGACCTGGTTATAGTATTGGTAGACGTGCCATTCGCCTGCTGGAGAATAATCTCCGTCGCTGTTCTTGACCAGGAGATTAGCCAGAAAGTCGTGTAGCTGCCCCTGAGATGCCCAATTGGCACGAAGACCGTGAGCATTGTGTCTTTCGAACTGAGAAATGTAGAAGACAGCGCCTGCTGGGTTTTGTTCGCCATCCCATGAAGCATACTCATTGATGTTAATTGGGCGCTCTGGTAGTTTGTATTTCTTGCGTAAAGTATCGAATTGTGCCTTCGACTCTCTCAGATTGCGATCTGTCGCAAGAAGATGCCAAGAATAGAAGTCCGGGATGGTATTGGTCTTTGCAATAAACTTGAGGTAGTTGTTATACCACTCACTATCGACTGTAGGAGGTGTTGTTGTCGAAGGGCCGGTGATTTGCACACCAGGTAGCTCCTTTCTAAAACAAGTTAATGCAGGGTACTGAGATTCCAGCGAGATACTCACCTGATTCTCTCATAGGTGCGCTTCCACATATTGAGATACTGGGTTTGAGGAGCATCCCAAAACAAGTTCAAATCAGGCTCATTCCAAATATCGATTTCCAATCCAGTCGTCATCTTATTTTTCAAAATGTCAGAAAACACTTGATCCAGGAAAGCATTCCAATTCTTCCAGTTTCCTCCATCTCCAGGGTACGGGAATCCTTTGCCCTGGGTGCTATCCGCACCCCACAGATCATGGATTAGAAGAATGAATTTTCCTCCATTGCGCCGAGTAGTTCTATAGTTAGAGAGACTGGACTTCCAGCGACCCTTGTTGAATGTCAGTGGGAACCCCGTAGCTTTTAATGGGAGCCAAGAGAGCAGTGAAGGGGAGTGACATACCTCGTACTCATTACGGGCCCATCCTTTGTATGGGGTCTGAGCTCCACCGGCACGGTTGTAGTTGAAGCCAACATCTTTGATATACTTCTGAGGGACATCGGTATTGGCAGTGCCGTCAGCGTTATCGGGAAACCCATAAATCCAGCCGGAGGCAAGTTTCTCAGGTTTTCCGGAAGGCTGGTCGAGGAATACAGTTGCAGTTCCAGCGATATCCCGCTTAACTGGATTTGCAACAGCCAGTACCGAAACTGAGAAATAGATCCCTAGGACGGATCCTAGGGTAGCGAAGGAAGATAACTTCATCTTGGATAGAACAGACAATAGATGAGTATACAAGTCTGATTATTGGACTCCAGATATTGTTCTGTAGGAAGGATTCTTATTTAGTTATAAAGGTAGCGCAGACTTTTATAATTTATCGCTGAGGCAAATTAAACGGCCTTCCATCTATGCCCAAACATCCTTGGAGAAATCGCTCTTGCTTGCGTCGAGGGGCTCAGCATCACAGCGAGTTCCTGTGGGCGGCTTTGAATTTTTTCCCCGGTGGGATAGTTTTGTACTACTGATCTGTTTTAATTTATGATCAGCTTTGGAACATTATCGCAACTCATCGTATGATTTTTCGCAAGTTTCATGCATACAAGTGATAAACAATACCGATCATTCCCCCAGAGCTTACCCCACAATCTAACAATTTTAAGCTTAATTCAATAAACAATCGCCTCAGCCGCTCAGCCACCTACACCAGGTTAATCTAATTATCTCGTATTCAGAGAGGGGGAGCAGAAAAAGAGTCAAAGCGTCCAATCATTAAGGAATAGTTTGAGGCGTTGGCGTCTTGTTGGACAGGGGTAAATCGAGCTCCGGTGGGATGACATGCCCAGTTATTTTGACATGATCTCTGTTAACTTGACGCGTTGGGAGGAGGTAAAACATCGCTCAAACTAAGATAATACCCTATACTACTTTAAAACTTCTTAAAGATTATAGTAAGAGGCTCTCAGTATAGTAGTACATGTTTCTATGCGTTCTGCCAAGTAGAGGCTGTGCTTCTGATAGACTTTCAGAGTGTCTAAAAATACCTGAGAGTTATCATCCCACCGGACATCTGCTTTGGGCAATCAAGCTCATAAGCCGAGATACAAACAACGAGGTACCTATATATTCCCATTTGCATAGTAAGCCTTTTTTGTTTTCACTCGTAGTGATTGGAGCCCCCTTCTGTAATACATTCTCAAATCACCACAAGATGCTTTTCACTGGCTGATAGCAATAACTACTTAGATAGATATACTGCGGTGATCGTTTCGGTTTATGATGATATCAGTTTTGTCACATAGTGTTTAGATACAAGCCAACATAAACATTAGTCGAGACCTTGAATTCTGAATCCATATGTGAGGGAGCTATGCGTGCATTGGTCAAAGACAGTCCGGCTCAGGTGTACGCCACTTGCTATCAGATTTGGCTATCAAGACAGCAGTGGACCTTTCTGATGGGCGTCCCGATGGACGGCGGTCGAATACTCCCAAATGTGTTTCTTGAATTTGGTGACGTCTGGGCATGTAAATTCAACCGTCAAGAACAGGCTTCCGGTGGGATGGATCGTCGCGCTTTATTTGTCGGTTAGGTTAGCTAAAAGCCGATGTTGAATGGGGAGTCTAACTTACGGGTCAGCGCGTCTCGTATTGTGCTCTAACTATGCCGGGGTTCGAATCATGTTTCTAGACGAGCGGAGCGCTAAATTTGACATCCTCACGCTTGACTGTAGATTAGGGGTCCATTGGACAAGCTATTAGCATATCTGGCCACAAGATACTTCATAATGTTGGCGACATCTGGCTCGCGTCTTGGCAGCATATTTGGTCGAAGATTTAAAGCAGAAGATGCAGAGAACTACTCACTACTGAATTCTATAATGTCCTATTAGGTAAAAGTAGCCAAAACCTTACTAAAGATACAGAAAAACCGCTGCGACAAACCTCAAGTGGATTGATGAGTATCAAACCGTAGTTACGGGCAAAAAGGAGGAAAACTTAAAGTTCTTGAGAGGAATACTATTAAAGAAGAAGGGTCTTGTTGCATGTTGGGCCAGGGGTTGGTACTAGTAAATACACAGTGCAGATTTCTAAGAACGGCTGTTCACTTCTCAAGCCGCACTTAAATAGTCCAATAAGTAATATTCATCTCGGTCGCATAGCATTCTTGGCAGTAGGTCAGCAAGGCTTTGTCGGTTACATATAAAGCTGCCTCAGGTCGCATGCTGATGCCATTTACCCCGCTCGACAGATCTTGGTATTAAGCATAATTTAACAGCCCACGTCGAACCCCATTTTCTATATCTTGGTATGGTATCATCAGTGCCTGTATGTACTGAGAATTGCCGATTAGCTAGCTGCAATGCTTCGCTGGCGTTACCCATCTTGCTGTGCGCCGTCGACATCAAAGACGGCTTGTCATGTTATCAATCATGCGGCCAAAGCCTGGACATCAAGCAAATGCTAGCGGAACAATCAGAAACTACAAGAAAGCGAGCTAAGAACTCTCAACCTAAGTAGATCATTCAAGACGGGAGATTTAATAACTTATATCTATATTGTCCTGCAACTTTATTTTCCATAACTACATAGTAGTGAATTTTAGACAGTAAGACTGAAGAGCTGACTAATATAGCATGCAGTCAGACGTAGGTAGAATCTGCCATAAATGAAAATGACGCAAATAACGCATTACTACATCGTTGTTGACTTTTTTTTTATCATTCAACAAGCAAGTATACAATTCACAACTAAGAGACGATGAACTTATCAGCGAATGAAATTCGGTTGCTTCACCTAGAGCACCATCTAGTTAGTTCTAGCGACTTAGTTCAAGTGATTGTGCTAACAAACAACCAAAGCCGGGGAAAGTCCCTCTTTGCACGATATCCTTCGAGCGGGTGTGCTTGGACAATGCCAATTTGCCGCCATTTGTCGCTCTCTCGTATACATGGGGTGATATAAACGACATGCTGCCAATAGTCGTTTCCGGCAAAAAGATTTCAGTAACCCAGAACTTGCATCACGTACTGCAAAGTCTTGCCCGGTCCAAATTCGACCAATTACTTTGGGTGGATGCATTGTGCATCAACCAGGAAGATCAGCACGAGCGTGCTGCCCAGGTAGCTCTGATGGGAGATATATATTCGCGTGCGATATATGTACTTGCATTCTTATCTACTGAGTCAGAGCGTTTCCACTTGGGTTTAGACTTCATTGAGAAATCTGCTAGTAATCCCGAATTACACTTCGATCCAGCCCAAACACCTCATGTCACGGTGCGAGGCCTCAACATTAACAATAAGGGCGTACGAGATTCTTTTATCGCCTTCTTTGGGGTCTCGTGGTGGACGAGAGTGTGGACCGTGCAGGAATTCATATTGGCTCGAGAAGTCAGATTCCATTGCGGAGAACGTTGGATCGATGCAAGAGCAGTCCAACAAAGCATAAATACTTGGATGAGTCATGAAAGAGGATGTTGCTTTGCTGCCGGAAGGAGTCCAGGCGGGGACTCTTATGAATATATCGAGATTCCTAGTGAAAGCAACGGCGGCTTAACAATGCTCGCTGCTGCCTCGCGAATGAAAGATTTAATGGATATCAGTGGACTCGGAACCGTCAAATCTACAAGCTTTCTATTAGCCATGAGTCTCTTTCGAAAACGAAATTGCTCAGACCCTCTTGACAGGGTGTTTGGCCTGCTGGGCCTGCATGTTCCCGGTTCTGATATCAAAGATGCTTTAACCGTCGACTATTCCATTCAAGTGGGCCGCCTATATCGAAATTTAGCCAAAGCTTTGATCGAAAATTCTCAAACGTTGGATGTACTGAGCTATGTGCTACATAGGCCAGACGTTCAGACCCGGACCCAGGGCCTACCAAGTTGGGTCCCGGATTGGGACGCGATAATGGACGACAATTATCATCTAATGTCCTCTGAGCGAATACACAAGACGCTTCATCTAGATGCTTCGATAAATTCAAAGCTAGAGTGGAGAGTTGACGACTTATTAGGTTCTGTCATCACTCGTGGCTTGCGAATTGCCATGGTCGAGGCGATTGCCCCTGGCTACCCAGCTGACGCCCCCGGCGCAACACTTCGAGGGAAGCCACTCATTGCGGCATGGCGTCAGCTAGCTGGACTCGAAGGAAGTTCACACATGACGCTCATGGGCGTAGATCGAGAAGAGCGAGAGAAAGCTTTTCAGAACGTGATCTGTGGAGGTTTTGTTGGCCATACGAACTCATACAACATATCAGATGCTTATCCGCAATGGCTTGAGTGGTTCTCACATGCAACGCGGCAAAATCTTTCTACGAGGGGCAGGGAAATAACACGAAGTTTCAATGGATCTGTGAGGATGACGACCCTTGGAAGAAGGTTTATCCGCACAGGTGATGGACATATGGGCTTTGGACCCGAGACAGCACAAGTTGGCGACGTCGTTTTCTTTCTACCGGGAGGAAAGGTACTGTATATTCTGAGAGAGGTAAGTTCATCTTGTAAAAGCGTGATGAGATATGAGTTCATAGGTGATGTGACCCTCGAAGGAGTAAAGGTTGATGAAATAACCGAGACTGAGTCACTAGGCTTTGAAGAGATAGTGATTGTTTGATGTTTTCAAAGTATAGTTTTGGAATTTTGAGCTGCTGATAATCACTACATAACTGAGATTAAGAGATCCATTGGAGCATGCAGTTAGTAAAGAAATTTAGACTATTAAAGTATAATCTGGTAAAGAGATAGCACCTTGAAATTGTCTAGAAGGCTTCAATTGCCTACCTAACAAGAAGATTCCTAACCCCCTGGTCTCACAGACGTTATGGCTTTCGATGGGACCATCGCTTGGCTGACTTCACCACAAAAAATATAGCGAGGACAGTGGTTATAATCCTGTTGCTTTTGAAAGTTTGACTTGCAATTACCTTTTGAAGGGCGGAGAGTTGGTCCTAAGATCTGAATGGCCTTCAACCACCTAAGATGCTTTCTGCTATTACAAGTTGCCTGATGAATTCCACAAACAGCGTCAGCAGCTTAAGGGGATCTATTAACTAACTATTATTTGGTATTGGACGTTTATCTTATCTGTCGTGAAGGCGGTAAACTATAAGCAGTGTAGGAAAGTAGCAAACTCAGGTAAGCCTGGTCTCAAGCTGGAAAAATACTATTAAAATTGTTATTATAACTATTACTTAATCTCCTGTATATGTTATAATACTATAGGCAGTAAGACTAAAAAGTACAAAGAGTTTCTAAATATTTCAATTGAGATTAACTAAGAAGTTCACTCTTGTTATTCCTATTCCACAAGCGGCTTCTTTCGCTGATCTTCCTTGTATGGCGCAGGCTGGACTACCTAGAGAATAAATGTTAGAGGTTTATTGAGAGCAGGCAATGAGCATTCGGTTGCACCCAGTACTCACAGCGCGAATCATCTTTTGTGGACTCCCGTCGTTCCCCCATTTGACCATAACTTCTGTTCCGGGTGTTGAGTACTTCACCTCGATGATACAAAGAGAGATCATCTTCTTGAACCAGTAGCTATAGCAGCGCGAGACGGCACAGCCAATCAGTCTGTCATCACCATAGACACCACTTCCTCTCACGCCTCCCCACTCTCGTGGCATTTCCATGAAGTCCAGCGTCTCGTTGCAGAAGAGAGATGCATACACATCTATAACATCCTTGCTGTTCCATTCTAAGGTCACGAGGGCATTTGGGGGGTCGCTGGCTATTTTCTTCAGGGTTTCTTTGCCGATAAATTCATGGTCGAAGTTAACAAGCCAGCCCCATCCAAGGTCAAATGGTGTGCGGTGATGCGCGGAGGGATTAGAGCTATAGTTACCAGAAACTCCGATATGCAGCACGGCCGGAGAGACCAAACCTGAAGTTCGAAGAAATTGACGGTATTCAACCATATCGAGGTCATCTCCATGGAACGAAGGCAGGAAATCGAGCCATGGAGTAGGAAACGCCCCTTCCACCTGGAATCGAGTAAGCATCGCAAGCAAATTTAGTAGTCATAACAAATAAGGGCAACGAACGTGATTCACTGTCTTGGCACGGTAGCCGAGTTGACGAATACCGAAGTCAGACCCATACGACAAGATGGCGCGATAGACAGCGTGCGCTTCTTCAGCTGGACCCCAGAGTTCGAAGCCTCGCTCGCCGGATACGCCCGCCCGAAGGCATAGAAATCTATGCCCATCGATGGACATCTTCCTGGAATGCATGAATTTGAGGTCGGCAATGGATGATTTGGTAGCCGCCTCCATCACTGCTACACTGCTGGGGCCCTGAATCTGGAAAAGATACCAATCGTTGGAGACGATATCGACGGTGGCATTAAACTTTCGATTTCCGTGATGAAACTGATAGGCCGCCCAGGTGACTCCGGGAACAGAAGTAAAAATGAAGTCATCATGATCGAGCATCATGAGAACTCCTTCACCAATGATCGTTCCGTTGTCTCGGCAAAAGATGGCATGCTTGGCTTGGTTTGGCTGGAAGTTTGGCCAGTGGTTCGTGGAGAGATACTCAAAGAATGCCTTGCTGTCCGGGCCCCGGACTCTCATCTTGAGGAGGGGGGACCAGTCACCAATATAACAAGTCTTCTTCCACGACAGGCTCTCGTCAATCCAGTCGGTGAACTCAGACGCCTCGAACGTAGTGATAAAGCGTGACCATGTATTGACAGACGGGTCGACAGGAACGTTGGGGGCAACAGGGACGGCATTCTGTTCTCCGTGAAAGTCGGATGCGGCTGATTCGGGCATTGTAGGATGTTTAAATGTTGTATGAAGTAGAAATCGGTATGGGCAGGTTAAAAGCTAACTTGTGTCATGATGGATAAAGGGAAGGTATCAGAACCCTTTATATAGAGCTGAAGGATATGTTTGGGAATTAGCACAATTTAGCAGAAGCAACACGACCGGGGAGTTCATACGCCATCAGAAACACCCTAGTGAAGTTGCAGTAAGCCGCCGGGCCGCCGTCAAGATCCCAAAGAAGCTTGGATTTTCACATTGCCGTTATGTACCTCTTCTATAATTGGTTAGATTTAAGACCTATGCATTTTCAACCAGTCAAAAACCCTATGCTAGACAACACAAGGACTGACAATGTTGTAATGGCGTACGGCGAATTTCCGGTAGGCGGTCTTTCTTTCTATGGTAATTATGGATTTGCGGACTTTTAGAACTTTCCAATTGTCCGAATAATCCCTACTACAGTGGTTTAGAGTTTAAAAGATGGAGGATGCTTGCGTAATTGTTGGGGATGTTCCAGGGTTTGATCACTAGTCCTATGGCAGTTATCCAAAGAGGCGGTGATAGCACAGTCGCATTTCACTTTCTACCTCATTCGTAAGCATAATACATCCACGTAGTTTTGCAACCATCACGATATTTGGCAGCGCATTAACGCAGACTATCATTGTTGTTAAGGACAAGTATAAATACGAGTTATGCAATGCGACTCTGTCACTGGCTCAGAAGGCTTAAAGTAGAGCGTCGCGCGTTAGGTTATTTCGCTTATTGAAAATTGCGACGCTCCATGATTTTACCTTCTACTCTTAAACCTTGGCAAAATCAGGGTCGCAGAATCAGAGATATGTAAGTGCAGATAAGCACTTGAGATTATGGAGCATTTTCTGTCTTTAATGCAGAATAGAGGGAGTAGAATATAAAGGTATGTCAAGCTAATGAAATGACTAAAGAGTCCCTGGTCATAATTCGGGACAGTGGCAAAAACAATTCGGGATCCTTTACCGAGCTTCGGCCAATATCATGAATTGACCGACTACTTATTATGTTGTTTTAGTATTATCACGAAAAACTGGGGGAATGACTTGGCAGACCGCTCTTAAAATCAACTGCATGTCAACTGCGCCCTTAAGTAGGCGGGGTCCATGATCTTTTGCCGTGCAATAAATATATCCTCTCTCAGTAAATACCCTCTCCATATCGAACTACAACTACATCACCACACTAGATTCACCAAGATGAATGCCCCCACTGATGAAAACTGGCAGCCCAAAGCCATAGTCTTTGATCTCCTCACCGGTCTCTTAAACTCCTGGGATCTATGGGACGCATCAACCCCATCCAAGACCCACCAAGACGGCGGCCGCTGGCGTCAGCGCTACCTCGAAATCACCTTTGGCACTGGCTCCTACAAGCCCTACGAAGATCTCGTTAGACAAGCCGCCTCGGAAGTCGGTCTCCCGCCATCAGCACCTGAAGCACTCCTCAAGAACTGGTCTAGCATCGAAACGTGGGATGAAGTCCCCGCTGTTCTTCAAGCTTTAAAAGCGCAGGGCTATAAACTCGGTGTTATTACCAATTGCTCCAAGCACTCGGGATATATCGCTATTCGAGGTGTTGAGGAGCAGGCCAGTGTTGGGTTTGCGACACCGTTTACTTTTGATGCTGCTGTTACCGCTGAGGAGAGTGGGTTTTACAAGCCTGTTAGGGAAGCATATTATGCTATTCTGCCCAAGTTGGGGGTTGAGACAGAAGATATTCTTTTTGTTGCTGGAAGTGCAGGGGATGTTGAGGGTGCGACGAATGCTGGTATGAACGTTGTTTGGCACAATAAGATTGGGTTGACGAAGAAGGGAAATGCAGTTCCATTGAGGGAGAGCAGGACGTTGGACGTTGCTCTCAAGGGGTATTTGAAGAAACGCGAGTAGTAACTACATACATTCAGCCTTTCTGACATAGAATTGGTAACTAACCGTTATCTTCTGGGTTAAATAAGGATTTATTTCATCCCAATTTAGGCTAATTTAATATTTAGAGTCATTTCTTTAAGTTAGCATCAGGGCTGAGTGGAGTCTCATTAATAACGTTTTGAGTAACGTACTATATAATATTCATCAGTTTATTCCCAAAGCTCCTCCGCCCACTGAGATAGAATTCACCCTCCTATTATGGTATTTAGTCAAAAGAGAATGTCGGCCTCCTGAAAATATACTTCTTTCCCTCCCACTTGTTCTTGTCCCTCGTTAGGCTGGTCAGCCCTGTTAATTACTCTCTGCCCAGTAAATCTTGCCATTCATTACTCAATCCGTTCTTTGCAACGCGCTACATCGATTCGGGCTCACTAGCCTTTGACCGGGGTGCAGCAGCAGGCCTATCCTAGCCCAGTGCGTCTGGGAAGTTCCATTAACTTATGAAGAAACTGCGTGCTCACATCATCGACTTAGCGACCATCGCCTCGTCAACGCGCTAGAAGCTTCTGAGACTGCCACTGTTGACCCGTCAACTTTATTTGAACATTTGGAGACTTTCACCCTGTCTGCAACTTCGTCAGTCGACACAAGCTCTCTTCAGCCGAGGAACCTCTCTGTCGCAGAATCGGTACCTACCTCGACTAATGCGGCCACTATGTCCGTCACATCCTCCACCACGTCAGATGCAGCGATCTCATCCACCATTGCTCCTACTTCCACCTCATCTTCAGTCCTTGGAGCCTCTAACGCAATCGGCCGAGACGGCCAGATTTTCCCCACCAAAGTACAGGGATGTCCCTAACACTGACGACCAACCAACATTCTTGAAGAGGCCAAGACGGCATTGACTCCAGTCTTCTCTTAGCGCGCACCTCTTCATGCTATCATTATTCTCACAGCTACCGATGATCTTCAGCCGTTCACTTTTGGCTTCCTTTTAATCAACATTTACCTTTGATCGTAAATCCCTAACGACAGTTCAGGGGCGAGCGCTTAGATTGACTCTGTCAACATTCCCGGGACATTGGTAGGGGACCAAGGCCTTACCAGGCAGACGTAACCTTAGTGCTGGCACAACAAGGGAAGCAATCAAGTACCCGAATTAATGACGGTTTTCCATCTCCGCCGGAAACTGGTTCTGAAAAGTGGGCTACAATCGGGGTCGAGTTGTCGTGTCCTTAGGCAAAATTCACAAACGATGGACTGCAGCAATGTGATTTTAGGCGAAGACAAAATATTCGCAAAGAGATTCTCAATTGACTGGGTTGATTAGCTGACATGAAATGACCTTGTCTTTCTATTTCATCTTAGTGGGTAGATCCAAGCTTAAGATAAGAGTAAAATTCGAAAGATCACTCCTTGATATCACCGTACTTCATTGCAGATATGACTAGGTAGATATGGGCTCACAACCAGAGCTCCCAAGACATCTACTTTCCGGCCTTAAATACACACGATACTTGTCCCCGTTAGAAGTTACTAAGTTCTCTCGGCTGATTTAAGCTCTCAGCCTGTTAGAAGATGTACAATACCCACGCCATCATGAACCCAGCGAGACTTGAATCCGCCTGCTCTGTGTCTTAGTCTACAGTTCTCTTTACACTACCTCAATCAAAGGGTACAACTCACGTGTGAAAGTATCTGCCCCGCGTTCTTAGACGACTCCGCTGCTTGCCCGGAAGACGTCTCGGTCGACGTAGATGCCTGGGTTTGGGTCGCACTACTGACGGCTTGCGATGATGCCGTAGCGCCAGAATCTGATGTAGTTATGGAGGCATCAGCTTGATTAGGTACACGCAGGGCAGTCCCAAGACAGGACGCCGGCTCGCTCTCTGTCGCGCAGCAGGCATTGAGTGCCTTTTGTCCAAGGCCGGTGCATTCTTTACAAATCACCGACGCGCAGGAAGAGATAGTCGGAGCACAGGTCTGGATAAATGCATTGCACTCATTGTATCGGGTTTCTTTAAAGCCGATGTCTTCGCTGAGCTCCGGTCCTAGGTTGGGAAAGGGGACATCCGCGGCGACCAGAGCCGCGCAGAAGAGCAAAAAAGCAATCATTGTAGGTTAATGTTAAAGTTTGGAGGGTGAAGGACTAGTTGGGAAAATGCACGCCAGAGCGCAGATCCAGTATGTAGGTGCCTTTATATAATGCCAAGCCTGGTAGGCCTTGACCTCACTACTGGCGTTTGACTTTACATCCCCTGTCTTGAGTGTACTACTCTGCTGAATCTGCCCTACCATGAGGCTTAGCACGAGCCTGTTTGGGAGTCAATAGTAGAAGGATAACGCAGGGAGTGACAAAGATCGATCCTAACGATTGGATTCTCAGCCACACTAACGGCATGCCTCATCCGAGACAGCAGGGGGGAACAAATACTTGCTCTTTCAATTGGATTCTCGACCGCGCTAACAGCGGTGTGGCTTGGAGCTGGAACATCAAGGCCGCTCAACGGCACGTTTCATCCGAGACGACCCCTCTGATAGGCTGCTAAGCCATGACTTTTCTTATGTATCTCAGGGCCTCAGACACAGCTGGGTCCTACTCGCAAGCAAAGACCGTATCTACAGTAAGAAATAGATACATCGTATTAGCTGATATGTGTAAACATGACCTAAGTTGCTCGGGTTGTGCTTGGGATTGTCAGGGTTGCAGACTGCAAGAATATTATGGATCTCTTGGTCGACTGTCGTGACCTGGAGCGAAACTGGAAGACTTTAAAGACTGATTTTGACGTATGAGAAACTTTTATTCCTCAATGGACCAACTAAGTCGGTTTTGTGTGCCGAGACTATTAAGCTACGATGCTTAAGAAGGTTCAATTGGTTACTGCGGAAGCAATTGGGTTAAGTTTATCTCTAATATCGTGACAGCCTCGCGCTAACCCCGCCTCATTTCCCTTTAAGTAATTATGGAACTACTTGGAGGTCCAGCCAAGTTCATCGTGCCTGGATGAGAGCCTGGCTGATTCTTACAACAACCCCAACATTGCTAGCGTCTCAGACTGTTTCGAGATGGAGCGCCCCAGCGCGTCGGATTCTCGAGATACACTAAATATCTACATGGCCTATCTCTTTATCTACACTGTCCAAGTTCCTGAAAAGTGTCCTCGTGTCTTTCAAAGCACTCACCATGGGATAAGCGGGCCTCTATGGCATGATCTTGCAGTGCAAACAAGATGTCACTTTTGGGATCTGGGACCATGCTATCTATTGGCGTGAGACGTGCCTCAACATCAGTCCAGCACAGTCTCAGCCACCGATTTCGGTCCAGTCTATGCTACTTGCTGGCATTAGCATGGCGTCTCGTCTTGCTTATTTTCACGCAGATGTCATCATGCCCTGTGCCCCCGTCTTCAACCCATAATTTGTCGCTTTCATCAGCACAAGATTATCACAAGAGTTATTAATCAGTCGGCAGTATGTGGGAGATTGAAATGGGTACGGATAGCGGCGCAATCGGTAGCAGAAATATGTTCCAGCGCAAGGTCGACCCTATCGTCAACGGCATTAGCAACATGGAACGCTTCAAACCAGCTGACAAGGTTCGCACTCATAAGACTACAGTGATCATGCTTTCCAACTTGCAGTTTATCAAAGGTGTCAAGATCGTCATCCAAGCGGCATGGGGTTCAAAGACTACTCTCTTGTCGTGTACGGCGCCAAGGAGCGACAGCCGAGCTACGCTATTGAGATGGAAAAGGTTATAGCTGAATCTGGCCTTTCCTGAAAGATTATCTTGGCTGGATTCGGTGACCCCAAAATGGTACTGCAAGATGCGTGGCTGTTCATGAACTCGTCAATGTCTGAAGGTCTCCCGCTTGCGATTGGTGGAGCAGCCTTGACCGGAGTTCCAATAGTTGCCACAGAGGTTGGAACAACCGCATCAGTGCTCACAGATCCAAACAAGCCAGAAAAACAGTATGGAGAAGTAGTACTACCTAATGATCCCATGGCACTCGCACGTGCTCAACTGAGCATGCTAAGCATGGTCGGGCCGTGGTCCAAGTTTACCGCGGACAGCCAGGAAAAGCGACCGGTATTGCCGGATGAGGTTTTGCCTGAGCACATCGAATGGTTGGCACGACGTTTTTACGACAAGGCAAACGATCGTCGTAAACTAGGATTACTTTCGCGTGAGGGGGTCTTGCAGAGTTTTCATGCGAGTCGTTATCTCAGGAAACATGAGCAAATGTATTGGATTCAATGGTATATGTCCAACATGAGGAAGTAACAGGGCCTGAATGACTTTCCTTTCAAGTTTGGAAGCCCAAAGCCATTGCACTTTGTGGACAATTAGTTAGGGGATGAGAAAGATATGTATTGATATAATTAAGTTCTCCGTGCTGATTGAAGCTCTCAGCCACAAGTCTTGACTACAAATAACACTTCATAATAATAAGTTAAAGATCTTTAGGACGGTGTATGATAGAAGCATATTGTGGATGCAATTGGGGAGCTGTCTATTGTGTTGATTACAAAAATAGGAATTGAGACAGAGGGGAATAGAACATGGAATTTGGATACTATAGAACGGGATGTACTGTCATCATAGCATATACGCAGACAGTATTATAATTTGTCAGTGACAATGAAATTCCTTGCATGTACTCTCACTGAGAAGAGAACTACCATGGGTTATCGCTGACCCCAGCGTATCGGTATCCTCCATTCTGCGCCAGCGAACTGCGGATCTGCGCAAGAGCTTGAGTAGCACTCCCGCCATAAGGAGCGCCATCCAATCCATAGATAATACCGTCAATACCCACGCCCATGAGCTTCTGAACCAATTGCACTTGATCCACCACCGCCGTCCAACTGAATACCTTTCCGAATTTGCCACTAGTGACCTCCTGGCGCAGCTGAGTACATGTGAGATGTGCATCTCCTGACTCTGTGCAATCGCCAAATCCTTCTTTGAGGTTCATCCAGCCATATGAAGCTACACGCTTCTGGATATTGGAAGGCCCCTTGTTGTTGAAGAATTGCTGCAGGGGGGCTGATCTGCCATCTACATTCAGAGCCTCGTTAGCAGTGAGGCCGGATTGTAGAAGTCGGTATGCGTTGCCATTCTCGTTTCCGTAAAATCCATACAGGACGCGAACACCTTGAGGCGCAAGGATCTACCTGGCTAGGTCCCTAAGAGCTGCGATTGAACAACCCCATTCTGCCGGTTTGCTGGGATCGCAGGCGTCGGGGTTCTTCAAATCAAGCCAGACAAAAGTAATGGCCTTGCCAGCTTTGTGATGAGCAGCGACAGCAGCGAACATTTCTTTTGCTCTGTTGCCATTCTTGCTTGGTCCATCGTGCGAGACCCACCGGCCATCTTTGCCTTCTGAGAATAAATCCATCTCTAAGGCGTTGGCACCGTCGTTTACAGCGCGTTGAACAGCGTTTATGTCGTTACATCAATGAGCGATAGCATAGAACGGCTTCTTGACAGCTCTTACATCTAGATCTGGCAGGATATTGTGCAAGCCATCAGTGGTGCTGTGTCTTATAGCGAGACTACCTTCATGTTCAGGACTGACAAGAGGGTTCGCCAATGTGACAGCGGCGACAGACAGGCTTGACAAGAGATAATGTAGGCTTCGCATCGTGATATGTTTTTGGGGGGCAGGTGAAAGTGAAGGAAGAAAAAAAAAACAGCATGAAGGATTACTGCTATTATTTATATGGCTTTTGGATCATGTGCTGTTAGACAGTGCTGGAGGATTAAACCAGGCACATTTGGTGTGAAGGAGCTAGTGTCTTGCATAAGCCTCAAAATAAGTGAGAGTTCTACCAGAATTACAAAATAGGATTTAGGCCACCTTCCGTAACAGGCTCGTGAAGTTGATCGTTCGATGGAAACTTTCGTAGCGCCTGAATAGGGACAAAGTCCATACTCAAATGCAACCAATGGGAACGCACATAGCGGACAGCAGCCAGCACCACCAGGGCAAGTGTTTTAGAACTTGATGCTTCATAGATTGCGGTCTACACTTGCCAACCAATCTGAGTACTTTGGACAAGAGAGATTCCCGCATTTTATGTTGCACCATGTATACTTAATACTTATGTTTTGATTCTGGCTGCTGTAGGGTGTAGAGCGGCCGCTGATGGCATCGATGCTGTGGGTAATGAAGTAGATCTCCATCCAGTATTCTTGCATCTTTATTAGAGAAGAAATTAATTGTTGGGTTATTTTGTCCTAAAAATGAAGATGACGTTGAATGGAGATGTAGATGTCACGGGACATCTTGCACGTTCCTGATAGCGAAGACTGTCATCAAGGCGTATAGTCAATGTTCACTCTGCATGACTTGGTTTGGCATTCGGGGCAGCCACCTGAAATAATGCTTCAAGGTCGAGATGTAATTTATTGATTTGTTGGTTCAAGCATTTCTTTGTTCTTAGTTTAGGCCAGTTCGGACTTTGGGGCCATTTCTCTGCGTCATCTGTTGGTTGGTGCTGTTGGTCTACCCGATGTGGCTTGAGGCGACTGGTTCGCTAATCCCTGCCCGATGCCTGATCCCGTTGCCATCCTTCAATATGAGCCATTTCAACCCCTCACCCCGTCATTCTTACATTCTATCATCTCCTCCATAGACTTTGCGGATTGATACACAGCTTGCGCAACACGGTCTTTGTACGTGATTCTGATGCCACGTTCTATGATAAAAAGCTGGCTAACATTAGAAAAGTTCACCATGAGCCTCACAGACGAGAATTCGCCTGTCGAACAGCTCTTCCTCGATCGCTCGATCCACGACGTCCTGACAAGGAGATGGCCCGCAGTTGAGCCATGGGCTACTATGTATATCGATGCCATTCGAGAGCAAAGATATGGCGATGCTGTGTGGGCACGGTATCATATAGAAGGAAACGTTGAAAATGGTGTTATTATTAGCCCATCGTCGAGCGATAATATGCCAGTTTTGGACAGTATCAGAGAGGATGCCGAAGAAGCGAAGATGAACGAGCCCGAGTTCTATGCAAAGGCTCTGCAATTTTACGCCAAAACTAGTCCCTTGGATGGGCACCCTGAGGTTATTAAAATTGTATTTGAGGTGGATGAGACGTAACCTCGTGGTGAGGAGTACGCAGAGGGGTGAAGAACATGGGTGGTATATATATAGATGGATTCTGCCGCTCGAGATTATTTAGGAACTAACCTGTATCTAATGACTATTGTGTGGTTTTCCTGCACCAGACAAAACCTGAGAAAAGTATCTAGTAAAGCCATCTATCAACAATTATTCACAGAAGGGCTGAAGCTGTAATATGTGGCTATAATAGGCACGACCAAGCTGCAACAGCGGTACTAGACTATCCAGGACTATTCGATGCATATCCAGAATCAGACTGTTTCGTTGCCTCACCAGCACCATCCTCCCCAGGCCTTAATAGATCTTCAATCAAATCACCATTATCAAATGAGAACTGTAGCTCTTCAAGGAGAGAGGACGGATCAAAAGAGTCCAAGTCGAAATTATTTGGCCACGCTTCTCCCTGTCCCTCAAAATGTGGGTTGGCACCCTCACCACTAGGCAGCTCAGAAACAAGAAGCTGAGGTCCTTCAGCCAGTGCAGGCATATCGTTGCTAGCTTCAGGCCCTTGACCTGGACTGCCCAGGCGCCTAATTTGCCTCAATTCTTGGAAAGCCTCCTCGATTAGGGTCCTGACACAGTCACCAGCTCTTCGCCTCAGGTTCTCCTCCACAACGGTCAGGTCTCGATCTAACTCCCTCCCCAAAACTTGTCGAAGACGCTGCGGCACTTCCCTCAACATATACTGTTCATACTGCGCCAGAGATCCCGATTCAGGGTGTCGGTAGGCATCCTCCTTCTGTGACACTTGGCTGTAATCATAGACTAAAAGTGGTTAGCGATGTAAGGATACAGGAAGCCCTCTTGTTGCACCGGGTCAACTTACATGGAGAGGGGATATCATCAACAAGCACATGCGGGAATAGAATCTTGAAGACTCGCTTCCACTTCTCGGTCTCCGAGAGCTTTTGGTTAGCTCGCTTTCGTGATCTCAGGTTTCTTTCTTGCGTTGCATCAAAACCCTCTACATATCCCATTTCTCGCAGTGGACATGGTTCATCGGCTCTTTGGTGGTGCGTCAGGCCTTGCTGATCCGTGAAGGGTTGCCAGCAACGGGCGCAACGATATTGAGGTTGCTTATGACGTCGATAAAGATGCTCCCTGCCCAAATATTAGAACTAAATGCTAGGAGGTGATTTGCTCACACCTACTTTACTCGATGGACGTCATTCCAGCCAGGACCTGGACATGTTCTCCAGTCTTTGTACTTTGCCGGATTGTATTTGAAGTACGGGCAAGCGTACTTCAGATTCTCGTGTTGTTGAATGAACATACCGCTGCCCCCCTGGTCTTCCCTGTTCCCATCCTCGCCCTCGTTGTCTGTCTCGTAACTGTCCCTTTCCGTTGCTTTTCTCTTCTTATTTCCACAGTTAATAGTGTTAGATGGCTCACTAGGGAGATGTGAGCCCGAAAGTGCCTCTGATGTCCTCGGTGCGTTTTTTGAATTGTCACCAGCGTTCTTACGCCATGCGTCTAACTTTAGACGCAGCCACTGCGCTGCAACGAAGACAATCTTTTCAACCATCAGACTCTTCTGATTATCGACACAAATATCTGTGATGGAAGAACTTTCATCGCTGTCAGGCTTTGGAGAGGAATCTTGGTCAAGTTTTTCTTCACTCGCAGACGATGGGCCAGGCTCGGGAGAACACAATGCATCAAGATACCCAGGAATATCCTCGGGACTTTCGCTTTTAACTCCATGTTTGGGTGATCTGATTTGAGGTCGGTATTCCCCGCATTGGGTTGGTATTTGTAAGTTATCCGAACTGCGTTGGACGGAACCCGGCCGTGAAAGCGAATCGTCAGTGTACGTATGTATGTCTTGATTTAAGCCGTTGGTCGAGTCGCTCTCCATTGTCGCCTCTGACATTGGGATCTTCTTCTTTTCCCTCACGTCGTTTCGTACAGCCTCTTAAACTTTGGTGTCTCTATAAATAGCATAGCATTAAGCAGATGTCGCTGGAGTGATTTCGAGGTTACCTTAACTTACTAGAATACTGTATGACCGGTTGCTGGTGTAGTGACCGCAAATACATGTAAACTGCTTACCCAGTGCAGGGCGAAGGCCCGGTGGCAAGAATGAAGGGGAGCTAACGGAACTCTCTCCCCCAATTGTTGTGGGCGGGGATAAAGGGAAACCACAGAATAAGTCTTCAGGGGTTGGCATAAAACTTGCTTTTGGTGGCACGGAGCTCATGGGGTTGCAATCTGTTCCTTCGTGTTTTGAGCATTTCGTTACGTCACCAGCTGAGTCCAAAGGTGTTGGGTACTGGTCCGTGGGCAGGAACTTGGATTCTGCCCCGGGCTCTGCAGAGCTTGGAGTGGACGGCATGCTAGCTTGTAGCTGATTCAGTTTCAATCAGGTAGATAGATACAACAAAAGCAGAACTCGGTGAACTGATTGCCATTCAATGCGGGGCATTGCTTGTATTTGAACCCAATGAATAGCTGTATCAGGTACTGTGCACGGTAGCACGTTGCTAGCCAATGAACGGTCAGACAGACCGGAACACTGCGGCTGAGAAAGACTTCTCTTCGTTTTCCGCAATTGCGCATAACTGGATTGAGCTAGCACTAATGTGACAAATGCGTTCTGTAATTTACTCTAACATATTCCAACAATATCCTGGACATCTGAAACGTAGATTACTTAGACTTAGTTATCCAATTATAAGTTTAATCACAATACTTTATCATTGGTCATCTGCAGACAGCTATAGTGATCAGGACCGATGCTGGTCTTTCGCGTTGCCCGTTGAACCCCAGATTCTTTCATCGCTTGCGAGATTAAGTGGGCGCCGCGGATACCATTTGCAGAAACCCGATTGGCTGAGCAACAACATCAAGATCTGAAATACCTCGGCGTCTTGGACCCACAATCCTTCTCTCCCGCGCGTTGGTCCAGCACGGATACAAATACTGACCTTGACTTGACTTCAACACACGCGCCAAGCTACCCCTCCTAATCTGCCAGCCTCCAAACCCTCCTTTCTCATCGCCCCATGATCGACCTTCAATTACCGCTGACTCGCCATGCCGCAAGACGAGCTCCCCAAATCCGCGACCCAGCCCAGCAATCCTGAACCTAAAAATGAACGCGCTGTCTCACTGGTCGATCGCTTCACATGGGGCAACTTCACCTGCACGCAGTCCACAGGCGGTGTGGCCCTGATGCTTTCAAAGAGCCCTTATTCATTTCGCGGTTTACATACCATTGGCGTCGTGGTGTTCATTCTCAACCTTGTTCTTTTCTTTCTCTTCTGCTCAGCTATGGTATATCGGTTTGTTCGGAGACCGGCTAGCTTACTGAAGTCCGTGACGAAACCGCCTGAAGCGTATTTTACGGGCTCCCTGTGGCTATCGATGGCGACTATTATCATGGGCATACAGAGTTTTGGTGTTCCTCACGCTGGATCCTGGCTTGTCGATACCGTCCGGGTTCTGTTTTGGATTTATGGTGCTATCACGCTCACGTATAACGTTGTTATCTTTGTGGTCATGTTTTCTCTCGCGCCGTTTGCACCTGGTAGCATGAGCTCTCCGATGTTTCTGATGATTTACAATGCCATGCTTACCGGGACTGTCGCATCAGTAATCGCAGCGGATCAACCTCCATCAGAACGAATACCCATCATAGTTGCCGGAATTGCGTTCGAGGGTCTCGGCTGGATCCTGTGTCTTCTTTTCCTCCCCCACTTTGTCGGCAACCTTCTCGTTAACGGTCTCGGTCCAGTCAATCTCAGACCAGGCCTCTTTATCTCCGTCGGTTCCGCAGGCTATACCATCATAGCCCTGATCGGCTGCGCAAAAGCAATCCCAGATGGGCACGGCTACTTCGCGAAGCACCCCACTGCAGCAGAGACGCTGAACATCATGGCGCTGTGGGTAGGAATCTTTCTCTGGTTATTTACCTTTTGGCTTTTCGCAATTGCCGCGGTTGCGCACGTGCCCATTCTGGTTTCGAAACTCCGCGGGGATAAGTCTCGACAGCAGATGAGTTTTGCGCTTCCTTGGTGGGCGACTGTCTTTCCAAATGTTGGGTTCACGATTGCTACGGTGTATATCGGGGAAGAATTAGAATGCAGTGCCATATCATGGGTTGCCACTGTTATGACTATCTTGGTGTTTGCAGCGTGGTTGATGGACATGTATTTGCATATGAAGTCGATATTTCAGAAGCGCATTATGTAGATTATTACCAACATAGAAAATGGAACACAAGTCAAGCGCGTAAGTGGCCTTTTTCATTCGACTCGGCCACACTGCTTATAGCGAAGTCTGAGATTTCACACGGAAGAAGCGTTTCTTGGATATAAGGTTAAATTTTAGGTATCTTCTGTCCATAAATAACGCCCATGTAGGTTTTTCTACCCGAGATAAAACATATTGATAGTTAAATCTGACAAGTAAAAAGGACAATGCTAGCTTCGGCTCACCCTAATGCGTATAATGGGGGGCCGAGCGAGCCGTCCCGCCCCCTGTCAGGCTCGTATCGCTTAGAAATGGCCGCGCAATCTGTTCCCCACCTGCTCCTGGCTAGGACCTGTTCTCCGCCGATTATGCAGGTGTTAGTTGTCTAAACTCTATTCTCTCTGGTTGAAATCCTTCTGGCTGCATCTATTTCCTGATTTAGGCGTGATATGATGTGTGTTGGCGTGTGGTTCGGAGCCGAGGCATTTCGGCCCGCGCCGTTCGCCCGTGACAGAAAATGACGGACAGATGCACTAAGGACTCGACTAAACACGGACGTCGCCTTCCTAGCCGTATACGGCATATATCTTGCGCCTCTTACATAGTCAAATTCATATGATGCCTTGTAACATAGGCACGAACTATATAATATCCTGCCTATTTTGGCGCACGCTGTCTTAAAATCAAAGTTGCATTACTGTATTTGTCTTACATAATTCTATCTGAAATTGAGATAACGCCAAAAGGAGAGTCCAAGCTACCGCGGAAAACAACGCACACAGCACGAGGAACTGGGTTCCTCTGCTAGATGAGCCTGCGTACAAGCCCCGAAACATACGCATTGTTTGTGTTGGGGCCAGCTTTCCAGGCCTTATGCTAGCTTATGAAGCAAAGTACAGCGAATCACTACAAGGGTTCATCGACCTGACTATTTATGACAAGAACCACGATGTCGGGGGAACGTGGCTTGTTAATCGATACCCTGGCGTGGCAGTGCGTTTATCCCATGAGTAGGCTCCAAAAACAATAATTGACTGACATGCTCAGTGCGATGTTCCAGCGCACATATACATTTTTCCTTTTGAGCCAAATCCAGATTGGTCCAGCTTCTATGCTTCAGGGCCAGAAATCTGGGCCTATATCAAGAGAACTTCAGATAAGTATGGCTTAGCTGAGAATGTCAGATTTCAATCGAAAGTGACAGATGCCATGTGGAATGAGGGTACAGGAAAATGGAATCTGAAGTTATTTCAAGATGGCGAGGAAAAAGGGGACGAGTGTGATGTATTGATCGACGGTTCGGGGTTTCTAAAGTATGCTCACAGCGAGTTCAATTAAGATATCAAAAACTGACGGCGTTAGTAACTGGCATTGGCCTGATATTCCTGGTCTCCTTGACTTCAAAGGACAAATTGTCCATACTGCGGATTGGTACACCTCTCTACTCCCTTTACCGCGGTATCTCTAATAACAAATTGCCAGGAATCCTTCTATCAATGTGGCAGACAAAACGATAGCAGTCATTGGAAACGGTTCATCTGGTGTCCAAGTCCTGCCGCATCTGCAAAAGACCGCTGCCCAACTGACAACCTATGTTCGTACGCCAACATGGATATTCGCCAACTATGCCTCGGAACTCACAAAAGACGGCACAAACTTTGCCTTTACAGAAGATGAAAAGAGGAAGTTTCGAGAGAATCCTGCCTCGCTCTGGAAGTTTCGTAAGGACATTGAAAACAGGTTTGTAGCAGCTCTAACATCAGGAATCCTACTGAGTCATATACAGCCAAGACAACTTTTGGAACGTCTTCTTCAAAGAGACATCCGCTCAAAGAGCCGCTCTCGAGAATGCATACAACCGTATGCGAGAACGTCTCGGCAACGACAAGGAGCTGTGCGAGAAGCTAATTCCAGACTACGAATACGGATGTCGACGCCCAACACCAGGCGATAGTTACCTTGAAGCTCTTCGTCAGGATAACACACGTGTCACTTTCGATCCAATCGTTCAGATCACCGAGTCAGGGATTCAAACTACACAAGACTATACTGACTTTGACATCATCGTCTGCGCGACCGGTTTTGACGCAAGTTTCCGCCGCTCGTGGACGGTGCAGGGGCGGAATGGTTATCAGCTCCATGAAGCGTGGGGGGAGTCACCGGAAGCGTACTTTGGGGTTGCAGCGGCGAATATGCCGAATTACTTTATCTTCATTGGACCGAATAGTCCAGGTAAGTGAACTTTATAACAATAGGGTTGCATTACTGATAGTCCGCAGTGGGCCATGGCTCGCTTCTAGACAGCGTGTTTTGTGTCGCCAAATGGATATTGAAGTGGTGTAGGAAGATTGCAACCGAAGATATCAAGTATGCTCCGCCTACCGAGTCTCCATGATATGATCCAATAGGCTGACGTTACAATAGGTCAGTATGTGTGAAACAGCAGGCGCTGGATGATTACAACGTCTACCTGCAAGAACTGCTCAAGCGGATGGTGTGGACTGGCTCATGTCGAAGCTGGTACAAGAATCGTAAGAAAGAGGGACATGTTACCGCAGTGTATGGTGGAAGCCGCCATCACTTTAGAGGTAAAGTGTTCTCTCGTTTCCTGTCAACATTTAGGTCCACTTTTACTAATCTTAGATGACGTCCGTTCAGAAATCCTCGAAACCTTTAGAACAGAGGACTTTGATATTGAGTATAAATCAGTCAACAGATTCCGATTCATGGGTAGTGGAAGGACCTTGAGGGAGTCAAGAGGAGAGTACTACGTGCTAAAGTAACGGGACAGTTGGTCCAATAGTTAGTGTAGATAGTCTTAAGAACTTCAAGTGCGGAGACGGAACTCGGGTTACACGAGCCATCCATCTTTGGTGATTCGTAATTACCGACAGCAACTTAAGTGACATATCATATTGTGACCCAAATGACGTGACATGCAGCATGCGTTGTATCCAAGGCATCGCCTAGACGCGTACACAATCCTTCTCGGTCTTTCGGCCCTACAGATTGTGATATGTCACTCCTGGAGGTGGATCGTCGGTCGAACCGAGGTCTCTTCTTGCGGGGAGGCGGACGATGATGATATCGGTAGTTGAACGGACCAACGGGTGAATACAATTGATCGACAGAGGGCATATACATCGTATTATATTACTCTTGATATCACACCACCTCCCAGAAACAACGAGAAGCTACCCAGCGCTAATCAGGCTTTGACGACTACGCTATGAATTCCACCAATACTGCTTCGGCTCTACCCACCATCAAGCTTAATGATGGAAACGAAATCCCAATGGTTAGCTATGCCTCACTGTTATGTACTCGACCTGGAGTTAACGTGAAACAGATAGCGTACGGCCTAGGAACAGCAAACTTCAAGAAGGGAGGACGAACCGATTACGACGAGAACGCATTCAACTATACGTTGAATGCAATAAAGAGTGGCTTCTATCACCTCGACGGTTCTTCATGTACGTTTTTCCAATAGTCTGTTCACTCGTACCTCTTCTCATATGTTTCTAGCGTACGGGAACGAGGAGGAGCTTGGTGCAGCTATCAGAGCATCCGGCGTTCCGCGGGAAAAGCTTTATGTTGTCACCAAGCTCAACGGTTGGAAGAAGCAAGACGTACAGAACGCTTTTGATACCTCGTTGAAGAAACTGGGGCTTGATTATGTGGATTTGTATCTCATCCACGCCCCGTTCTTCGCGGAGAAGCCTGAAGATTTACAGGAAGCTTGGGCTACCCTTGAAGTCATTAAACAGTCTTGAAAGACTAAGTCAATCGGCGTCTCTAACTTCATACAAGAGCATCTTGAGACCATCCTCGCCACAGCCAAAATCCCTCCAGCAATCAACCAAATCGAGTACCATCCCTATCTGCAGCATGGTAATCTCATTGAGTACCATCGTAAGAACACAATAGCCCTATCGGCATATGCGCCATTGACAGCTATCATACGCGCAAGGCCAGGTCCCGTAGACGCTCTTTATGAGAACTTAGCTAAGAAGTATGGCGTCACTGAAGGGGATATTGCGTTGCGCTGGTGCATAGATCAGAATATTGTGGTTATTACAACGAGCTCCAGCGAGGAGAGGTTGAGAAGTTATATGAGAAACGTGTGGAGCTTTAAGCTGACAGCTGAGGAGATTGAGGGTATTGCAATGATGGGGAAGCAGAAGCACTTCAGGGCGTTTCAGAAGCAGTGGATTGCAGAGGGAGATTGGCGATAGGTCAATCGAGATTATCGCAGTTCATAAGCCATGAAATCAATAGAACGGAATTACCATATATCTTAAAGAAGACGGAAATTCTATATCGAAACACCTATATCACCTCAAGCTTCTAGAGTCTGTTGTTCCCACCTCACATTAGATGAGTCCCATGATTGTTAATAAACCAAACTCGAATTTCTTTTCCGGACATAGCTGCGACTGCAATGACCTTTCTGCCTTTCCTCGTTACGGTGCCAGCTCGAAGGAGCAGCTGGTAAGTCCAAGACGGGTTCGGGTCTTTTGTTGACGTTGTCCTGGCGCGCTTTAGCTCGCCCATTTCTCCAATCCACCAGAGCCTCAAGTCGTCTTCATTAAGCAACACAGCAGCGATCTCCGATTCTACACTGGCACTACCTAGCCTAGCAACAATACTGATGTGCCATTTCACTGATCAAGAATCTGCCTTCAAAGCGGACCGCCATCTGAACTGACCTTTCCTATGTGATGCATTGAAGTCTTGTGCTAGTAGATGTGCTGGCTAGATCTGTAAGGAGAGGGGTCGGTGAAGCTCTCAAGGCATCAGTGCCTTCGGCCCAGAGTCCAGAGATATTCCCCTACAAGTCTCCGTCCACAGCATACTCCCCTGAGATGCGGCCGGCTTGAGTAAGCCAGAACAGATCGGTGATGTTGTCGTTAACCGCTACACTGCTGCTGCGCTTACTCGGTGTCTTCGCTCTAGGACCCATCTCTCCATAGACCAAATCGATAGACCCCGTTCATTTAGGGGATTCAGAGGTATATCTTCCCGTCATCAGATTGCCGTCATCAGACGACCTTTCGGATAAACCCACTTGTAAATGGAAATTCCTCGATTTTGACCCACTGGAATCGCTGATCAACCGTTTGTTGGGATGGAGTCTTTGGATTCCAGCGTGCAGCATCGATGGAACTATCGGGGGTTATCCAGTAGATCTCTTGCTTACTGGCACATAGTGACACACATGCAAAGCTTGAACCTATACCAAGTGCCGTATTTGCATCTTCTACGTGAATGGAGTCTTATTAGCTGCCTGAGCCTAATCTAGGGTATGCGCTCCGCAAAATTTGATCTAACTCAATTCGTATTTGCATCTTCAACAGACTGTGAAGTGCTACCTTTGACGAAATCGTCAATCACCTTACCCTGACTGGTTGTCCAAACTGAGCAGTCTTTCAACTCGGCAATAGGCTCCAAGACAGCAAGTTGTGTGTGGAGCGATATCTCCGCGGACCGTAGAGACTTTATGCATCTTTACAAGCTGGAAATTGCGGAACCCGAACGCATTAGTGTTCCGGCATTTATGCTTTAGGAGGCTATATTACTTTCGTAACACAGACAGACAAGCGCATGAAGGTGGTGAAGACCGTGAGTGGCATCGATTTAGGGACGCTATATTCAGAAGGGCTTGGGAACTATGATGAATATGTGCTTCCGAATTTCCGGAGCTCGCTCGAATACGCATACAAACAGCCCAGATAAGAAATTCCAGTCGCCAAGCTTAATCTAGATCAGACTACCGCAGACGTATGACCAGAAATGCCGGTATTCTACCAAGGAATATGCAGTTACCACCAAACACCTCATGGCCACGTCAAGACGGCATCGAACTGGGATTTACGACTCGCTTACCATTACTACAGCAGCCTAGACGGCCTAAAAATGGAGAAGATATATGACAATTCGATTCATGCATCTGCTTGTCGCGAGGAACGATGTTACATGTTGCTGTATCCCACCCGTTCAAGACCCCACTCTCTGCGCTAACGCTCGCGGCTGACAATCGCATCAGGCTTGGTAGGATCTGGAAAGAAGGCTCAAGCCTACTACGGTAGCCGGTTCGGGTAAGTCTTTCTTCCTTTCTGCCTGCAGGCTCGATGATTTGTTCGGCCCGTATCCATGGGAAGTGGAACCCATGAAACCGATACGCGCTAGCGATTTACTTTGGTACAAGCGTGAAGCCACATACACCATGTCGCTGATCTGGACAGGTATAAAACCAAGGCTGTTGTGGTAGGAAGGATTCCCCTTCTTCATTTCCTACTTGAAATTTGTCATTCCTCTGCAGAAAACGGAGTATCTCTAACCGCACGCAACTCAAGATGGTCAACACACTGCCATTCGGCGACAAGCAAATCCCAGTGCCTGGCTTCGGGGCTATGGGTTTAAATTCAGCCATGGGCAGCGATCTTGACCTCGAACAGGCTGAACCAGTCCTTATGAAAGCGTTGGAGCTTGGCTGTACGTTCTGGGATACTGCTGTATGTGTATTACTGAATGACGGCTGGTCAAGGTATTGTTGCTGATGGCTATGGGCCGCAGGTCGCTTACAAGAACGGCGCAAACGAAAAGTTGCTTGGTGACTTCATCAAGAAGCACAACGTTCGCGACAAACTCTTTGGTGATTATAATAGTGTCCTAGTACTGTATTAAGCGTGGTTGCTGACGAGAAGTTGCGGTGTAGTCGCGTCGAAATGCGGATTTGACGTGTTCTCGCCTCAGCGAACCGTGACCAACTCGGCAGCTCATATCAAGGAATACATTGAAGGGACAATCGAGAGGCTTGGTTTCACTCCGGATCTGTACTATCTGCACAGAATTGACCCCAGTAAGTTGAAACACTGTATCTATGCTATTTCCCTCAGCGTTAACAATATCGAGATACGCCACTTGAGGAGTCCATTGGTGCTCTGGATGAACTGCGCCGTGCTGGAAAGACCAAGTACATTGGCCTATCTGAATGTTCTGCGGCGACCTTACGCAAAGCTCATTCAAGTGCGTATACATGGTGCAGTGCCAACAAAGTTTAGTAGTACTAATACATTCAAGTCGCCAAGATTGATGCCGTCCAAGCCGAGTACTCTGCCTTCGAAACGATACACGAAACAAACGGTCTTATCGAGACAGCCAAAGAGTTGGGGATAGCCTTTATAGCATTCAGTCCTTTAGGGCACGGCTGGCTGGTAGACGAGTTTGATTATAAGTCTCCCGACGACTTCGCCCCCAATGATTTCCGCCGCACCGGTAGGCTACCTCATTTACAAGCGAGGTGAAGCATCACCAGATAGGAGGCTAACGTTTATAATAACAGTCCCAAAGTTCCAAGGCGAGAATTTCTATCATAATAAAGCAATTGTAAATAAGATGAAGAAGCTAGCTACACAGAAGGGCTGCACAGTTGCGCAGATTGCACTGGCATGGGTAGCAGCGCAGGGGCTTATCAGCATCCCAGGCACAACGAAAGTTTCGCGCCTGGAAGAAAACTGGGCATCTCGGGCCGTCGTTTTGACAGAAGAAGAGGAAAAGGCAGTGCGCGAGATTGTAAACGGTACTAAGCCGGTTGGGGAGAGGTTCGCTGCCAATATGCAACACTTGGTGGGTCATTAGACTCATAGCGGCCCATGATAATCATGCCTCACTTTGTTATCTTGACGGTTTTCCAAGATCTGAGTTGAGTTTTCTTGACTTTAGGCATTAGAATGCAAGTAAAACGCACTCCAAATCCAAAACTTATCTGTGGGCTTACGACGCTTTACCATCATTGTGACCTAAACAGAGGAGGCTCGCCTCGTTGAGAGCGCCACATATTGGTAGACCGGAAGAGGTCGAAGCAGCCTGAAATGACCCAGCCCCATGATCGAGCAAATTCTGCCGTAACTTCCCATCCGCTAGGGTCCCATGGCTCGCGCCAGACGATCACCCCAGGGCCTTCACCGTGACCACGCCCCGTAAAGGCACGACATAGACCCCCCTCGTCATACGAGTCAACGCTTCGCTCAAGTATGTTGTTGCGAAGCTGAGCTACGGGGAGTAGATCGATCCAAGGATGGTGCTCTGTGTGGTATTGAAGACGGGTCGGCCGAAGACCATGAGGCAAAGTCTCCGTGTTGAGATTTATGCTATCGGGCCAAGGCCCAGCAACGACGAATAGTGAGCAGGCATCATCGTGCATGTGATCAGCAGAAAGGCCAAAAACATCTGCATTCAGCATCAACGCACGAGAAAAATTGAACTGAGATAGGCTGGAGAGCATATCGCACCTGACCATCCCAGTTCTTCTGTCGTGGCTCACAATCGTCTCGAATACACGAACTATGGCCTGATTGTCCCACGAATGCAACTGAAGTATGCTGACTTTGTCTATGAGCATCTTGAGGTCAATTTCGTGATTCAGGACAGCGCTGATCAAGGCCGGGACGGATGCTGCATTGAGGTGGGCGGGCGCGGACACGGCTGTCGAGGGGTCGAGAGCGGAAGGCGACGGCTTCTGCCGTTGACGAGCGCCTACGGGGAAAATGTTAACGCAGCTGGATACCTCACAGGTCCGTTTGTAGATGACGACGAGCTTACGGTGGGACCGCTGATTGATGCGATTTTGAATCTTTTTCCGTTTCACCGAATCGGCTACACCGGACCAATTATCCTTATCGCCGATGACACCGGATTGCAGGAGGAGCTGGTGATCAATTCTGGCGGGTTCAGACATAATTGATCGGAATGGCTGAGGGATATGGAGTAGTACTGGGTAAGGTTGCGTCAAAGTCGAAGCAAGTGTGCGATTATATGCAGAAGGATGACAGAGTGACTAGGCTGAGAGAATTCAGGCCGATAAAGCGATTAACTGTAAGTAGTAATCCATAACGAAGATCCATGCACCTGTCACCAGCTTGCATTAGTTCCAACGCTAAACGCGCCTTGGCTCGCTAGTTTAAAGTTTCGGCAAAGGCTCAGCGTAGTAATCACTCTTGGAATAGTCCACGACGGTGACAATCTCCTCAGTAAGGACTCTTGGCAGGCGATCCTGAACGCGCGGCAAAGGTTGACCATTGACCGTATGAAGACATGATACATATAAAACATGAACTAGAATATCGTATTGTGGAATGTGGTTCTCATAAGCTTATCACTGACAGCAGAAGTAAAATGAAGTTTGCAGTTCTATACCTAGTCGGCCAATTGTTCGCATCGACGAATGCCGTCGACACGAGGGCTAAGAATAGCAGATTGCCTCTCCAGCGAGATGGAATAAACTGCCAAAAAGCCGTACGCACTGCATCATAGCGGTGTACAGATCTTCCAACTAACAGGAGTAGTGTGCGACTTTAGCGACCGAATTCCCAGGCAGATTCCATTATCACGACGATGATACCGACTTCACAATCTGGGACCAGAAACAATTAGAGACCGTCTATACCTGTCGCGTCCAGCCTGCATCTGCCACCGAGGTCTCCAGAGTCTTGCAGGTCCTTGTGCACAACTGGTGCAGATTCGCAGTCAAATGCGGCGGCCACTCGCGATTTCCAGACGACTCAGTCTCCGTCGGTGGTGTTACCATCGACCTTGGATTGATCAACAATACCGTCGTCTCAGATGACGCGACAACAGCTCGCGTGGGCGGCGGGTCCCTCAGCCGCCAGGTCTTTGCTGCTCTTGATCCGTATGGTTTGGCATACATTGGTGGAAGAGTTGGGCAAGTTGGCATTGGGGGTTTCACTCTTGGTGGAGGTTCCTCAGTTCTCGCCGGAAAATATGGATGGGCACTGGATCATGTCCTCGAGTACGAGGTGAGAGAATCTGTTGCTTTGCTTGTCGTGATATGGAAGCGCTGACCCCCAGAAAGGTTGTTCTACCAAATGCCACGATTGTGACGGCATCCCAAGATTTGCATCCGGATTTATACTATGCTCTTCGAGGCGGCGGTAACAATTACGGACTCGTAACATCGTTCAACATCACCGTGTTTCCCCAAAGTCCTGTGTATACCGGTTCGCGTACCTTTAGCGATGACCAGACGGGTCGAGTACTTGAAGAGGCAGAGAGAGTCTTTACAGTCCAGGACTCTGAGGACACCGCGGTAGGTCTCGAGTACCGGTATACCTACACTGCACAGAGTGGCTGGAGTATCTCAACTACCCAAAGATACGGGGAGCCAATACTGTACCCCCCAGTATTTGATAGCCTGAACAACATCCCGGCATTAGGGAATCTTACCGGGGGCATCAACAGTATTGCCAATAGCACGAGTTCGCAACAAAGATTAGGGATAACAAGGTAAGAAAGCTCAATTGTTCTGTTGTTTCGGGCGACTAAAGACAAAACAACAGAAATGTGTTCAGCACTATGACGCACTATCCATGTATAGACTTGAGCAAGAAGGGCCTTGATATCGTCAAGAGCCTTGTGGAGGGAAAAGGTTTGACTAGCTTGAATCCACAGCTGATCACATATTCCATACCTGCCGCGACAATGGCAATGTCCAAGGCAAGAGGCGGCAACGCTCTCGGTCTTGACGTCGAGGGACATCTTATTAGTAAGCCATTACCCCCCAACCTTGGTCTACTCCAGGCCATCATCTTTCAATGATGTGAAAATGAGCTGACGATGATTTAGTCAATCTATTCTCCTTGAGCTGGACTGATAGCGCAATGGATAATGCCGCGTATGCATTGGCAAATGACTTTACTGCAGACTTTCAAAAAGCTGCCAAGAGTCTCGGCGTCTTCCATCCATTCATCTATATTAATTATGCGAACCAGGGACAAGATGTTTTTGCGAGCTACGGTGAGGAAAATCATAGGAGATTGATCGAGGTACAGAGGGCGTTAGACCCCGAGGGTGTCTTTACATCTTCGGGGCTTTGGACTGGCTTTTTCAAGGTTCGGTGATCCGCTGTACCTGTACGTACACAACTCGTGTACTTTCCAGCCTAAATATTCGGGCTGCGCAAATGGCAGTAAGTACATGTGTTGGGTCCTGAGAGTAATTGGAACTCGGAGTCTTTTGAGGATCCAAGGGGCTCAGCCAAAAATGGCACATCTAGGGATTTCTTGTTGCCTTTCGCATTGGGGTTTAGAGAGCCCGAAATTCTGGTCGAGCTAGCGTCTATAGGAATGGAAAAGAATGTCTCCAGGCGTACACCTCGATTCTTCTACGGTGGTCGTAGGACGATGATTTTGGTCTTGCTTTCGATATTCCCAACACTGAATGGTAGATACTCTTTCCAATCTTGTAGGTTAACTGCGAGGAGTACGGATGAGAGGTCGTAAAAACCACTAGCTCGTGATGCTTCCCGGATTGTCAATCCAACTTGGGAGCTAGGCATTGTGGTAAGGTCTTGCTTCTGTTGTCCTGTGCCTTTGAGGTCAACAGTATGCCAAAAGAACGCACTTTTTTATAGTCACCAGCAAGGTGCTCAGTAATCTGATCAATATTCTCGATCTTCTCTGGGACGAAAAGCATCCCAGAGCTGTCCTGACTAAGTACACAGCTATTGCTGACTTTCAAAGCCTTGTCCTACGATCCAATGCTTGCTGATCCAGCGAATTCGACCTCTACAGAAGGCAGATCGATATCCCTTACCCGAACAGAGATTTGATCGATCCTGCCTTTTAGATCATCATGAAAGACTAACGAACTTGTTCAAGATTCCGAGTTGAGTGAGAATAGTTGTATTTCGGACAATTAGGTTTCCTGTAGACTGGTAGATAACGACCTGCGATACACCCAGGTGTGGCTGGAGGAGATTGAGGCCAGCATTCACCACAGCAGTGGGTGCACCAGAGAGTAAGAGATCAATAGTTTGTTGAGAGTTGCCAATGATGTAATATAGAACATCACCAAGTGCTTTTTGACTGCATTATCCTTATCCTATGGACCTGTCCTTATGCTTCGTGAAGTACTTCATACTTCTCTTCCGTCCATAGTCCTTTTCATTAGTCTCTAGGACGGCCAACTTCTCTATTTCCTGTTCCTCATCCTCATCCACCTCAGGGGCCATCTCCTTCTTTGGTTCTCTCAGCTTGAGGGGGTCCCTTGGCTTTGCACTTGCCCCCTTTTTGACATTAGCCATCTCCTCCACAATATTGTTATCGCCGTCCCCAAGACTGATACTGCGAAGCGACTTAGCAGTCTTGGTGACATTGAGATCGCAGTTCAGATAGCCAGCCCCCTCTCTGCTTCGATTCCAGGCCTCAAATCCAAGAATGTACAAGAAACTATCCATGATGCGGTCTTCCCACTGGATGGGGTCGAAAGCAGCCTTGGAAGAGAATACTTGTGTCGCAACTAAGGCTTTGATGCATTGAGATATCTCTTTCTGGATTGCCTCATTCGTGCTTGGTAATTTGCCGTCATGGGCTTCGATGTACGACTGGAAGCGCGAAAGGTAGCTGCGGAATGCTATAGGGACCCAGTACTTATAACCATCTTCAGAGACGAAGTCTTCACGAAAGGATTCCATGGCTCCGAGAAACCACAGAATGGAAAGGATAGCATCGATGGCATTCTGCCACTCTCCGTTCAGATGTCTCCACCGCGATGGATCTATCTCACGTTCTTTAGGTGGATTCGTTTGCGGCAGCGTTGCCAATCGTAACAGTACATCCACTTCTCCGATTGCGATGAGTCCCTTGATGCCCGTGATCCGTTCAGTGCCGCTGAATACATATGAGTTCGTTGATGTCCATCGCGTGATCTGCATCGCAACTGGTCGCAGCTGTTCTCTCCCCTTTACAGCTCGACTGAGCGGTACGGTATGAATGGCGTCGAGAACTGTGTCGGAGAAAAGCTTTGAGTCTGAGGTAATATCTCTCGGCCGAGAAGTCTGAGCTTCGCCCGCAGCTACCACTTTAGCGGCCAGTGTTTTGGCGAAACGGCGGACGTGGGGAGCCCATTCTTCCCGGGATTCGCGTGGCACGATAATGAGGGGTTCACGGTTGTTGCCATGTTCTGCCACGAAGGACTGATAAGAGCGTTTGTACCATTGGTCTTGACGTTGAGAGTGAGTGGCGACCACTTGAAAATGCTGCGACAATAGAGCCTTAAGCTCGTCGGAGATTCCTTCGAACCCCTCCATGGCCAGCTTTTGCTTTTTTATGATGAGTTTTTTTAATTGTGCAAGATCCATTCTGGTTACGGATGGTCCCTCTCTTTTTAATAGCCTGTTGGTCATGGCGGCTGCTCAGCCACGCCGCTTGACTCATCTGACTAGAAACCTGTGTTAAGGCTTTAAATAAATCCGCTAGCGCCTACCACTCTAGGATTCTTAGCGCGAGCCAGGATAAATGTGTTACAGATATATGATCAAAAACTAAATATTAAATTAAGCGGAGGATATCAGCATCTTGCATTATTTCTTTCCTGACTGTGAAATGGAGCACCTCTCTCCATCCAAGACTCTGTCATGACTTCATTCTCAGCACGCGACAATATCAAGTCCCGTTCCGTCAATCGCCGCCTGCATTCCGTTGATGCAATGGCCCTTGTTACGCAAGTTTCAAATAACGAGGATGTAACCAGCAGTGCTACATATAATGCCTGTCTGGTTCCCTCTCATCGAGGAGAACTTCCTCTATCAATTCCATTCGCAAAGTGCCAGTGAAAAAGATGTCGTTTGGATACGGTGTCGGCGACGTCATCGCCGTGCTAGGCCTCTTCGAGCGCATTGCCATCGAGCTACGAAATTACAAAGACGCACCTACTCACTTCCAACAACTCCGTACCGAACTAGATCTACTGCGGGGTACTTTGAAGCGTGTCTTGTCCCTGGAACCGGAGGGTGATGCGGAGCGCGAAACTTTGGAGCAGATCAGAGCCATCGTCATCTGTTGTGCGCAGCCTTTACAGTCCATGGCTGACAAAATGAGAAGCAAAGAAAGCAGTTTGGGCCACTTCAGAACAACTAGAAGTCTTGTCAGTATCGGGACAAGACTTCACTGGTCTTTGATTGATCAAACCGATATCGAGGGACTCAGAAAGATTCTTCTGTCCCAGATGACCGCCATCAACACACTGTTGAGTATTCAGCAACAGTGAGCTTCCCAAGAAATTTCAGACCATGGCCCGAACGACTGACGTAGAGACAGAGCTCGGATCCAGCGACTTGTACTACAAATGAAGGTTAGCGAGAATCACCAGACGTTGGCGATCGAAAAGCATACAAATGCCATAGCGGGACAAGCTACCAATATCCTGGCTATTACATCCAGAACCCAAAGCACAATCGACACTCTGGCTTTACAGGCCAGTGTGCAGGCGGAAATCCATTCGAAGCAGGCAGATGAGATCAACCAAAGCTTGAACTCTATTGAACAAAACATGCGTCATATGACGCTGAAATCTGAACAATGCACCACTGTTGTCCGTCGTCAGGCCATCTTCATTTCTCGGCAAGTTCAAAACTTGTTTTACCTTATGCAAGAGATAAAGAAGCTTTTCATCTTGTACATATCCCTCTTACAGAGTTTTGCTACTTGGCTAACTGACTCGTGGTCTTGCAAACTGCTCGAAAGAAATGCTGCAAGCGATAAGCCGTAACACGTGGGGTGCCACTGACAGGAATACGAAACCAACCTATACTAACAATAATCCAGGCGCATGCTACTTGATATACGTGGGCAAATGAAACGTATGATACGCGCCATTGAAGCCATACCACTTCATCTCACACTCGACATTGTCCGGCTAGACGATGTCCATGGAGAGAGCTGGGCCCTGCCACTACAGGCATGTAGGACCTGGGAAGTAAGTTAAACTGGTCTCAACAACTGAGAACCAGTGATTGATAGTCAAAGTCCTTTAGAGAAATGCTCTTGTTCGTTGTGTATGCAAACAAAAGACCCGGAGCGAACTACATCACACAGAATCTCTTCGCGGTGACGCAAGCGAAGACGGGCAAGGGAGTCGACCAAGAGACGTGGGAAGCAATGATAAAACCAGGCTTTCATATAGAACAGGCGGTAATACTGAAGGGTTCCCACTCTTCCAAGAGATGCCTGAACCCAAAGTGTGCCGGGATGCTTCAGGATGAAGTCCTCGAGTTCGAAGACCGTCAAGTTTGGTGAGCGACATGATCTATGAAATTCGCATTTATCGGCCGTCAACTGATCAGAGAATTGGACAGCAATATTTGTTCCCGGTCTTCAAAGACAGCTTTCACAACGACGCCATTGATCGGCCTATACAATGAGGCTCCCTACTCGCACCATCCTGTGTAGCGATTCACAAGTCGAAACAATACCAAGGGAAGTTTCGGGCCCCATCTACCTTCCATAGCTATGGATGAGCAAATAGGAACTTTCCTCAGGGTTAAGCTCTTGCAACCTACCGAGCCTATACAAGATATCGAAGAAGCCTATCGGCGACTGGGCGAAGACCCTAATCACGCCATGGCAAACGCATATGTCGGCCTTGAAATACTTCTTGCAATAGGGGAAACTATATCTGTCGATCAAATTGATATTGCAAGAAATCATCTAGAAGTTGCCGTTGAATCAGGTAATAAGACTCGATACACTTCTTACAGCCTGACGTTCTAAGACTTTTTAGATAGCTCGACCGCCGAGAACTGGTACCTGCTAAGCCGAGCGTGTATGAAAGCAGAAGATTACGAAAGGGCCTACCAATGCCTACAAGTCGCGATATATCTTGAGAGCCGCTGCCCCTCGTTCTGGATCACACTTGGGATTCTATACTTCAATATAGGTCAAAGTAGAGATTGCCTCGACGCCCTGACCAAGGCCGTAGAGCTAAATGCTCATATCTGGGAGCCTTGGTATAACCTCGGCGTGTTGGTACGTCTTTTCTTGTCTTGAACAAACGGTATGTATTCTAACACTAGCTGCAGTATGACAGTTGCAATGGCCAGCATTCAGATGCCGCTGATGCCTTTTATAAATGTCTCGAGCGGAACCCAGAGCTGTGTAATGTCCGGGCACGACTCGAAGCTCAACAAGCCTACGCGGGGGATATGAACGATGAGCTTTTAGGTGGTACGGTGATCCACGAAATGGTCGACTCACCACTGGATGATAAACATGGATGGTAGAGGAAATTCGCCTCGCAGATTCTGTGTCTGATTCTTGTAGAGTCCGCTTTACATGCTATATAGACTTTGGCCTTACTTGGAAAACAATGATTTTGACAAGTTTGTCTCCATCGGCGCCGCAATGCTGATCAGGGCATCGACCAGTGAGAAAGGTTCTTGTTCTTTCATGTTACAAATTTTACTTCCTGTGTAATGCATGCAGTAGCCTACACAGCAGGTACAATATAAACATTAGTAGCAACAAAATTCCTTTCTTTTTTTCTCGGAGGAAAAGACGAGCCGTTGAGTCAAGCCGCAATTCAGTGGCTTCAGCTGAGGCACAAAACTGGTGGTGGCTGAGTCTTGAAATAACGCCTTCCCGCTGAAGTGCCCAATCATACCCCGGATGCAAGCGCGATGATGGTGGCTGCCGCAGACTGCACGTGAGGCCTCTTTCCGATCAGGCTGTGAGGGAAGACCTCCTACTTGCTCAATCCTCTCCTTGCATCAACAGAAAATCGGATGCTCGCACGCGGCATTGAAGCCATGGAACTTTCCCGACCCGCGGACTCACAAATCGTTGCCGCTTCTCGACCTCGTGCTGGATACGATGTTTCAGCCGCACCTGTCAGGGAGCTTGAGAGAACTATCGCGGGGTTCCAAGCCATCCTGACCGATGAAGACCGCAAAAAGCTGCAGCAGCTGAAAACGACGTCGCACGACTCGCAAAGCATTATCACTTTCACGGCCGAGTTGGATCTTCTCGACAAAAACAGGCGAGGGAAGAGTGTCGCCTCGAGACTTGCTTCATTTTTGCAGACGATTGAGCAGTTCACGCCCATCGTCGACACATAAATCCAATCGAATCCTGATGTCACCGCGCTCATCTGGGGCTCAATCAAACTCACATTTATGGTAGGAAGGATGTGATTTCTACGTACCGCTGACTGACAATATTATCGTCATAGTTTCTTGCCAACTTCGCGTCTTACTTCCAATCGTTTGTTGAGCTTCTCCACGGCTTCGGTTCACTATGCACCCGCTTCGCCGAGTATCAAGTAATCTTCAAGGAATCCTCGCGTCTCAAAAGTTCGGTCTGCCAGTTTCACACGGCAGTCGTTACTTGTTGCCAGCAAATCGTCTTGGCTGTCCGACGGCCTTGTGAGTATGGCAAAGTAGTTGACCGAAGGGAAGGATGCGCTAATTTATCGCATAGTGAAGAATCAGATTCTCAAGGCAATTACACAGTCCTTTCAGTCTGAACTTCGAAGCTACGTGGAAGACATCAGAGCGAAAGCAGAGGAGGTACAGGGCGATATTCAATTGGCCAAGGCTCGGTGTGACCGCGAGGAACAGCAACTACAGACGACAGAGCGCAAAGAGGCTACTGACCATCGGAAACGCTTCAGAGCTTGGGCTGCCGAAATGGAAATCTTTCAAGCGCAGCGAAGACGAGATGCATTAGGTTGGGCACGAATGATCTTTGCCGACAGCCAAACTAACTCGCGGTCGCAGAACATAAACGTCGTCGCCTTCTTGAGGACTTATCGTCATTCAACTTCACTTCGGCTTTCAACAGCACACGAAACAAGCGCCATGTAGGCACGGCCAAATGGGTCTTTGACACTCCGGAATTCCAACAATGGGTGGAAATCAATGGGTCTCCCGTTCTTCATATCACCGGAAAAAGTGAGTCATCTGCTACTCACAAGAGCGAAAGACTGGAGCTGACTACTGTCTCAAGTTGGGTCTGGTAAAACAGTCTTGTCGTGAGTAGTGACCCTCCAGGTACCCAAGCCCACAAAACTTACCATTATCGACCCCAGGTCCTCGATCGTTGAGAAGCTGTCGCAGATTCGGCCACCTCAACAATTCGTGTCGTTCTTCTTTGCGCGGTTTGATGATCCGCTTAGCCTCAACGCTGAGACAATCATACGTTCCTGCATTCAACAGTTAGTATCAGCCATCGACATGGACACTCTTGACCCAAAGGTCGTTTGTGCACTTGACGAACAGCTCTCTCAAGCCAGGCTGGCTCTGTTCTCCTTCGAATTCCTTTCAGATCTCTATTTGTCTGCGGCTAAAGCCATCAAACAATGGTTTATAGTCATTGATGGCTTGGATGAGTGTAGCACTGATCAACAGTCCAAGCTGCTAAAGTTCTTCCAAGGAATTATTTCGAGGAATGATACAACGCGCAACATAAGTCTTGTCTTCGCCTCTCGAGAGACATGCACCAACACAATCAGAAGCATTTTCCCCGAGTCGCAACGACTGGTCACAGGTCTAGAAAGTACTAGCGTCGACATCGATTCATATGTTGACGACATCATTATTGACAAATTGTCAACTGGCGAACTGGTTGTTAGTGACCCCAGGCTATTGAAAGAGATTCTGACAACAATTGCTTCCAAGGAGCAGGGAATGTGAGCATCCTTCAGCTAATTCAAAACTGACAGAACTAACAATTTTACTTTGCGGTTAGGTTCTTGTGGGCCTTTTTTGTCATTGAAGATATATGCTCTGGGAAGACCGACAACGAGATTCGACAAGCACTTCAAAATATCCCCGGTGACCTTCCGGCGACTTTTGACCGTGCGCTTAGTCGCATTGTTCAAAAGCGCAATCAGGACACCGCCAAGAAGGCCTTCATGTGGACAAACGCAACATTACAGCCATTGACCTTGTCACAACTCCGCGAAGCACTATCTATCAAGCCTGGCCAACACACTCTGCGACAGGAGGATCTTATCAGCGGAATAGAACGATTAACTGCTTGGTGTGAGAACTTGATTTATGTGGAGGAAACAGACAACACAGTTCGCTTCAGCCATCATTCCATTCAGGAGTTTCTCTTGGCGTCAGATTCAGGTGAACATGAGGCCCTCCACATCGATCACGACCAGTGTGATAAGCTTGCTGGCGAGGTCTGCATTACTTATGTCAACCTTGACAACTTCCAAACGGCAATCACAGAGAGTAAAAGGCAACCTCCGACTCAATCCGCTATGAGGATCGATCCAAGTGGAATAGCCGAGCAGACGATACAGTCCGCCATTCAGGGTGGTGTTGGAACACGCGTTGGTCGCCTCGCTCGCCAATTTGTCAAGGCGTCAAAACCAAATAAGGCATCAACAGGGACTGAGTTTTCCCTGAGTTCTCTCATGCCAGTTACCAGTATGGCCCAAGGGACCGCAGACTATCCCTTTCTCGAATATGCTTCGACGAACTGGTTCAAGCATACCAAATACATCAACAAAAAGGAGACGGAGGTCTGGAGACTTTTCGGTCAATTGGTTCAGAAGCCCGCTCAGCACTCGCAAGGCGAGCCTTGGCATAGTACGGAATGGAAGAACGAAGCCTTGCAGGGGTTTCCAAATCATGACGACTCGAGATCAAAATGCTTTAGCGATATTTTTCGTGCCCAACTGAGTGGCGAGATACATGGCATCAAGACGGCTTCATTTGACGTGCCAGAACTACACCACCTCCTCCGTTCCTTTATCTACGCTGAGTTGAACGACTACGGGGCGCTCGCATGTCGATCCTTTCAATTGGCAATAGAATTATATGCGTTTTCAGATGAGCTTAATAGGCTTCTTTGCATTCTCACGGCTAACAAAAATTACATGGCCTGCGGAAATGACTGTGCAAGCTTTGCACCTTCGGGCCTGGACCATCAATGGCTCATGGAAGAGCTCAGAAGAGCAATCGTCCGTGGAATTCCATACTTCCCAGCCTTGAAAGGACATGTGATACGATCTTCCTGTGATTGCGCAGATTCATCTCCTCTCGAGTCCAGGCGCGATATATGCCATGTGCTAGAAGCAGGTTATCGACAAGAATTCGAGCCGCATCTACAGGCTTTCGCTATCATCGTGGAAAGGATGAAGGCCAAAGCCAGTATACCCATCATCAGTGATTTGGAGCATTGGTGTCTTGCTAAGGGACGTGCGTTGACTGAAACCAAAAATACCCACGGCATGCTTTTAATTGATGTTCTGATACAATGGCTCGTGGCAAGTTGCGGTCTTCTCAACATAGATATTCTTCTTCCCCAGGGCTCCCCAGGGCTCCCCAGCGAGGTTTAGAGCCCTCTCAGACCCTATCGCCAGATTTATGGAATATGTACCGACGCTAACCTTTGCGCGAGACGGTCCATATGCTCGTAGATCACCTTATATATTACCTCCCACAGAATATACCATCTGCTTTCTGAGCCTCTTGGAGGATGGGTTCCTGGATCAACTACCTCCAAAGAAGGAGGAAGTTGAGCAGTATGCTTTATCTGGCGCCCTGATCAAACTCCATGGAGAAACCATAACAACGATATTTCGCGTTTACGTCATGCCTACTCTATGGAAATCCTACATGGCGACTTACATTGTAGAGACCTTATTCCGTGTATATTCGCTGCCCGCTCCTGAGCATATAGTGCATGCCCATGAGGATTGTTTCCGAGAAGCAGTGTGGCAAAACAACTGGGACATTGCTGCAGCTTTGGCTAAGCATCAGCCAGCTCTTGTCGACGATGCGATGGACAGTGGGCACTTCGATTCCATCAGAGAAGCTCTCCTCTGCGATACTTGCTGGCTACGCATGCAAAATATGGTGAGGCACCTGACCTCAGAGAAGATGTATCAGTATTCCTTCAAACTATGTGAGGGTCACAACTTGATGTTCAAAAAGATTCCTGATTCGCTTCAGGGCATACACGATGCTAAGAAGAAAACCTTGCTCTGCCCGGGACATAGCACAGATGCGTTGCCTGAACGGGAGGGAAGATTGAAGTGGGTATAATTTTATTTCTGATCATTATACAATGAATTTCTATCGCCTCTTGTCTGATATGGATTCTCGGTCAGCACCAGCACTCAAGGTTCCTCATGTATCCCCCCTCACATCCTTAGCTTGCTTCGTCCTGTCCGAATCCGTTTGATCTCCCGTATTAACAGTCCCCTCCTTCTCCACCATCATAATCACAGCATTCTCCGCCACAGGCTTATGCGTGACTCCCTTTGGCACGACATACATATCCCCCTCCTTCATAACAACAGACTCTTCTCCTTGGATCTCCATCGTCAATTTTCCAGAGAGTAGATAAAAGAGCTCTTCAGAGTCGGGGTGTGCGTGCCAGATGAATGAACCGTCGATCTTGGCGACTTTGACGTGATGGTCGTTGACTGATGCGATGAGACGCGGGGACCATTTTTCGGTGAATGAGGAGAGGATTTCGGGAACAGAGGTTGTTTGAGACATGGTTTGGGAGTTGGGGATGTGAGTGGTCGAGACGTGTTGTTTGTAGTTGAGACTTTTGGCTTAGAGCCTATATCAGAATTGAGAGAGAAACTTGGTGGTTTGAGTTTGATGAAATAAAAGTGTATTTAGTGATTGGCGACTTATATAGGACTGAGCTTATGGCGAATGGTCCCCACTATGTCGTTTACAAGGCGCAAGGGCGTGAGATTTGTGGATGGGAAGAGGGTCTCGCTAATTCTGGCTTACAATCCGCGCCTTGCTATTGGCTCATGCTCAGTTGAGGCTCAATAGCGACAACTTTGACATTCTCTCTGAGGCCATGTGTTCTTTACACTTTCTCAGCAATCTCTCATTCATATCGAATAATCTCACAAAAGTGACGCCTTATATATCAATACCTCTCTGTTACCTGTGTCGAAGAGTGGTCTAGTGGTATCCGTCCTAGAACCTATAAACCTTCTCTCATTCCGCACCTAAAAATCTTCACCCACTAGGCTGCTCTTCGATTTTTGCCGTTCATGAGTTCGAACACTTCTTCAGCAAAAGTCCCTTGATTCTGGACGTGTTACTTCAAGCGTACCAATGCTCGTCCCTCTGAAGCCATCGCGAGTCTCTGATCAATTCTCTAGATATACAATTAAGACTTTGACTGTTCTCATGTACTTCATAAGCATAAAGTTTAATAAATAAAATTATATAACAGGCGCCGTCCCAGATTTCTAAATCCGTTTTCCTTCTTCTTAGATATTTGGCCAGCATGGTGCGTTACCAGCAACTTGAGCGCGATCCAGCGACGCGAGATCTCTTCAAGAAAAGAATCACGACACTGGAAGGTTTTCGCCAAATTTTCGAAAGCTCATATCTTCTCGCACTCGACACAGAACATGTTGCGATCACAAGTGAAAGAGACCGCGTTCTCCACCAAGTCGGATTGGCGTTCACCAAGACACTAAAGTCTAGACATCCTGCATGCCCAGGGCGTGAACCTGGACTGTTGAAACCAAGGCGACGACTTCGTTATTTCTTCGAAGATAATAACATGGAAGGACTCACTTTGAATGTCAACACGAGTAAGGAGCTTGGAGATGACGTTCTTCGCGTCGGTGGTTTCAGAGGCATGCCTGTTCGTCGCTCCCATCGCTTTGGCGAGCAAAAGACGGTCGATATTGAGGATCTGGAGCCTTCCATCGTAAAGTTCCTCCAGGATCTACCTAAGGACAAGCACCTGGTACTCATCGGCTTCGGGATGGAAGCGGAGTGGACTTACCTTTCGACAAACTTTCCCGCTGCCATACCCTTTTTCTCAGCCTGGATAGATCTTCGCGACATCGTGGTAGACACCGCCTCCTCACCGAGTGTCTGTTCCCCAAGTCTGTTTACTCTTATAAAACTCTTTGGTTACTTTTGGCAAGATGTCAAGCCAGGGAGAGCCTCAGCCGACAATGCTGGCGACGATGTCGTCACAATCTTGGCACTGGCGCATGCTCTCCTTGATGAGAAGAACCACGAAACGCTCCGATTCGAGCACGAATGCTTTAGAATATCTCGTTCGGGCAAAATTGGATCTTTCTACGATGCATCCGAATGTTTCACTGCAACCGTCAGAACCGAAGGAAAACTCCCGCTCAGACTTTCTTCAAGATTCAAGCTTGCGCGGCAATTTTTCGATTTTCATCCGATGGGCACTACGCTGATGTCCAGTGAGATGGGGCTAGTGGCTTTTCGGAGCCAAGATGATCTTGATCGTTTTATTGGCTGTGTGGACGGGATGGTGCTAGATACTGGCGAGACCCTCTCAGCTCAACGATACATCCATGCCAACCCGAATACACCAGAGGGCGAGAAGTTGAAAGAAGAGAAGCGTGTGATGAGAAAGATAAAGAAGGACGCATGTGACGAAGAAGTGGTGGAGTTGGGGGATCTTTTCTCCTGATTTCCTGTCACGTTGGTTGTCACGGAGTTCAGTAAGAAACAAGACTATTGATTGATGTTACGCTCTATTGTTTAATCGATAGCTGGTTCTACATGTATAAGCCTGTACCATCACGCATATATCACACTAAAATCTACTTTTCATTTCACAATACTTAAAAAGACACGATTATCAGTTCTCAGCGTTTGGATCGTGGATGGTGACCCCATGAAGATGTTCATCAATCGCGATCATCTTCACTTTTAGTGGGGTACGCGCTAAGCTTTAGTGCCCCTGCAGTAGCGTCAGGAGACAATTGGGCCGCTGATCGCCACGAGTTTGCCATACCCTAAAGCGTCGAATTTGCCTTTGACATCCATTTAATACTTCACAAACTGAGGCTATAAAACGGCTATAGAAGTCGACATATGAAGGAGACCGATATGCGGCGATTAATTCCCCATATGAAATTATCTGATTTATTGAGGGGGAAAGCCCAGTGCCGATTGACATTTTGGTTGAAGAACTTTTCTAACGGCTGACCAAAGATGGGTGAACACATGATGGGCCTTCTTCAAGTAAGCTTAGGTAGTGATTTCACTCTCCTGCTGTCAATTAAATTCCACCTCAGTAACTCGCCGCAATCGCTGGGGTCTAATGGAGCTCTATACCATGTTATTACAGTGTTTTGTTGTTGGTTGCTCCCTGCGTTGGCAGGATATCTCAGGTGAGAAAATGCCTTGTTGGCATGGACTAGCCAACTTCAGTAAGGTCTCGATATTTTCGCGATGAGAAAAAAGAAAACCCCAACCTCAGCGCGTCGCCAAGTGCGAGAATCTTATCGCATTTCCGGAACATAACAGACCGTAGCTCCCAAGCTTCACCAAGTGTAAAGACATCTTTGACGTCAAGACACGGCGGGATAGCGGAAGTCTCTGATCCGATAACTATTTTTATGAGGCTATTGGGCATTTTTCAACCTTAGCTGAGCTTGTGAACGCCACTTAATTTCTCATCCAAGGTTAACTCAGGGGAAACGGCGCCTAACGGAGGGCGGCGTTGGGGCTGGCCCGCAAAAGAAACGAGCCAAAAGTCAATAGTCTCCTCCTAGCTTTATGCGCTTGGAAATATCCATCATAGCTGCCGATCCTTTATTATTGCGATGCGCAATGGTTATAAACCCAAACGCGCTCTATTTTTGTGACGATTTCTGTTTCTTCTTCAGTCATCTTTTAGACCAGTCACTCTTTTAACAAGATATCTTAGATATCACCACGCTCGCTACAATGATGTTCCCCAATTTCGCTGCCGGCCTCGTTGCCGCTCTTTCTATCTCTGGTGTTAACGCTGGTCTTTGCCGTCCTAGCTCGCAGACCAGCGCGGTGGTTTCGTCTGGTAGCACTACGGCTAAGACTGCATCTGAGACTTCAGCCACGCAGACTGTTGTTGGTACAACTACCACCAGTGTTGAGACCTCGGAGACCACCACCAGTGTTGAGACTGGTGCTGAGACGACCACGAGCGTTGAGTCTGGATCTGAGACTACTACCGAAGCCGGATCTGAGACCACCACCGTTGCGGTTGTCTCTGACACCACCACCGCTGAGACATCCTTAGCCACTACTACTACCCTCACCACCTCTGGTATCGATGTCACTACCGAAGTGACCACCTTCATCACCTTCACCGCTACCGACACAGCCACCTCTGAGTTGGCGACAACCTCTGCTTTCGTCCCCGCCGACCTCTTCCCTTGCGTCACCAACGAAGACTGCAATGCCTTCGTTCAGCTCTGCGATGCCGTCCGCTGCGGCTGCATCAACCGCAACTGCGAGCAACTCACAGGCACCACCACTGCCGAGCCTACAACCACCGCAGCTGTCGACGAGGAAACAACCACGGCTGCTGAGGCCACTACAACTGCTGCCGCCGAGGAGAACACAACCACCGCCCCGGTTGAGGAGCCTGCTACAACCACTCAACCCGAGGAAGTCGCCACTACTCAACCTCCTGCTCGTCGACGTGCCGTCGCTGTCCCTGTTCCCGAGGGTGCGCACTACTGCGATGTTACTGAGGATTGTGGCGAGAAGACCGACATTGATGGATACAGCTGCGAGGTCTTTGGGTGCACTTGTCTTGAGAACTCTTGCGTTGCTGAGGTGCCCAACCTCTGACGGATTAGGGTAGCTAGCCCAAAGTACATTACTTAATTGTTGACATATACGTCAAGCATGAATACCTTTCTTACCCCTTTGGCGCAATAGTGAGATGCTATTATTAGACATTGCTGCCCATTAATACCATCGGATAGGCTCAATTTCTAGTGCTTTGACGAATATTGATATTGATTATTTGACCAGCTTTTGCTTGCTTTCACTGTGTGTAGGGGGGTGCTTCTAACTTCATATCCCGGCTTGATTCTATATGCTAGCTGGCTATACAAACAATGGTAACTTGATGTTTTGCGCCTTCATGATATCGTGACACTCTCTTGCCAACCCCCTTCCCTCAGAAGATAAAAAGTTCTCATCAAAACTGACCTCCAAAAAAGACTTCTTCCAATGCTGCCAATGCTCAAACATGGTGACCGAAATCTCGTATCTCTTATCACGCCGACCTCTCACTGCTCTCTCGAAAGACTTGATCTGATTTGAATCTAATGTTTCCGCCAGTTTCGGTCCTGCAGTCTGCAACCAACCGTGAATCTCATGGACAATGAACTCGAAGTCTTCGTTCTGTACACAGACAAGGTTGATCGTTCTGTACGCCCAAAACTCCGTTATTCCTGGAATCCCGCTAAGGTACATCTTTGCTTCTGCCGTCCCTGCTCTTCTGTAGTAATTCCTGTCTGTCGAGAAACTTTCATCTTCCCCGTCGTGGCATTTACAGCGAAGTGATTCATAGCAGGACTGCCAGATACTAGCAAATGAAGGCAGTTCACACAGGGAGTCGCTGGGCTGTAGATCCGTCACCCACCAGGGCGTACTACTCGTTGATGGCAGCGATTGAATCGCGACGAGAAGATCAACTACCATGTCGCAATCGTCTTCGAAGCGCAGGAGAGTAGATGCAAGAAGCTCCCAAAGTTCATTACGGCGCCTCACATCTTCCCGGCGTTGATGCGAGAAACCGGCAGTGATGGCTCGGGCGGCCGACTCGGCGCTCATCGTCTTGTTAAGATAGTTGCAGAAAGCTAGACTTTCGTCGAGATGTTGAGTGCCCCTAAAGTGTCTCTGGCATCCGAGTGAGAATCTGCGAATCTGCCTGTAGTCCCTTCTCGAAATTGTTATTTTGAGTTGAAAGACCCTATAAATGATTCTTGCGTCGCGCACCTTGCCTCGTCCTCCCAGTCAAGGGTAGGTTTGACTGTAGAAAGAATCCATCCATCTCGAAAAGACACACCCAGCCGAAGTGGCAACATTTTCGGCCTTGATGGGAGATTCAGATGAGGGATTGGCTGAAAGGCAGGCGCTTCGTAATGAACGCCCTTTCACCCTCGGCAATGGATGGATGTCGGTGGCCAGATATTTCTCATGCGCCTCCAGATTGTGGAGATCCTGGCTAATCACGTCACGTGACAACAACAAGTCATGCGAAAACACTTGAGCACAAGAACAGTTTCATTTCCACCCTTGGAAGCCCTTTGGCACTCAATAGCATTTAGTGTCATAACACGATACCCAGATTGGACTTCTACGGATTGGCAGTCAGTCTCACAGCACTGCCATCGACCCCGCGAGCCAGCGTAACCAGCCCTACCGGTATTTCATCAAGTCTCCCTTGCGAAGTTGGGGGCCATGCGACCTCGCTGAAATGTCTCGCGTGAGAAAGTGGTGTAACACCACTGAACCATTTTATTCGCTCCAAGAAGCCTCTTTCATCAGAATCCTCTGTGGTTGGCTGTCATTATGCAGTCAGCCATATCCATGATCCAATCGTTCAGCCGCATCAGCTCATTATCCGAAGCCCTTGTCCCGCAGTTTGTGTGTCTTCCGTGGCTTCCTTGGGGGCTATGTTAATGTCCCTTTGGCCTCAAATCAACCTTAGACCTGAGGAGGGTTGAATTGTTCTAAAAATACTACCATGTTTGGCATCTGCACACCACAAATCAACGAATTCTCTTTTATAATTGATCTCCCGAACCATGAATATTCGCTCAGCCGCAGAGCCTACCTTAGCTGACAAGCTATCCCGCAAGCCTCATCACTCCGTCAAGGACTTTTGGTATGAAGTAACACGGGCTGCCGATGAGCTGTACCACCAGCTCCCGTCGTGCTCCGCCACGTCAGCTATTCGCCATGAAGCTTACGAGTTCATAAATGACCCAGCTCTTCCCTTATCTCGCTCCCCGTGTGTCTCAGTTACTCTACAGCGATTACCATGTCTCTCAACACTCCCGCTGCAGGGCAATCTGCCCCGGTGAACAACCCGGAGGCTGTCGCGTATCGAGAGCGTGATGCGTTATACAACTACTCAACTGGTGTTGTTGATGTTCCACAAGGCTACAAGTACCGCCAGTATCGTATCTTCGGGTTCACACTGCCTTGGTATGCATCACCGAAGATTCAGTTGGGTATGGTTGCTTTTGTATGTTTTATGTGTCCTGGCATGTTTAATGCGCTCAATGGGATGGGTGGAGGAGGACTGAAGGACACCAAGCTTGTGAATGACATGGTGAGTAGCCATCACTGACTAGCATCATCATTTACTAAGAAAGAATCTCAGAATACTGCTCTATACAGTACCTTTGCTGTTGTCGGCTTCTTTGGCGGCACGTTTGTCAACAGGCTTGGGGTCAAGCTGACACTAGCCTTTGGCGGCATTGGCTATGGCATCTACACCATTAGCATTCTGCTCTATACGCACTACGAAAATGATGTCAGAGCTTTCAACATCGTTGCAGGCGTGCTACTTGGCGTATGCGCAGCAATGCTCTGGACCGCTCAAGGAACTATTATGATCTCGTACCCCCATGAACATCAGAAAGGTCATTACTTTGCGTGGTTCTGGGGCATCTTCAATATGGGAGCTGTCATCGGAAGTCTTGTAAGTTCTTTCACGGTCTCATTTCTCTTTGCCTATTCGTTCTCTAATGAAGTGGCATGTCATCTCCAACCGAAGCTAACAAACCTTGCAGATTCCCTTGGGTGGCAACATCAACACTGAAAACAATGAAGACGTTAGTGACGGCACATACATCGGCTTCATCGTTTTGATGTTTTTCGGAGCCGCCTTAGCCCTCCTTCTCTGCAACGCAAATGATATCATAAGAAAAGACGGATCATATGTGATTTTGATGAAGAATCCAACATGGCAAAGCGAATTCTACGGCTTGTACGAAACCATTCGCTATGAACCATTCGTTATCTTCTTATTTCCTATGTTTTTCTCATCTAACTGGTTCTATGTATATCAGCAAAATGTCGTCAATGGTGCATACTTCTCAACGAGGACCAAGGCGTTGAATAGCCTCCTGTACTGGCTGGCGCAGATCGCAGCTGCGGCTATATGGGGGTACCTTTTGGACTTGGAATATCTTCGTCGATCTGTGCGCGCCAAGATTGCACTGATTGTTCTTTTTGTCATGACTTTTGTTGTCTGGGGAGGAGGTTATGTCCATCAGAAAACGTATACGCGAGAGATGTCGCAGGCCGAGGGCTTTGACACGGATTGGAGGGACGACGGATATGTTGGGCCCATGTTCCTTTACATCTTCTACGGCTTTTATGATGCAGCTTGGCAAGCTACTGTTTATTGGTAAGTCCATCGTTCTCATCTGGCTTATGGAGACTGAATGGTCAAGGTTCATGGGCGCTCTCTCGAACTCAGGCCGTCGCTGCGCAAACTACATCGGCTTCTATAAGGGCATTCAATCAGCCGGCGCAGCCATCTCCAATAATCTAGACGCAAGAAAAGTATCGTTTGAGGCACAATTTATCAGCAACTGGGTGCTCTTAGCTGCCTCGTTGATTATTGCATCACCTGTCATATTTCTCAAGATCCGAGATCATGTCGGGTTGGAGCAGGATCTTGAGGGGACAGATGAGACTATGGCAGATGTTGCACCGCACGTAGTCGCCAACTCGGGTCATGCTGGGGACAATTTTGAAAGTAAGGAATCGAGACAAAGAGTTCCTGGATTTACTGCAGTCTAACTGTCATTTCAGTGGAACTCGATGAGTTTGATGTATCTACGAAGCTATTACGTCGGTGGTGATACACTAGCGGTTCGTGATGGGGATATGATTATGATTGCTCGGATACCCTTCTGAGATTTGTTGTGTTTCGAGGCGGATAGTGGTAAACTGTATAAGGATTGGGGATGTCAGACGAAATAAGAAGTCTGGTCAATCGAGTCATTTTGTGCCAATGACATTGCACAGGATGTATCTCGTTTCTCCCGTCTAACGTCATCGTGCTGGACGGCCACTCTTGACAGCCTCAAACACGAGCCCATGCCCGCCACACTTTATTCCTTTGTAACAGCAAATTCCAAATCTTGTGCGACGAACAAATCTTGCCACAATCTCGATTCCGTCTATTACGTCTCCTCTCATGTATCATCTCCTGCCAAGGCCACCTTATCTTAACACGCACTCCATATTATTTCAAATACGAATAAATCTGCCCGAAGAAACTCGGCTTCCGAATGTTAATAATCTTATCTCACAGGTCATATTATGCACGAGTCCGTTGCGGATCATGCCCAATTTGGTATGTCTGCTTACGCCGCGTCTTCCTATTCGCTCTCGCTGTCTCGCTTTTCGCTGCGCGACAACTCGCGAGATGATGATCTTTAGTGCTGATGATTGTGAAGAATTTGAAAATTCTGTGGTATTTGGAAAAAAGGTCTTCCGAAAGAAGAAGGCAAGTCAGGGATGTAGCCAAGATTGACGATGTTGAGGCCGCGTCATTGGGATTGCCAAGACTGGGAAGAGGGATATATATTGCCTTGATAGGAGGACATCTTGAGCTCATTACTCTACGCACTCTGAGTCCTCATAGAATTACTTTACTTGACAATATCGCTATTCAAGATGAAAGTCTTTAATTTTTTGTTGCTTCTTCTCCCTCTGTCAGCAGCTGCATCAAGCATACCCCAAACCCGCACAGTCTCTACTCTTGAACCAGCCTCATCCACCGAATGCTGCCCCTTCACTTACAAACCGACATGTACCAAGAATCTCGAACGAGTGTATCACATCAAACTCTTCTACAACCGAAAGGAAGGCATCACGCCTGAGCAGTTCAACGCGTACTGGGCCAACAACCATACCAAGACTGCTGGAGATTTTCACTTGAGGTTTGGGGTTTACAAATACTCGCAGGTGAGCAACTTGAAGCTTCAACTGCTTACACAAGCTAATTCCTTCGTTAGTACCACTCTACTCCTGAACTTCGAGACCTTCTTCGCGTCCCCGGCGCAGCTCCAGTCCTTGAGTTCGATGGTGCTGCGGAATTCTGGGTTCCAACTATGGAGACGTTCCAGGCTATGGGATCTGATCCGTTCTACAGAGATGTGATTACTCCTGATGAGAACAACTTCATTGATCATTCCTCTATGAGGATGATTGTTGGTTTCGATTATATCATGGTGGATAACCAGAACGCTGTCACGGAGCATGGCCGAACCTTTCAATAGAACATGGACAAGAGATGATAGTGCTCACGAAATAGAGGCGAGAAGAAGGACGGGATATCGGACTTAGTTAATACCTTGCTCGTACAGTCCCAAAACGAAAACGCATACTTCATACAGATAGACAAAATCGTCAAATTCTATGTATATGCCATATGATATGTTATTCGCGCACGTATTCTGCATATTCACTCTAGCTTGATCTCAAACTTTCCAGAAGGCTCGGGCTTCGAGAGCGCCCACTTGATTCCATCCTCCATGACCTTGTCCCATCTCTTGCTCTCAGCCAATTGGTCTCCGAAGCGGCGGAAACCGTGAGGTAGACCATTGAAAACATGTACGTCCGTGGGTGTCCTGTAATCGGTTAGAATCGATAATGGGATCGCTTTTTTCACGACTTACCCTGCCTCAACAAGCTTTTGCCCATAGAAAAGAGCTTCATCTCTCAAGGGATCCAAGCCACAAATACCCAGCGTCGAAGACGGCATGTTCTTGAGCTGCTCCACAGTCGCAAGTCCAATATTCAAGCGAACGTCTTTAGGATCCGGATTTTGAACCTTCAACAGCCCAGTGAACTTGTCGAGTGCCGCGTTATTGATCATCGGAGCGTCCGCATTCTGAACATATGAAGACAAAGAAGGTTCCCTCATCTGCTCCATGATAGGTGCGTAGCAATCAGGATGAACAAGAGCAGGAATCATCAACACCTGACCAGCGAGCTTCGGTCGTGAAAGAGCATCGGGAGCGATGTTCTGACGAAGCGTCAAGGAGGCTGCTAGTTGGGCACCAGCTGAGATTCCACCGACAACGACCTGGCTCGGAACTCCGAGAAGTTCATCAATGTGATCATGAACCCAGTGAAATGCGTCGACGACGTCTTCCCATGCTGTGGGATAAGCATAATCCGGGGCATGACGATAGTTGAGATTGACGACTGTGACGTTGGTCATTACTGCGATGCGAATGCAGATAGCATCTTCAGATGGAATGTTTCCAAAGACATAACCGCCACCGTGGAGATGGATGTAGACAGGAAGACGAGAACCCTCTTCGGCGGAAGCAGGTCTGTAGGTTCGAACCTCGAGAGGAAAGCCATCTCTTGAAGTAACGGTGTAATCTTTCATGTGAATAGGGTAGTCTTTGAGTTTCTCCATCTCGCTCTGGGCCAGTTGTTCTCGGTACATGTTTGTGAGGCGCTGCATCTCCTTCAGGTCAAGATGGCCTGGAATAGGCGGCCTGCTATCCTTGACGGCTAGCCATTCTGCTGTTGCATGTCCATATTGAGTGAAGTCAGCCATGATGAATATCATCCGGTCGGTGCGATCAAGTTAGGGCATTAAAACAAATTGTGCTGAGATATCAAGCAAGATATTGGTAATTTAGGACTTTTGAAGCTATCGTGGGAAATGCCGAGGAAGAAGTCGTCGCATGATGTCCGCGGGTCCAAAGTTGTCGCCGAACCCCTCAACTTCGCCGAACTCGGTATAAGTGACTGCCGAAGCATCCACATAAATCGGCGAGAAGTCCGGGAACTCATAAAATCATGAATTTTTAACGTCGTGATGATTTCTCGCTAGAAGCGAAAAGCTTTACCTCAATTTATTGATTCTTGACAAGTCGACTATCGTCGTAAATATGTGGCTTGGGCATTCGGCAGTTCAATTCATAACCAAGAGGAGCTCAACTCTATTAAGCGCGCCAATCATGATAGCTTCACACAAAGTCAACCAAGAATCAAGCGAACTACGTCACGATATTCATAGTTCACAAAAGGCCCGACAACGTCTCAACGTTACATAGAATCAGGGTCGAATGCAACTTTCGCCCGCATTTTAAACCAATACCGAACAAGATCTGCATAAACTTCCGGGGCCGTCGGAAATGAACATAAACTTTAACGGTTCCTTGGTTCTGCAAATAAAATGGGAAATTCCTCCTCCTTTTGCGTTGATTTGATCAAGAACAGTGCCACGATGAAATTCCTCAGTGTTGTAAGCGGTGCCATAGCTCTTCTACAGAGCGCTGATGCAGCCACTTGGAAGGATTATAAGCCGCAGAGTCGCACGCCGAGCTCGTGTCCTGATTATGTCGACTATTCGCAGAAACCGCACAAGCCGCTTTCGTCTGGCAAGTTGAAGCTGCCTTTCATGAGGCCGAGTGAAGAATGCAGGACTTTCAAGAGCCCAGCTGTTGAGGTGCGGACAGAAATGCCTTGAAATGAGATCCCTCATGGCTGACTTGATGGTAGAAAGTCATCAGCGACATCAAGAAGCGCGTCAAGAACCCTGACCTGGCGCGGCTCTTTGAGAATACCTTCCCATCGACGCTCGACACGACGGTCAAATATTTCGATGCGAAGAAGAACCTAGCTTTCATTGTGACTGGCGTAGGTCTCTTGACCTTTCCTTGAGAATATTGGCTAATCAGACATGCAGGATATCACGTAGGCAGACAGATCCCTTTCAAAGAGATAGCCACTAATGAAGAACTGAAGCGCACAATGGCTACGCGATACAGGCAATCAATTTGCCCATCTGTACAAGCTTCTTCCCCAAGACAAGAACTTGAAGGCCCTCGTCAAGGCTATCATCAACACTGAGGCAAGATACATCTCCGAGTACCCGTATTGCGGTATGTGCCATGCTGTTCCACCACAAGAGACTATGAGCTAATTGAGAGTGCCAAGGCTCCTTCCAGCCACCGCTCGAGAGTGGCTTGAGCCCTTCAGTCAATGTATGAACCCCGAGGAAATGTTATATCATAACTGATCTGGCAGTACTAACGCGATGAACAGGACTATGCTACACTTGTTACCGTCAATCCGTGTGTTCTGCCCAAGACCCCATGTTTTCCCTGGACTCAAACTAACACCATCGGTCCACAGACCAGTCGATAATCAGACAGTATTCGAGTGCAAGGTATGTCACTGCCCTGACATGCTACCATACCATTTGCTAACTACTTTCAGTACGAGCTTGACTCTCTGGCTGGCTTCCTCAAGATCGCACGATCATACTATGATAATACCAAAGACGCTTCTTTCATCAACGACAATTGTAAGTTAGCGGATTCATTGTGTTTTCACTAATTTACTGACATCCGACAGTCAAATCTGCTATGAAGCAGATCCTTCGAGTCATCGATGAGCAATCTCAGAGCACATGGGCCGAAGATTGGTCTTACATCAGCTACTATAACTGGACTGGCCAGGCCGGATCACTCTCACCACCAGTGCCTAACAGCGGAAACGGCGAGCCCAAGCTAGCCAATGGTCTCGTTGCGTGCAGCCATCGTCCGTCAGACGACCTATCAGTCTTTAATTACATCACTTCCGACAACGCCATGATGTCAGTTGAGCTCGATAACGTTGCCGACGTATTGGATAAAGTCGGAGGCCAAAAAAGCCTTTCTACAACGCTGCGTGGTCATGCCGAGACAATTCGACAAGCTGTTTGGAATCATACTCTCACTTCGAATGGTATTTTCGCTTACGAGACCAATGGATATGGCGGCCAGTACATTATGGATGATGCCAACGTCCCTAGCCTCGTATCCCTGCCATATCTAGGCTTCCTCAAGCGCGACGATCCTACATACAAGAAGACCAAGTCTGCTCTTTTCTCGCGAGCTAACCCTTATTACGCCGTTGGAAAGAAGTTCGGTGGAATTGGTGGACCGCACGCGAATGCTACTAACCCATGGCCTATGGCACATGTCTCAGCTATCTATGGAACAGATGATGACGATGAGATCACTGAGCGACTCAATATGATCATGGAGAATACTGCAGGTCTAGGGTTGATCCATGAGAGTGTGAATATTTACAACTCCTCTGTTTTTACACGACCGTGGTTTGCTTGGGCCAATAGCTATTTTGCCGAAATGGTCCTGGATTTGGCCGAGAGAAAGCCTGGGTTGATTTTCAAGGATGATAAGCCATATGTCATTTAGGACGCATCACCTAGGAACACGATAGATTACTCTGAATGCGTGCTCAACAAAGAGTAACCATTCACAATCTTCCGCTTAAGAGTCTGGTCTTGTTCCAGTATCGAGTGCCGAGAAGATTACAATAAGCCGAAATGGTACTATGTTGTTGAAAAATACTTACTAATTTAACCTTAAGCAAAGAGTTAATCTCAAATTTGTGCAGGTAGCAACAGAGGTCCACGTGCATAGTCAGTTTGGATATCATTGCAGACGAATATTGAAGTATGAGTGAGGCTCAGCAGTGGCCATATGCAAGATAACACAACGCAGAACATTACTAACAGCTTACATGGCCTTTTATTGGGCTCCATTCGCAACAATAACTGCTTTGTCAGAGTGGACCTATATTGATAGCGAATGGGATTAGTGAAAAGAAGCCAATAGGGTGCGACTATCGACGAAGCGGCCGACCAAACAGTAACAGTGGCCAAAGAGTCCACCCAGTTGGCATCGCTTAAGCTATTCTAGAGCAGTCGACGGGGGAAAAAGAAAATACCTCTTTCTCAAAAGGGATGGTGCGGAAGAAATGCATCGTCGAATATGCTCGAGCATGCAGTGAAAACTCGTATTGGTGGAAAGGATATGAAGTTCCTTCACCGACAACCCGATCTACCATATTTCCTCTATTATAAAACCATCTGAATATACCGTCATCTCACATGAACTCAAGCCTCTCAAGACTCAACTTCAAAGCCCCCACAGATTCCTACACAATGCAGCTCATCAACCTCTACGCCCTCACAGTCTTCGCCACCTCGGCCCTGGCTGCAGACTGTTTCGGCAACGGTAACAAGGACGTAGGAAGGTTCATCACAGCTTACTGGGATGCTCGTGAGAGAATGTGCAGTAACTCCGGCTGTACTTACCAAGAAGCTTGCACCACCTCCGGATCTTTTACCGTCAAGGGTCTTGGTGTTGACACTATCCTGAATGTTGAGATCAAGCGCAAGAACACTGGTGGTAAGAAGGGTTTCAAGGACTGCTGGGTAGGTATTCCAACCTTACATGGTAGACTATGCTAATTGGTGCTGTGACAGGACGCTACAGAGTATGTGACCCGATATTTACATCTGACTTATCTAATTCTTCTAGGGACATCATCAATCAGTGCCCCAAGGGTGGCTCTAAGCAGCTAAGTGGATCATGGGAGGCCAATGGTCAGCTGTACACGGTCAATGGATATTTCTCGTTCAACTGAAAGCAGATATTTGCACGAGCCTTGAACAGATCTCGTGACCGGCTTGGATCTCTTCATGAAGCGGTTCTGGGAAACGCGACACGGGAGAAATTTATCCCTTTTGGAATATATCCCAGCGATACGTTTTGTTTCAATAAACGAATCCTATAGACAAGGCTTCATTTTGATAATTATTTTTTTGGAGGTGAATGAATTATGTATTGCCGGTGAAATTCACCGAGACTATCAGTTTTCCCTCTATGTACGCGTAAATGAGGGAGTGGTCAGTACAAGTTTTATGTCTTGCGATGTACAAATTCTTTGATTTGAGATCCACGCTATTTTCCCAAACATCTTGATCCTAACGGAGAGACTTTCGCATGTTCAGCGGGCCGAGCTCAGCTTTCATACCAACATTTATCTTTAGCTGTTTTTATTGATGTCGCTTATAAACGGAGTTTTGCTGTGACGGAGGAAAAATAAGCATAAAGCCAAGACAGACGGCGCGCACGGCCCCTGCAGTAGGTATCGATAAGGGTTGAGGTCTGCAAATTGCTCTTTTCATCTTCATGTTGGTCCCTGTTTCTTTGTTGCATGTCGCGATCTGGTTTATCTTGCGTTTCCCCTCACCAGTCATTCTCACTGATGATATGGCTGCTTGACCCAGATGCGCGTATTGACCCAGTTTGTCCGCGTTCCTCAAACAGATAGATCATATGTGATGATCAGGCCATCCTCATCTGGCGGTTCTCCTCTTACGGCGCGTCACGCATGCGATATTTGCAGGCAAGTCATGACAGGCCCGTTCTCGTGTCTATATGCACTGTGCATGTTTTTCGACAGTCGAACTGACGACTCGGTTCGACGAGCAGAGAGCGAAAGGTCCGGTGTGACAGGGCTTTGCCAAAATGCAGGTTAGTTCTGTCCATCCCATCCCATCCCAGCCCATACCGTGCCATGCAAGCCCAGCCCAGTCAGTCTGTTGCATCAATGTATCTTGTCCACTGGAACAAAGGTGCCTGTACATACGTACGTAATGGGGATGTGGAGCTGACGCTTTGGCCGATGTCCCGCAAAGACGATGCGACCGGCTCAATCAACCTTGCGGGTACAGCCCGATTTCTCAGCGTCGTACTCGCGATGAACAGCTGCAGGAGCTCCAGGAGCGATTGGCCAAGACCGAAGCTCAGCTCGCTCTTGAGACCCCGCGAACAAGGACAGGTTCTATGACCTCACATTCACAAACCCCCTCGACCACTGCTGCGCCCGTCTTGCCATCACGTTGGCCTGATGCCCTTGGCTCTATCACACCAGATACCAACACCCAGTATCATCTCGCGACTACAGCATCATCCCGTGTCTCCAGTGTCCCCGGATCTGCAGATCCGTCGACTGGCCGTAACCCCATATACTTAGACAGCCACCGAAACATGGGCACGGCTATCGATCTACCGACTAACAGGTCACCCATGCTAGATATTGACCTGTTCAATCCAGGAGCTGACTCCAACATGACCTTCGACTGGTGCAACCCGCTTACAGCCCTGGAACCACTGGACAACATACTACTCACTCGCCTATCGCCACGGTCTCTCGCTCACGGCGGCACCGAGGAGGAAATATCGCACGCGGAACTAAATACACTGCACAAGTACTACTTTGAATCCATTTACTTCTCCTTTCCCTTCTTGAACCAAGATCGCTTTGCGGTAGAATCTATGGGAGGCGGTCTTGCCATAAGCGCACTTATTTACGCAGTTGCACTTGCTGGATGCGCTCACTCATCCACTTTCCAGAACAAAGAGTCTGCTTGCTATGTATTAGCAAGGAATTATGCAGAGAGGTGTGAAAGAGATGGCCAGCTGAACGACCTCAATTTGTTGCAGGCCCTTCTCTTTATTGGGAAACATGAGGCTATGGCTGGGAAGCTCGAGAGGAGCTGGATGACACTGGGACGTGCAGTGATGCTATCCAGGCTGCTTGGGCTGCCCTACATGGATAGAGGAGATAAAAGCGATGGACTTCCAGACTCTCAAATTCATGATGAGTCTGGCCTGAGCCTGCCTGAAACGACTGATCAGGTTCTTCTAGAGGAACGAAGAAGGACCTTCTGGGCTTTGTACATATTGCTCAGTTACGTCAAGACACGCACCGGATGGCAAAGCATGCTTGGCGACATAAAGGTCAGATAACCCTATCAACTTTGTTGGCGAGCCTCGACGCGAAACTTAAACTATCTAGGAATTTTACATCAATCTCCCATCACCAGGCTTGCTAAGATCCGACCTAGTCCCGCTCAAGATGCCCTATCTCTCAGATATAGATTTAAAACCCAGCACCGAAATCTCATCCTATACAGGTTGCGTCCTAATGGTAGAGCTGGCACTGCGCTGTTTTGAACATGGACAAAAGCGGACTTCAGAGAGCTTCTGGGATGGCTACTGCGATCTTGTGAAGAAGACAGACGTGCTTTTCGGAATGCTGAAACGTCACCTCAACGCTGCATCTATCCGAGAAGACCCCGTCGCCTTCAGCCTGTATCTGAACTTGCGAGCAACGGAGATCTTTTCCCATGAGTCGGCTATCACTCGTAGCGAAGAGCAAGGTCTGCCGCTATTGATGACAGCGGAGAGTCAACGTCGTGCCACGGCAGCGGCTTTTCAGGTATCAACTGCAGTGCGTCTAAACCTCCCCTCGCCTGGGAAGGCAGAAAACGACATTATAATGCTGCAAGCCATTTTCATTGCTTGGCCGCTTACCATGGCCTTGAAAGCGTTTCATCGCGAGCTGGTGAACGGTGGTGATCGCGATAGCATTAACGGCATTGTTGCATCATCAAGATTACTATTTGCCGCTCTGCACCATATTGAGGAGTCCGGCGGACATTGGCATCGAAGTGTTGCACAGGTGGAGAGAAAACTTCAGGAATGGGAAGAGAAGAACACCTTCAACTCTCTTACGCTATGATGAGCAGAGCATTTCTCAGAGGCCTCGTGATTATTTGTACACCCTTGTTTGTGCAGTGCGGAAGGCACCGGACTCGCTGTCCGCAGCGAAAGACCAATTAATCATAGACTTGATTAATCTCCCTTTTCAGCATTTGTTGTGCGCGTGATGAGTACAATGGTTGTTTATTGTCATGTTTAGAATCGTAGAACTATCTTTGTTGAGGCTATAAACATATTACCTCGCAAAGGCTTCAGTTCATAGGGACTTTCCAGTGTCTTGGCTGAATCTATCCCGTCGAGACATCATAATCATTCATCATCAACCAATGGCGACAAGGGGAATGAATTCGAACAATGAATGTGAGACATTGAGTGGGAAAACGCAAGGGCAGAAGGGTCTTGAAGAAGAAATAGTGAATCCTTCCGACGCTTTGGGTCAATGTAATATCCGCCATTTAGGAACAAACGTAGCGCCAAATTGAGGTAGATCCTGTAGCTAGACCTTTTTGCAGCTGAGGGATGCAAACGCAAGCCATTTGATCTCATTATAATAATAGCAGTCCATACACTTATTTATGGAGGACTGATTTAAAACGCCGAAAAGTAGACTGCAACAGGCTTGCAGAGTCTAGGCACCTGATCACCTCCGAGTAATAAGTGCTATCTTGACCTTCTTCACCTGCCAGGCACCTTAGTTCATCGCGAATGGAAACTTGGTGGTGCCTAGAATGCCCTTTCGCTTGTCGGAGACCACGATCCAGCAGGAACTGAACTGCAGCCAACCTTTGATTGCGATTGATGGTTGGTAATCCATTAGGGGGGTCGAAGTTCTCCGCCATGTAGTACTTGTAGCCAAAAACTGCATTCTCTAAGAGACCTATCCCGTCCTTCGAATTCCATTGTTGGAGAAAGCTCCTCCTCGTATGTAGTCTAGATTCCAAGTAGGGAAGGATGGAGAATTGAGCCGCCAGGCCCAGGAATGTGTTGGGAAGTCCTCTTCTGTGGTCAAACACGTCTTGGACTGATGACCAGTGTATATCTGGACCTTGGAGTTGGTAGACTGTCGGCCATGCGCCTTGAGCCCTCCAAAAAGCCTCCGAAGCAGCCCTATCCAATGTGTCTAGTGTTTGAATCAGAGCCCCCAACTTGTCTTGCGAGCTACGAGCCGAGAACTGGCTAGCGTACCATAAGGCTCTCATGATAGCTAGCCAGAAGTGACTTGGTGGATAGTCCGAAGTGGTTTCACTGTCAAACATCAATAGAGTTTCGGCTTGCAGCAAGACTAGATGTGGCTCGAAATTGCTTTCGCACGAAGCACATAGCTCCTCCCATATGTGCGCTTGTTTTACCCAGTCCCTCGTCGTACGATGAGCAAAGTTGACGACTTCTTGGGCGGCCCCACTGAGTTCCAATATGCCTCGAGTACGCGTAGCAAGTCTACGCTTGAGTCCTCTTTTGGCGTGGTATTTCACTTCTGGAGACATGGCGCTTGGGTCGACTTCTATAGATCGAGACTCGTCAGCGAGCCACATCAAAAGCCACGGTAAGGGTCCATATGCACTCCTTGCCAGTCGAATCATGGCACAGGCATCAGGTAGGTGACGGTGGGGTACTCGGGCCCATATAGCATCAAAGAGCGAAGACAGATTCGTTGGAAGCTTCTCCAGTGTTTCTTGGAGCTGGGCCATACTGTCGCCTGCCGTAAAGAGATCGATGAGCTCCATGACTACGAAAGATACCCATAGGAACACCCCGTCTGCCTTTTGCACTACATCGTCAGTGAGCTTGGCAATTTGACGAGGGTAAACATTTTTCAGCTCGATATACCCTCTGTTCTGTTGAAAACTGTTCGTTACAAATGTCATCATGTCATCCTCAGTCAGAAGGTGCATCTGAAGCATGGGTCCATCGTTGAAAGCATCTTCAAATTCCGTCCACGGCCGGCTTGCAACACAGACCTTGATGCCTTGAGCAGCGTCATTGGCCATGGAGCGTATATTTGAAACAACCGTGGCTGGGGGTATCTCAAACTCATCGAGGCCATCGACAAAAAGAGCCATCGCCATTGAAACTCCACACTCATTCATGAGGGCCTGGAAAGACTCATCGATCTCCCATTCTTCCCAATCGGGGAAGTCTACCATTCCTCGAAGTGCCTGGAACAAAGCCCAACGTCTCGGTGCAATTCTGGGCGCAGCACTCGGGTATTGATTGAGGACTTGATGCAAAACCGTCTTCTTGAGGCCTTCCCAGGCCTTTTGCAGGTTTAAGCCCGAGTTCCAGGCGTAATAATTGGTGATGACAATTGGTAATGACTTTGCCCAGGGCTGGAGGAAGGTCCTGAGTCTATCAGGGCGAGCTATCAATTTCATGATGGTAGACTTTCCCGACCCAGGCTTGCCAGTTATCCAATAAGGTGTATTTGACTCTTCAGCAAGCCACTCTGGAAAGCTGTACCAGAGAACCTTGCCATCTGATTTCTTAGGTTCATGCTGGAAGATCCATTCGTACGTAGCCTCGAAATTGTTGGCAACTGCATCTTCGCGATCGTACATGGAGTCGAAGTAGAGGCCATGAGAAATATCCCTACCGACATCTGTAAGTTCTGGTTTACCGTGGACTTGGTCCGTTGCAAACATGGCCATTGAGCTATCCAAGGTCCATCTCTTATTCCAGAGCAACCGCACTAATTCAGCCCGGACGTTCTTTGCGTCAGCGGAATCACTACTTGTTAGAGCTGCGGTGATCTCCTGGCCTACCCTTTGAAGGGAGATAGATTCGCGAGCTTTTATCAGAGAAGAAATTACTTCTCTTAACTTCCCGTCGACTCCACTGGCAAGCAATCTCGAGTTAGCATCTTCTGAGGTTAACGTCTGACAAATGTCATCCAACTCTAGAGTTAAAGGGTCAGAACGCTTGCTACCCTTCATGTCCCTTGTACTCTCAGCCTGTTCTGATGTTGATTTTTCAACTCTTGCCAAGATTCCGAGGATAGTATCCAACGTTTCTGTGAAATGCAATTCCCACTTTGCTGTTTTCTTTGAGTCAGCCCTGCGTAAGTCAGCAAAGCTTTGATCTTTGTCCACTGTGTGATCATATTCACCATAGACAGAGTACGATGCAATTCATAATCTTTTTTGAAGTGCCTGTAGGCGATTGTCCATCTGATCGATTTTGTGTCTATCCCAGAGACCTGCTAGAGCAAGGCGAGGAATCTTATTCCTAGCTCGCTTATCATCTTTGTCGATAGTTCGCCTTTTACGGTTGTCGATCCTGTTTAAAACGGGTTTAAACTCGGTCTCAATGCTCTCGCACTCCGTACAAAGCTTGAGTAACTGGGATTCCGCTAAAGAGCCCCCAGCCACAACCCCATCAGAATAAATTTGAACGGCTTTCGCCAACTCAGAAATTTCTATTGTGAGCGCAGTCAAATCGGAACTTTCCTGGGCAACGTGATAAGCGGAATCTGAGCCTTTGTAGACGATCAGGTATTTATCCCAAGTCCTCTTCAGTATTTTGCCCCCAAACTCGGCGAATTGGACGACGGCAGCCGCGATGGCCAATGCGCTGAAGGGGTCCATAGTAATGATCGGAGGTGGAGCTAAAGAGATCGAGCGGTCTCTAACTTAGTATCTAGCGCCGAAGCTAACAATGACTGCATTAAAAAAGTGGCCGAGAGCTTAAATGAGCAGACCGAACTTAGTAACTTAGACGTAGACAATAGGAAGAAGGCACTGGGTACATTAAAAATGCATTAGTTGGCCTTTAGTGAGTGCTTTTGCCAAAGGTAAGGTGGCCAGTGTTGGTGAGATAATTCTTTCACAAGGTGTTCGCAAGGCTCGGCCCTGGGATAACCTTTAGCCGCAATATGCCTCAGTCGGAAGATTTATAGCCCGATTGGCTTAGATGGCAACACTGGAATTGAGACTTATTGTAACAGAACTTATCCTTTTTTGAGACTATGGAATGGATCAAGTCGGTTGATAAAGAGGTAGCCACTCTTGGGAGAGAGGAAGATCGGAATACTTGCAACGGTTTTAACTGATGTTGCTTGAGTCTGTTCGCTGTTCTTCTTCCTTGGTTCTGTTTCACTATTACCAAGGCGCGACTGACTACCAGATATTGCTTCTTAGCGTTCGATGGGCCATGTCGCTTAATCACAGAATATCATTGATCGCGAGAGTCCGGGCGGAAAGTTGACGAACAATATGAATGCACTTTCGAACAGATGGTTGTGGCCTCCTTTGAAAGTGTTCAAAACATTAGTATCTAATGCACATGGTGCAACTTTATGTGATGTTATGAAGACTGGTGCTACGGAAAGAATGAGCGGAATGACTTGTTGTCTAAACTCGTATATTTATCATCTCTATAGTTCCATGTCCATCGTACAGCTAGCTCAATCTTTTATAGCATACTCTGGCTGGGTAGGTATGTTGTTAATGTTACTTTCCCTCGAGACCATGACATGTCCTGTGAGTGCGTTCCCATTTATGTTATTCAGTTCCGTCTCGCTACCAGCTGAGAATTCAGGATCCATGGCCTCGCCATACCTATGTTGACTCTTCCCTGTTGCATGCCAGTAGATCCCTGATACTCCGGTAAAGGCCCCGGGTTTCCGGGGCCCATTCGATGGTACGGCTGGGATACCTGATTGATCTTGACTCGTGAGTAACGTTGTAGATTTCAGGTTGGTGAGCTTTCGCAGGAGGGGCCGAACTGCTGTCAGAGCGACGACTATGACAGAGATGCAGATCTCGGCAGTCGCCCAGATGTCTAAGAGTATGTTAGAGCTAGATTTGAGAAAGGTTGTGAGAACTGGCATATAGATATGGCATTGTCAACGTAGACCATGGTTATGAATCTACCAACGCTGACGGCGATGGTAATGACACCCAGGCTGAAAACAACAGCTAGTCCGATCTTTTTACGTGTTGAAGTCATCTTGAGGGTTGCCAGTAATGGGATCGGATATGCAACATCTGAATGAGTGTCAGATATCGGAGTTTACAAGCTCAGCTGGGTTGCGGAAATCGGGACTTACTCAGCACCTCAGATATAAAGTTCATAGACCACAGAAGCCGCATCAGTGTCATGGATGTGAAGGATGTGCATTCCTGTTCTCCCTTTGCCCTAAGCATCCCGTTAACGGTACCCTAGAGTTTTCCAGATTGTTACTGACCAGTTGACCGAAGGATCAGGCCCGCACCAGAACCAGTCACAGAAGAAAGTGATGATCGCGAAAGAGACTGTAAGGCCGGCTAGACCATAGAGCGCAATGCGCATTTTTGGTTGCGAAATCGGCACAAGGTTAAAATAGAAGGCGATGATGCTGAATTTTGGAAAGTATATGCCTGTGTCGAAGAAATGATTTGTCGCAAATCGGATCTAAGTCATCAAATGGGATTAGAATGCACGATAGCTGGTACGTACAGAGAGATATCAAGATTATACTTGCATTAGTTACTCACCTTTCGAATAGTGACATTGTCTATTGTGAAATTATTCATCGCATCCATGGAGTAGGTAATAGTGTCGCAGATCAGTAAGCCCTGACAGGACAACAAGCCAACAATGAGCCAGTAGTCAGCGGAGAACAACCGTGCTTTTCTCATGACTACGCGGACATAAATGCGGCAAGCGACTGCTATGTAGGCGAGAGTCATGAAGGACCACTCAAAGCCCTGAAAAGATCAGTATTCTACGACCATAAATCGAGACATTAATACGTACCATAACAGCCCTACTGGATATCATACTGGCGATGTCCCGTATAAGGGAATCGGTCTCTTAAGAAGGAAACTATGCAGAAAATACGGTCACATCACGCATCAGAGACTCAAGAAAACAGGAAAAGGTCTCCGGCAAGCCAACGAGGGGCACACGGCGACCGCTTATTATAGCGACCCTGATTGACATCTGGTGCTAGCACATCATGGCGCACGCCACGCCAGCATTGTAAGCAGTAATAGAGTTACCCGGCCCCAATCATGGAATGCCCAAGCTGCATTCGAGCGAATATTCCCCACTATAACCGCGGGCGCAGATTACGCCAAGCAACCAGCGTCAAAGCGTAGACAACGGCCTTCTTCGTTTGAACAGCATGTCACCTCTACAACTCGTGCACTATTGATTGCAGATAACAATGATGAGTTGGTTGGCGACTTCAAGCGATGACTGGAGTATTGGACCATATCAAGTGCCGATATTGAAGCGTCTTTCTATGATACCTTGATGCAATCAACGGGCGAAATTCAGGCACCAGTAAAGTCAAAGCAGAGCCGTAGTTACAGTGATGCGACCTCCTTAAGCCCGGCCGTCCACTGATCGCTCGAAAGAATGCCACACAGTCACGATACTTGTCGATCGCACGAGTCAAGCAAATTCAGACAGAGTGTGCCGCTTGTGGATGCCAAGCACCTCTATTGAACTGGCGCAAGCCACAGCGCTCTGATTGACCCAGGCCTTCCGAGTCCAGGGACTGGGAATCTGGTGGCTTACGGAGAGTACTTAGCGCTGTATTTATTTCCATGACCTCTTATCGCCGGAAATGAAGACCATCCTGTGATTTAAGCTTTTTTTATGGTGCTTTGCATTCCGTGTGCCGTCACCTTGCATTTGAGATGTATAGTCATGACTGTCGGTAATGACCGCATGAGCTTCCCAAGGGACTGTGCCGTTAATTCTGCCGTCAATGCTTTCCATAGATACTGTTTTGTAGCTTCCAACTCAGCAGCTACTAAAGGGTACAAAAGTATCTGTGGCAACTGTAACTCGAAGCTCTGGAACTTTTACAATGAGAAGCAAGGGATTTCTTGGTTCAAAATCGTTACCATTGAAGCAGGTTTCTTGAAATCGGCCAGGCTCATATTGCACCGAGCGCCTTGGTGAAATGGAAGACGCAGCTTTTTGACAATTTGACTGTGTGGCTGTTTGCGAGTAACATTTTCCTGACTCACTCTGTCTGTATACTGCAATTGTCACTCGGGGAAGCTGGTTCATGGTGGAAATAAAAGATTTGACTGTTAATGACGATGCGTGATGTCTTCTACAACAATGGAGAGCTGATTGTCAACCTAGGAGACTTATTTTCCTCCCAGTGAATGGCCAATGAGCTCGGGGAGATCGATGATACACAATACACTCCTTTTCTTTGACTCTTTCTAGGGGCCTTGATAGTTAGCTACCCTACGACATCATCGAGTGGGAAGCTTAGTAGGTGATGCTTCTTGATCTCTCGGGACTAAACCCACAGATTTATTTGCATTTTGAACTTGGAGTATTCACTGCTTCGTAGATTGTAGCATATTGCCATCCCCTTATTCCAGTCCTTCCCTTCAGTCCGCTGAGAGCAACAACCAAGGCGAACCAATCAGCAGCCGTCCTCGGTGCTGAACGGACTAGCGTGAAGGGTGGAGATAGCTTCTGGCCAATCGAAGACCTTCTGCTCTTGGCAGGACGGCCCCGTGTCCGCCCCGTGTCCGTCCCCGATCTTGTATATCTCACTGCAAGCCTTCTACTTCACGGAAATGCTCCCCTTTCATGTCAGATAATGAAATCGCAAGCATATCAAGATCCTACCTCAGTTCACATAATCATGAATGATCAAAGTTTCGAGAAGCCTGCAGATACAGCACCCAGAAACCCGCATACTCGTGGTAGGAGCGACGCCTCGCTCAATGGGACCGGACAGCGTAGTATTCAGGGATGGAGAGTGAGTGCTTCCGAAACTCTTGGACTTTCGAGCTGTTTTGCTAACATTGGATGACTTCGTTTAGTGGGCCGTCGCCTATGCAGCAATGCTGTCCACAACGCTCCTCTTCGCCATCGACAATACCATCGTTGCAAACATCCAGCCTAGCATCATCAACGACTTTGGTCATCTCGAGCTGATGTCATGGATCGGTACGGGTTTCGCTCTCGGCACCATGTTTATTCTTCTCTGGGGAAAAGTATACGGCGTCTTCAACATCAAATGGGTCTACATCTTCAACATCTTCCTTTTCGAGGCCGGGAGTGCTGTATGCGGTGCTGCACCTAACATTCAAGCACTCATAATAGGCCGTGTCATTGCTGGTATCGGTGGTTCTGGAATGTATTCCGGCACCTTGACATATGTCTCGGTCCTCACCAACGAGCAGGAGAAGCCAACATACCTTGCTGGAAGCACTGTTGTGTGGGGCATTGGCAGTGTTCTTGGCCCTGTTGTAAGCTCTACTTCTCACTTCGCTGTTGACTATTGACTGATCATTCTCGGTAGGTTGGTGGCGCATTCGCAACAAGCAACGCGACCTGGAGATGGGTATGGTCTTTTCGTCTTTCTCTTACTCGACACTTACTAACCAGATACTGTAGGGATTCTACATCAATCTTCCTATTGGCGCTATCTTTGCCCCGGCGTACTTCCTTCTATTCCCCAGTACCGATCTCAACCCTACCAAAACTCTCGCGGAAAAGCTCCGCCTCGTCGATTGGATCAATGCTGCCATCTTCCTGGCGGGATCTGCTTGCCTGACCGTTGCGCTGACCTTCGGCGGTGTCGTCTATTCATTCCACTCAGGGACCATCATTGCACTCTGGACTGTCACTGGCGTTCTTCTGGTGGCTTTCATAGTCCTGCTTAAAGTACATCCTCTAGTCTCCAAAGAAAACCGCTTATATCCTTTACACTTCTTCAAGAAGTGGATTCTTATCAACATGCAGCTCCAAGTCTTTCTATCTTCGGGCATAATCTTAGTAAGTCACATAGTATCCAAAGGAACGCTTTGACTGATAAATTCCAGGCCATGACCTACTTTGTCCCCTTGTATTTTCAGTTCATCAAGGTAAGAGGTCCGATTGCGACATCAGGTACTTGTAACTAACATGTCCAGGGCGATGGGGCACTCGAAGCCGGCGTTCGTCTACTTCCTCTTATAATGTTTATGGTTGCTGTATCAATGTTGAATGGCTTTCTGATGCCAAGATACGGACTGATTCCTGTTTGGTATATTGGAGGTAGTGCTCTGGCACTCATCGGTAGTGCTCTAATGTGTAAGCTGCTCATTATTCTGGTAGTCTGTTCTAACGCCCTCCAGATACCATTGATGAAACCACATCTAACGGCAAGGTATACGGCTACAACATACTTGTCGGAGCCGGAGCGGGATGTTATATCGTCGCTGGGTTCGCTATAATGCAGTCATTGGTTCCCACTAACGAAATTGCTAATGCAGTTGGTGCCATGACAATTTGCAAGTATCCCTTGGTAGACGATTCGGGTTTGTCTCCAGCTGACCTTGAATCTAGCCCAGGATCTCGGGATGGTACTTTTTCTTGCTATCAGTGGCAGCCTGTTCCATAACGTCGCCGTTGACAAAGTGGGCAATGCTCTGCCAACTGCCTCCGAAGCTGAGATTGGAAACTTGATTGCGGGCACCAGCAGCGCCGTGTTCAAAGCCCTTTCTGAAGACGAGAAGGCCGTGGTTATTCCAGAAATCGCAAGTGCTATGAAGAGCATCTGGGCTTTTTTCATGGCGGCCGCTGCCCTTAGTTTCGTGTGCGCTTGCCCACTAGTCGTAGGTGTCTCCTTTCATTCATATATCAATCAAATAATGCTAACCAAACTTAGAAAGCTAATCTTGGTGGAGAGAAGATCGAACCAACTGCGATAGCCTAAAGGGTGGTGAGACCTTTCGGAGTACCATAGATGGAGAACATTGGCTTGAACATCTATTGCATTGGCTTGTCTAGGACTTTCATCAATTAGTGGATGTTTAGTATTTCTTGTAGCTTGACTATGAGATTGTAACCACAGTCACAGAGCAGAACAAACATAAGTTGCACTAAGAGGTGATTTAAAATCTTGAGTGAACCCCAATTACTTGTCCAAAGTTTGACTGTTCGCTAAACATGCTGCTGAGTAAGAGAGTCCATTAGGTAGGACAGGTGCTTCTTGTGGATTGCGAATATTAAAACGTCACAAGATCCTGTAAGCGCGTTTCATCAACCTCGTGCATGGAAATTCGTGATACCACCAGTTCATGGCAGATCAGTCGGTAATACTAGGACCAGTGGTAGTGAGTGGTTCTTGCATCAACTCTGATTCGATAATCACCTCAAATTTGAAACAATTATTCTTAGTTCAGTAAACCTTTCTCCAGCTCGTGCTGTTAAGTTCAACAGAACCCGACCTGTCCCTTCCAAAGCCAAACACATGATCCCCAGAGACGCTAAGATGAAATAGCCATATAACCGACGATATAGCAGCCAAGATAGCAATGATATGCGGGAAAATAGCTTCGAATCCACAATTACGATTATTCCAAGAAATTCCTGTCTTGTTCTTCTTCTTCGCCACCTTGCCTTTCATTTCATACCCCTTCTCAGCCTCAATCGTGTCTCGCCAACCTAGGATCCCTCTTCTCTCTTCAAACTCGACAAAGTTTAGTTTAGGTGGTGTAACACACAGACCTGCAATCTTCTGTGCTAATGTATCAAGTCCGATGATTGGCGTCAGCCATCGCTGGATGATATATGCTTCCCATCCGTCGTGAGCTTGGTGCCTCGTCAAGGCACCTCCGGCTTTGACTATGGCCCGAGCACGTTCTACACGTGTGTCTTGGTACTCCTGGCGCATGGCATCGTGTAACTCTACGTCACTGGGCTTTTTGTTTGGGTGCTCCGCCAATAGAGCATGCAGCGTGTTCGTGATTACAACGGCATTTTCCATCACTGTGTTTCACCCAAGGGGCGAGTTGGGGGTGACCTAGATAAGTTAGCCATGTCAAGACGCTGATACAGTATCGTTCATGGGATCGCGGACCTTGTGAACAGCGTCCCTAGCCAGAATGATTCGGCCGAAAGTCCAATGCTCCAGAATCCCCTCTTCAAGCGATATCATTTGTGCTTTCAGACGTCGCTTCCGCGGTTCCCCAGATACGATTGAATCTGTGACAGGACGCTGAGATATTTTACTCACAAGCGCCTGCATATCGGCCTCAGTATAACGTCGGCGCGTGGGCCACGTACACTGCTGGTCTTCGGGAAGCTTGCTGTGCACAATGATAGAAATCCAGTCTGGCTGGCAGAGGAGGAGAAAGGAGTACTTGTCATTAGAGGTGATTTCCATGTCGTGAACACCAATACCGGGGACTGGTGAGCTTGCCATGACAATGGCATTGTATTGAGTGACCATAGCTTAAGACTGTGAGCAACTGAGAAGTAATAAGGTCATATACACTCACCTCTCTTCTCATCAACTGTGATCATACCAGGATAAAGAGCGTCGGCTTTGTCCCACATGATCTCACGGACCTTGGAATGGACGCCATCAGAACCAACTACTACATCACCAACGAACTCACGACCATCAGCTAGAATGACACGGGCTACCGAGTTCTCCTTTACAATCTGCTCAACCCGGGCCTTTTCGTAGACTTGAGACTTATCGGGCAGTAGCTCGTATAGCTGACGCAGGAATACTTGGCGGTCGAGTGTCCTAGTATCGTAGCCCGCGCTTCAAATACTTAGCAACAGGGCCCCAGAACGAGTGTAATGGTACATACAACTTTCTTATGACACCAAAGAAGTCGTTGGAGGCAAAGATCTTGCCGGTGGGATCGCGACAATGCGCACCGCCCATCGTATCGCACTTGGCCAGGACACCGTCCAGACAACCTAATTGGTGTAAGATTCGGCAACCATGAGGCTGCAGGGTGATGGTGGTTCCGAAACTCGGCGCCACCACACCTTTGTCCAAGAGGACAAAGTCGATGCCAGCTTTAGCTAGGCAATGGGCAAGCGTGAGACCCGTGACGCCGGCACCAACAATGATGACTTTGAACGCCGAGGATTCCTGCATGACGAAAAGTATTGTTGGAGACTGGGAAGTTTGAGGATTTCCTCATGGCCAGCATCCTTTAAAACTCGGACCTATGGCCAGTATGAGACCTCCAACGCCGTTCGGATGGTAAGTTGAAGACGGGCCCGACCGGAAGGCCGGAGCTTCGGTCCCGAGCGCCGCGGGTGGAGCGCCGTAGCCAATAAAGCGGGAGCGGCCGTTGGATGCCGTCCCAATAGCGCCGATCGGTCCAAGGAAATGCCTACCAAGTGCAACTTAATGACTTATCATCTCACAATGTTGAACAAGAAAAGTGATGCATACTTAATTAGACCCTGATCGTCCTTCCGGCAAGACTTTGTTCGACACACCGAGCCTTCCTTTCCAGCACCAACTTCAGACCATGTTCCAGACTTCAAGAAATCAGCTCCTCTACCTCAGTCCTCTGGGCGTATGGGGTCTCTGGGTATATGCATCATTCAACGGCATGTTCCGCCGCCTCGATGCACTAACAAAGACACTCCGTTTCCCAGACGGCAGACCACTGCGCTCCTCATACACAGGCCTTGCACCGCTAGATGCCCAGCTTTCTCTCGTCACTGCATTCTACGACGTCCTCACAAACTCCCTCAGCTCCGGCCCGCGCTTGTTGTTCTTTGACATTAATTACGTCGTTGCAGGCGCAAACTTATGGGCGCTTATTGAATCTCGTCGTCGTGGCGTGCGTTCCTTATTCCTGAGGTATCCAGTGTGGGCAATGGCTCTCTGCAACTTCAACGGCGCTGCTATTGTTCTACCTTTGTACATGTTTCTGCTCAGCCGTAGCAAGGCACGCATACGCGACTCTAGTGTGCCACTTCATGATGCGGTGGCGATGCCAGTGGCAGCTAAGGTGATGCTCCTTCAGCCGCTACTCATTTTTGCACCGGCATGGCTGGGCTTCGGTGGAAGCGAAACTCATCATGGGTTGATTGCCCTGTTTCAAGTGACCCCTGTCCTTATTCTTGGCTTCTATGTCAGCCTTGTATCAATACTTCCTCAACGGCCTGTCACACCAACATCATCCAGAAAAGCCAAAAGGTGGATCGTTGCGTCCCTGATACTTGCTGGAATCGTCGCTTCGGCCGTCCACATATATACTGCGATCGGTGCACTACGAACCCACGACAAGGATGCGTCCCTCACGAGACTCTTTGTTCCTGCCTCGGGTTTCACTGATCCGGGCACGATCCTCAAGATTACCGAGGGAAGATTGGCAGAGTATGCCGCACTGCTGGAAAACCTCCACCTGTTTTCCCAACGGGATTGGATCGTTGTGTGTCTGGCGGCAGTGGTATCTGTCCACTTGTTCCTTTATCTTCGGGATGGACTCAAGGTCAACAAGTCTACATCGCCACACGAGGTCCAGGAACTAGTCTATCTTGTAGTACCTACAGCCGTTCTCTGGCCTGGAGGTGCTGGTTTATTTGCACTTGCAATCCGAGAAGCTAGGATCTGATGCGGCGAGTACTCTGAGCCCCTGCCTCTTACCAGATACTTAAGACTGCTCTTTAAGAGGAAAGAAAAGAGTCAGGACTGTTTTAAAGTAGGATCATATTTCTATTTTAGCTCAAAGGACATACATTAGACGATAATTATCTAGTGGAATTTACTTATCATTGGCTCTTGCCATAGCCAACAGTCAAGCCAGTGGCAGGATTAAACAACTCAACCCTCGTAAGATACAAATAAAGTATTATTCTGCCATTACTAGGGCCGATCCAATTTCTGCTCGTACCTTCAACGTCTTCATACGCTTTGATCATATACATAGAGCACCTCCTGTTAACTGAGGATTACCTTCTGATAATCATCGCAAGCTCAGAATTATAATTCCTACTTCTTTCTAGAGAATGTTTGAACCTTGATGGCGCAAACAGGACCCGGGCGCTCTTCAACAAGTTTCAATGTAAACTCTTTGTCCGACGACCTCGTCTTCCCAGATACAGTGATAGAAAATGACCCCCCACTAGGCAAGATACGCTTGGAAGTTGAAGTTGGATCTTTCTGTGGCAGTGGTTGCAATTCGTACTCGTATGAGATAACGCCACCGATCTTTCCATTCGGCTCGTGTAGCCTCGTCTGGAAAATATCATCTGGACCACTGTAGGTACATTTTCCGTCTTTGGCGTCCGGGGCGGTGCTGAAAGACTCGTTGCTGAACAGGCACACGGTGTCAGACCCAGTCGTGAAACCAAACTTGATAGAGAGGACTTCAGTCTCGGATGAAGATTTCTCAGCATTAGGTGCAGAGATGAACTCAATACTCGAACTCTTAGTGTTCTTGCCCGTGACTTTGAAAGAGAAATCTGCATCCTTGGGTATCTCGTTTGGTGTGATGGTATACTCGAGTGCAGTCGAAGGAGGATCATCGATCTTCTTGAGCCAGCCATTGTCACCCCTCATACTGTCAACGAACTTCTCTCCGGGGGTCTTTTCTGGCTCTGGTCTGCCATACACCAAATAGACAATCGAGATGACCAAACCAACCACCATAAGAACTTGTCCAATGACAGGGATCAAGGCACACGTAGAGAACAAGCCAATAATTCCAACGACAACAGCAGCCGCCTCAATAGCAATCTGTGCAATGGCTAATCCTCTGCCAGTGCCGGAGAGCTTATCCCATTGATTGCACAAATCCCAAATCATGAACGCGACGACCACAACACTTATAGCGACGCTAAGAAAGCGTATGACTCTTGATGAGAGGGAGAGTCTTCTTCTCATTCTTCCGAACCAGGTTGTCTCTCTCGCTGCTTTCTCGTTTCCTACTTTGGCGATTTGCTCGACATCAAAGTCATAGACGTCGAATTTAAGCTCTGTAGCGTTCGCCTTTCCAAGGGCATAGGCGGGTAGCTTTCTGCCGCTTGTCTGGTTTATCACCTGGCACTGCGCCACCAGTTCCCTTGCATTCTTCACTTCGGGCCTCAAGAGAAAAGGTGTAAGGATGTCGAAAACCCCCTTCGTTACGTCCGTCGTGACTCGTCCTATCTGGGCTGCGCTCATATCTTTGCCTCCCATTACAATATTATAAATACTGAATCCAATGAGACTCATCTAAGGGCGAAGTTCGTTAGTCGCTAGTCCCACTCAATGGTCTCTGAGATATTTTAAGTTCACATACCTTGAACGCTACTCCGAGGCCTTTCCATCCAGATTTTAAATTTACCTCCAAGAGACTCTGCCCCTTCAGGTGGTCCCAGTTTCCAAATTTGCCACGCTTCCATGAGCCCACTCCTATAATCATGAGTGATTTCGCTGCCAAATCTCCAGAAACGAGGATATGAACCATGTCAGCATAGTGCTTTGCTGCAAATTCTTTCCCATTCTTTTCAAAAATGTCTCGATGGGCAGCCATAAAGGTATCTAGCTCCTTTCTCAAAAGATCTCTCAAATCTTTGTCGATTCCGTCGTAATTCTCGTTCAGGATTGCGTCGATGAAGGCTTTGGTGATGTGCGGCAGCCAGTCCATCACTGCGTCCTTGTTAACCCGCTGGGTCATGGCGAAACCGAGGAACTTCGTATATATAGCATCTCGGAAACGCTCATGATAGTTTCCGTCTGGATAAAGCGCCCAGAGGATTGTGGTGTACCTATCTAGGATCCGTGGATTGCCGTCCATGTCCTCCACGATGTCGTCCATCTTGACGTTCAGTAGCTGATCTAAGTATGCTTGTGCCCACTTCTCCCCGCCATCATTGATGAATTTCTGGATGACAGGGAAAAGTTGCTTCAAGGCTTCGAGGAGGCACAGGCGATTTAAAGTCGCATTCTCTGGACATTTAGCAAGGCATTTTGGACCTTGGCCCTGCCAAAAATACAGAATCTTCTTCTTCTCGTCGTCTGTAAATTTGGACCGCCATTCTCGAGTTTGCAGACTCTGGGCAATTTGAAGGCAGGTATAGGCTGGGCCAAAGGTCTCCTTTATCCACTTGGATAGATTCGATGGGAGATTGCCGCCGAGATGGTCCGGTAGTTGTCGGGTTTCCTTGTCCTTTGAAGATAGTAATGAGGCATGGCCCTGATCCATATGATAGAACATGAGGTTCTGGAATATCAGATCGCTTGTTGACTTCACCTAAACCAAGAGAGCTCATATTAGTCTTTGGATCACGCCCCCTAGAGAATCATTTACCGTATCATCGTTGTATTTTGCGAATATGGCATGAAGGTTCTGTAATGCCAAATCGCTTTTGCCGACTGGTGGCTGGAATACTGGCTCCTTCTGTGGCGTTGTCTGCCCACTAGTCGGCCCTCCCATAGGTATATCTCCTACGATCTGGCCTTGGCCTATTCTAACCGGAACTCTTTGTGAGGCAGAGCCCGGACGTGACATGATCAGGTGTCTGTCGTATCAGTCAGTGCCAAGTATTTTATACGCAATTGTTCCATGCATACCGAATTCCTTCAGCGCCCTCTCTTGAAGGATCTTGATTATATTCCCACAATGTTCCAGAAACAATCTCACTCTTGTCGTCTGAGAAATTCAGCTCGAGCCTAGCAAACAGCAAGGGAAGTTTGGCTTCTTCTCCAAGCTCGTCTTTAAACGTTGATGTTTTGGAAGGATCCTCAGCGTCTTTCCTATCTTCCAAAGTCTTCAGATTCTCCAAAGTTGTTGGTGGAATGGTGACGGTGGCTTTTAGTCGCCCATTGTGCATCATGGTCGCCGTCTCATACAAGCGCGAGATCTTCAAGGTATCGTCGCTCTGCTTGCGATTCCATAAATCCAAAATGTTGTCCAGGGCTGGAATAGCGATATCAGTGAACAAAATTCCCGGAGTTCCATCTGTGATCACTCGCTGAGTCGCCAGTTGTATAGGACCGAAGTCGAGTTGTCTCTGAATTTGTACTTGGTCCTTTTGCAGGGGTGCTTCGTCGTAGACAACGTCATATTCCCGTGGCTTTACTTCAAATCGAATATCCCTCGTGGGAGCAGAAGCTCCGGTGACCGTCTGGGCGTGCACTTGTGATGTCATAATCCCATCGACTGCCGCCATCTTTTCCTCTTCCACATCGATAGACTTCAAAATCAGCTCACCATTTGAATCTTCTATGGGCCCGTCTGTATTGAGTTGAACGGGCTCAAAAGATGCTGCTTTGGAAAGCAACTCCTGCTTTGGAACGCCGACACTAAGAGGGTCCATCTCGAGCTCGCATTCAGAGCCATAAGTCATATACTGAAACATTGGTAGGTCCAGAAGATCATCTCCGTCGTAGTCTTGACTGTAGCAAATCCGCGCAATGCCTGAATGATAACGTGGATCTTCTATGGATAAGACTCCATGCTCGACCACGTCCTGGCCGATAAAGCGGGACCATCTTACTTCACTGTTGGCGTTATCCACACGTCCATACTCACAGACGACTCCATTTACTGAAATGACTCCGTCGAACAGAGTTACAATGGGGAGTGAATGCGGAAGCTGGGAGTAGTCTTGACCAGGTATCTCTTCTGGATAGAAACATACCGATGCATGTGAAAGACCAGCCAGCTTGTTTTCGGTGACGTTGTACATCCGCGCGGTCAAGCTATTCTTTGCTGCCTCGACTTCGCGATGAACCATTTCGGCAACGGTTGCTATTCCGAATCGTTCAAAAAGAGGATTCAGCTCTTTTAGTGACCGCAGAAGTCGTACTTGATCCTCCTGTGAGAATGTCGCAAGCGTGGAACAAATTCGTTTGAGTGTGATCTCTGGGTAGTTGACCATGACAAGGTAGTCATTGGCGTGGTAACTTCGCCGACCCTCGCGAAGATGGACACCATAGACCTCAGTGACCTCGGGCATTTGACGCCAGCTTATGTCTAAAATGGGAACTTGGTCGTATGCTCTCCCATCTTCTCCCAGGCGGTATAGAATATGACCAGCTGAAAGTCGACCGACTTCTGCCCAAGGGTTTTCCTTCATTGCCAACTCAGCATCGAGAGCTCGGAGACCAGTAGTCGTGTGAAAGACGTGGCCGGCAGTGAAGAATGGAGCTTCATTGTCTATGCTGCATCAGAATCGTGTCAATGATTTCAGAAGGGGATAACGCAGACTCACTGAACCCATAGATGATAGGCGAGTCTACTGGGATGACAACTCTTTCGTCAGACACAAGGCCCCATTCGTCTTTTGCTCCGTGAGTCAACACCCAGTCATTTTCTTCGAGGCGTTCGATAGGCTTCTTTCCAGATTTTGTGATGATCTTGGTTCCAGCGATAAAACATGTGCCTGGCCCATTGTTCGAAGGGGGTTGATATCTGTATTGGGTCCATGGTCCCGGCCTCTGCACAATAAAATCGGCGGATGCGCCAGCGAAATGTCAGTCCCTGCGGCGTCTAGATTGGCACAACTACTACTCACAATTCCTCAAATAGTATACGATACCCATCGCCTCTACTCTCAACGGCACGAAGTGCAGCAAGGGGTATGCCGCCATATCTCGCAAGGAAAGCATGTTCTTGGGGACTTCGCCAACACTACGAGCCAGATTCTCTGCTTCTTCCGAAACAATCTGCTGCTGCTTCGCCCAGAGAACTGTGAGCTCGTGGGTATGGGATTGCCATCCTTCTGCGCCTCCGAGATTCTGGATCTGCTTGAGGATCTCCTCCGTTTTGGTACCGGACTCGGGGTGGAAGGGCATGTTTTCTAAGAGACCCAAAACCTCTTCATGCTCAGGTGGCCGAAAGGTGGCGTTGTCGAAAATGCCATATGACACTGGGAGAGCTCTCAAAGCGCCAAGTGCGACGCGACCTGCCAAGGGTGATCCACTGGCTTGCTGAATGCATTTCAATGCAATATCGCCCACGGGGCTCTTCCATACATCGTCACTTGACAGGATTTGTGGTCGTTCCGGTTGGCTGAAATACTGCACAAGGAACAAGGATGCTTCTATCCAGGTAGCCTCACCAAGCCCCATGTGCTCCGTCATATCCTCAATTGAGTCTTCACTAGAAAGTGATTCAATAAAAGCTTTGGGGAAACCGTCATAGCGAGCAAGACTGCGGAGCGGTGGCATTTTGCATTCCTCCAGATGTTCACTGACGTGATCGGCGTACAAGAGGAAGGTCACTCGTGTAAGAGCATCTCGGCGGTATTTCTCAGCCTCGCGCTTTAAGACATTAGCATAACGAAGAATTATAATGGCCTGCTTTGGTAACTGGCGCTTAACTAACCAGAGAAACACATTGTCTGATACCATTCGGATCATATCGAATTTCGGCAATTCCGATGGCCCTGGTGGAGTCAGCCAGAGACTCTACAGCTTGAATACCGGTCAGAGTTTCCAGGTTGCTTGTATTCGGATCACGGAGGGTTGCTGAAGTTTTGGCCGTCCCATGAATTTTAAAAGAGAACTGATCAGGCTGGTCAGTGATTCTCAAGTAGGCCTTGTTTGTATCAAAGAGGGGGAGAGTCCGAAGCGCTGTCCCCAGACCTTTGATGGTTACATCAGGTAAGCCATCATGCCGAAAAGGCTTGGTGGCCAACGAAGCGGTCATTATAGCGTATCTTAGAGCGATGAATAGACAAAATCGTAAGGAACAGGTAGTGATTGTTTCTGAACCAAAAAGCCTCACGGTGTACGTGTACAGACCGAGGCATAGCAGCTGGATACTGGATTGAGCCCTTGCTGGTTAGTGGTTATCGTCAGCCTGTCAGCGTACGCTGATAAGCGCCGAGCCCTAGGCACAGGAGGTCTAGACAATTGTAAAGCTGGAACTACGCATATCTGGAAAAAGAACATTTTGAAGTAAATTTGGTTAGATTGCGGGGACCTTGCATGGTCTAGATTGTTCTCTACATATTGGAAAGGATTCTGACTGGTAGTTGCAAGTCAGAGTTCAAAATAGAGCTGAATTACACGCCTGGCTAATTTTGGATCGTTTTTCGTCAATCCGGCTTAGGGCCAAATTCTAGTTTTAAGTACCCTAAATCTTGTTCAACGCTGTAATATAATAATTACGTATTAAGTCTTATATATACTGACATGCAAACGGTATTCTTGGTCTTGAGATCAAACTCAACGTATGAATTCATCATCCTCAATCGTAATTTCAAGTATAAATCGACTATTGCCACGTAAATCCAACAACTAATAGTTTATAAAGGAGGTTAGTGAAGCTTGCGAGGGCGGCCAAAATATTAAGTTCTAGTGAACAAACTAATTACCCTCTCCCTAAGCGCCTCTCATCTTCTCCTTCTCCTTCGCATCTTATGGTCTTTCTTCGCCCAGCACACATTCATTGCTTCAGAGACTATGTCAAAATCTAAGGACACAACGCGCCCTATGAAAAGGACTTGGAGGGTATGCTCAACGGTCATCAGCTTTGCATAGCATACTCGAGTCGTCCCGACTAGCCTCTCGCCGGGTTCATGCATATGAACACGAATAGGAGGAAATACCGGTTCAGGCTCCCCTTGTAGAAGCTGTGATGAGCGCTTACCTAACTCACAAACGATGCCATGACTTTGAGGATCAACTGCTTTCTTTTTCATTCCTTTTCCACCATATGTTGTGATTGGCCTGCTTCATCAGCGCTTGCACCTCGTTCGCAATTGTTTGACTTACACGCATGTGCAATGACCTCTGTCGTTGGCCACAACAATGAAGCGACGAAAGCTGACAAATACGAACTCACCATAATGATCACGGTATGGTGTTTCCTCGCCGATATACGGAATTCCAGGGGCAGTTTCAGGCCAAACAGTTTTAAAAACCTGCAAAATCTACACCAGGGATGGAACACACGGTGATACTTTTGTACATACCTCACCAGGCTGAAACATGTGCGATGGAGCAACTCGGTACCATTTCGAGATCTTAGCTTTTGAAAGTTGGTAATGTTGTTTGCATGCTTACGAGGATCCAGCATCTCATTGTATTCCGGTGCCTCTCTCGTCTCATAGGTCACGTCCAGTGCTTGCTCAATCGACCCGGTCATATATTGGTTATGCCTCGCATTTGATGCCTCTCCGACAGGCCCTTTTGGTGCGTAAGCCTTTCTGTTCATTACCATCTTCTCATTGACTTACACAGCGTTGTTAGAATGCTTTGATACTCTTCGAGTTTGCTCAGACCGATGCCTAACGAAATCGAACTAAACTGGGTCAGCAGGAACTTCATTAAGGAATGTGCGGGATTTAGCTCACCCTTCAAGTACCTAAAATATTCCCTCGAGAATATCATACAAGGTTCCTAGTCCTCCCATTGCTTCAGTAACCATCGCAATATGTTTCTCTTGATCTTCCAAGCTGCCCTCATGAGCCTCGTCAAGCTCTAAGCTAGTTTTATCAAGAAAAGTCCGTGTGTCCCTTAGTATCTCTGTCAAAGTAACTCCGTCTTTTGCGGTCGGATGAACTCTCAAGTTACATTCGAAGAGCTTTTCTGTCATCAATAAACATCTTTCAGCATCAGTCGAGGCTAGATCGAATGCAAACTTGTCATAGCCACCCAGATCTTGGCCCATTCTCGCAATGTGGGATTTGAGTGATTCGAAGAACTGTTCAAGATATCTCAACATGGCGTACAGCTCCTCCAGCTCTACCGTATTTAGAATCGTGGTACTCGGATCAATTGGATACTGAGTGGTGTTCCGCTGAGTATCCTTTAGGTATCCATCATCTTCTTCAAACTGCTCCGATTTGGAGGAATCATCAGAATCAATGTTGAATAATTTGGAGAACTGGCTTTCATCCATGTTTTTATCATCACTGGAGATGGTCCTTGGCAGAGCAAATAGTGCAATTCGCTCAAGATGGTTTGCTAGATGATTGGTCAGTCCCTTGAGCAACGGCTGTTCTTCGAAGCATATGGGGCAAACATTGCGGTCATCAACGCGACCCAATTTAGAGACGTTGGTTAAGTCCTCGAGTTGCTCGCCAGAGAGGCTTCTATCATGATCTAGTAACAGATGACTTTGAAAACTGGAATATGAAGCATACCAGGCATCTGGGTGATCGCGGCATCGCTAACTAGGTCGATGCACAGTTTCTTGGTGATCCACCCACGCTTTTCTTGATTGATAAAGATCGTTGGCCGAGTTGCATGTTTCATACGTGCATACGTAAGGCTTCAAGTCATGAAGGACATGTGACTTCCAGCTCTTCCCTTTCCCTTCTTTCGGGGGGCAAACCACCCAACAGTAAGGGCAGGTAAACGAGTCTCCATATAGTGCCTCCTTAGGAGGTTTGGGGACCTCAATTCCTTTTCCGTCGGCATCGAGGGCAGTCGAGGCCATCGATAGTATAGTTTCCCTCTCTGTTCGATCATCTAGGGCAGGATCATGCGGTGTCGCATTAGTCTCAGAGAGGTGACTTTGTTCCTCAACCCGGGGAGGGAGTTCAACCAGTTGTATTTGTAGAAGTCCCACGTCCTCTGCAGCCTCTGACACTGAGGGCCTTTCTCTGATAGGTGTCTGATGCACAGGTAGAATCTGAACACCAAGCTTTCTAGCATGCCTTTCCCAGTATCTGAATTGCTTCTGACGTAAGATATTAGTTTTTGTGAGTCTTTCAAGAAGAGCATTAGAAGGTCCATCGTCTTCAAGCTTTCCCTTACGCATCGCTGTGAAAAGCTCAACCAGGTGCCTTGAGTCGAATTCATAAATCGTATCGAATAGATCAACGCCCGTGTCATTGTCCACCGCTTGGATCAAGTTAGCCCTAGTAGTAGTAGTAGGGCGCAGACCAGAGTTGCGAATTTTGTAGCATAATCGGTATAGGTTGTTGAGTATGTCCGTAATACTTGCAACCCTCATAGATAGCTCTGTTGATGAACAGTACTCGTTGCTTGTGTCATCACCGGATTCTTCGCTGATATCTGACGGGATAGACTCCTCATTGAACGGAAGCCTTTGTCCTGATACGACAGCGATAGCTACTCTGTCATTATCTTCTCATCTCTTCAAATCTTGGCTGTTAAAGCTTACACTCTTCCAATGCTATGCAAAGCTGTTGGAGAAGTTGCGAGATGTTTTTGTGCATGAGAGGCGACTCTCTCAACCTGTAATCAAGAGAGGAATAGCCCGTCTGCAAAGCCCCCAAATTTCCACACCAAATCCTGAATTTTCCAAGCTGTATCTCAATTGTCAACGGAGGCATCTGCTGCAGGAATCGAGGTGCAGTTCCTCTGAGACTCGACAAAACATACTGGAAGCCGTTAATACATGATTGACTCAGGCTTTGGACTGTGTTCATGGCGGTGATCAGTGCAGTCTACTTGTACGCACTACTGTGATGACCAGCTAATGGAAACGCCAAGCGTAGAAAGAAAATGGGTAATGTGAGCTGGATGTGTTATTTGTAGTTGAGACTTATGGCTAAGATTTTAAATCAGTATAGAGAACTTAGGAAATGATGACAAGCTCAAGACACAATCAAGTTCTCGATATTGCATAATTCTTTACCCCACTTCGAATAATCTCTGCTTAAAATCTCTCGATATGCGTAAGCGACATCAATTTCCATCTTGGATGCTCAGCTGGTGCTGCGAGCGCGCTCATGATTGGTAGCCTCGTTCTCGGTATGCAAGCAGGCAAAAAGGCCGCGAATTTGATCTGATCATCCAAAGGCGGGGTATGATAACTCTTCCTCTTCTCACTCTGTTTTTATCCAACTGAAACTTGACAACATTACAGGCAGCGAGCCAGATGTCGAGGTTTGAGATCGCTGGCATTGTTCTGGGGTCCATTCCTCTGCTTATTTCAGCGATAGAACACTATAGCGACAGCCTCGATCGCGCAACTGCGTTCTTCAAATGGAAGGACGGACTGAATTCGGCTTTACGGGAATTCTGGTATCAACACTCGTCGTTCGAGTTGACTTTGAGAAACATCCTCAAAGATGTCGCTAGTCCGTCCGAAATTGAGGAGATGATTGGAGACCCTCATCATGAACTCTGCAAGTCACAAGATCTGTCCCAGGCCTTGCATGAGATGCTCAAATTTGCATACCGGCCTTACATATCGACTATTAAGGATATTCATGCTTGTATGAAAAGGCTGGCCAGCCATTTAGATATAGATCGTGATACTGTGAGTAATTTTGACATGAGCTAATTACTATGTAGACTGACTGGAATCATCATCACAGGGAACTGCAGATGATCTCGAGGTGATCATGAAAGCGAAAAAGAGACTTCCGTCCGCTAGTGGCCTGTAAGGTTCGATTTTAAGCGTGCCGTTAAGTTAACTATGAAGAGAAACGATGTCCGGATACTCCTTGAAGATATGAAAGCATGCAACAACCGCCTGGATGAGTCAATCAACAAGTCAGAGGCTCCGAGTAACAACAGTATCACTGGAAGTACTGTTGACAGGTTGGGGTTGAGTTCCTCACTACAACAGATACAAAACTACGCATCCATGCTGCATCAAACTCTGGGAAAGGCCTGGTCCTGTTCAGCCCATGCTTCTCATGAAATTCGCCTGCTCTTAAAAGACAGAGTTGTACGCCACAACGAACCAAGGTCGCTTAAAAAGGTGAAGCGGTCAAGCCAACCACCGTGTTTCACGATATCCCATAAACCGCCAATGAGCTCTGCACTTTGGAAGTCAGCCAAAATCGAGATTATTGATCCAGATCAAGCGGTCGATGACGAATACAAGACAGTCAGATTCAGAGAGGCGCATCCCACGAGATGTTGCCTAGGCCAGCAAAGCATGAACATCCGAAGTATTCATGGTTTAAAAGTAGTCGGAGATCTTTGCACCGTCTTCCGTTGTTATAACGGGTTTGGTTTTGGACTTGACGACCAGGGTGTGCTTTACGAGACCTACCAAGCCGAGATCAAACCGGCATGTTGCGCGGAGAATCTAATCAGCCTTCAGGAGCTCCTCCTAGCACATTCTGGCATGAAGTCCTTCACTCCTTTGACTGAGGAGCAACGGTATCGACTGTCAATTATCCTAACTTCATCATTCATCCAACTCCATTCAACTCCCGGGCTCAATAAACACTGGAACCAACACACAGTATTCTTCTCTTCAAGCTCAGTTGATGATCAGCTTGTGATTGACCTTCGGCATCCTTTCATCGCGGAGAGTTATGGGAGTTCTCCATGTCGAAGCACCGCTTCAATCGATGCCAAGGAACTTGCAGATGACAGCACAAATCTACTCATGCTGGCAAAGATCCTTCTTCAGATCAAGTTCCATGGCCGACCGAGTTCCATCAGCAATATAGAAAGAGCATCGAATCCAACAACGTTTGACCGAGTTCGAGAATCTCAACTCCTCAATCAGTGGGTATTTCAGGAGAGGGAGAACTTATCCTTTGCGCACTACAACGTCATTCAGTTCTGCATAGCATCTCCAAATAGCATTGACGCTGATCTTTGGGATCTAAAGTTTCGACAAATAGTCCTGGACCGAGTGGTTGTGCCTTTGGTTAATGAACTAAGTCACTGGCAAGGGGTCATGTAACTTGGACACGACGTGATGAGAAGATAATAACACGTAGCATGAGTTGAAAGAATAGTCATGACTGTTTTTGTTGGGGGCCAGGTAACATTGATGACTTGATGATGGTTGTCAAGCGCGAATTGTGAGAACGACAGCCTGATTCAATACATGAACAAAGTACTGTGGGGGCCACTGAATTGAACGAATTAGAGCCAAATAGACTGCAGTAGACAGATGATGGCCCCGCCCGCTATACCCCCTTCAGTTGAGAAGGCTGCAGCTTGCATGAGCAGCCGAAGGGCTGAAATCATCAGATCGAAGATGGCAGTAAAGAACTACAAAAGGCACAATATTATTCATGAATCTAAACCACTGTAGCGCATGGTTGCTGTCGTCAATCTCATATCCTTATCTCTGTCTCCCAAGCTTTGTTTTGGTTGAGCTTTTAATTCTACCAGCTACAATAGTCCTCAAATGGCGCCAGAGCGGTAAATCTGCCTTGTGTCAAGGTGGCGCTTGGCTAAGGATGACTACAGGATGCAGGTGAGCGAGACACCATTGAAAATGCACCTCGCTTTTTTTCAGCTGACCTTTTGGACGCTCATAAACTAAAGCAGCCACCTGCTGCCCCTCAATCGAAACCTCGTCACTCACTGTTCACTTTTCTGCTTTTTGTTGTACTTTAGCCTCCTTTCTTTTCAGGTACCTAATCTGAATCTTCTGTGTTTTTGATTTGTCAACCTCGTCATGGCTCGACCGCGAGAAGGCTCTGTTTCCTCTACCTCCGACTCAGAGCCTGAGGATGAGGGCCTGATAGGGTTTTTCGAGGGAATCACCCAATCGTGTGTCGATGCCAACTTTTCAGACGGAGATGAATCGACTTCTGCTTCGGCATATATATCCTGGCGGATGCCCTCAAATGAGTTGTCGGTCTTGCTTAGCTTTTAGTCTTTTCTTCTCTAATATAGCGTAGTATCGAGGGACAAGCTCTGAAGCTCCAGATATCATCTCGATGCCGCATCTGCAACCGCCGAGGTCGAGCTGGAGAGCTTGCCTTCTGCACCGGATGTGGCAATTCCAAGCGACCAGCACACAGAGCATGTCTAGCGAGGGATCGACAACACGTTATGAGTCCTCGGCGAAGACTTAGTGTCGGCGACGAAGAGTGCAAAGAGGTTGATTACAGCGACTACGTTTTCACTCGATACCTCCTGCAACCACCTGCGCCCAATCTAAAACTACAATTACATACCAAGGATGCCACGTGTGCATGGATCGGAGTTCCCTCCCTACAACGGTTTGAAAAACCACAGATCCACGTTTGGCCTCGTCTTCAAGATCTTCTCCAAATGTCGCGAAACACCAAGCCGGGCCAGTATCCCAAGCTTGTCTCGTTTATTGGCGAGACAGGCTCGGGAAAGAGCACTCTGATACGAACGATGATCCAAATGGCTCGACCCGACCACCCCGAGGGAGAGTCTGTCCCTGTGCCTGGGTCTCCAAGTGATCGTTTTGCATCCACGAGTAGTGATATCCACGCCTACAGTGATCCCCTCACCCTCTCGACAATGTATCCAATAGTCTATGCCGGTAAGCTTGGAAGTATTCTCAATTAGCCTGCCAATCCGCTGACATCTTTGATAGACTGTGAAGGCTTTGTCGGCTCCGACAAGCCCATTGCACAAGAGATCATTGCTGCTCTTTCTGAACCAAATTGGCTATTCCAGTGGGAATTTGGTGAGGAATCAGCCGAGCACAAAGTACTTAAATACTGGCAAGACAAGTAGGACAAGCTACTGAGACAGGTGAACCAATTCTTAAACGGTGCCGAGAGCAGAATCAATGTTGAATGGGGCAAATTGGACTACCCAGATCCACGAGCCTCAGTTATCATGGAAGACTCGGATGGGCGAAGACTGTGCACTGTCCAGAACAACACCCGAAAGCTCATCGTGAAGTATCTGTACCCGAGAGTCCTCTATGGCTTTTCGGACGTAGTTTGTTTTGTCACGACGAATGGAAGGTTTGTACAAGGCGACACCATATTGAGCGATTATCCATTAACAATAGCAGGACTTCTGATAGTTTCTTGGGTCAGCTAATTGACTGGGCTCAACATTCACACGACCGAATTCTCAACCAACGGACAAAACCTGCTCTTATTGTCATTCTCAATATCGTTGTTGATTTAGACGAGGGCTCATCCTCTGATGCGACTGAGGACCTCCTTCGGAGTTTCCAGAGAACTGAACGGTTTCGAACGCTACAGGCTCTGTGGGAAGAGAGAGAACATCCAATCAGAAACACTTCTGATCTACTCCTTTGTTACTACAGCGACTTCAAAGTAGTCCTCATCCCTGCCATAAGTTCCAAGAGTTCCCCAGCCGATGCGACCTCTGTTGGCAAGAGCATTAGACAGCTATACGAGACAATTCGAGGATCAGTTTCCAAGATCCGCAACGCCAAGGCTGACAGTGGTAGAGAATCAGACTTGGCTACTCTCAACACCCACATGAACAGATCTTTGAGTGTTCTAGGACAGGACCTTCGCGCCGCGCTTGATCTTCACGATATCATAATGAATGATTCATCAATCCCGACTAGATTGAGCGACCACGTGGCATCCACCCTACGCCAGATGTGTATCTTGCGTGAAATTGACCGCATGGATGCGATTGGAGGCGAAGAAAGAGTTGTAGACGAATTCGCGCCCTACGTCGGCGCATGTATTGTAGCCCAAACCTGTCGTATTCGAGACATTGGTTAGTCCGTGCCTCTATACGTAGGATATGCAAAGCGCTAACAAGGAAAGAAATAAGAAAGAGAAAAAGAGAAGACCTAGTGACCGAAGCTCAAAGTGGTCTTCAGAAATTCCGCTGGCGATACTGGCGATGCGAAGCCCTAGAGCGAAAAACTGGTCGAAGATGTCGAAATTATTACGATGGACACTCCAAGGGACACCAATTTACCGGACCCGAGGACGAATTAGAGGACGTGAAGGGTCTCAATCGAAGGGGAGGTGAATCAAACCACAGATGTTCCTGGCATCCTGATCGGTTTGTGAAGCGTCTGCGGGAAGCGATAGCACAAAATCAGCAAGATGGCAGAGTCATGGAAAGGCTAACTTACTTGGCAAGAACGATACGGCTGACAGAACTGCAGAGCCAGAGGACGTGCTTCTCTTGTCTGTCCAACTGTCCAACTAACATGCTTCCATGTGCGAGGTTTCAGCATGGAATTTGTCAGACCTGTCTTGAACGTTTTGCTCGGCAGGAGAATGGTGGATCTATCTTGGTGATTGAGCATTGCCCCCTTGGATGTGCTCTGAGAACTGGAACATGGAGCATTCGAATCAAGCCAAAGCATGCAGCGCCTCGCGTGTTGTCTCTGGATGGGTAAGCCTTTTATTAATGTTCTATTCTCATCTGAGGCTAACTGTGGACAGTGGAGGAGTCCGTGGTATTGTAGAACTTTGTGTTTTGCGTCAGATCGAAAGACACGTTGGCTATGGTATCGCAATCCATGAGCTGTTCGATCTTGTAGTAGGAACAAGTACAGGTTCGTCTAAATCATTATTTCCATCCTAAGGATATGTCTCACTCGTCAAGGTGGCATCGTGGCCCTTGGTGTATTCCACCAGCGTTGGTCAACGGACGATGCCATCGATAGGTTCCGGGCACTGGCAAGAAGAGCTTTTACACTTCGATTGGGACTCGGAAACTCTTTTATCAAAGCCCTTGCGCAGCCATTCTATGAGTTTCTCTATACCAGTGAGGGCATAGAACAGTCACTACAAGAGTCGTTTGGGGGCTCAAATCTGTTCGGCGCATCTTTGAATCAGAGAAACAACTCTAGGTTAGGGACTGGAGGGAGGGATTGGGTAAAGGTTGGCGTTGTTTCTTGTTTGCAAGGACGGAACCAGGCAAAGTTGATTGCCAATTATTCCAGAAACCCAAGAGCAGACACTGATGAAGGTGAGCATAGTGACTCTGCTAGTTGATACGGACTAACTTAGTATTCTCCTTACATCAGAAGACTACTTTTCGCGTGAAGATGAACAGTCAAAGGATTTCAAAATTTGGGAAGCGTTGGTTATCCCCTCGACAGTATTCTACCAGTATTTAACTCTTCACAGGGCGAGAGCAACATCTGCAGCACCGACATTTTTCCAGCCCTTCGTCCACCCCGAAACAAAACGATCATACATCGATGGAGCTCTTATGCACAACAATCCAGTATCTTTAGCCTATTCTGAAGTTGAGAAAATCTGGCCTGGTTCCCTTCCTCCTGACATTATTTTATCGATTGGCACAGGAATAGTCGTGGACAAGTCAGGAAAGATGAAGACAAAACACAACTCCAAACTGGAATCTTTCAAGAGGTACATTCCTAAGGGCTACCTGATGCGGGTAGAGGCTGGACTCGGAATCATTCAAAGCTCAACTAGCTGCCACGAGGCTTGGAAAGAGTTCAGAAGTATGTCTGTTACAGACCGCCGACTTAGACATAACTGCCATCGCCTCAATATAGGCTTGAAACAGCGCGTCGAGATGGATGATGTTGAGAAAATGGATTCCCTTCTTGAGGAATGTGAGAAATACCTTTGCGATGGTACGAAGATGTTCTATTACGACAGAGCATACAGAACAGCCCCCGAACACCTTCAAACAGTAGCAAGACGACTCTTGGCATCCCTGTTCTACTACGTCGGGCCTCTGGAGAGGACTATGAAGGGAGGAAAATGTGCTGGGAAGATATTTTGCAGATTGGAGGCAGGTTCTGCGTCTGCAAAGGAACTATTACGAGACCATGTACGATTCCGGCTCGGTCAAATTCCGGAAAATAGTACCAAGGCAGTATATCCTCGCATCCTTCGTCATCGGGATAGTAAAGGCTGGGATGCAAGGGATCTTTCAGCTCTTGTGGTTCTAAAGGTGGAAGAGGGGACGTTTAAGCGATGGATCGAGGTAAATCTGCCTCATTGGAGGGATGAATGGGAGCCCATCTCTGGATTCCAGCTTCAGAGGCGCACCAATGCGTGAAGTCTCGAGCGTACGGTCGTTTGGGCGGAGTTGGCGATCATAATATGTCAAGGTTTATTACGTGCTCTTTATGAATATATGCATAGAAGAAAAAGCTCATGCCTCCACTGATCCGCTGATCCATTGAAACGAGGGTTGGCTAACACCAGTGCTGTCTTTTCCTAACCGACAGACGCCATAATGGCCTTGGCGGTAGCAGCCTCAGTAGTCTGGCTCATCCAAGTCGCAGAAGCAGTCCATGTCGTACCAAATGTAGTCTGTCTGTTGATCAGTTACGCTCTGGATGTTGCCGCTATATATAAAGCAAGATTGACCAGGAGTGAAGGCAAAGTAAGTGCACCCGCTGGTATCATGACAAGCCGCGCGGCAGGACTCCATCGTTTTGACACCGCTTGGACTGTCCAGGAGCTCCATGGCGGTACCCTCCCAGTAGCCATCTTTGTTGCAGACCTTATCGGACGGAACGGGACTCTTCTCATTGTTAACGCAGGACTCGCCTGGTGCAGTGGTAGTGGTTGTTGCAGCTTCAGTAGTAGTTGTAGCCTCGGTGGTTGTAGCCTCAGTAGTAGTTGGAGCTTCGGTGGTTGTAGCTTCGGTGGTCGTAGCCGCGATCGTTGTAACCTCAGTCGTTGTCGTCTCCCTCCCTGGTGGACAAAAGCAGCTCAGCTCGTACCAGCTCCATTGCACGGCCGCGTTCTCATTACGTTCGTAGTTTCCTTCCCAAAGCTCGCAAAACGTGTTAGGCCAGAAGGCAAAGAAATCGCAATCCTTGTTTGCAACGCAGGCTTTGACGCAATTATCAAGTGACGCGGCGTCTTCTCCAGCAAGTTCTCCGACGATACGTCCCACTGATCCGCCAATATGGTTGAACTTGACGTCGCATGAAAAACCAGCTGGAAAGCCGCCGGGGCAGCTATATGTGAGCTCGGCACCAGTGGTAGTGGTGGTAGCAGGAGCGGTCTCTGTAGTCGAAGTGGGTTCGACAGATGAGGTTGTAAGTTCGTTGGTTGTAGCTTCGGTGGCTGTCGTCTCGGTAGCCAAGCCACTTGTGGTGGTTGAAGACTCGTCACAGAAGCAGTCCATGTCATACCAAGACCAAGCCGATTCACCACCACTGGTACCCGTGAATGAGCCACCCCACAACGCGCACCATGACCCAGGCTGCAGCGCAAATGCAACACACCCGGCCCTGTCCTGACAGGAGTTGTGGCAGGAAGCCAGCGTTAATGTATTCGCGTTGCCCAGTCTTTGCAGGTTACCTTGGCCACCACCCTGGGCGTTACAGCTCTTTCCAACTGGAGCAGGGTCCTTAAGGCAGACATATTCGGCTTGGCTGGTGGTAGTAGTAGCAGCTTCGGTGGTGGTGGTGGGCTCTCCAGAAGTGGCCATGCTGGTGATGGAAGTGGCATCGGTTGACGCAGTAAGATCAGTGGATGCAGTAACATCGGTGGACGCAGTAACATCGGTGGACGCAGTAACATCGGTGGANGCAGTAACATCGGTGGACGCAGTAACATCGGTGGACGCAGTAACATCGGTGGATGCTGTGCCAGTCGTGGTTGTCACTGACGAAGGCTTGCAAGGGCCGGCCTGGACACCAACTGCAAGACCAACAAAGGCAGCGAAAACGTTTTGGGCGATCATTTTGAAAGAGTGACAGGCTCGCAAAGAAGCCGTTAAAACGAGTGACAGTGAAAAGTATGACGTCTGAAGCGGTTTTAGCAGTACAGCGTTATGTTTATGTAGTCTCCTTTTTTACAGCGTCTTTCAGAAGGAAGCTGAAGCAAATTTCCACTGAAAATGGCCATAGCGACACTACGAAGACACTAACGTTAGGGGTCCAGGTTGGAGGACGAATGAGATCTGAGGATTTATGAAGCTCTTTTTCTAGCTATTAAGCTATTCGGGGTCCAGACCCCAATAGTTAAGCATAATGGAGAATCTTCTTGATTTGATACGCGCTAGTGCCAATAGCTCGGCAACATCGCATGTTACTGCTGCTCTAGCTTCCACTCAGTTCCAGACTCCACGTGAACACTTCTATTTTTGTTTATAATCAAGTCAACATTGCTCAAAGTTGAATTTTTCAAAAGCTGCACGTAAACTATCTGAAATTCAGATACTTGTAAAACACATTTGAGCCTTGCTGCTATCTAGACAAGTATCATCACTCATGTTTTCTTGATCGCCCTTGATCAGGCGTGTCTACTCCTGTCAATATCCTTGGTAACTCTTGCAACAGACGTGTTATTTGCACTTGAGGCTTGAGGCTGATACCTTGAATCATCACAGAGAACTTGACTCTTGCAATTATGTAGTTGATTGCTGGCAATAGGACCAAACTTTAGACTCACTGACTCCTGGCATCTCCAACAATCCTGCCTCCATCGACGACAACAATCGAGCCAGTAGCAAAAGTACACTTCATCAAATAAACATAAGCCTCTGCCAACTCCTCAGCAGCCCCAAGCCTACCTACAACAGAGTCCTTCTCCATAGCAGGAAAAATCACATCCCTAACATCTTGCGGAAACCCATCAAACAGCGCGGTATGCACAAAACCCGGCGTAACACAATTAACTCGCACCGGCTTAAGATCAATACACAAAGCACGCGTCATCGGCTCAATTCCACCAGCTGCTGCTTTGAGCAGGGACCAACCCGCTCCAGCAGGACGAGAATCAGTGGTCGTACCCGTGATGGTGAATGAGCTGCGGTTCGTCTGATTGATATAACTCGAGAGATGCTTTGCGACAAAGAGAGCGCCCATGACCCGGACCATGCCGATTTTGGAGATGACACTGACAGTCGCTGAGTCGAGGCTTGGTGAAGGATTGAAATCTCCAGCCGTGAAGACGACATGATCGAGTTTTCCGTCCTGAGAAGCAGACTCGAGTAAGTCTTTGACATTGGCCTCGATTGTTTCCGGTTTGGCGAGGTTGCAGACTTTGCCAGAGATCTTCCTAATTGGAAGTTGAGCTTTCTGTATATGAATTTCGAGGCGCTTGATAGCAGCGTCAATTTTGGATTGGTTGGAGCTGCTGATAATAACATGTGCGCCGTGTTCGAGGGCCGCTTGGGCAACGGCGAAGCCAATACCCGTTGAGCCCCCGATTACGAGAACGCGCTGGCTATCAAGCTTGTCGGTGTATCTGGTAGACATATTGAGAAGGCTTGTGTAAGCTACTTTATTTGTTATTTATCCACATAATTGCGCACGTCTCAGGCCTTTTATATATCCCAATCATTCCAATTCAACTACATGTCCTCATGATTATGAAAACTCCGCTTCTCCGTAGGATTCAACACCATGTCCAGCTTTCCAGCTCTTTTCCTTCATGAGACGCGAAAATGGCTGTATTGAATACGTGAATTGTCAGATGTCCAGGGTATTCGAGATGTGAGGTTACGCTCGTCGCGAAATGATTCGTCGGGTCAAGTCCGCTGTTCGGCCTTCGGCCTCCGCAATACCCCGATCCTTGGATCCCGACGCGTCATTGACGCGTTTGAACGTGTTCGCCACCTGAAGCTTAACCTCATCACTACATAGAACGCCAAACCACAACATGGTTGTTGTGAAGCATTTTAGTAAGAACGACCTAAGAATTCTCACAGTTTGTAATAATCTGAAGTACATGAGCATTGTCGCGTCAGAGCAAATGTCGATAGAGATAACACATGATACTGATGAACATTATCTTGCTTGGAAACGATTACCAGTGAATAGCAACGAGAACGTGATCAATATGATAACGCCAGAACTTTTCCAATTTTCGGTTCTCAAGTTTGATAAAATCTTGAAATTTCTCCTCAGTGTGTTGATTCTGCGCATAAAATCATGATTAATCACCAGCTTTAGGGTAAACACTATAGATAAGGTTTACTACCATATGAGGTTTCCAGCATTACACAATCAATGATTAATGCAATGAACAATCACTTGAAAGACATAAAAGGTGTCATCATGCTTGAGCAAGGTTTATTAGCATATCTAGCTCTTTAAGAACGTCGTGGAAAGCATGCCTGTGTACATCATGCATCGCCAGTGTTTCTATTAATAATCTATTCATCTTAGCTCAACCCCGATGAGACAATGGTGATAACACTTTCGCTGGCTGCTATTGAGAAGTAGGCAAACTGTAGATTACGATAACCAAACTGACTGTTTGCTATTGCAGATCGCAGCTCAGCTGGTAAGCGGGACGGCTACGGGTCCGGTGACACAAGCCAAACGACGATCACCAAATTATTTCCTTCTTCCATGCATGTCTGACATGTACACCACTCCCCATCACATCGGTCATTTACATGAAACGGACGCTAAGCTTAACTCTATCGAACATGCCAACTGTCAACTCCATCGCCCCCATCTCGCCTAAGCTGCATGAGACTCTACATACGCCAGCTTAGGCTCATACTTGATCTCAACAGTCTCCCAGGGCTTGACTGTTTTCCCTTCTTGATAATCACCACCAGCAGGTCTCCACATCTGTCTAAACGTCATAGGGCCTAACTCCTCTTTAACTTTATGCCATTCTTCACCGGGATTCTCTTTGGTAGGCTGTATGGTGTTGATATTGACGACAGTGAAGCCATGCTTCTCATAAACAGGCACGCCCTGCTCTGTCGCATCGAGCCATAGCTCAACGCCCATCTCATCAGCCTTCTGCTTGCTCCAGTTCATAACAACATTCGCCACGCCTTGGCGACGATGGTCTGGATGTGTAAAGACGATATTGACATCTAAATCGAGTTTAGTCTCATTCCTCAGATCCTCTGAATAGAAAACTTACAGACTTGAGGTCTAGCCCCCATCCGCGCTCTAGGCGCATCGAATTGTTTCAGAGCTTGTGTGATAAACTCTCGTCGCTCCCCTTCCGGCTGCCAATAAGCGTAGGAATGATCCTCATCTGTATCGAACGGATTATCGGAACAAATCTTCCATAAACAACCGCCCACGATTTTGCCATCGTCGTTTACCACTTTTGCCCAGTAGCTCGTTGGGTCTTCATTGTGCCATTTGAGCTGAAGAGCTACTGACTCCTTGAGAGATTCTGCGTGTGTTGGAGCATTGAGAGGACAGAACATGCGAAAGAATGGCTGGAGGGGATTCTCATAAGATGCCCATTGACAAGCGATGAGCTCTTCAAAATCAGTAGCAGTGTCGACCTCGATGAGTTTGAGAGTCATCTTGCCGTTGTATTGGGTATGTGACACCACGTTTGAGATGGTAGCACAAAAGGATAAATCTACTGAATTAAGTCGCATTCAGTGGCAGAGAGGCCTGCCACAGCAAACAACCTACCCGAGCTAATCAGAGCATCAACCCAGCCAATTTATCCCCAGTGGAGCCCACGGCGGAAATAAGCAAACCCCATCAGCCCATCAAAACTCGCAATCCAAATCCTTCCTCTCTACTCGTACCATGAGAAAAACGAGCAATCGGAAGCTCGATGCCCTTTTCGGTTGACAATAAAGCCACTCAACGGAGAGGGCTTGCAGTACCGAGGCACCCACGAGAAACGGTTGGTCGAAAAGCTTAGACACCCATGTCCACAGCGATCTTTGCCCTCTTTAGCAGCAAGCCACGCCACTGTAGCAAGTTCACCAGGACATGCAGGCGGAAATTTCTGATGAGCAGTGCATAATTCCGCGAAGAGAATTCGAACCATTTTTTTTTCTCTTCTTCCACCGGATGATCCGCCCGAATAGATCCGCCGGTAAAAAAAAGGTCTAAACAGAGTTTGGAAGGTCGTTTTGCTAATTGTAACCCGCGGATCGATCTCCGCTCGGATAGTAGACCCATTGGGCTTAACGCGCGGACCCAGATTCAGGGAGGGGGGTTGTACAGTAGAAGCACGGACTGGTTCGGTGACGATAACGAGAGAGGGCTCCTCTTCACATGAAGATTCACACTAACAGCGGGGTGTACACTAACTCTTAGTCTGAGGCTCACTTAGCCCTACCAATCGATGTAGAGAACCTCAGCCGTATTGATAATTGTGCCACGATTGCACAGTATTTCAAATATTGCGATCTGCAACAATGCACAGCTTCATGTACAGATAAACTTCCAACCGGTGAAATTTCACTGGGAGGCCGGCTGTTTCGGATTGCTCGTTGTTGCTGAGCCGCTCAGCTGCATAATTCTCCTCTACGCGATATCAAGCATCATTGGCGCCTTTTTCACATCACATCAATAGGACCATGGAATTATAGCGCAGAATACAGGGGGGGTGGCTACCCATGTTGGAGATTTGCTTTTTCTTCTCTTGCAGACATGGCCTCACAGGCTGGTCTGAGGAGAGGGGGGAGATTCCTACGTAATTGTGATATAGCTTCATTCCTCCCATTTATTGGTCCTCACGTCCCGTTTCACGAAAAAGGTTCCAAACTGCTTTTGGGTGTCAATAACCGTTATAATCACCGTTTCCGGGATATGCCCAATACCAGTTTTCTGCCGCGCCAGTACCTGCGCCTGTGCCTGTGAGATTTCCTTCACACCATGGTTTTGAAGTACCGTAACTGTACCTTAGCTGAAGCTTCCCTTCCCTTAATCTACGCTCCACTGTCAGCTGTGTCTTAGCTTTAACTGTGATACCTTTTTGTCTCTGAATTCATCGTCGTTCGAATTTAATATCGTTTTCGTGGATCTCTCTCTCTTTTCGTAATATCTTTTCGCTCTTTTTGCGCAGCAATTGCTGCATTCATCGGTCCAATATGAGTTCGAACCAACGAATCATCACCGACAGCAACAAGTCACCACTCATTCAGGTCTTGTCGTTGATGTTTCTCGTCATTGCGATATTATCATGTTTAGTTAGGACTGGCACCAAGCTTTACATGATCAAGACATTGAGGGTTGACGACGTGCTCATCATTGTCGCAACTGTAAGACATCCACCTCACTTTATGCATTCCAACATGCTTATATTTATGCGCACAGGTGCTTGCGGCTTGTCAGACAGCGATTGTCTTTAATGCGTGCGAGCATGGACTCGGTCAACATTTTGATGTTCTCAGCGCCAGCGATCGAGACACCTTCTTCAAGGTAACACCCGACAGACAGCCCCGCGACAACAGAACAAACAACTAATACACCCTCGTACAGAGCCAATATACGACAAACACGATGCTCATCGCCTCGCTCCTTTGCTGCAAGTTATCGGGTACAATGAGTCTACGAATCATGGCGCCCAAGAGCCAAAAATGGATCATCATCGCCTGCGAAGCCGTCGTCGGTGTTTGGGGCGTCACGGCGCTCCTCGTCAATTTCTTCCAATGCCAACCACCGACGCCATGGCTCTACGGCGATAACGATAAATGCATCAATCTCAAAGCATTTTGGACGTACTACTCTACCGCCAACATCATCACCGACATCGTCATCGTTATCATTATGGCAGAAAACGTGGTCAAGATCCAGACCTCGTGGTCGAAAAAGATCCTTGTAATGAGCGTTTTTGGCAGCAGAATATTGTACGTACGGCGTGGTTTTATTTTCTTTTGTTCTCCACGCCATGGCTAACAACCTTTTAATAGTGTGACACCGGCAATCGCAGCGCAAATCCACTACTCCAACAAGGCATTCGACTCTGCCGATCACTCGTTTAGCATCTGGCCCGCCTCCATCACCATCCAGCTAGTGCAGTGCCTCGCCATCCTTACCGTATGCCTGCCCAACTTCAAGCCCTTCCTCGACAGCCTGGAGTCCGGGCAGATCCGCGTCGACGATCTTCGACGGCAGGGCAAGTCGAGCAGCAACGGTTACCCGACAAACAGGCCCGGCTACGCGGGGTACAAGTCAAAGACGGGGCAGAGCAGCAGATCGCGAGCCCTGGATCATGCGTCCAAGACGCAGCGCAGTGAGATTCACGAGATGGAGGACTTTGCTAACAAGCCGAAACATGACCACGAGAGGAGCTGGGATGGACAGAGTCGCTCCAGCCACTCAAGTCAGAAGATCTTGATCCATCAGACGTGGCAGGTAGACATAGAGACCACGCAGGATGCAGCATCCCGACAAACATGAGGCAAGGTAATTTCTTTTTTTTTCTCAGTCATGTTTGTTTGCTCGGTTATTCATCTCTCCGAGATTTTGGTTACAGCGCAGCAACGTTTTATGCAAGTGTACGAATTTAGAGTAAAAAAACCCAATTGGCTGTGTTAAATATAGAACGTTTTGTATCAGAAAAGCTGCAAGCACTCTGAGAAAAAGCAAGATGAAATGTTTGTCAGGCGCGCATGAATTCCCTCTGACCAACAGCATAACAAACGTAAGACCACTTGGAAAAAGAAAGGGTGAAGAGAAAACATTTTTTTTCTGACATACAGGGGCTCAGTGGTTCGCTCGGTTGCGTATGATTATGATACATCACCATAACGAATAGAGCAGGTCAGCCAACAGCACGGTACGTAACAGATTGGATCCTTGCACCCAGGCACCTGGAAAGAGGAAAATAAGCCGGCCCTGATCTATCCAGATCTGGTGGCTCCAGAGTTTGAGCACGCCCGGGCCCCCCTTTCCGCTGTCGAGCGAGAACCTATCTCTCAAATCGTCGTCTGTGGCGTTTATTCAGGTCGCTCTGTGCCGCTCGCTTATAACGAGCTATGAATCAATAGAACTCTAAGCCAGTAAACCTCACCGGAACGTCTTAGCCTTGAAATGGTCAAACGGAGGGGCGGCGATCCTATTTGTGGGGAGACACGGAGAAAAAAAGAAATGTTCAATTTATGCTGACAGTTTATGTCGCAAAATGGCTCCCCGTCAAACGCCTGTCAATTTGGCTCGTTGATTGCTGTCCCCTGTAACGCCGCTAAGTTACTGAAGAGACATGGGGACCCTGGCCCTACAAAAAGCCCGGTGGGAGGGGGGAACCCTTGTTAGGCCCTGTTAGTGGACTCTCCGGGGGGCATCGGTGCATTCTGCCGGATCAGCAACAGGAGGGGCGAGGGGATGTCCGGCATGATACGGTACGGGACAGATAGCGGAGCAACACAACGCAACGCAACGTCGCTGTAAATGTACAGTACACTCATACTAAGACGATTGAGTTATTCTGTAACATATCATACCCAGTCTTATTCCCAGCCTCGGTTGGTGGCGGCCGTCCCCAATGCATGCTACCTTAGCTTACTCTACCGCAGTCGCGACCTTTCCCAGGGGTGCAACCAACATTCCTGTACCTTTTTCTTTTCCCCTTCCTTCTCCTCCTGCAGTTCCTTTTAGCTTTTTTGTTCTTCTCTCCTCAATCCTTCTCTTCTCGAATTTCTCTCCCGTTGTTATTTCCGGTGCGACATCATGGAGAGTGTTAACAAACCCAGCTTTGAGATGGGCAACAATGCCACCGTCAAGGCGGCAGGTGATGTCAATGTCTCAGCAAAGGCAGAGCCAGATTCTGGACGGAGCTCGACGAGCAATTATCATGATAAGGACCAGTTGGAGCGGATGGGGAAGAAGCAGGTCCTCCGGGTATGTTACACCCTCCCTCGTTGCGGTGCATCGACTGACAGCTCAGCGCAACTTTGGGTTCATGACGATTCTGGGATTTAGCTGCACTATTCTCATCACCTGGGAAGCCATCACGGTTCTCTTCGCCCAGGGCCTCAATAATGGTGGTACAGCCGGTGTTATCTACAGCTTCCTTGTCGTTTGGGTCGGTAACTTTAGTGTCTTTGCTACCATGTGCGAGCTGGTCTCGATGGCGCCTACATCTGGAGGACAATATCACTGGCAAGTCACATCATCTCTACCTCTAGATTCCAACTAACATCGTCTCTAGGGTCGCTATGATGGCGCCGCGATCGTGCTCCAAATTCCTCAGTCACCTCACAGGCATGCTCACGGTCGGCGGATGGCAAGGCTCAGTATCGTCCAGCGCCCTGCTCACCGGAAACATGATCTTGGGAATGGCGACGCTCAATTATCCCGACTTCCAGCCTGAGCTTTGGCAGGGAACATTGCTGTTCTGGGCCATCTTTGGGTTTGCCGTCTTCATCAATACCCTCGTCAGTTCTGTGCTACCCAAGTTTGAGGGATTGATCTTGATCCTCCACATTCTTGGTTTCTTTGCCATCTTGATCCCTCTTGTTACTCTTGGACCTCATGCGTCTGCGTCGGATGTCTTTGGTACATTTGTTAACAACGGTGGATGGTCGACTAACGGCATCTCGTTCATGGTTGGTATGATGGGTAATGCCTTTTCCTTCGTTGGAACTGATGCCGCTTTCCACGTAAGCTCTCACATCTCGCCTCCATGAGCTTTCACTGACAGTCTCTAGATGTCCGAAGAAACCGTCAATCCCTCCGTCGTCGTCCCCACCTCCATCCTTCTCAGTCTCTGCATCAACGGCGCGTGCGGCTTCGCCATGGTCATCGCCATGGTGTTCTGTATGGGCAACCTCGACGATGCGATGGCCTCAGGCCCCGGAATGCTCGGCTTCCCTTACATGTACATCTTCAAGCAAGCGACAAACTCAAGGGCCGGCGCGACCGTCATGTCCGCCATTATTGTCCTTCTTGCTGCCTGCGCCACTGTCGGTATGCTTGCATCGACCTCTCGTGTCTTCTGGTCTTTTGCCCGCGACCGTGGTCTTCCTGGCTGGCGCACCCTATCAAAGGTCAGCGACCGAACCACCGTTCCCGTATACTCGGTCCTTTGCACTGCCGTCATCTCGATCCTCTTGTCACTCATCAACATTGGATCACCTGTCGCGTTCCAAAATGTCACTTCTCTATCCATCTCTTGCCTCTACTCCTCGTACCTTATCGCCGCCGGTCTTCTGCTCTACCGTCGCCTCACCAAAGGCTTCACGCTGCCCGGCGCATCTGATCTGCCAGCTTTGGCCAACACCACTGGCGCTGAGCTTGTTTGGGGCCCGTTCCATCTCAAGGGTGCTTTTGGCATTGCCAACAACATCTTCGCCATGTGCTACCTCGTTGTAGTGGGCTTCTTCAGTTTCTGGCCTCCCATGGTGGAACCTACCGTGGATATGATGAACTACAGTGTCGTGGTCACTGGTGGCCTCGTCATCTTCAGTGTCATTTACTATTTCGCATGGGCGCGAAAGGAGTATAACGGACCTATTGTTGAGAACTAGGTTGGTGTTTTCTTTTATCAATGGTGCGGCATAAAATTTGTTTCAGTTGGCGATGCATAATAAAATGTTATTCTTTTCATGAGATCATATAGACTCGTTTTATATCCCATTTGGATATTGAGATAGTATATTACAATAATACAGCTGTCTCAAAATTATGATCTGTCGCTATGTGGCTCATTTTATTATGGAGTAGATAAACTTGATCACAGCCTCGAATCCCCTGAATCTGTGGATGGATTATTTGATCTTTCTGGCAATCTTTTGTCGCGAATGCCATGACGCATATGCATCCTCAGGCGTATATCTCCGTTGAACTGGCTGCAACCCTAGAACCCAACCAACGCACGAAGCAACAAGTAGAATGAGATGCGAGGCTGCCATATCGATATTTTGTAACAGGTACCTCAGTCTACTATGAGGCGCTCGAGAGATATCAGGCAAATTCAAGAATACAGGGATATTGTCCAAGGTTCGAAAGATGATGAACAAGTTGAGAGGGATCCAAATATCGAGAAACAGCCCTTGCAGTCTTGCAGGTAAGCGAGAAACCACCGAGGCCTTATCATTCAGCAACTTGGGGCTGTTGAGAATGACACCATTCAGATTCCAGAAGAAGATGGCTTTATCGTTGTCATCCGGATCCGTCCTCTCAATCACGAGGACCTCTTCGCCGTCTGGTGCGGCTCGCTGCCATTCATGCCGAGCGTAGCGTGGCACTTTGATCTCAGGCTGATTGCCATCTGTAGCGCTGATGACTTGTCGCGAATCTCCCAGCCGGACTCGAATTGTTCCTTTGACCACTTTCAAGTATTCATCATGAGTCTCATGCCAATGAAGTCCGCTTGACCAGGTTGAAGATTTAGGAAGTGTAATGCGCACATGACCGACCGTTGACATGTCATAGATGACGCCGTTGGGAAGCGGGCGCTCAATAGCGCTGGGGATCTTTTGATCGCCCATTTCGACGTCCCCGGGTGAGAAGACTATCATGAAAATCCACAAGTTTTAGATGTTTAAAATCGTATTGATGCTGCCCCTCACTTGAGAGAGAAATTGAATGACATAAGCTGCCCGGATTGGGCAGGTCACGAGCGTAAGCAGTCAAAATCCTTCATGTTGGAGAGAGGGTTAATCGACTCAATTGACCTTTCGATCATCCAGTGAGATAGGTAAAATTAGCTCTTCCCACATTTAAACAGGGTCCTCAGTCAATGGGCTGCCAATCTTGAGATGGAACCTTGCCAACGTCTTCAGTGAAAGTAACTGGCTCCCTTCGAGTACGGTTCACCTTGAGATCGAAAACATCCAAGCGCTGATATCCTCCAACAACGTCATGATACTGCTTCCCTTCAATGCAATCCTCGATATCAAGATCAGCATAAAGAATTCCTTCATCATGCTGCAGGAAGTCGGTGGCTACAGCCTCCCCGGTCTGACTGTCGATGGTGAATCCCTTCAATGGAGCCCCAGTTGGATCAAGAAATTGAGTCGCGCCACGCTGGGATTGCTGCAGCACCTCGGTTAAGTACGCTGAACCTCCAGAAACTGCGTTAATGGCGTCTTCTCCCAGGACGCCCGAACACAAGACACCGAAACACTTGGCTTCGAAGCAATGAGCAGCTGCCCTTGTTGTGTTTGCGGTAACGTTATCGTAGTTAGGCTTATCTGAAGTCCCCTCAGAAGATTCTAAAGTTTTGCCTGGAGGAGCAACTCGCGTTGGCCAGATCGGTGGCCAAGTCGAGATATGAATGTTCTCCCCTTGAGCCATGAGGCTATACCGAGCCAAAGGGTTGGTATTCTCTCCGCAAATCAAATTCCCAATCTTTCCGAATGGTGTATCTGCAACGCGCAGGCCGTGTCCATCTCCAGGTGCCCAAGTAAGCTTCTCAAAGAACGTAGGCATTAATTTCCGATGATGAATCAGAACGTCTCCAGAGTCTCCAATAAAGAGGTTCGAGTTGTATAAAGTCGCGCTGCTGAAGCGAGCTTTTTCAGAAAAGCCTAAGCTCACCATGATATTTGCCTGTTTTGCAGCGTTGCGAATTGCGTGGATTTCATCGCCATCGGCAAAGATGGACTCATGCGCCATTTGCCTGAACAGATCGTGGTTCTCGGTAGGAGCCCGTATCGAACTCCATATTGGGAACGCTGAGATATATGTTTCCGGGAATACGACTAGATTTGCTTTGTTCTTTGCCGCCTGCTTTATCAGGCCGATTGCCTTTGAGCTTGTAGCCTTCGCGGAGAGGAAGATGGGAGAAACATGGCATGCGGCAACTCTGATGACAGTCATTGCCCGTATCGGTAGCCTGTGGCAGCGAAGTATATCGATTGACTGTTGAACAACTCTAATAACTCTCCACCATGCGCCTAATGAGTGATGAAAGTTGCGTAGTCACTGTAAATACCCCAGATGCTTAAAAGGTGGAGGAACGGCAATATCGGGTATCGCGGGATGGTAAGATTAATAGGCTCGGGACTTTTTTTTGTGCTCCGCCCATCGTCAGTTGCTTATTTGACAATAGAACCGGGAAATCAATAAATTGATTTATGTAATGTTAGTCTGGTACAGTAAATGGAACGAGGAAGAAAGAAAGGGAGGCCTGCCGGCATGGCCTCTGGAGAGTGCTCACCCGTCTTTATCCGCCTTTATTTTCTTGGTCTTGGTGTACTGAGTTCTCTCTGCAGATTAAGCTCTCGGCCATAGTCCAATTCCGACCTTGCGACCAAGGCACATTCAACTGTGAATGCGTGACAACTAGAACAACGGCGCTTGGCATGGCGGCGGTTTCATGCCTTAAGGTTCAGGCTGGGGGCGGGGCTCTTTGGTCATAACATCAATTCATCGCTCATCTCATTCCATTTTCATACAACACACAAGGTGTCACACAGAAATCCTCGACAAGCCATGATATACTGTTCTCTTTGCGGAATTCATATCACTGTACAGCTTGGCGAAACATGGCTCCAGGAGTTTCGAGCGAGTAAGTCCCTGTCACTATCGACTGCAGTACCCAGATTCTAATTTGACGTAAGTCTGGGTTGAGAGCGATTTAGTGGACCATGTCGATGTTTCTGGTGTCGGCCGACGGAGCAGCAACGACGATGAAATTTTTGGAACCGCTCCGGATGATCCAAAGAAGCGCTACGACGACGATACTGGGCCAGGTACCACTATCGATGTGGCTTTGACACCGAACAGACCGACCATTTTCACACGCTCCCTAGATGAAGATGTCTCGGCTTGGGGCTATGGATTTCACGCATCTTGCTGGAGTATCTTCACAAAGTATTCCATCCCGAACCTGGGCCACTTATTTGCGGCGTGTTTGTCCATGCCAACGGGTCAAGAAGCCTTCCTGAACTGGGGTCATGACTATGGAGGAGCAAGCATACTGGAAAAAGAGTTCAAAGTGCCGACACAAGATACTCGCTTCCCTGACCCACGAACTATACCCAATCCCTTTCGATCAGATCCGTTTCATATCCCCGCCCTAGCCAATGCAATCCAACAAACAGCTCGCCTACAGAACGATATATTCCTAAGTCATGTCATATTCAACACTGAGGCCCTTACTAAAGACCCCTTCTTTCGTTTGTCCCCAGACATCTTACAGTTGATCACTGTATTGCTATCAACCTCAGAAATTCATGTAATTCGGATTGCATCCCCGGTCTTTGCCTCCCTTCAATTATTTGAAAGATTCTGGGCCTCACGGTTCCAACCAGGCCACGAGTTCGAGTATATACCCGAGGTCATAGATCATCCGCCTGAATCATGGAGAGCCTTCTACTTATCACTCCAAATCTGGGCCCTAAATGACCCTCATGTGGCTAATCGCAAGCGAATTTGGAGCCTTGCGAAAACACTGCATGGCCTAGTGTCTCAGATGGAGGACATACCTTGCCAAGGAGGCCTCTACAAACTTGGTTTGAGACTTCTGCGGATTTAGATGATACTTCAGCTTGCTGGCACACGGCGGCATGCGCAAGTACTCAACCGAATGATTCATTCCTCAATGGCAATCGAGTTTTACGAGCTCGCATCCTCAGTTTCTCGCCAACACTCATGATGCATAGGATGTCTGTATCATTTGTGAATCTACCAGAGGGGGTGTTTGTTTCTGGCCTGGTCCTGATCGATCACAGCCATGAGCGCTATGTTATCGGGTACATACATGGGGGTAATATGGTTGACATTCATCTTCCTAATGCACAACATATCCAAGGCTGGGAGCTTGCCTTGCATACATCTGGCGTTAAAGCAATGGCTCTTATCTATGAGGATGGGGTACTATCTAGCTGGGCCGGCGACCCGGCTGGTACTCCACGATGGCGCTTAGCTGGAGCCCCCGGCCTTTTAGCAATCAAAGCTGAGTTTGATGTAAGTTTCTATCTGACTGGACTCTCTTCTCCTTATCAATTACGCCTTCATGAACTGAGATATAATTTCTGATATTTTACAGGCCATAAAGCTCGTCAAACTTAGCCGACAAGGCTCACTTGATGAGCTCAGCTGGCGCAAGAACTGCCTCTGGTATCCTCAAGTTCCACCGATGGGACTTCTTTACGATTGGAACAAGGGCGATAAGCCACCAAGCGAATTTAGACTCCCTTTCACAGGCGTCTTCTTTGGTGAAGCTGATGACATGTATTCATCAACCCTTACTGAGATCGTTGCTTGGATCTTTGATGTCTGCTATATCTCCGGCATGGAATTCCGCTTTGCTAATCCCTCCCATAACCGGCAGCTTGGTCACACTGGTCCATTTGACGAAGAGTTCCCTGGACGACGAAACTTCTCGGACTCACATGATTCAAATGTGTCATTAATAATAGATGGAGGTGCTGGAGAACGACTAAAGAGTCTTGAGGTTCAAGAACGAGGAGCGACTGTCGTGGGCATGAAGGTACCCAAGCCAAACGAAACCTCGCTCGTCAAAAATCGGTTGCTTACTCTTCTAGATAAACACTACTTTCAATCGACATGTACAAACTCCGCGATATCCTTATGGAATACAAAAAGGTTGGGTGACAGTCCAACCTAAGGGATCCCGAATTGTCGGAATGTTTGCTACCTGCGTACGTATGGCCTTAATTATGCTGCATAATCGGTATCATTTCCTATGGAGATGCTAACATTTATTACAACAGGGTCACACGCTAGATAATATTGGTTTAATATCAATAGACTTATTGAATAGCAATAGAGGAAAAAATACCAACTAGATATTATTTCATACATAGTTTTAGTTATACCAGAGGCATGGATTGCTTGGCGATGGCTTCAATGTCGCGAGCGGAGCATCCAGTGTCAGTTGATGCAAAAAGAGGAAAGGCAGTGGATCCAACGTCCTAGAAAAGGAGGTTCTTTTCCTGTTCATGGCAATACCAATGAGTCTTTTGAGCTCAACCAAAGAGCCAATTGCAGCTAGGTCGATCGCTGTTGTCATCTTGCGGCTCTTCCTTACGTCTTTAGCATCGTAGATCTTGACCTGGATCGACCTCGCCGGATTCGCAACGCGCAACAAGGCGAGTCAGAATTCAACTTACCCATCAGCGGTCAAAGACCGTCTCTACCGGCGTGCTTGATAGTCTGACAGGCCTCCCTACACTTGTGATTGACCCCTTGTCAGCCGTCCGCTAGGCATTCTTGAAATACACACACAGCTGATTTATCACGCCATATTTCGACCTTGTTGGTTGGTGCTTCAATGGGAACTAAATCCAGAGACCAATGAGGAAACTTGATTTCTTGTTATGCGACCTCATTTCAACCCATTACGCAATTAAAGAGTTTAGTGCTGTCAGCCTTGTTGCCTGCCAAGGTACCCGCGCCACGGACCTGATATCAAGGCCCAGGAGTATATAGCCCAATCCAATGCAATCATGGAGCACCATTAAACTTTTACTCATTTCTTACATCCTCCCTTATCGTGTTGTTGGCTTGCATCACGCGCCTCACACGGTCGAGTCTCTGCAACGATCAATCTGACTCAATCTTCGGAGTCCTTATAACATGCCTCAGCCTTTTGAGCCAAAGCCTGGCCAGGAGAATTTATTTACATCCGAAAAAACCCCAACTTATCTTTTTCGACTCCATGTCCCACGCTCAAAGGGCGATACGAGTGCCGTGCGTGTCATGGCTCCAGCCTTCCTCGGGCCACCAGCATATCATAAAGATGGGTTACCATGCAGCCAAGATCTTTTGCAGCTGCCAACCCAAAAGGCTACTTCAAGACTCAAAGACCATCTACTTTGGCACTGCAACCGTTTTAACAAGAGCCCCTGCAATCTCATGTCTTGGTCTAGTTCTCTTCTCTTCCTTCTCCAATATGCCTTGTACCGTCACACAAGAGACTTCGAACCAAAACCACAATTCGCAGATACTAAAATCATAATGATTGATACCCGAAAATTTCCCAAAAAAACATTCCTTCGCGACCTTGATGCGTTGGAGTGGCTGCGTGAAGAACTAGACCTTACAGAGCTTCACGAAAAGAGACGTGGCCAGTTTTACTTTGGAGAATACCTTACTCAAGGCTGTTTGGATATCGAAGGCAAGTGTGTGGAAATGACAATGCAGCAGCTCGTTGATGGGGGCCTTTTTACGGTGATATGTCCTGCATTGAACAAACCCAATAAGTGGGCAGACTGGGCAATACCAGTCTGCGAACTTCGAGTCGGTATCAGGGAAAACCATATCGTGGATCAAAAGCAAATTCGATCTGCAATCTTCGTGGCGAAGGATTGTGTCGGAGATCGATTTCTTGTACCCTTTGCACTGATGTTACTGGGATTGCGAAGCCGACAGTCCGACATTTCGGCGATTGCGAACGTCTTCCAGTCCCTCTTCACCGGTATGTAAAGCACGCAGTGGAAGAAATAAACACTAACATGGCATCAAGATGAGGAGCTCAATTTTCGGGACGTCAAGTATGATCAGTCCTCTGGAAGGATGAAAGAACTCAGAAGATTCCGAGAATTAATGGAAACCGTTGAGAAACAACATGATGAAAACCCACTGGCCGAGACGACAAGGTTGATGGAAGGACTAGGACTGTCAACCAACGGATTGCCCATGAAGAAAAGTATCTATGTTGGTCCACTTGGCGACGAGTAAAACCCAGGGCTGAATTGTTATGTACCAGGTTTCGGACCGCCAATAGAAGAAAAACCTGCAAGTGAGAGTTAGAGCATTCCTAAAGAATATAAAGATTGGCATAACTATGGTATAGATAATAAGATCAAATTGACTTTATAACCACCATAAGAGTGATCTTGATCCTTCTACCATCGTTGACAGGTGCTCTAGGCACAGCAGAAACGAGAGCAGCGGTTATGCACCTAACAATAATTGCCGCGGATACCTTTGTTGAAGTCTAAGTTCTCTCTGCTGATTTAAGCTATGTGCCACAAGTCTCAATTGCAAAAAGCACATCTCCCTCACAACTCAGACATGATACCACAATGCCTGACTTGTTGTTGCAGTCAAGTCGCGCTGGTGATGAGAAATGATGAAGGCGATTATGGCACCATAATCTTGAACACCAGAACAAACTGGGAGAGCCCTCGACTAGATTTATATGAAACCACAACCAGCAGACTCCTCAACACAGGGCATTGACGAAAGTTGCTGAGTGCTTGTCACATTGGGTGGATCAGTAGCTATCGCAACAACATATTTGAGCACACTTCTTGGCGTTTCTTAATCCGAATATCCATGCATGAAATGCGAGCCCATAGACCGACGTAGCCAATTAAACTAGTTGGATAATAATACACAGCCTCAACTGCTTACAGGCTATGAGTTAGGTCTGTCGATCCATATTCGATTGGTTGCGACTACTGAGTTAGCGCTTACTCTCGTTTCATCCTTCAGACACTTTTATAATGCTTCCCTTTGTCGCATCTTTCTCGCAACTTTGTCTTCTTCACATTTAATCTTCGCTTTATTTCCGGAGACTTTCCAGGCTGCATAAGCTCCTCTCAAATTGTGAATATCTAAGCTGTGCTATGGGTATCTCCGTGATTCTGGCGCTTATCCTCCTTGTCACAGGATGGTTCGGATGGCGAAGAAATACGGGAAACAATAGTTTTTACGACACAATACCATGCGTTGGTGTTCGAGAAGGTGAATGGTTTGCATGGACCAGAGCAAAACTCCGTAGCTTCTCAAAAACAGAAGAGTGGATGAAGGAGGGATACGAGAAAGTGAGTAACGCATTCAACAAAGACATGGGCTCACTGACCCGTGCCTAAGTACTCACGACACAATCAACCATTCATCATTCCTTCATTTCGAAAAGGCAAAGTCGTCATTCTTCCCCCGGCCCAACTAAAGGCCATCTACAACAAACGTGAGAATGAGCTGCAAGCCCATGATCCAGCCTCGGAAGCTCTATCTTTTGAATGGACCATCCGCGATCAGGAGGTTTATCCGAGCAATTATACAGTCGATGTGATTCGCAAGTGGATCACCAAGAGGTTCGACGAGTTTGCAGCTGAATTGCAGGAGGAACTATGTCTTGCCGTGGATGAACAGTTCGGCATGAGCCAAGAATGGAGAGAGGTAAGGCTCTGGCCAGCCGTGCAGAGAATATTCACCCGAGGCCTGAACAGAGTGCTTGTGGGATTTCCACTATGTGAGTTGTTGTCACGGACAAGAAAGCAGTCAGTATGGCTAATCAAAATTAAACATTACAGGCAGAGACGCAGTGTTCCTTGAGACCATGCGCCGGTTTGCTATCGACATGCCATTTCAGGGTTTATTCATAACCCTAGTTCCGAAAATCCTCAAACCAATCTTGGCTCCCTTGATATCATGGAATTCCAGGCGGGACACAAAGGCAGGCATCAAATACTGTGCTCCAATCATACAAGAGTATCTGGACAAGAATCGGAATCCTCTGCAAGAAAAGCCGGTAATTTCTTCATTTCCCGACTCGGACTGCTTCTAAAGGTCATCTAGGTCAACATCCTCCAATGGATCATAGAAGCGAGCGCCGCGACTGGCGACCCAGCTCAACTCGACCCTTACCGAATAGGCCATCGCATGATGATCCTCAACTTCAATCTCGTGCAAGGCGGATCGATTCCCTTCAGCACTGTTCTCAGCGACATCTGCAACGGTGAACACGCAGCCTCGGCCTTCTCCCAACTCCGCGATGAGGCAACATCAGTCCTGGCATCTACCAAGATCTGGGATCGCACCACCATATCCAAGCTCGTCCTCGCAGACTCAGCAATTCGCGAGTCAATGCGCTGGTCCGATTTTGGCCTCTTTGCCCTCCCACGTCGCGTCAATTCTCCCGGTATAACTCTCGACAATGGCATTCACGTTCCACTTGGTGTTCATATCGAAGTCCCGATGCATAGTATACACATGGACGAGGACTCTTACGCAGATGCAGGCTCCTTCAAGCCGTTTCGTTTTGCGGATGGAACTTCTGCGTCTCGTTCAGCTGTGACTCTTGACGAGAGCTTTCTTGGTTTCGGTTATGGGAAGAATGCCTGCCCGGGACGATTCTTTGGTTCGCACGTCATGAAGGTCGTGTTGGCTTATTTGGTTATGAATTATGATGTTGAGTTTGGGGATGAGGAGCCTCCAATGACGACCATGTGGGAATACAGAATTCCAAGGGAGAGCAGTGCCATCAGGATTCGCAGGAGAGTTGGGCATTAATGTCTGTGATTTGCAAGGAAGCCTCCGAGTCCCAGAACATCCGCTCAAAGCCATGTTGTACTACACGAGTACCCATTTTGACCATCAGCACGAACAGCAGCCAATTCAACTTTCTCATGTAATTTAGCCATACGGTCGTTCTTTGTCTGAATCACATCTCTTTCTTGCTCTATATAAGGTGATTTTCAGTTCGCCGCCAGTTGTTAGGAGCTTCTGTTATAGCAACGTAGTGCTTGCAAGAGTAAAAGACAACTTGATGAGCTACTCCCCACACTGAACCTATATTAGACGCCATCACCAGTAAAGGGATCTGACAAACAGAATCTATTATGGGACTTGGCCTTAGGGTAACCATAATGATTACTAGGGTCAAGATACTGGTCGTTGTTGATAGAGTTGATTGGCGGGTGGAGGAGGATGCCGATGACTTCGAAGTAGAGTGAAGGACCATTATCAGAAGACTTGTTCAATATTTAGATTACACTAAGTGATATCACAGAAGCACTGAACTCATAAATCATTAAATTCATTGAAGCCAATTTAAACAGATCCGTCCATGATAGACTACCACCTTCTTCTCCTAAATCAGAACAAAACATTAGCAATCGCCTCACGCTGACCGAATACATAAGTCATAAAAAGTCACACTACCCTTCCATCTCAGTCCGTCCAGGGTGTTCATCATCCCATTCATCCTCAACATCCACATAAGAATCCTCTAGAGACACTGTCTTCCGTCGGTTTCCACCTCCATACAACGACTCAAGCTTTCTGGAATCCATGAAAATATTCTGCATCTCGGAGATCAAGTGTTCCTCTTCGGCATCATCGTCGGAGGCTCTTAGTCGGAATCTGACAACTCTTCGTCCGACGCCAGATGAAAGGAAGGGCTTGAGGAATGAGAAGATGGACCAAGCAAATCGTGCGAAGAGATATTCCCGGCTTCCCTCGACAAGAGTCTCAACGGGTCTGTTCTGATATAAGGCTGTGAACTCCGCTTCTCTTCCATCCAGTACATGAAGAACGTATTGGCTGTTTGCCTCCACGCCGTTTGCTTGGCCGCTTTGCTTTGGAATCAGGGCAAATACGCTTTGATCAAAGCAAACGTACAGATCTGCCTTGAGCGGTAGGATATTGTGCGGGTCATCGATGGTATGTGATCCACCGCCGTAAAGACCCATGCCATTTTTGCTGAACCAACTCTGTTCTTCCCTGGGGATCAGATGTGCCCATGTGAAAGCATAGCTTGTGTTTGTGACGGCGCATCGCTTTGCATAAAGTGATGTTCTGGAGGTTGGGACACTCCACCATTCAGGTAGTCTGTCATGGGGAAATTGCCAGTCTCTGAAGCTTGGAACAATTGCATATCGATCTGAAAGGGTTTAGTAAGAATCCTCAGGATACGAGTGAGGGTCTAGTAATTACCATCGCCTTCGACGAAGAACCAGTAGTCTCGCTGCAGCAGTATCGTTTCATCGTCAGACACCCTATCCTTTCCTCTTTCATCCCTTGCTAGGTACCCTTTCTCAAAAGCATTGTTCGCGATGATCTGACATGCGGTAAGAGCCGTCAAATAGTGCACGCCAAAAGTCCCCTCTGTCGTGTTGTAGTCCACACGCGGGAGGCAAAAAAGAAGGTTCAACGGCTTGAGATAGCCAGGATGATAAAAGCGGATCTGATCTCTGTTAAGGTCTCGGATCTCGAGCGACGAGACGGCTGATAACGAGCGCGGCATTGGAACGCGATGCTCTAAGTGGCTGAGATGAAGTTGATGATGATTGTTGGAAGCAAGAAGACCCATGACGTTTTTTTTTTAACTTGGATTAGCCCTTGATCAGCGACATCTCAGCCACACGTGAAGATGACGTACATGGATGATGCTCAAGAGTCCACTAATGCAAGCCACTCGGGACGGTTAATATCGGGGTACGAAATCAAGATCTGGTGTTGGCGATGTTGATGAAATAAAATATGTTGAAAATAATATACTCTAAAAAGACTATCATTTATATACATTTATCAATACCCAATATGTTCTTCTATCCTAGAAAGAGTTTTTTTTTTGCCCCGACATACGTGTCAAGCTAGTGGACAGCTGTTTTGCATATGTGCTCCAATAGCTTCCCAGCAAGTGGACACTCAGGATCCATATTGAACATCGGTGTTGTTTGATGTTCTTACAAGCGGTGAGGACCGGGATACGCAGGAGCCTTGACCGACGAAGTAGATCCAATCTCTCCAATTCGGATGTTGCTGAATGTCACTTCAGGGTTGGGCTGCACCTTGACGATGTTCTTGGGATCGCCCTCAGTGGCGTCACAGGGTCCAGCAACGCCCTGATCCAACCAGGCCATGAAATCACCCTCGCTCCACCAGACACTCATAGCGAGGACCATGCCACGGGACATGGCATCGCCCATCTGCTTAGTACCGCCGAGGCGCATGTACTCGTTGGCGCCGGTGGCAGCGCAGTACTTGTCGTTGATGAAGTTGATCTTGGGAGGGCCGGAGATATTGACGACGGCGGACTCGATGACCTTGTTGTCCTGGATATAGTGGCGGTGCAGCTCGATGAGGTCGCCCTGCTTGTTGGCGACGAACTGTGATGTCACGGTGAACTTGCGGGTGCTGTCGACCTTGTACTGCTTGCCGCGGCCGTAGAAGTCGGTCACGTTGATGCGGTTGTGGTTCCAGCCGCAGCCGGCCTTGTCGCAGATGCCGGAGCTGCCGCACTCATCGCCTGTGCAGCCGTACAGGCCGGGCTTGTTGCAGGGATGAGGAGCGATGTGAGTTGCCCGGGAGTTGGCCTCCCAAATGTCAAGCTCGTTACAGCAGACACCCTGTCCCTTGATGTTGCCCTGTAAAGGTAAGTATAGCTATCATTTAGATGGAATAAGTGAACTTACGACTCCGTTGATGAAAGGAGTGACGTAGCACTGAGCATCACAGTATCCAGCACCATAGTACGCACCAGCCTTGCTGTTCTTGCTCGTGCTCTTACCACCATCTTGAGGCATCTCAGAAAGGTACAAAGCACCATTCATACCACAAGGAAGCTTTTCCATCTCAACATCAAAAGAAAACTCAGTACCGGTGAGATGAAGCATCTCATACTTCTTCTTGTTCTCCTCAAGCAGATACACTCGAGGGGAAACAAGCTGGTTGTTAATAAGCTGCTGGAGACGAAGCTTGTTCCCAGAGGTAGTGATACCAGCGTTCTTGTAAGCATTCGAGTCCATACCGCTGAGGATACAGTTCTGGGCGCAGGATGCTTCATCAGGACAGGCCGTGGCGTTGGGCTTCTGGCCCCAGTCACCGCAGCCGGCGCCGTTCTTCTGGTGGATGCCGTGAATACCTGCGTCGGCGACGATGTAGTTGGTTTGCTTCTTGCAGCCAGAAGCCTTAGTGCAGCGGTAGGTCTCGAGCTTGGGATGTTGCTCCTTGCCCTTGTCGGGGGTTTGAGCAACAGCGACCTGAACAGCCAGGGCTGAGAGGATGAATGAGAGAGACTTCATAGTGAATGAGTTTCAGAGACCAGGCAGTGACTTGTCTAAGGAATGGCGAGATGAAGAGCATGAGAAACATCGTCAAGAGCCGCCGGAACTCGGTTTATATCTATTCTTCGTTTCTACTTCACTCTACGGATAGGGGTCTTCCACTTTCGGCTTCACTCCGAAAATCAATGCCATGAAGGTCCTCACGGAAGCTCAACGACACTGCTCCGAATTCTCAGGTCACGACTCCAGCGTTATACAACGCCAACCAATCAAGATCCCTATATCTCCGCTCCCTCCGTTTTCCTAATTCGAAATGCCAAGTCCAACCAATAAAGAAACAAGTGCCGAGTTTCAAATAGTTTCGCGGGCTTGACCCATGTTTGTCGATTAGTGCGACCGAGGAGGGCGGGCCGAAATACCGCGATGATATAGCCCACGTTGTGATTGATTAAAATTTCATGGGTTTCAGAACCCTTGTCAGGTTCATGATCGTGTGGGGATTTCTCCAGATTTTCCCACCTACCATCCCAGTAGCAATTAATTTGAACGGACGACTTTGGCTGCGGACCGTCGGGAAGAGACGTATTGAGCCGTTGAAATGGAGAGTCATGTGAATGATTTTGGTCTTGGAACTTGAACTTCCCCACTGGATAAATAGAGTCTCGCCGAGATGGGGACGCTTGGAGGGTATCATTCCGCTCAGAGAGTTGTCGGGCCGTAATCCATATTCTCGGTAAGGTCGAGGGGTTTCACCTAAGAGTCTGGGCGCAGATGGTCGAACCTTGGGAGATGAAGATGGTCGGTTGCGGGTAAAAGCTGTCGTGCCATTTCGACGTGAGGATTTGGTGATGATTTCTGGTCCGAATTGACATGAATTATACTCTACGTGAACTTGTTGGGGTTGTCAAAAAGGACAAGTTGATATGTGAGTAATTTAAGCTCGTAGATAAGCTACTCGGTTCCTGCAGCAGCGGGATCCTGCAAATACGGGATGAACGAGGCGGAACGACGCTCGAGCCATCCCTTCCTGTCAGCGTCGCGTGGGGGAATGCGGCTCATCACCAGCATCTGCCTTGTTGTCGGCATCGGCATCAGCTGAGACACCAGAGTCCGATCGGTTACAACATTCAAGGAACAAGATACACGTCAACGAACATCCTCTCAGCTCCCGTTCTCCCCAGGCTCATGGGATCTCTGTCGGCTTGTCGGGCCAGACTACCCTGTACCTAAACCAACACTAGATAGGAAGAAGTTAAGAACAGCTTGGAAACGGCCCGAAAGGGACAATTGATTTGAGAGCTTGATACTTCATCTGGTGAAGCTTAGGGTAAGTAGCGGTTTTTGAAGAAAATGATTGTTCTGTTACGACACCAAGCCGAAGCCTGCAGTTATTCCAAGAATTACCCTGGGAACGAAGCAAAGAAAACGCAGCTCCAGCTAATAAACACAACCATCAGAAAGAGATGACATTTAAGATTTCAAGTGACTTTTATGATGATTTTCCTATATAAAATCAATAATATCGAGCAGAGGACGTTGGATTAGTCAAACTCAATTTGACTATTCCGCTTGTTGGTTGGCCTTGTTGTGCAACTCTGTTTCACTCAACACGTGATCTCAATACAACCTTCGCAATTCTTTGTCTTCTATTTTTGTCAGCTATCGGTAGTTCAATCACCAAACTCAAATCCAGATCCTTTGAAGGACCAGCCTAGAGCGATCTCAATATCGAAAAGTCTACCCGACAGCCCGTTCCAAAATATCCCTGAATTAGTTTGCGCTCAATATCCAACAACTTGGAGACCTTTGCTCGAGGTCAATGTACGCGACATGGATGACCACCAAGACAAGATCGTCACTTTAGCCGACGGGAGAAAGGTTTCATATGCAGTTTATGGAGCCCAGGATGATGATGCACCCACTTTCTTCTATCTCCACGGCTTTCCGGGGTCTCATCACGAGGGTTACGTGATTAGCAGCGCTGCAGCTCAACACGGCGTACGCGTCATTGCCCCGACGCGACCAGGGTATGGCGACTCGACATTTCAGAAAAACAGAAGGATTCTCGACTATCCTAAAGAGATACTCGAACTAGCGGATACCCTCAACATCAAGAGGTTCGCTGTGTTGGGTGTCTCTGGTGGTGGACCCTACGCTATTGCATGCCTCAAGGACATTCCGCCAGACCGTCTGGTAGGCATCGGCACCGTCGCTGGCGTCATGCCAATGTCTTTCTCGACACAAGGAATGCTTACAATGACACGACTTATGTTCAACGTAGCGCCTTACGCTACAGGAGTCGTGGGCTGGATTACCGATAGAGTACTGGGGAACACAGCACGAGACACCAAGCACCCAGAGAAGTTGGAGGAAATGATGGATAAAGACATAAGTGCCAGATCAGCAAGCGATAAGGAGGTTTGGGAGACTCATCCGGACTTTAGAAAGTCCCTAGGGAGAGCTACGAGAGAGGCAATGAAGCAGGGCGGATATGCAACTGCGTGGGAAGCTCGATTATTTGGAAGTGATTGGGGTTTCAAGCTGGAAGATGTCAAAGTTGAGAGGGGCAAGATAATAATGTGGCATGGAGATCTAGATGTCAATGTTCCGATTGGGGTGTCTGAGAAGGCTGTTCAGCTCATGCCTGGTGCAGAGCTGAGAGTCATGAAGGGGGAAAGCCATATGAGTTTGATGGTCAGGGTTGAAGAGTTCACAGTGGCTATGAAGGATATGCTATCGAGATCAATCCCGGAGCCTAAAGCGGCCGAATAGAGACAAAATGCAAATAGATTGAGGTGATATTTATACCCGTATTCCTCAAGCTGGTCTGATGATCCCTGTTGTTCGTGGTGAAGCATTATTGACAGTTGACGTGAGTGCCATCCAATAAGCTACCAACCTCATCCAACTTTCTCTGCCACGAGTCAGACTCAACCTTTCTATCCTTCAACTTATCCTCATTCGGCCCCTCAGCATCCACAAACACATTCTCACCGAGTGTCATCTCACCCTCATACAAATGCTTTCCAAGATCCTTAAGTAAACCCGGCCCATGAGCAGCAGCATCCTTAGGATCCTTCCAAATCTTGACCTTGAACTTTTGACCCTGTCGGAAAAAGAACTCCTCAGCCAAGTCCTGGTTCTTCTCAGCGAAAGGCTGCATAGAATCCTCGGGGATCTCGACAAGGCCGAGGATCATACCCTCCGTGAGAAGCTCAGCGATGGATTGGCGATGGTTGATCTCGGAGGAGAGGCTGGGGTTGAAGGTGATGTTGTTGGCTGCAAGGGAGATGTTGGGAGACTTGACGAGTATGTGTGAGCAGTGGATTTCCTTCTCGTTGCCGTAGAGGTAGAAGGGCATGAATTCGGAGGGGTAGTCGATTTCGCGGTGGATGGAGTTGAGAGGGCGACTCTTGACTACTGAGTTGAGGGTGATAGTTCCGTCTCTCTGATGGTATTTCCTGCAGGACGTCAGTAATCATTTAACGATGATCGGTGGGCTGGGTACTTACTTGGTTCCCTTCTCGTACATGACGACATCCAGATCGCCAAGCACCTCGACAACATCCTCAATGAACACCTTCTCAGTCGACTCAAGCATCACAATGCTATCCTGATTACCCCCAGTAAGCTCCTTGTGAAAGTCCCTCAATGTACTATCAAGAGTCGCAGACAGGATAATCTGCTGCCGTTTCGTCGCGCTATGAAACGAAGCCTGGAACGATAGGAACACCTCAGAGGAGCCGGGTGTACCCTGCACAAGGAACTGGACTTTCTTCTGACCAGGATCATTCCTCTTGCGAACCTTGCCAACCTCATCGCGGATGACTTCCTCAAACTCATGCATCAACTTATCAATAAAGTTCTGTCGAGTAGGGAATGGACTCATGACCACGTTTCGAATCACGAAAAGACTCTGGTTAGACTTTCCAACTCCCATTCTCTCCATGAATTTATGAGCGCAAGAGCCATAGTCCTCATGGAGAAACTGGGTTGATGTCAGGAAGATTGGGATCTCGGTGGGGTCAGTGTTGGCGGAAGTGATAGAAAGTCTATCCACCACTCGCTTCATGAGATAGTTTGCTTCTTCAAGATCAGTGTTCAGATTACCATTTTTGTCCTTCCAATTGAGTGCGAAGCAGTTGATGTTGGTATCGGAACCGAGATCGCGGATGATCTTCATTGCGTCCTTGGAGGCGAAGATTTCGTGGTCCTTCTTTCCGACGATGAGATCACGGATCTTGTCGCGTTGCTTCTCAACGGGCTTGGAAAGGAACCCTCGACTACCGTTGTTCTCGGCCGCGAGCATGTTGAAGGGGACGCAGATGAAGTCGTCGTTGATCATGGTTGCGTAGTGAGCCGAGAGCTATAGAGATCTAAGCACACGAGGAATGATAGAAGGAGTTTGGAGGCTTACTCTGGCGCTGGTAAAGGTTGCTTCACCGAGCAACTTGCCATAGCCATGATGGTTGAGGCCGATGGTTGAATTGGAGAACCATGCTGACATTGCTGAAGCACCTGGTTTACTAAAAGAGACTTAGTCACTGTCAGATACTGGAAGTAACGGGATACTTACCTGCCCTCAACGCCATAGACACCGATGTTCTCGGCGGAACCCTGCGACAGATACGGGCCGGACCATGTAACCAGATGCCTCATCCGTCCATCTTTGTACACCAAGCTCCCAGCAGGATATGGGATATACCCAGCCTTGTGCGGATCAACAGTGATCGAATCCGCCTCAGCCATGGCTTTGATGTCTTCAACAGTCTTGGGATCCAGGTACCATTCAGGCTCTGGCTTAGATGAACCCTGGTCCTCAACGCTGTAGCGTCGATCAGGATTGACCATGGTGGCAAAGTAGCCTCCCCAGGCCGCATCAGCGTGGACGAGGAATGACAGGCCATGCTCCTCTTGGAACTTGTCACGAAGACGGAGGATCTCGGTGAGTCTATCGACAGCGCCCTCTTCAGTGGATCCGATGATGGCCACGACTGCGAAGACGGCTGTTTCGGTCTTGACACAGTCTTCGAGATGTTTCTCAAGGACTTTGATGTCGATTTGTGCAGCGTTATTGACGTCGACGCCGATCACGTTGCCCGAACCAAGGCCAGCAATCGCTACAGGTGGACTAGTCAGTACCTGTTCATGTTCGAATGCAGCGGGGAAATAACTTACCGACACCCTTAGGCCAAGAATAGTGGCGCGTCTTGCTGACGAAGTATTTGATCGGGTTCTTGACTTTGAACTCCCTCTCAAGTACCTCGCGCCCAATGGTCTGGATGTTGAACTCATTAAGAGCGCTCTCGAGGAACTTGCTGGTAATACCAAATTGCTTGTTCAGCTCATTAGGAAGATCAAGAATAACTTCGGAGCTGAGGTTCAGCAGATCCCATCCTTTGAGATCCTTGAAGAGTGTCTTCTTGGTTGCGTGAAAACAACGAGTGGCGTAGAACTTGTCCCCAATGAACTGGAGCTTTCCACGTCGCAGTGCAAGGCAGAGGCTGAGTGGATAAAACTTGAGGTTTCGTGCTACCCTTGTTAACTTCCATTTCACCACGACGGGCATGAGAATACGTACCAACCCAAATGGACTCAAGATTAGCAATTGTCCCGTCACAGGTAATATGACCCCAAGAAACCGGAGATTTCTGCACATCAGTATTGTACCCGAACAGCTTACACAACTGCTGCCCAACTCGAAGTTCAACAAGCGTCGTCATGGGACTAGCTTCTAGCGCGACATTGTTCGGGTTATACAGCATGGTCATGAAATACCCGAGGAGCGATGACATGGTAAGGTCAGTGCACATGTGCGCTTCATAGCGGGGTGACCAGAAGGGAGCTGAGTGCTCGCCAAGAAGCTGTGCGACCTTTTCGGTGGCGAGCCGGAGATCGGATCTCGCTTTGAGGAAGACGGGGGAGCGGCGGTATTCTTTGGAGATGAAGGCCTGGGGATGTTAGAGGGGGGAAACAGGGGAGATGAAGGGTGCTGACTTGGTCTTCTGGGTGGTAGGCTTGACGAGCGGCGAGGAGTTCATCGAGAATGGTGTTGATGTTGGCTCGGAAATCCGGGAGGTTGGAACCCTTCGGGCCAATGAAGTATGCGTGGACAGCATCGAACTCCTGGTCCCGGATATCGTCGTTTTCCTTAGGCATGATGACTGATTTATCAAAGTTGTTAATCTGGTAATCTTAAGAAGAGAGCTTTGGACCCCATCAAATGAGCCTACATGCCGCCATTTTATATATCCTTCGGACTTACATCTTTACCGGTTGACTGACGTATGACTTCTCTCCCTTGGCAGATCGATGAACAAGATCAACAACTCGTACGTAAAATATTGTCTCATCAGACAGCGCGGAATGCTGCAAGACTTGGTAGTGGGGTTGATATGCAGCATGTCTTCACGAAAACTGAGACCTGCAGGTCGGAACGAACCCGGCCGGTGAGAATTGCAGCAAGGGATCCGCAAAGGCAGTATTCCTGTCAAGTCATTGAGGTCATGATGCATGCCAAAATAGCGACAAAGGCTTGGCCAGTTGCATTGCTACAATATGCGCGGGACTGGGATTTGAGAATTACTCCTGCTCGGTCTCATGGATGGACTGTATCTGGTGTCATGTATACCGAAGTCCCAGCTCTTAGCGACTAGGTATGGAGCTCTGTGAAACGAAATATCTCGATGCATTAAAGCCCAACCTAGTGAGTGACAGCAGCACATGTGGCTTTCGATAGTTCCGAGCTGATCAGTCCCATGCAGGAAGGTGATCTTCGGCCCCGCGGCTTCAGCCGCCCGCTATGACCCGTGTCTCAGATTCGGCCAACCACGACACCCGTCAAGATGCAGCTACCTCGAATTAGGTGCGAAGACAGGGAGGCTCTTGGTGAGACAGCAGCTGAGATGCCTGTCGGTGAAGTCCCCCGAGTCGTCATTGCTGCAGCTCGACCAAGGCATACTATACTATGTTTTCCTGCGACTGGCCGGTGGGTAATAATAGCATTCCATGTCAATGTGGCTTCGGACGAGGGAGAAACGGTCGCCTGAACTACCCATAACATAGTAGCTCACACACCACTAAATAGTTTCCGCTGAGCTGTCCCTGCCAGGACAAATACACTGCGCTCTCAACACTGCAGGTTTTGAAAATTCTGCCTCATGGCTCAATTCTATTTCATGAGTGGCAAGATAACTTCTAAGGCAGTCCAGAGCAAACGATAGGCAATGATGCTACGATACAATTACTTGCTAACTACGAAACTTGCAAGTATTCCATGATCTTTTTGACTGCGACCTCGTCTCCCTTCACCGTCCCGCTTAATTCCTCATCTACCCAGCCTTCCGTCCATCCGCCCCCGAAGTCAATGACCCATGCGTCGTCAGTTTCGCGATGAATCAATACGTTAGATGCTTTGCCATCACCCCATGTAATCCCAATCTTATGTAGGAGATCAACAGTATCCTGAACCTGAGATGCCCACTTCCTCCGACGGCCCTCGTCAATTGCAGAAACATCATCGATGCTTCCAAGTGTTGACAACTCCCAGGTTTCGGAGACAGGGATATATTCCTCCAGAAACCCAATAGTTTTGCCATTTTGGGGATTCGCGATTAAGCCTAGGAGCTTGGGCACGCGGATGGCAGCTGCGTGAGGGGATTTCGTAATCTGCCAGAGGCTTTCAAGTTCTCGCTGCGTGGCGTCCTCGCCCTTGCTGTCTCCGGCCTTTGAACACATCTCTCTCCCTTCGACTTGCACACGGCGATGTAACCCGCGTTAAGAAGGTTTTCGACGACATGGAGTTCTTTAGTAGAATAGATTGGTAGCTTGCAATCTTTGTCGATGTTGAGGTGGAATGGTTGGCCAGATTGACCAAGGAGAACAGTGTCCTGTCCGGCACCACAGTCTTTCTGCACCACCTCTGCTATTCCGTTCAAGGCTTGGAATGAAAAGGAATATTCCTTGGGAAGAAGTAGAGTATGTAGATCTTGGGAAGACTTGTCGCAAGGGGAAGGCGGTGGGGCTAGACGGTCGAAGGTGTCTCTTCCAGCCTCGACGACAGCATCAAGGATTTCATCGGATAGAGACTCGGCTTCTTCGATGTCGTCGTTGTTACAAGCCTCATTATAACTATCGAGGAAACTGTTTTCGATTGAGGAAACACCCATGCTTGTCTGGGAGCGATTTAGGTAGACAACAAGGCGAGCATCATTCCAGCGGATATAAATCGAAATACCATCTCCTATTCCGCTGCACAGTTCCTCGGGATGATGGCGGCTCATGATCACATGTAAGGACTTGATTATCCGACGCAAGAGCCTCAAAGAACCCATTGTGCATGAATAACTTAGTTGCTAGTCATGTGCGATGCTGCCTAGCGACACGTGATCTGCCTAATGACAAGCTCGGGAACGCTTGCAGTCACAAAGTCGACGGTGGTAAGTACTAATATCTTGGAAAGCGAAGTTTTTAATCTTAGAAGATCTAAATGTTAGACATTATCCCTAGCAATCGTGTAAGAAAAGTCTTTTCCAAAGACAGCCTTCCCATTCTCGTATGCATCAAGACGAGCTGTAATGATCATATCAGTCTTCGTCATCTTCATCTTCGTCCAACCTTTCGTCTTGATAACAATATCATCCCTCTCAAAGTCCCTCTCAAATCGCTGCTCAACCTCCGCGGACAATGGATCGTCTGGCTTCACACTCGACTTCAAGCCTGTCCACCATCCATACTTCCAACCTGTTTCGTTGACTTCCCACATACCATCGTCCCAGTCAACGCAAAGAGCTGTTTCGCCAGAGTCCCAATCGTTGGTGACGTAGTTTCTGTGCTTAACTGGTCGAAGCTCAGTTTGTGAGAGGGATCGGTTGACTGCTGGTTTGAAAGGTTTGAGATACGAGTCTTGAGGGTTATCGCCCCGCTTGGGGAGATCTATAGTACTGTGGGCACAGTTGATGGTGAGGGTTGTGACTTCGGGTGATGGCCAGACCAAGGGGAAGTATGTCGAGGACAAGGCAAGGCGGAGTCGACTTCCAACGCCGATGCGCTGCCCAAAGTGATTCAACTTGAGCGTAATGTCATAGAACTTCCCATGCTCTAGAGGTTGCACATCTTCATGACCATGCCGATGCGTCAAGTTAAGAACGCCATGAGAGACCTTGGTTACTGCGCCACTGGGTAGTACCTCCGATAGGGTCGCTGCTACCAGAGCATTTGCTTTATCACTCGCAACGCGCACCTTCAAGACGGGGGCTCCGAGAAAGTTCATAGGCTCGGATAAAACTGGTGAATCAAATACGAGACTTCCTCCAGCTTCAAGACGCTGATCACCAGGCCCTTCACCTTCGACGCCGAAGACTAACCATCTGCCACCTGCAATTCCCACTGTTTGAGGAGAGCAGATCTCAAGCTTTTCATCACTGCTTGGATTGCCGATTGTCAACTGGCCAGGCGAGAGACTCAAACGCAGCAAGGAAGACTTGGAATCGGACCAATCATCCTCAGCAACCCAGCGCCCAGGACGATGCTCCATATACGGTGCAGGAAGGGTCGGATCTTGAAGATAGCATCGAAGCATAGGCTCATGCATAATCCCCGTCTCGCTTCCTTTCAACCACTTATCCCACCACCGAATAGACTCTTGCAGAAACCCAATTTGAGGCCCAGGATATCCGAAGTTAGGGTATTTGTGCCCCCAAGGACCAACAAGACCTTTCCTCGGAACTTTCAGGTTCTCCAACATTCTGAAGATGGTGTTGGTATAAGGGTCCATCCATCCGCCTACGAGATAAACAGGACATTGGATGGAGCTGTAATCTTCTCCGATGGACGCATGTTTCCAGAAATCGTCACGTCTCTGATGCTGGTGCCACTCTTCAGCGAAAAGTCCGCCTGATTCAAGTCGCTTTAGCCAGAGATCCCGCCACTGATCACCAACTATTGCAGGATCGGGAGGCGACGAGTTGATTGAAAACATAGAAGCAGCCCAGGTGAGATTTTCGGTCAAGATACAACCGCCCATGTAATGAATGTCGTCGTCATAGCGCATATCAGTTGAACAGATAGAAATAACAGCCTTGAGCTCAGGAGGTCGACGAGCCGCAACTTGCAATCCATTGAAGCCGCCCCAAGAGATGCCAATCATGCCTATTGACCCCGTACACCAGTCTTGCGCAGCGATCCACTTCAGAATCTCTAAAGCATCATCTTGCTCTTGCGGTAGGTATTCGCCTCTTAGAATACCTTGAGAATCACCAGTTCCTCGCATGTCAACGCGGACACAAGCATAGCCATGGGCTGCAACGTATGGATGATTCATTGCATCACGCACGGCAGTCATGTCTCGCTTTCGATATGGTAAGTATTCGAGGATCGCTGGGACAGGTTGTGATTTGGCGTTTTTGGGTAGCCATATCATGGCTGACAAGACGGTCCCATCACTCAAGGTGATGGGCTCATGATAGATGATGTCAATTGCTGGAAGCTGCATTGTTGCTGCTTGTGAAACAAGCTTGAGTACTGGTACAACTTCAAGGATGAAGCTATTGCCTCACTTTGTTCTGCCTTGCTCGATTTTCTTGAAAATGGATATAGAAACGATTTCAAGAGTAAGCTAGCTGAGAAAAGTCCGCCTCAATTGACAGAGCAGCTTACTCCTCTGGGAAGGCAATCTAATCACCGTCGGCCAACCACCTAAATATCTCAATCTCACAAAAACCATTTGCTACGCCGAGCGGCCGAGTTCCGGGTTACATCGCGACCGATTATCATGTTATTCCCCGCTCTTCAAACGAACCCCGCCCCCATTCATGCAGATCACGTCTCCATACGGACTGATAGTGATGCTTATCACTGAAGCAAGGATACAATTACCCTTCTGAGCATCGCTTTATCGTCAGTTACAGGCCCTTCGGTTGCACTTTTAATACCCGGGCAGAGTTCGCCGATGAGTTATTATATAGCAAGACAGTATCTCTCAACACGTATAACCGGCGTATAGAATTGCTGCCGTCGGATAAGACGGTATTTAGCTTGGTTCCTTATTTCCAGGTCTCAGATAAGATCGCTGAATGTTTTGTATTAGATTAAAGGTGACCACGGTATCTAAGCTTTGTCGATCTTCTGATCGTATGTAACAAATCTCTCTCTCATCATCATCCTATGCCAAAGAGTGCACACTCGCTCTGTCTACAGTATGTCGGCTCTTGAGATTACACCCGCAACGGCGGGTCATGAGCTTGACGACACAAAGAAGGCCAAGGTAGAGGATATCCAAGATGTCGAAATTGGAGATGTCAGGAAGCCAGATCTGTACAGCAAGGTCTCGGTGTATCTGACCATGGTCTTCTCGGGTCTTGCCCTGGGATCAGATGGCTAGTAAGCATAATCACCCCACGATGCTCTTCTCCATGCAATCTCTGACAAGAAACAAGCAATGCTGCGGTGATTGGCAACCTCGAGCTCCTCTTCGCAACCCTCTACCCCGAAGCCCTAACATCAACAATGCGATCCCGCCTCTCCAACGCCTTTCTCATTGGCATGATTGTCGGCATGATAGGTTTTGGCGTGGTAGTAGACCAACTGGGTCGCAAAACCGGCGCCGTCATGACAACGCTCATTCTCCTCCTCGGCATTGCATTGAGCGCTGGCGCAAGCGGTTTGACCACCACCGGGCTGATGTGGATGCTCGTCATCGCCCGTGGAATAGCTGGTGTCGGTGCTGGAGGAGAATATCCCGTTTCGGGAGCTGGTGCAATGGAAGCTTCTGATGAAGATGGGCAATTTCGCAAATCGAGAGGGTTCATGTTTGCAATGGTAGCCGATCTCTCTGCCGGACTGGGATATACTTTCGGTGCGCTCGTTCCATTGCTCTTGCTTCTCTGTGTGCATCAGAGAACGGATCGATACGAGACTGTTTGGAGAGTTGCACTTGCGCTGGGTGCAGTCCCGCCATTGTCAATCTTTTGGTTCCGGTTGAGGATGAGGGTATCGACCGCGTACCGAAATTCAGCTCTTCGGAAACAAAGGACGCCGTATTTCCTAATCTTCAAGAAGTACTGGAGGCGCATCATTGGCGCGGCTCTGAGCTGGTTCCTGTACAATTGGATCTCGATTCCCTTTGGTATCTTCAGCTCTGTTATCATTTCAAGAGTCAATGCTTCGAACTCGCTTGTCCAGAACCTCGGCTGGGGAGCGTTGATTAATAGTTTCTACCTCCCAGGTCCTTTCATCGGCGGATACCTGTCTGATAAGATTGGAAGAAGAAAGACTATGGCTTTGGGCTACACTCTTCAAGCTGTTCTCGGATTTGTGCTCGGTGGCGCGAATGAGCAGATTCAGAAGGTCTTTCCACTATTCGTGGTTCTGTACGGTATCTTCCTTACCTTGGGCGAAGTCGGTCCTGGAAGGTTAGTGCAAACATGAGCCCCAAGGAGGACCTGTCAAGCTAATATCATCGCAGCACTGTTGTCATCGTGGCGACTGAGCCATTCCCAACTTCTGTTCGAGGACATGCCCTCGGTTTCATCTCTGCATGGTCAAAAGCTGGTGCTGCCATCGGTACTCAGGTAAGTCGTGCCCGTTGTCTCTGTGCTTCTTACAGTTGCTAATCTGATCAGGTTTTCACTGCCATCCTCAGCTCATACACTGATACCGTCAAGGGCAATCAGGTTGTCTTCTTGATTGGCTCAGCCTTCGCGGTTCTGGGCGCACTTAATGCATGGTTCGTTGTCCAAGACGGTGAGAAGCATCTCGAAAAGGAGGATCAGATCTGGAAAAATTATCTCGAGGAGAATGGATGGGATGCCAGTTGGGGTGACCATCAGACACAAGATCCTGTCGGCACGTTGAAGGATGAGCTAAAGCCAACATCTTGATTTGAGCACATCGGGCTCATGGTAGCAGGAGTGGTGTTTCCCCTCTCGACATCCTCCAATAATTCGTCGAGTTAACCAATTCCTGACAATTCATAATCGTCCACCCCCACTTTAGCAAGAAGTCTGGTGTAATCTCCCAACTGTCTATCAGATAAGGTTCTCCCCATAGAATAAGTCCTGAGCCTGCAGCCACTGTATCCAAACCGCACGTAACATTTCCATCATGGGTAGTACCAGGTAAAAACGGTGCCTTGAACAGGTCCAAGTTGATCAAAGTCCCAACTAGATCTCTCAGAAAATCAACATGGCTAAAATTGAACTCATGGCTGATGAGATTCTCCCGCATTATCGGACAACGAATACAATCGATCCATGAGAAGTGATTGAGTCTCATCTGACTCTTAGTTGGTGCCAATGAGCCATGATATTCTGGTGTCTTAGGGAGCAAAGAGGAATATCTGGGAAAGGCGAAGCTTGTGGCGACTGAGGGACCTGGCGCGTAATAAGGCACTGTCAAGCTATCCACCATGAATTTGTTCCGCCAAAGTCCGCGAAACACATTACACTTGACAAGATATAATAGATGGTCGTCTGGGAGAGGGAACCATAGTTCTTGGTTCAGTATAGTCACAGTACTGCTTTCTTCTGTTCTGAATTGCACTGTCATGTCTGGGGTTTCGATAGACATGCCTTGCCCTCTTAGGGGTCCCTGAGCTTTGGTAACACCGAGCTCATCAAGCCTCCAGCGATTGACTTGATAATTATATCGCGCGTCTCTTGTTTTCGAGTTATTGCCTGCCACTTTACGTAACCCTGTTATACGTGGTCAGCTTGATGAGCTTTTAGTCCTCTGATGACGTTTGGAGCACATAAAACAGTAAGACTGAAGTGATCAAGACTTTTGTCAATGAATACAAGTCCGATACGTACTGGAAGCTCTTTTGTAGAGCCGATTCTGGACTTTCTTTCTTTGCTTGGCCGCTTCATCTGATACGTCACTGAGTCCAATCTTGGATAGCGTGGCGCTATCAGGCGAGTCGGTCTCTACCGCTGAAGTTGGCATGACTGATCCGATGTACGCGTCAGTCTTCTCAGAAATTAACAAGTTAGATTTGTAAAGGCGAAAGGAGAATACAGGAGGAAACTCGCATGTTGAGGAGTTTGTCATGAACAGTCGTTGATCATCTGAGGCTATACCGAAAGAGGCAAAAATGTCAGATTCACGACACCAGCAGGAGTTTGGAGCTAGGCTTAGATTGGTAAAAAGGTCAGGTCCTGTAAGATGTACTACGCAAAGTAAGAGACATGTTTTGTCGAGCATGGAAATATGAGTATATATAAAAGCCCATATAATGCCATAATCATCAGTTCACACAGATTGACTCAATAATACCATGTCCTCAGTCGTCGGCTTCCTCCGCCGTAATTGGCAGGCTTACTCTCCCCCAGAGCCACCAAAGAACGCCAACCCTGTAAAGCTCGGAATTCTTGGCGCAGCAAATATTGCGTAACTAGCTATGGCATTTCAAGATTACAGTCATTAATACTGATGGTTTACAAGTGCAACCGCTTTGATAACTCCAGCGAAATCTCATCCGGATGTTGAAATCTATGCTGTAGCGGCTCGTCAGAAAGAAAAGGCCAAGGCATGTGCCAAAAAGCATAATATCCCACACGTTTTCGACAGTTACCAAGGTACAAATTTCCAGTTATCCATTGTTGTTTACTTGGCTGACTTTTTCTATATAGCAATCCTCGATGACTCCTCCATCGATGCCGTCTACATCCCCCTTATCGTTACCTTACACTATGAATGGGCCATCAAAGCAATCGCCAAAGGAAAGCATGTGCTACTTGAAAAGCCAGCCACGGTCAATGCATCCGAGGCAGAGAAGCTATTCCGGTCGCCACTACTACGGCAGCCCCATGCACCTGTTCTTCTCGAAGCAATGCACTTTCGCTTCCAGCCGAGTTGGCAATACTTTCTTAGCCTAGTCGACTGTCAGGACATACAAACTGTCGATAGTCTTGCAGCATTGCCGTCGTATATTATACCCAAGGGAAGTGCACAGCTCGAGTATAACTTGGGTGGCGGCACCATGCTTCATCTTGGCACATACCCCATGTATGCACTGCGTCAGATCATGGGTGATGAGCCTGAGGAATGTGTTGCGTGCAAATTCAGAAGTGGTCCTCCTCCTGGAGACCTCTGCGATGAGTTTTCTGAGGCAAGCTTTCGTTTTCCGGGTGGACGAGTTGGAAATGCTACAATGAATACGCGATCATCAATTACCACTTTCCCAACATTCAACATATCGGTGTGTCATAGAAAGGTGAAGTTGGAGGATATGACACTCCCGAAAGAACAGACTAAATGGAAGGTCAGGAAGCTGAGTATAAGCAGCTTCCTCATATCATCCTTCTGGCACCGCATTGACATCGTGGACGAGTACACCATTCGGGATGACAGGAATGCGAAGGACTTGAAGAAATGGACAGTCAAACAGTCCAAGAAAGTCTATGCATTCAAAGATGCCGGGATTGATCAACCGGGTGAGCCATTTTGGTCATCATATCGTCATCTGCTGGAGCAGTTCGTCAATCGTGTTCGTGGGAGTAATGGCTCTGGACTTTGGGTTGACCATGAAGATAGCATTGCGCAGGCGAGAATGATCGATATGGCTTATGAAAAGTCTGGACTACCCTTACGCCCAAGAAGTAAGTTTAGGCTGCAAGATTTCTCGGATGGTTTGTTGGGTTGAAGTTGTTGGCGGTGAAGGCGGCTTGTCAGGGCGTGAGCTGAGCCATCGTTGGAATGCTCACGGCACCCACTCTGGACACAAGCGGAGCAACGGCTCCGCCAAACATGTCTCAGCAATGTGATATGCTTAACCCTAAATGGTGAGGCTTAATCGCCGAATAAATGCGTGGACATTCATTTCACTAGATAAATTTGTCGATGAACGAGAATTTTTATCCCTGCGTTTCTCCCTGCATGACGCCCCCCAAAAAAGCACATATCGAACGATCCCGTCATACACTCCACGCCCTGGGTTCAGCTACTGTTGCTCATAAGCTGTTGGATTTACGAAGAAGCTGTAAATCAAGACAAAAAAAAAACATCGGCAATTGTGACTCTGCAAAGCGCAACGCAAATATGTACGGCATTTTCCTCATCCAGAAGCCAACGTAACATGAAGCCCAAGCAGCTGTAACGTCACAGGGTAGCAATAAAGGCTAAATCTGGGGGAGCGGGTAAGCCCGAGACCCTTGACCCCTGGCACGATTGATGCCGATGAGCCGAAGAGACGATCTACTTCCCCAGCCACGGCGTCATTAATTGGAACGTGGTACTCAGAAATAGACCTACTCTGAGCACATTGTCTACGCATTGGGATAAGCCTTTCCAATAATCTACGGCGTGGAATGATCGGTGAACAATACGAACAATCACTCAAGGTCCCCGTGGTTTGCCTGTAAGGGGACTAGGCTTGGGCCAAAAATAGCGACGGTTCTAACTGGTTGTCAAACGGAAAATACGAGATGTCCCTAACCACTTCTAGGTAGATCATGCTATAGCTCCGTACGAGATTCTCGCCTTTGACCACGTGAAGGCTTAACTTGGGGATTTAGCGTGGTAATTCAGGGTCGTAGCCTGGGGCGGAGCGGCACTATGGCTTGAAAGGACCCTTCGAGATCCTCATGGCTGATCTGTCATGCCATGGGCTTCAGAGCCTCAAACTCGTATACTGCGAAAGGTCGTATTATCGTCTCATGATTGAAATGTTACATTCCGCGAGAAGAAAAAAGTATATAAGGACAGTGATGCACTGCTGGTAAATTGTTTCCTCATCAGCTTCAACTCAATCACTCTTCACTCGCTTCAATCACAATCGCTACCAACACTCAACTACCTTAATAGTAAGCGACTTCAAGCCAGTCTAGCTTCCCAGACACTAACATCTTCCAGAACCACCAAACAACCTTCCTCAACCATCATCATGCAGTTCTCTCTCGCCTGTCTCGCTGCCATTCTGGCCACCAGCGTCTCCGCTGCCCCAGCTCCCGCCGTCAACATGATGGCCGCCAGCCCCCAATGGACCATTGAGAACATGCAGCGAAGCTGCGCCAAGGACGACAGCTCCTGCACCTGGAACTTCAAGATCGACACCCACAAGGGTGCTGCCACCGGCTGCAAGTATGTCGTCAAGGGCAGCAAGGCGTCTCAGCGCAACGGAGGACCAGTCAAGTGCGGTGACTTCACCATCACCTCTGGCTGGAGCGGCCAGTTCGGCCCTGGAAACGGATTCACCACTTTCTCTGTTGTTTCTTCCAAGCGACAGATCGTCTGGCCCGCTTATACCGACAAGCAGGTCCAGAGCGGAAAGGTTGTTAAGCCTGATCAGTCTTATACCCCTGCCAACCTTCCCAACTAAGCGATGGAGATCTTTGGCACTAGTACATAGCAGCATGGTTTAGATGTAAAGATTCATGTTATTGGTCGCAATGTCTTGGATGTTCAATGTCAGTATAGTCATTAATACATAATTTACAGCGTTCGGGATATGAGGAACTCAGTGAAGATTTTATTCCGCAGTGAAAACAAAGAAAACAGAAACATGAAGACCCCATCCAGTACCGACCCGAGCTTCTAACCAAAGGCCCTGATCATAGTCCCTAAGACCTAATTCTACCTCTCGGTGAAGTCACGAAGAATTTGCTCTCTCAACTTCAAATATGGTAGAATATCCTGAAGACTTTCCATCTCCATCGGAAATTTGCTGCATTTTACATCCAAAACACTCGGAAATCTACCCAACAGATCTTTCCAGCCCTTTTGTACGCGTGACGAGATCCGGCGGTCCTGGGTGCTCTGCCAAGTGAGTTGGCCATTGCGTCGATCCAGTCTCTCGTACCGGAAAACATCGGCTTGACGATATTTATTGAGATTCCATATCTCCAGAATTCCGAGAGCAGGTATCTTCTTTACTCCCTCTGCAGCATTAAGTAAGAGACTCTCAGATGTATCGTTGAGAGTATCGCTGAAAGAAGATGTAAGTGCGAGAGTCTTCAGTACTTTAAACTTCGGTTGTATGAGCTCATCGAAAAATATTTGTGCATCGAAAGCAAAAGAGACAGCAATATGCTCAAGGCGATCTGCGGCGTGGAAGACGGATTCCAGAACTGTTCTGTTTAATCGTGGTATTACCATTCCCCCAGCCCAGTGATAATATGGAGGAAGGTATTCTTCAAAATAGGCCAACCGTTTCGTCGATTCCGGCACTAAAAGCCCTGACTGCTGGAAGGCTATGAGATGTTGGTATTGTGGACATTGGAAAATTGCAGGAAAGAAGAGATACATACCGCTATCCCAATCTCTGTCTTGTTCCCAAATGGCATATAGCCATCTCTCAAGATGAATAGATTCAATACAGGGAGCCGACGAGATGATCTCATGGAGAGTCATCGGAGCGATATTTGGGTGATATTCTCTACGGATCACTAGCTCAGTGATGGCGTCAACCTGAGGCAAACTCGTAGCACTTTGTTGCGATAAGGAAGCTCGGTCGAATCCAAGAGGCTCGCTGCCCAAGAATTGCTGACCTTTATGTCTCCAAACGTCAATGGTAAGGAAGAAGTGTGGGTTGAGGGTCTTCCAAAAGTTAAAAGGGTAGTCGTGGGCGCCGTTTCGATCACACTTTTCCATGAGTTGCTTTGCTTCAGTAGAGAAGATGCCCAGCTCCACTGTTACACGGTGTGTCTTCCATGTTGAGAGGATACGCCAAAGAGCGTGGACTGCTTTCGAAAACTGAACCTGGTCATCATCGCCACTCGAGGAGACGTTATATGGGATTTCGAGAAGAATATGTTTGACAAGTCGTGTTCGGTAGGATCGGACACGGTCTTTGAATAGGTCTAGCTCGTGTGACGCTATCTTTATACGGTTGAATGTTTCCCTCTCTATGAGAGGTTGCCAAGGTTTGGAAACGCTAGCAAAGGTCGATAAGCAAAACCCTGGCTTCTCCGATCTCTTATGAGTCTCTATCAGCGCCTGGACGACATATAATTCAATCTCGAGAGGGAGCCTGGCGTAAGGTGCCGTACTGCACATAACGGCTGTGGTGGGAGAACTCATGTTGCCATCTGCCAGCGTAAATATCGGCATAAGGGATGGTTATCCTGAGACGTGATGAGTGATCTAGAGATCTGTTACTCTGGGGTATCGAGTGATTTTATACTTGAAATTAAGCTTTTAAGAGAGAGGGGAGGAAACCAATTCCACGATATTGGTAGGATACTCTGAAAACTAAGTTTGTGGGTTTACGCCCTGTGCAGTTGATTGGAGAACTCTGATGTTCGACACATCCATGACACCTATAGAAAGCCTCCGAGTAATCCCCCAGATGACTCAGCACGTGTCTTGATAGAGAAGAGATATGCTATTCGCTGTTGGGGCCTGTGGCTGAGAGTTTATAACCACAAAAAGATAAATGAGTTAGAAATCAAGGTGATACTAGCCAAGTCCTAGGTAGTGATCAAAGCTCGTAAGCCCTCAACCGTAGGTTACTTGTATGCTAAAAAAAAAGAAGAAGAAAGAATGAGGCGAAGCTCTTGAGATTTATGGCGTACAATTTGATATAAGTGGGCAGTTTGCGATTCATATATTTAAGATATCTGGTTTATTTTGTGAGTTCCAAAACTTGTTTCATAGTAGATTCACGCAGAATCTGCCCCTTTAGCCTCAAATGTGGCACAAGGTCTGAGAAGGTTATGACATCGTGGCGGGAAAATCGGTCCTCCACAACCTCGAGTACGTAAACCTTCCCACCAGTTGACTTCTTCTTCCACGCGCTGTATATGCAGTCAGGGAGCCTATGGTTCCCGCAGCTCTGCCAACTAATACGACCCCTGGTCTCGCCGAGCTTCTCGTACCTAAAGATATGAACTGGCGGTCCTGGCAGGCCGAACTCCCATATTTCCAGCATCTCGAGCGCGGGCATTCTCTTGGCTGCTTCTGAAGCATTCTTCAAGAGCCCAATGTTAGGAATTCCGTTGAAACGATAGGTCAGTGCCAGTGTCTTTAGCCGTTTAAACTCCATTTCTTTGCAGTGATCAAAGAAGTGGTTCGCGCTGAATGCATAAGACACGGCTATATGCTCAAGATGATCCGCGGCTCGCGAAATGAGGCCCAGTAGCTCCAAATTGGTCGGCTCGATATTCATTTGATAGTCCCTGCTAACGCCGTGGAAATAGGAAAGTTGTTTCACCGAAGTTGGCAACTTGAAACAGATCGGAAAAGCTTTCAAGTCTCAGCATCACAGAAAGTCGGGAGAGGGGGAGGAAATCACATACCACGACCGCCACACACGCCAAACTCATTCCAACATTTCTCTATGTGTATAGACTCGATAGCTGTAGTTGTGGAAACTACGTGATGGAAGAAACTTGGTAGGGAATTCCAGTCGCGGGATCTACGCGAGGGGACAACTCTAATGACTTTGAGGGTGATGGACTTGACAAGTTGTAGCCGCTCTGAATGAGTATACCTCTCGAAGGCGAGAAGGTCCCGTTCACTTAGTCGTAAGTCCTGAAAAGTGTGCTTCTCCACGAGGCGTTGCCAGGTTTCAGAGACTGTGGCCAAAGGTGCCAGGCGTTTGTCGGTGCTCTTGTAGAGCTCTATTAAATCATTGACTATTATGATCTCGACGTCGAAAGGAAGAGTATGATGTGGTGTGGAGACCGACAAAGCTGTTGTCTCTGGAGAGGAGGCCATGCTGTTGATGTGAGAACGGTAGAGAATTGGAATGAGAGGGAAAACTGGAGAGAAAAGAACCCAATCGAATTTTGCAGGGCGAGTGGCTGGCTTTATAACCTTCACTGGGTGGGGATTCGGGAGGGAAAGTCAAATGTTCAAACACGTAATCAATAACCACGGTAAACTTCCAGCTCGAAGTGCTCAAGGCTTTTGATCTGAACCTAGCATATCGAGCGATTACATTCCCATCGGAAGGTGAGCTGAAATCAATCAGTAAAGTTTGAGTTCACGTCCGTCAACCAATTAAAAGTCCCCCAGGAGGCTTGCGACGCTGGACTATCAGATGATAACTCCTGGAACCCCCTCACCTCTGAGCTTGTAGGATCAAGACCATATAGATTCATACGTTTCCCCATCTGACGTCCCGATAAGAGGAGATCCTGGCCCAAGTTGTCGTTCCCATGAGAGAAGCACCCTAAGCTGAATATGTTGATGGCTGCTAGGGTCGTGAGACTGTCAGATAACCTTTCCGCGCGATACAGTCGCTCTGCGTCGTTAAAAAAGCTGTGTGCGAGTGTAGCTGCTCTACCGTCGGATGCGGTGTGCGCAAACTGGCGAGGCGTTAGTGAGTGGAACAAGGAGACAAGAGGGTTGCTTACGCAAGCGAGGTACAGTATTGAGTTGACGAGAAAGGCGGAGCAGAATGTCGGGTTGTGCTGTACCAAATCTGTGACGAACAAGTCCTTGTCAATGAAGCCAACAGCCGAGTTGTCTGTCTCGAGAAAAGCTGAGATGAGCGTCGATGCGGATCGGTTACTGATCGGTACACGTGTCCAGAACGAGACGGAAAGGTCGTTTAAGCGAAGATCGCAATGTTCTTTGGGGCGGGCTTCATTGAGCAAGACGAGATCCGGCTTCACGTCTTGGGAGAGCGTCAATAGGCCAAGGATAGCATCTTTCGGTGAGCTTGGTGTATCAATGGGGGGCGAGGGAAAGGGAGGCGGAGATGGTGAGGCGGGAATAGGCAGCACGATAGGATAGATTGCTGCAGGAGAAGCCATCGGTGTTCTGGGTAAAATTCCCCGCACAGTCGTCCACTCAGATGGCCGTTGTCTAGCTGTTGAACTCGGCGACGGGGATCGTTTCCGCTTCCCGTTGTCCAGATCTCGAGTGTGTCCAACGACGGTACCAAAATCATCACCGGCCTGTATGCTCTGCAATATCTCCTGGTTCGTCCTCCCGCCTGGAGTCCTCAAACTCTCGAACAAAGTTCTAAAGCCTCTATTTTCATCCTCCAACTCTTTGACCCTCCTTTTGAGCTGATTCGAGTGCATTTCACGGTCGTTAGCAATATCAGCATAGCGGCACTCGCCCCCACGGCGCTGACACGCAACACATGTAGGAAACTCGCCAGTGCACTATTTATAAGTAAGCACCTGTTCACAAAAGGGGGCGAAAGGGGGACGTACCCTGACTTTTCGGCCCCTGCATGAGTCGCAAGCGACAGCGACAGCGCGTCTTTTGGGTGCGGGAGTAGGGACTGCTTCATTTGATGGGTTGGTTGGAGCGCGGGGTAAAAGTGGAGGGTAGTTCATGGTAGATTCGACTCGTAACTTAATTCATGCACGGACTCGACGTGTTTGGCTGGGTTCCATCGATGGATTCGTTCATGTTGAAGGGGGATTTGCGAATTGTTGCGTCATGGGGAAATGGGTTTGTTGGGTTGTCGATCAGGCTCGGGAGTGGAATGCAAGACGGATGAGCCTCCGTGTCTGTTCATTGGTTGCATTTTGCTAGGGCATCTCGCTTGGCCAGGCAATCTTAACGGGCCGGATCAACGATATCCATTGAACTGTTGATTATGCATTCGAGTACCTGGTATAACGATTGCTAGTACATCAATAAAAGATAGACAAAGGAATTATTACCGGGCGGAGCCCACACAAAGAAGTAAAGATCAATAAAAAATATGCTGGCCCTACAGAATCACGCAGAGGCCGCAGCTACATAATATCATCTCTGTCTCGCCCTCATCAGGCGGCCGTCTAAACTGGATCCTAACCTTGTCCCAGATTCTCAACCACGACGCAACAATCACCAATTTGCACTGCTCATCCAATTCTTTCGCCATGTCCAAATCCGTAAACTCAAATCGCGTAGGTTTATCAGACCCCATATTCAGCGCACCTACCGCCAATACTTCAGGCCTTGAGCCCATGTACAATTTCCATCCTTCGCCATCACCAAGATTTCTCCACTCAAAACTTGTTCGCTCCGGAGTGTTGACGTTGAAAGAGTGTGTTGCGTTTCTATCGCCCAGGAGACGGTAGTACATGGTGATATTCGAGGGAGGAGATGTGTTGGTGAATTCGAGCTCAGCGCTGTGGCGGGAGTATTTTACTGTCGCTAAGGGCGATGCGTTTTCAGCTTTTCGTGAGAGGAGATTCACTCTTGCTTCGAAATCGTCTTCTGTGTTTTTGTATGTGCATGCGATTGAAAGTGGCGTGCTGCCGGAGTTGCCGCGTATGTTGAATTTTACCTCGGAATCGCCTTGTTTATGGATGGTGAAAGATGTCGGCATAACAAATTCCACATCTTGATTTGAGGGTGAGTAACCCGGAGGAGGGGGGAGGACCTCCAGACCGACTTCTTCTTGACCCATGGCGACGATATGAGATGAGCTTGTGAAGTGAATGAGAAGTAGTGCTGGACCTTGGCTTTATATACGAAGTAGTGCGGCTGAGATCATGGTCCTATACGAATGGGCGTTTGTTGTTGCGCCACTGGGCTTTTTCTTTGTGTGGTTTCGCCCACGTGCTTCAACCTCTTTGTTTCGTAGGTCGCTGAGTCCAAGGATCACCAACTAGAACCAACTGAGGCTACTTTGAGCTTAGCGTCCTGGGAACGCCTTTGAAGCCCGAACGATCACACAAATAAGCATAACTTAAGGTTAAGATTCTTGTTGCAAGACGGTAAATATTCATGAGAAGTAAATCTCTGCTGTTTGATATAGAACTTGTGCGCACCTAGGCTCGCCACTCACAGATAAGATCTAATAATGACGCTTCCCAAAGAGGAGGCTAGCCAAACGCCCGTCAGAGTCTCTACCGATGGAAGGCAGAAATCATGGGAGCTCAGTCCGATGAATCCGATCCAGAATAACCATTGCGCAAGCCAAAGAACAGGTACTCCCATGGCCAAGGTCATGTGAAGTCGTGAATGGCGTCTCATGAACGGAGCAAGAGACTCGACTTCAGCAGGAAGGGTCCCGTAGTTGTGACCTCCAGATCCCGTTTGCGACTTTGGTAACAGACATTCCTCCTCCTTTGGTCTCGTGCACTCCTTCGAGTCCGCACCCGATTCACCATCTTCTTTCTCAGTAAGCTTGCCGGGAGTTCGTATCGTACGTATGACAGGTACAGCCATCATCGCAACAACGAACAGCCATAGAAGTGCACCGCCAAACATGAGTGCAGCAAATGGTGATCTTGCCGCCCTTGACAAAGCTCCGAAGTAAAAGTTGTGGATACGACCATAGTTCACTGTCAAACTTATGTGGTAGAATGAGAAGGCCTGAAGGATCGCTTCCGCAAACATTGCAGACATCGAGGAAGTCATGTCCTGGAACTCCGGATTCTTGGTGCCGTGAGACGAGATGGGAAGCCAGCTGAGGCGAGGTAGTGAACACCAAAGCAACATGAGCTGTATGGCGGGAACGTCCTTGTAGCCAGGGGTATTCTGGACGATGGTTGTGTTGGCTAAATTGGCGAGCAGGTGGATGCACCCGAGAAGAACTCCTCCCAAGATCCATCGCGCTGAGTTGTAGAATAGCGGACGGGAATTGGTGGTGTGACTCTGCCGTGAATTGTTGGCGTGGAGTACAGCAAAGAATGTTACCAAGTTGACCAAGCCGATACTCATCAGCTTCCATTCATTGGAAGGGCATTGCGCATCGCCTTCCGCGGATCTGGGGTAGATCCTCCATCGCCATGGGATCATATCACGAGGTTGAAGTCGCGGCGGCTCACGCCACGTGTAACCGCAAGTTTCGTTCATCCATCGCCGCTGGGTGTCGAGATCCTCCGGGCTCGATGAAGAGCATGGTTCTTCGTGCTGGGGCATAGCAAAGGTGTTGCAAAAACAGGCTTTGTCGAAATACTCTCCCGTGGGAACATGATCGCTGGTCAGGTCGTAGCTTGCGGTGTCGAAACTGAGAGATGTCATGGAGTTTCGCCGGCTGTTGTACTCCCATGGACGAGCTGCATTCCCGGTATGTTGTGTCGTAGCCGTGAAGCTGCAGGAGCCGATGACATGGTCGAATGTCTCTCGGGTCCCGGCGGAGGGCGAGTCTCTCAGGCACGCTGGCGCTTTATTGGCAATGTCTACGGATGCATATCCGTCGGTCAGACTTTTGGGTGATAGGCTTTGCAAGCTATTCGTATCTCCAACATCAACAAGCCAGTTTCTACCAGTTGTCGCCTGAATCCAGTGATGAAGCTGTGCCTTTGCGAGGACCGACCTGCTACAGTATTTGCTGTAGCGCTTAACAACGCTGGGCGAGAACTCGGCGCTCACAGCTCAGTTCAGTAAGCCACTGGTAGTGCGTGCAAAAGATGAAGTACGAAGTGCAGCGGTGGCGAGTGCACTTTGTCATGGCATCCAACCAAGCGGACTGCTCCTGTTGCGCGATACACTGCGGCATTGGTGACAAGTCCTCCGGGTTGACCCAACCTGCACGGTTCTTCATTACGCTCGGGTCATCGTCTCCGCTCGAAACATCGTGGGTCGAATCTGTTGCTATTGTTAGTGCCTTGCCGTCTCTGTGCCGTGGGGCATCACGCACTAGTCAAGGGTTCCCCAAAGACCCCAGCGATTAACAGCGCCTGGAGCACCGTCTGGAGTTTCATCATAGTATCGACGCCGCAACAGTCTGAGCGATGGCGAGAATAGAATCAAGAGGGAACCTGTTTTGTTGGTATTTCGAGGTCAGATGGTCTTGTTAGCGGATGCCTCGTTGCTTGTGCGGGGAAGACGCGTAAGTCGGGGATCAATCATTCCGACCAATGAATCCCAGTTTGTTTTCAACCCTCTCACGAGACTGCATTCGTGCGTCTACTTGGCTCTTGAGAAGTGTCCTAAATTTAAGCATGAATTTCCGGATCTAAATAAGTCCCAACCCTTGGCAGTAGTGTAATGTTCCGAGACTCAATCTTTGTTTGGAAACATGGGAACACGACCCTGCATGTTTCGTCCAGTCCCTTTTCGGAGATCGTGTGACATGTTGCTGTTCGTAGCCGAGAAAGCCAAGACTAAAAATAACATCAACACTTTACCAGCCATTTCAAATCGACGGTATGCTTTGCGATGACTTACTGAAACAACGGCAAGCAATAGCAGGGGTTTCGTCTTTTCCAAATGTTCTTGTTGTTTTGACTAAGCTCTGTGGCCCATGTCCTCAAGCTCCAGTTATTTTTGGACATGATGCTTGTCTCAACTTATGAAACGACTGGAACACCACCAACAAGGCTGATCTTTGCCGATATCTACAGAGCGTTTGGGATCATGCAGATCTTTAGTCTCTATAGATAGATTTACTATCCGTTATAAGTAGGGCCCTTTTCACCCAGACCAGCTTCCATCCATTCCAACTCACGAGTATCAAGACCATCAACAATCCATCAGCCTTAACAAACTCGACGCACAATGCGCTCAGCAATCTTTTTCACCACACTGGCCCTCTTTCTTCCTGCTTCCTTTGCCGAGGAACTCAACGCAGATGATGTACCCACTGCTTGCAAGACAATCTGCCAGCCCATCGTCAACCTCACCAACGCATGCGACATTGACCCCAAGGGCCCCGAGAAGCACAGCGACAGACGAAGGAATCTTGTCATCCTTGACCACGAAGACGACGACGAGCCCATCGAAGCGGCTTGTATCTGTACGAACAAGAGCTTCGATGTCGAGGGCGTGATGGGACTGTGCGCGAGCTGCATGGCGCAGAATAGCAAGGACACAGAAGGTAACTGGTCGAAGTGCGTCATGGTATCGATCTCCTCGCTGATGTTTCGTGAAACAGATATTGATAAAGTCATGTCGCAATGCTCCTTCTCGTCAACCTCCTACGTCCGCGCAGCAACGAGTGTAGTCTCTGGCATTGAGGTTCAGGCTACCAAGCCCGCTGCCACAGTTACGCCGATAGCTACAACAACGGCTGCCGCGGCTTCAGCGACCGAAACAGTCGATAACAGTGCTGGTAAAGTCAGGGGCTCTTTCATGGCGGTTACATGGGTCAGCTTGGTGTTATTGTGCGTCCTGTAAATCTATAGACACTCTATTCCTGGAGTTCCAGCGTTGGGGACTAAGTGCAAATGCATCTACCTTTATAGTTATTGAACCTTCTGGCCCAAGAAGTGATGACATGCTGTGATCTGTCGGGTACCGCAATGAGAGGAGACTAGAAAAATGCACTCCCAGCTTCAAGTTTATTCCCCTACCATCCACCGCCAGCTAGTGTCAATGCAAGCACAGATTGCACCTACACAGGCATCCCAAGTACACTGTCACGTCGGAACATGGAGCTTTTCGGAGGTCAACGGCCACTATCCACGCTGTGATGGCCGGAGCCTGCAAAGCTGTACAAGGGGACAGGCCATTCAAAGTGTGCAAGATCTACTACTTAGAGGTTGTCTACCCAGCTCCCTCTCACCATTTGAGGTTCGTCTGGACTTGCTCCCTTCTCGCACAACAACTACTCAGTCTCATCCTTGGACTGAGGTTTGTCGCTGAGATGCCCCACTGAACGCGGTAGGCCCCAAAGACATGCTTTGCCAATGGCTGCTCCTCGCCAGGCACTTCTCGGTAGTGATGTTACTCTTGCCTTTGGATGCAGGAAAGTTTGACGGCGAGGAAGGTTCGACGTTCGCGATCGCTCGTTCGCTGGTAGTTGAGGTAGTGTAGAAGCTTGTTGCTTGGGTCGCTGGCACGTTCTTCTCCATGAGCATCCTGCCAGGCGACGGCTCACTTACAGTGGTCGATACACTCTGGCTTTGCATTTGTGAAGGGCGGGTATCGTGACTTGTAGACATGGTGCGAAGACGTGGGTGGGTGGTCGGACCGTGGTCAGGGGCTGGTCGATCATTTCGATAGCTTGCGCCAGGAGTATTCGAGATGGAGACTTTATGTGATGGAGGATGATACAGCTGAAACTGTCAAATAACATGTTAGCAAAATATTCCGATCCTGGACTGCATTCTCTCGGTCAATGGGCGACTGTCAACAAGCTGCAGTAAGACCAAAACACGATGCCGAGAGAACTCACAAGGAGAGCATGAGCGAGAACTGGAGATGGATACATGCACCTGGTGATCACAAAACATTGGCTGACGGCTGGGAGGTTGGGAGGCGAGTTCGTGACGCTTGAAAAGTCTGCGTTGAGCAGATCCGAGGGGGTGGGGGGGGTTTATACTCGCGGGATGAGAGGAATCAGAGGCAAGAGCATGTCTTGCGGTCTCCGAATTGCTGAAGATGAAGATGGAGAGATGCCAGGAGCAGTTCGTGTTCGTGCTGGGTCTGGCAAGGTGCGTGTTCGCGCGAGTTCCCTGTTCCAGGCGGAGGAACAGACTCACATGGTATGTGGACATGTTCAGCAGGAACAACAGCACTGTTTCTTTCAAGGAAGGGTCTGAATTGAACGACTGTCACTTCCTGTAGTTGGGAGCCTGAGGCAGTGTAGGCTGAAGGAGCAGGGGAGGGGACGGAGTGACAAATACGGGCCAGTGTCAACGAGGGGGAGGGGGACTTGCGTTCGGACGAATCCTCACCCGCTAGCTGTGCCCGCTAGTTCTGCCTGCCACAAGTAAACAACTCCTACGTACAGTGGGATTTCACGACAAACTCCAGTGCAGGAAGGAGTTCCGCGAGCCATCCCCCAGAACATAGCCGCACTGCACGACTGTATTTTTCACAACTTCTCTTCACAACAAACCAACAAGCATCATCAACCGTTGTCTTCCCTCCGTCCTTTCCTTTTCTTTCCTTTCCTTTTCAATCATGGACAACCCTGCCGAAGGTCCTCGTGAGTATCCCTCTCCCTATTTCCCGCCTTCTTGCCCCAGACCGCTGACCAGCATGACCACAACAGCAGGATACGACGTCGGCGACGTCCTGGAGTTGCAAATCCTCCAGAGCAACAACGACTTGTTGCCCCAACACGAGAAAGTCTCGGTCGAGATTACTGCGTTCATTACCTGCACTATGGCTACCGTCGTGCGTGTCAAATTCGACAAAGGTTGTGCCGTCCTCAAGCTCTACGACCGTCGATTTGGCAATGGACTCCGCGACTGCGGGTACCAAAACATCCCCTACGACGACCAAGCCAAGGCTGCTTTTCACGGATTCCTGAAGCGAGGCGCCATGGAACCTTTCCTCAAAGAGATGGACGACGAGGACTCGACAACCAATATGATGCCACGAACCGCATGTCAGATTCGAGATGAGCCCGACGGAGTCGCCCGCTTCGAAGCTCTGCTTTGGACATATACTTTCAAGCATTTCAAAACTGAGACAGAGGCATACACGCGTATGCAGGATCTTCAGGGGGTTCTGATCCCCAAGTTCTACGCTGCGGTGCGTCTCACCACCGGCGTGGAAAACACTGGGGAACATTCGTACTTTGATATACTTGGCATCTTACTTGAGTCCATCGACGGCTACTCTCTAGATGAATTCATCTTCGAACCTTGCGCCCCTAAGACCAAAAGAGAGTGGTTATATATCGTACAGGATGCAGTCGACTCAGTACACGAGATCAACAAACGAGGCATCATTCTCGACGACAGCGCCCCCCGCAATGTGGTTGTCGAACAAGCCTCGCACCAGGTTTTCATCATCGACTTTGCCCAATGTTTCTTCAAGGATACAATGTTCAACACTTGGGAGTGGGATACGGACGCAGAGGACTAGGATTCTGATGCTGAGTTTTGCAGACTTATCAGAGAGCATGGAAATTCTGTACAAATCGGTAAACCTGCAGTGAGAGACCTGTTGGACAAGTTTGGGTGGAAGCTTGACATTGTGTATCCTGAGACTGACGATCTGCATTAACCTTCTTTCCATGTAGACTAATCTAGTCGTCTAAGCTATGGTTTTCGGTCAAGTGTAGCGGTACATCGATGGCCAGGAGGAGATGATCAAGTAATGCAGATGTCCGCTAGCTATTGTTTGATGATTCTAGTCTTTTCGGTAATGAGTGAATTGCAAGTGCTCATCAAATATCTCAAGCAGTTGAATTTGTTTTCCCCCTCAGTATCAATTGCTGTGACGACAAGCTCCCATAGCGAAACCAAGAAATACCCTTTCAAACTGAACCGCTGATCAGACCAGACCTAGCTCAGTCTATTTGTCTCTCTGTAATTAAGCGCAGGAATCGGTTGTTATTGAGGGAAAAAAAGAAGTGGGATAATATTTTAGATATTACTGCCTTCGTCATCACTAGGCTCGCTGCCGCTACCGAGCCTCTCATACTCAGTGAAGAATTCCTGGCCAGTAAGTATGGTATCTTGTATGAGTTGTGCCCATGTAACTTCCTTGCCTGGTCTGTTGACCTGCAGCCATGGCCATTTGTCGATGAGAAGGTCCAAGGTATCGACGAAGATCCACCAGAATGACTGCCACGATTTGATTAGCTTAACTGTCAAAAGATGACACTGACTCAAGAGATTGAGTCTACCAAATCAACAGGTTCTTACCGTATCAAAGACCTTGCCGGATTCAGGCGGTTTCCGGGAGTTATCATCACTGAGGGTCGGGAACTCGGGAATGACTACCGGAGTTGTTGCTTGTGCTTCATTCTCGAATTGGCCATTTGCGACTAGACTGTAGACATTTTGGTTGACAGCATACAATAGCTCCATCACGCCTTCTGTTAAGGCCTCGATAAATACTTGAAGATCTTCCTGCAGCGGAGAATCTGGATGGTTGGCATTGACCTGTGCCTTAATGTCAAGTATCGTTCTGACTACCAGGACGATTGTATCGTACAGTTTGACGCCGCAACGAAAGCAATCCCCAAGATTTACTGTGCTGTCACATTTGAGTCCATGAACATTCAGCCACTGGACTTTCTTTTCTTTTGAGTAGTTCGACCAATTTGTCGGTGGATCTGCAACAGGAAAATTCGATATTGGTCCTGGCGTTGGGGTTGTCGTTTGAGTGGACGTAGTAGGCCGAACGGGAATCGTAAGCTGTGTAGGAGCCTGCTCAACCATGATGTCTGACGATTGAGGGCAGCGATACAAAAATAAGAAGAGATTGTAATTGAAAACTGATGAGAGTTTCCGTAGTATTACTCTGTAAGACAACCAACCGCCTCGAGACAGTCAGTAGTTCAGGTAGATGGCGAAGTTGTGGTGGTTAGCTTTGATGTGAGCACAAAATGACCGATTAATGGATCTTGTTCAAGCTTCTTTCACTCTTTTTCTATGATCAAGAGCGGGGTAAGAGTGTCTCAGAACCCTGGTTCAATGAATCATACACTTCCACCGCTATTTGGCTCCAGATCTTACGTGCATAATGTGGCTTTTTGAGCTGAGCAGGTTGCAACTCCATGCCAATGACCCCTGTTCAATTTCAAGCAGCACACATACTTAACAAGAAGTCGATGAAAGTCACTGCGGGGTTACTATAACCCAAAAGTATTACTTAACATCTTTCTCAAGCCATGAAAGAACCAACCAAGTGGCATAGTCTCACCTTGTCACGTTGAGCGCCCGGAATACGCACAAACTTATCCGCAAGGGATCTGAATGCATCACAGTCAACAATTGAGCTGGAACGTTGTCCATAAGATCGAAGGGACCGAGCAAGGCATTATTAAATTGAAAGATGGAAATGAACGACAGACCGAGTGGTACAACCTTTCCTATAATCTCAACATCGTGTTCTGGCCTCTTGTGGCTTTTACTGGTAACTCACAAATCACCCCTGTCTTTACTAGCCACAAGAATTGTCGCCAACAAACAAGGACCTCAACCTTCAAGGAACAGAAACATCTTATTCGACCACTTACTATTTGAACTTATCGCAAGTATCCTGTAGATTGTTTCAGTCTACTGTATACTTGAGCTAACTTTTACTTCACGGCTTCTACAATGCATTGCACAGCAAGTATACTTGCAACAACGTGTTATACAATGACGATCAAGCCACAGACACTGCCCGACACAACCAACACGACCAACACGACCAACACGACCAACACGACCAACACGACCAACACGACCAACACGACCAACACGACCAACACGACCAACAATCAACACAGTGAGACTCTTCCAAGCTCGGATAAATACTCGGGGCGCTTCGGCAGTTGGTCCGACCCCGCGTGAAACTTTAGGATGCAAGCACCTCAAGCATGTGCTTTTATTGCTGATTTCAACGAACGCTTCTTCCGCCCTCAATCGTGACGCAGAAACATGGCACCTTCGAATCTACCAGAGGCTATACCAGCCAAGATATCTCTCGCCAATCTTCAGAATTGCTTTGCCAATCTGCCGCCTTTTCTGTGTGCTTCGCTTGATAGTCTGAATACGGTTCGTGAACAGTGTCGGGTTTGGATACATGCTGATGTGAACCCAGCCGTCGCAAAATGTCTTGATCGAACTTTCGTATGATGATTCCACTTCGGCTGGCGTATCCGAGTCACCGGACTATGTGAAATCAAGATCCGTCTTTCTTGGATGGACAGGGCTGCAGAGCCGACAGAGATCTCACCCATCAGAGGAACAACAAAGGTTGGGGAGTGAAAGAAACCGCCCGAATGCTAGAGAACCATTTTGGGTGGACATTGATGCCGCATTCGCTCAGACCTTGGGGCTTTCTGAAGGACAAGAGACCAAAATCACATTGCATTTGGAAAGTCCCTCGGTTAGCGCCATCAATATCGAGCCTCTTACGCCGGAGGACTGGGAGATTATCGAGCTTCACGCCAGCTTCTTGGAGTTGAATTTGATCAGACAAGTTCGCGCTTTGCCTAATCCAGGTTACCATCGCTCCGATGGTGTTCGCCATTCAGATCATCCAATCACTCTCCATCTAACCCCAACAACAACAGCAAATATCAGGGTCGTTTCTCTCCAACCCGAAACAGACTCACCATATGCTGAGCTGGACCCCAATGCAGAAGTCATTATTGCACCAAAATCAAGACAGGGGCCTTCTCGTAGTCACTCACGAGCAGGCAGCAATGGCAGAGCTCGTGGAGCCCCCCAAATCAAGCTATTTCTCAGAGGAGTTAATAGAGCACGCCGTCCAGATTTATTTAATCGCCAACAAGATGCGAATGAGGGCCTGAAGGTCTAGGTTGATAGCAATACGCAATGCACCGCACTCTTGGAAGGAATCAGTTAGGTATCCATATTAATCCTCTATTAACTAACATTCTAGGCCAAGGTAAATCCCTAATATGGCTAAGATGGTATAGATAAATTGACCTTACTTTAGGTTTCTCTAAAAGTTATAGCTAAACTAGAGGAATAGTAAGATACTCTAGATAACCAGTATGCCACTTTATCCTTATTACTCTATATAGTATTAGTTTCTAAAGGCATAATTAAAGTGCCTATTAAGATTAAGGCTGCCTCTATAGAATATACCCTAGCTACTTAAAAGGTCTATATTTACCTATTTATAGATAGTATAAAAGAATTAATAGATATTTTTAAACTTAAACCTAATATAAAATAAGGCCAATAAAAGGCTAAAAGATCTATTTTTAATATATATAAATAACTTAATACTTTTAGAGGTCTTTTAGATAGCCTTATTATAAATAGTATAATTTTAAGTCTCCTTTTTATAATACCTATACTTCTTAATTAAAATAGTAAAATACTTTAATTTAATATTAACCTTACCTAACCTATAAAATCCTTTTATAATTAATTCCTCTTTAAGTTATATATCTTTTATTAAAGTTAAAAAGCTAATTTCCTTATTAATTTTAAATTATAATAAAAATCTCTTAAATAAATTAATCTTAATCTTTATTAGCATTAAAGATATTATTATAGATATTAAGTTATACTTAATATATAAGTCTTTAGTATTACTTATAAGAGGCCTTAATACTAATAAAAACTCTATTAGCTTATTAATTAGATATAAATTAAGATTTAAGTAATTATTTTATATTATATATATTTCTTATTAAAAGATATTAGTAAATAAAAAGTATATTATTAATATTAAAGATACTTTTAAATAATCCTTCCTTTAAGTAGCCTTAAATATTAAATTAAATAGTTATACTTTAATAATACTTAATAATATTAATAAGCTATACCTTATTAAAATTAAACTTATAGTTAGAGGCAATAATATATACTTAAAGTAAATAAGTAAGATAATTTCTTTAATTATAAAATAGCATTTTATACTAAATAGTAAGGTAATAATACTTATAACTATATAAATAAAAGAATCTCTATATAATATTATTATTAAAAACTATATATTTTATAAAACCCTTCTTTTAGATATCTTAAATAAAATATATAGAAAGAAGATCTTAAATATAATAATATAATAAAGTATAGATATAAAGAATAATAATAATAATAATAAAAAAGAAAAAGAAAAAGAAAAAAAAGGCTTTAATATTAATTATCTAGAAATGGCTAATAATACCTAATTAGAGACCTCTAGTAAATTATGAATAGATATTTTTAAGTCTATAAAGGCAGTTTTAATACCTAATATTAATACTTTATATATATTTAAACCTAATATTAACTTTATAGATTTTATAAATTTTATAGAAAGTTATATACCTTAAGATTTTATTTTACTTATAGAATAAGTAAAATATATTACTTTAGCCTACTTTATATTAAATAACCTAAAAGATAGCAGTAAGATTAATATCTCTTTTATAAAAGAATATTTTAAGGAAGCCTAAAAGGGATTTATATTAATTATATTATAAAATATATCTCTTAAGATTTTAACTATAATATTTAACTCTATTAGCAGTATAACTAAAACCTATAAAATTCTTTTAAAGACTATTAAATATCTAATATATTATATACCTACCTTTATATAATACCTGCTTTAATTATATTCTAGTATACTTCTCTATAAATATCTAGGATATAAAAAGACTTTACTAGCTAGCACTATTATTAGTAAGTATAGATTAAACTTTATCTCTATTAAAGGCCTAGAGATTCTTAATAAATATATCGGCATGTCTGAGAAGTCCATTCGGGATCTATTCAAGCGAGCGACCGCCTTAAAGCCCTGCATTCTTTTCTTTAATGAAATCGATTCGATAGCACCGAAGCGTGGAAGTGACTCAACTGGGGTGACAGACCGTGTCGTCAATCAACTGTTAACTCAGATGGATGGTGTCGAGGGCTTGTCTGGCGTTTATGTCCTTGCTGCAACGTCCAGACCCGATCTTATTAATCCTGCGCTGCTCCGTCCCGGCCGCCTCGATAAGTCGCTCTTATGTGATTTGCCAAACCTGGACGATAGAATTGATATTCTGCGATGTCTTTTGAAGAAGCTAAAGCTTGACGAGGACCTCCAAGGAGAGCTTGACAATAGGCTGAGGGACGTCGCTTCGAGGACCCAAGACTATTCAGGAGCCGACTTACAGGCCCTTGTCTCCAATGCGCAACTTGAGGCCGTTCACGAGTACCTAGGAGACAAAGACACAGGGGTTAGCGCAGCAAAGACGAATGGCAAAGCCCGAGTCCAAGACTCTCGAAAGCCTAGTATCTTACAGTTCTGGTACGGTGCAGATCAAGACCGGCTGCGCTCTGATGCCAACTCTAGCGACCGACGCACGCAGCTCAGGAAACTCGCCGAGTATGAAGAAACGGTTGTGAAGCTACGTTCCAAGGGCAAGTCAAGCCGACGAGGGCTTCAGGGAGAAGGAAATCAGAAATCAGACGACAAAGTGTCACATAAGCCGGAGGTCCAACTTGCTTGGGAGCATTTAGAGAGGAGCTTGCGTGTTTCACGGGCTAGCATCAAAGCAGATGAGAAACGGCGATTGAGTTTAGTCTATGATGAGTTTGTTGGTGGAAGGTCTGCTAAGCTACGGAATGGTCAAGGAGGAACGGCCGTCGGGAGCAGAGGAACCTTAATGTGAAAGGCGGAATTGCGTTGGAGTCGTGGAAAAGACGGGCTGAGTTTTAACTTGATAGAAGGGCTACCATTGAGTTGTAGCGCAATCCCAGCCTGTTTATCAGATCTTAACTACTGCATCCTTCGTGATAAAGTCTCTGCTATCCGGCCATGCTTTGCCCAGATCCTCCAGTCTTTCATCAACATCATCAAACCCATTCGATTTTATACCCACTCCAATCTGAAGTCTTCCAAGTGCAGCATGGACAGCTCCAGTCCTCAGGGTCATCATTTACCCAGAATTGCGCGCCGCAATCAGGGCACTGATACTGCGTCTCAGGTGATGCTGTTCTTCCACTTAGGCAAGTAACAAGATCTACGGCCAAATCTGGCGTCGTTCTGAGAAGTTCGTCAAATTTGTTGGCACCGGCAAGATGCTCAATGTTCTTCCTCATAACCTCCACGATAATGTCGCGAAGGCCTCTGTCTTGGGAAGGAGTTGTCACATAGACAAGATTGGCGGCAATCGGAAAATCGTCGGTGATCCATTCACGGTTCACAGCAACCTCAAAAGGCTTCTTCACCTCATCCTTCAGTGCTGTGATGCCGTACTTGTCCGCAATCTGATACACTCTGACGTCGAAAAGCATGCGTGGAGTATCTTGATCGTTGTCGTACTCATAGGAGTACATGAATCGGAGCAGGGCATCAACAACTCCTGGGTGAAAATCATCGATATCGATGTTTCCCTCGGAGCCCTCCTACGTGGTGTCAGAAGCCGATACTTCGGGCCAAAGAATTCAACTTACCTTCCAGTGGTCTTTCAGCGCCTTAGCAAAGCACTTAGAGTGGGCTGACAAGATGATCTTGTGAACCTTGAACACTTGTACGCCGCAGGTAACGGTGACGTCGGAGAGAGCATCAGTATTGTAGTACCTAGAGGTATTGTCAGAGAACCTAACCACAGCGGCAGCTTCGCTTGACCTTACTCTTTCAGAGAGGCGAAGAAACCCTTTTCTCCTTGAGGCGCCATCGTGAGGCGGCGCGGAGTGTCTGGGGAGATGCTGGGTTGGAGGGCGATCTTTTCAGTTTTGACACTGAAGTGATTCTTTTATGACAGGGGAGAAGATTTACCAGTACAAGATGAATTGGAATTGTAGACGTATTCATCTGTACCTATATTCAATTAACCGAACAGGGAGGTGAGTGACTGGCGCTCTACGCAACTCGGCTTATTAAACTCCTTAAAATTGGCGAGCACTGGCATCCATCATGAAGATCCATCAGATTGTTTATCTATGTAGACTTTGCATAACTTTCTTCTTGATATATTCATCAGCCATAGATTTCTTATCAATGTATTCAACAATAGCAAACCACATTGTCTCTACTATATTCCTCTGCTTTCTACATCAATGTGTCATTTTTTAAGTACACCGCTTTGTGCATATACGTAACCTTCTTAATAATGCCACTCGTCTTGACTTCTCACTGCGATTAGAACCTCAGACATGTTCCATCTTTCTGCCAGATTCTCTCCTGTCTATTGAGTGAAAGACATCGACGTTTCTTACTCATGTGCATGGACTGGACTAGGGCCTACGGTTGAACCTGTTTATATCCTGCTTGTTATTTCTGTTGTGCTCAAACAAGCAGCAAGCGCTGGGCGATGATCTGATCTTCGATCGAGTGCCCTGGAACAAATAGAATGTGAGGTAGATAAACACTACCCATTTACTCGAAGACTGTTTTAACCGCCAGTGTCTCTATTGTATGCGTGGTCTGTTTCCACTCCAGCTAGCTTTTGTGATTCCTCATCGTATTTAAAGCTGGGAGCTCTGAGCGCAATTATTACAGTATGTTCTGACCGGATCTTCAAATGATTAGAGACTCCTTGCGTTGCCAACTTGAACACAGATCTACAGGGGAATAATATGTCACCCCGCGGATGGGCCCACGAAACTACCGGTAAATCTGCCACTTGCATTGATCCAAGTACCTCTGCACACTATTTGTCCCGCTAGCAGTTGACAGGGCCAAGTGGCCGATAACGTTCAGGGATGAACGGGTGACTTTGAGCTCCGTGCCTATCAAAACCAGCGGATCTCGGTCCGAAACCTTGTAAGCGAGGTGGGTAGGGTTTCATGGCGTGACAAGGCTTTGTCAGTTGATGACTCTTTTCAAGATCTACAGTGTCCAGCGAATTCTAGAACGACAACTTGAACAAACACATCTGAACTGCCGAAAGATGGTATACTTTAACGTTTGCTCGTCATAGAAACAACAAATATTGTTTTGTAAATTATTCTATCAATACCCAATGTCTTGGAGGTAACATACAAAATTTGACTGGTCATAGCCACTCCATGGACCATCCACCAGGTTACCTAACACCTAGAACACTAAAAGGCAATGCCCCTTGGTGCCAAACTTTTCAATATTTGCAATGCTGGTAGAATTATTCAAGCAAATACAAAAAAAAACTTCAAGCATAGATAAGACAGACAGTAGAAAACGCAAGGAATTGAAAGAAGTGGCACCAAAACAAGCAGAACAAAGAAACACTTCGCAGTCCACATCCGTGGTCTCTCGCAAGCCGGGAGCAACATTCTGCACATCAGGGCTTGCTTCTCAATTGATTGTTGGATTTGGTCGATTCCACGAACAACTACTAGGAATCGAGACTTGCAGAAGGAGCGAGGGGTCAAGAGAACCAGAATTGAGAAGATCGACTATTCTGTTCATCGTGTATTGGGATAGCCACAGTGAGTAATTCTTTCGCGCTGTGTCATCTCCAAGTGGAGGAGAAGATGGGTGTTGTTTAACAAAGGGCAAGCTGAGGGGAGCTTCCGTGATGTGAGCTCCGCGAGTAGAAGAAATGGTATTTGTGGTCATTATGCTGTTTGAGGGCTTTGGCGATCTATCTTTTGTGGTATTTGCAGGTCAAACTGCATCGTATTTAAAAGAAATCGATGAATGATCCGGTCTAATATACAGGCCGTGTTGAAAGACACTAGACAATTCACTCACGTTTTAACAGGGGGCTGTAGCGGCATCAGGCCTGAAGTGTACGGTGAAGACCCTGCCTGCAGCACTAGCGCGCACCCATCATGTGTATTGTGTCAGGCGTACGTCACTGACACGGCATGGCTCACCCGCCATGAAAATCAGGGTCTTAGGATCCCCATTCAAAAATCAGATCAGCGTTCTGTAGGTATTCCCTTCATCCTACCAATTTTCAAGCCTCTCAAATCTATTTTCTGAAAGTAAAGTTCCCGGGTATTCTCTACAAATACTCTTTTATTATGGATGATCCAGCATACGCATGGCCTGCCTGGAAGTTCGGTCTGAAGAAGGAAGTTCTGTCCAACAAGCTTCACGACCAGTACAACACTTATGTTGCGCCGATCCAAAGCCCCGAAGCCTTTTATCACGACATCTCCGAAATCGCCCATACCGCGCATTCTGCTGCCGAGTTTCATCGTCTAGCCCTCGGTCGAAGACAACAGCGACTCAACGAATTGAACGAGGCCCTCGAGTCTGCAAGTTTCGAGATTATTGGCAATCCGAGGCTCATCGAGACCCCTTAGTGGGAGCATGCCGTTCAACTCTTTCGTACCAACTCCCTCGACTCGCTCGTTCAATACTTTGCATCATACCTCCCCCGAGAACACCGCTGGTACCCGTTGCGTTTGAGTCAAGACTCTGTCCTGTCAGGCCCCGACGGCAGTGAAAGATTAAACAAAAGGCATTTCTCTGCTACTGCTGGGAAAGTTAGTCAAGTAAGTACAGACGCCGGGTTTGTCAATGGTATCACGCTTAAAGCAGATGAACACACACGGGGGGGAACGTGCAACGACATTTCACGTCGCAGAGCGAGACCCAGAACAGGCATGTGGTCTAGGAACGTTGGCCTCGAACACACCCACTCAGCAGCACAGAGAAGAGCTTTGTTCGATCGTCATACAGAGCCAAAGGGACCATTTCTCAAATTCTCTCCCAAGAACCCGCCTTGCACTGTGGGTCTCAAACTTCAGCCCACAGTTGGGGACGGCCTCGCAAGTAGAGTCGGGTTGAAGAGGAAACGCGCTTGAAGGGGTAAATGATGGCACTTTTAGCTCTTGTAATTACATAGCCAAATTAATAGAAAGTCTTGAATGAAACTATGCCTCTGTTCGTATAGTGATATTTCTGCCCGTGATGTCAGAACGCGGAATGTCAATTCCGAGTAAAATAAAGAGTGTCTTTGGCGTCAACAACATATCGGCATGGGCATTAAAGTTAGGGATTCACACGGTGTGTCGATCCTATCATGACTACCAATTCACATGCTGAGCTGAGCACATGGTAAATTTACCTCGGCGTAAAGACGTAAACAACTGAATCATTGGCAGAGTTTGTCCCAACAAAACGGGATTAGTGGAATTCAACAAAATCAAATATTCAAAGCAGACTAGGATCTGGATTATGGCTCACATACTTATCGCCAGCAGCATTGTTCATCCATCGAAAGCAATATCCAGAAGCAATTGATCCTTTGGAGAATTACAAAATAAAACACCATCCGGATGTGATGGCGGTAAAATCACTATGGGATTACGTCTTTATGCGCTCTTCTATCTTTCTGTTGCACCTCATCGCGCCCCTCAGCATTGTCGTCTCTCTCACCTTATCACTAGTCACGCTCCCATTTCAGATTCCGAGGCTCCTCAAGGCATGGTTTATTCTTGAAGCAAGTTTCTATATCTTCATATACCTTCCGCTGAACAGCCACCTTCAGAAACCCGCAAATCACCCCATTGCACCCTGTCGAGCCGATCGCCAAAGACTATTCCAACAATGTCACGACAATATTCCAGACGCAGGCCAGTATCTAAGGAGGTGGTTCCGTGATGCGCCAGAGCATGAAATCAAGCGTGAGAACGTCAAAGAATTCTTTCGATGGGGTTTTCTAAATATGGAAGATTGTGATTCGACATATGATGACGAGTTAGAGGACTACGTCAAGCAACTAGAGGAGCTGCTCGGGAGAAGGTTGGAGCCTGGCAGGGGGGATGCTAAATGCCTACGCCTGACTCTTGACAAGGTCGAGATGCTTCATCGGAGTTTAACATGGTATCTGGTGAGTCTCTATCAAAGTATTTGCATTTCAGTTACACTTGCTATCGACCACTGACCTTAACTCTCTACTATTCAGTGCATCTTTGTTGTCGACACGATAGCATCTACTTATTTGCTATACCATTCCTTCAGCTTTCACCGAACATCAGTCTCCCAATGGTTTAACACTTTTCCGCTTCGGCCTCTAAGTTTGATTACGCCCTACAAATCTCCTGCTAAGAGGGTTACCTACTGGCACCGGCCACATACGTCCAAAACAAAACTACCGATTCTCTTTATCCACGGCATCGGCGTGGGGCTCTATCCGTACATAAATTTCCTGGCTGGCATCAATACCCGCTACGACGCCGATGGAGACATTGGGATCATTGCTGTGGAGATTTTGTCAGTGAGTTCTCGCATCACAGACCCGGCTATGTTGAAAGATGAAATATGCGAGGAAGTTCATCAAATATTGTCTTCATATGGGTGGGGAAAATGCGTCTTGGTCTCTCACTCGTAAGTGCCATGATACGATTTGAACTCGGGTTATTAATATTTCTCATGGGAAGATACGGAAGCGTTGTTGCCGCACAGCTTCTCCGAGACCCCAAGACATCCATCAGTATCGGCCCCGTTATATTCATTGATCCCGTATCCTTCCTGTTGCATCTACCTGATGTAGCATATAACTTTGTACGTCTATCGACAATGTACTCTACCAGTTGATCTCACTAACTTCTTTCTCCAGATATGTCGACGTCCAAGTGAGACTAAGGAGCATCTACTCTCCTACTTTGGCTCGAAAGACATAGGTATCGCTCATACCCTGTTTCGGCGCTTCTTCTGGGCCGATAATCTACTGTGGAAGGAAGACCTACAGGATCGTCCTGTTGCCGTGGCTTTGGCCAGTAGAGACAGTATCATCGATACGAAATCGATTAGGGCATATCTTGTAGGTTCAAAAGATTGGGCGCAAGGCCCAAATAAAGAGACAGGAGAGATTTTAAGCGACGGTAAACTGGACGTGATCTGGTTTGAGGACTTGGACCACGGTCAGGCCTTTGATCACAAACCGACAAGGCTGCGTCTCGTTGAGACTGTTCGAACATTCTGCAACGAGACTGCGAGTCCTGAAGTGGAGGAAACGAAGAGCCGGATGGCGTATTAGTATTAATAACGAAAGCTTATAGTCCAAAGATTTTTCGGTAAATTTCTGCGGCTCGTGGCGTCAGTGGTTACCGCTCGTATGTATGGCAACAGCGTATTGAGCTGTTTGCCTTGGTGTGCACAAACATACTTTTTGCTTGTTCAGTGTTTCGTCATCTTGTGCACGGGTGGTTTCGAGAGATCGTAATAGTACATCAGGTATCAAGGGCCCAAGTTACAGAACACTTGTCTGAGTTCCTCAACATACTAGAGCATATGGATCGCACGCCGCCATTGAGTAAAAGTATCATGGTATAGAAAGGGAAATTCAAATTAAATTGAAAACTTATGTACATTGATATCATCGTGCTGTCGCGTCAAAGAGAAAACCATTTGCTTTTTGCCGGATCTATCCGATTCTATTTGCAGTTGTCCAGCGATACGCCGGGTCAACAAGATGGTTCTCGACCTCAACGACAGGCATGCCGCCCATTGTTGAGGTAGTGGCTGTAGTGTCGATAGATCGACGGCTGTCGGGTCGCTCGCTCATGACCTTATTGTATCTCCTGGATGCGGGAGAGAGGGCGCTAAGGGAGAAGCGACGCTTGGAGCTGAACGAGTGTTAGTACAGAGATACGTTTCGTCAATGGTAGAAGACTCACTTGGGAGCCATTTTGTTATTACAATGGTGATAGGAGATAGTAGTTATGATTTAAGTGCAGATTTCTCGAAGCAGTGTCGTAAAGGTGCAGAGATTGTTGTTGATGTTCTTGGTTTCATGTTCGACTTGAGCAGGCTGAAGCCATTGTTATATAGGAAATGGAAGTGGTGATCGATACCAATCAAAGAAACAACCATATCATCAACGATCGTACCTCAGCCGTGAAAATTCGCCGTTGCGATGTCATATCGATCATCGTTTCCCCCAGAAACTCTCTGAGCTTCAACAGAAATCACAACGATTCGACGACATCGCCACAGTGACATCAGCTTAGACCCTGAGTTCCTAACAAGGTACGACCTGATCAACCGTGCCGCAAAAATGACGCGGCGGCCTGACGGCTGATGAGATATAGATTTAGCCAGGTATATAGCCGCCCAATAGAAGCGACACCAGATCGCCAATCCATACTGTCTGAAGGCTTCAGTATAGCTGTCGCTCATTAGTGGCTCTGAGCAACGGCTGGACTAGACTCTGATCAGCGTGAGCGTATAACAGCTGCGGGCTTTCGTTTCAATGCAGGGACAAAGGCTTATCAGAAAGCAACTTCAGCGTCATGTATGACGCAACTACAAACCACGAGGATGTGAGAGAATACCGGACCTTAATTTAAGGTGTCAAAATCAACTTAACCAAAGATACCCGTAGCTTATCTTGAACTTCTACTAAGTTACATAAGCCTTTGCCATTTAGGTCCTTAGTTTTCTCTCCTCACATCACAATCAACCTCCCTTGTTACAGCTCAATACACTGCGGTTCCGGAACCTCAAACCGCGTCAAGTACCAAGCCTGAAGCGTCCCTTCTGTGTACCAATCGATCCCCATCGCATCTGTCAATCGAGCAATCTCAACTGTGTCTGGCCAGTCGCGGTCCCAGTCCAACTGTCGCCAGTGAATCCTAAAAGGATGTGGGCAATTACTCATCCGCAGTGAGAACTTTTCTCGAAAGTCCAAGTCTTGGACTTGCATATGGTCAAGAGACTCCAGAGCCTTCCAGAACCTGTGTCTATTGGCCAAGTAGACCTTTGAAAAAGAGTCCGGGCAGATATTGACGTGGCAAATGGTAGGGATTCGCGGCTTCTGGGATGTTGCAAGGTCAGACTTCCATTCAAGAAGCTCAGTCTTTACTGCTTCGGAGTGTGCCTCGTGGTACGATTCATGTCGAGACGGGTTTTCCAGAAATTCGTTGAAGTCGCTGTTGCGATACCCGGTGTAACATAATGGTCCGAGCCTGTTATCGTCGTTTACTAGGGAACGCTCCCAGAAAGCATATCCTATAGCATCGATGTCCTCAACAGGGATGCAAGTGACGGAGCTGGCAGGTGTCTTGACTTCCACAGCGTGCGAACCACGGAATGGATAGAACCACTCCCCAAATTCTTCCAGTCCCCAGTTCTCAAGGAGCAGCTCGTTTAGGCCCGAAAGGAGAGGAAGAAGAGACTGAAGTTCACGGACCAATGCATCCTGGTCCTTCCCTGTCGATGGGCTTTCAAGGATGACATTCCTGACCTTTTTCAAGTCATCCACGCGGTATTGGCCTATATCCCAATGACAACCCGAGAGTAGCAGACTGTACTCAGGACATGGGTATGGCGTGTGAGCTTCCCCCGGGAGGCCAGATCCGTAATACCTGTCATATGCCCTCGGAAAGGTTTCTACTGTATGAGGGATGTAGAGACGATCTCTCTCGGGATGAAACCAAGTTCTTGGACCTGTTGTTCTAGTTGCGAAGAAGAGCTGGTAGCCCCAGTTGACGAGTGCTTGTCGTGATTCTGAGCACACATGCAAGAACACAGGTATCTCCGCGTCGCTGTACAGAGCACCCTTGCGGGTCAATTCAAATGCGAGCTCAGGAAAGTCGACGAGCCAGTCTGTCGGAATACGTGGTGTTTCCTCTGATGGCTGCCAAGGCTCGTAAACAGGTCGATTGGAGGTGAAACCGTACGTCTCTAGGCATGTCTGTTTGTATTGGCGGTTATATGAATCCCATGGAATTCTGTGTCGCCAGTTATGCGCAAATGCTGCCAGATCGGGGTGTAGCTTCGGAACTGGCATTTTGGCTAGCTTCTCTTTGTAAAACTTTTCGAATGCATAGTCGAAATAGCTCTCGTAGTCTTGGTCGATCCATGCCCGCTTCTCCTTGGGATTTACTGGCCCTTCCTCAACACGAACGACCCGTGGAGGGGTGGCGAGGGTATAAATTGTGTGTCGCAGATCATATGGGAGAAATCGAAAGAGATGAAATTCTTCTAGTTTCGGTTTTGCATTGGACGTATCATCCGCTTTGGATCGCGGATTTCGTCCAGTCTGAGTCATCTTGACCGAATGATCAAAAGGACGACCAGATTTGTTTGAAGACTGAAGCCAAGCCACAGAGATAGAAACAGGTGTCTAAGAGTGAGTCCAGCGCACGATCTGAGATGAAGGAAGTGAGTTTTGCGCAAAGCAATTTGAGGAAACAAGTTTGTTCGAAGAGTCTTGAGTGATGGACAACGGAGAGGACGGGAGCAGTAGGCTCCAATCCTGCCCAGGCAGGTTACTCCACCATGACAGGGGGCAATCTACCAATCACATTAACCTGCGAAAGCCGTGATTCAGTCAATCCGTAAGGCATCAACAAACACGGGACTTTGCATGCAGTGCTACGCGGGTGCAGTGAGCCTCGGGGAGCAAGTAAATTTATGATTTTACCAGAGGATGCTAAAATAAACTTAGCAACGAGTCCCCTAACCTTACTGAAGACTTGACTAAATATTTTCGTCGCTTAGGGTCAACATCTTAAGTCTTCTTGCCTCCTCTAGGTGGGTGATAGTGAGCTAGCTTACGTATGGCAGAAACAGGAACATATTGAAGTCGATCACTCGAAAGCAGGCTCCGGTTTGGAGCCGTAGGGAATAATCCGAACCATATGCCTCCTCTCGTTATCTCGGAAATCGGGCACAGCAGAATGTGCCGTTCCTCGTTGATCCCAAACCACAACCGTACCTTTCTCCCACTTGACCCTGCAACTGAAGTCCATGCTTCGAATGTGATTTTTCAAAAACGAGAGCAAGTGATCTGACTCCTCTGGCAGAAAGCCCTCAACCTGCCGAGCGATTGTGGGATTGACAAACAGCGATGGTTTGCCAGTGACAGGATGTTTGATGACAAGGGGATGCGTCGCATTGATTGCTTCCGCAAGAGCACGCTCTTGGCCAACTCGTCGCACTTCGCCTTCGGAAGCTGATGTGTGATGAAGATTCAGGCCGTGAAGGGTTTCTCTAAAGGCAGGCGAGAGAGCTTCGTAGGCTGCTGTGAGGGACGTAAAAGCAGTATCGCCGCCGCCAGATTCGGGGATCTCGAGGACCCAGAAGAAAGTGGTCGAGGGCACATTTGGTGTAAATGTCTGGTCAATATGCCAGAGATCATATGTCGTTCGAGGTCCCAGAAGCTTTCTCAAGTTGCCGCTGCATTTAATCAATACACTTGTTGGTAATGAAAAGACTTTGTGAAGATACTCACGTCTTCTCATCGGCATAGACAACGTGAAATTCTGGCCCAGTACCTTTCGGATACCCCATCGTAGGATGCTGATGAAGCGGTCCATAATGCTTGACAATCTCCCTCTGTCTATCAAACCCTGCATCCGCAAAATCCTGGTCCCTCTACAGAAGTCAGCTCAATATCATCACAGCCACCAAACAGACTCACAAAAACCACAACACCTCGTTCAGCAGCTAGCAAAGCCAGCTCATCAAGCCCCTCCCTCCCTAATGCACTAATCTGCACACCCCGGACTTCCGTGCCAATACGTGGGGTAATATCAACCGTCGTAGTGCCCTTTAGCAGATTCGCTTTGGCGGGATCAGCCCGAAGCCCTGGCTCTTCCGCTTCAAAGAGGGGCAAAGCTACCGGCGCATTATAGCCGTTCGAGCGGGTGGGCAGATAATCGGGATACAGCGGTTCGGAAGACATTTTTTCCCTTTGTTAGCGACTGGATTGGATGTGCAGGCTGCGTCTTAGATATCTCCGCCTTCGGATAGTGTAATCCGAGCCTGTCGGGGCTTGTCCGATGGTTTTAGCTAGAAGAGGAGATTTGGGGACTCGTTATTTGCAGGGCTGAAGACGCAAGCCGGGTGAATGTACCCGCTCTGAAGATCGAGCCAATTGTAGTTGCTGTGTTTTGAGATAAGCAGTGGGGTAATCTGATGGTGTTTCTGCTAAATCGGACCCTTGATCACGACAAACACGGTAGTTTACTGCTCGGCTCCGATCTTAGTACCACTGACTCGTGATCTTGCGATATTTATAGTCTAAGCTCGTCATGGCTGCAGTTTTCGCTGAGAAACGATACTTGCCGGGGCTCTAGAACGTCTCTAGCTTGGAGTCAAATGTGGCGGGCGGGAATTTTTTAAATATTCCAGAGAACCCCAAGTGTCGATCATTTCTCAACTCCTCTTTTTACTTTTCAGCGGTCTTTGGAGCAACAAAGATGTCGACACCTGTGAATGACTCTGCCTCGGAGGAGAGGCAGAATGTCGCGGATGTAGAGTCGACGTCGTGGTTGGCAAAGGTTCACCCATACTTCAAAAATCCAGCTCATGTTTTGGTCCTCAAGCTTGATTGTTTGTTGCTGGTATGGGCGTTCATCGCAGGTCTTTTCAAGGTATGTACATACCCAATCTTTCTTGTGAACTGTGATATTGATGACTCTATAGGATATGGATCAATCTGCGACGACAGCTGCGTATGTCTCAGGGATGAAAGAGGATCTCAAGCTCTACGGAAATGAACTGGTGGAATTCACGACATATTTCTCCATCGGCTACGCCCTCTTCATCGTCCCATCACAACTCATCCAAACTCGCGTTCGACCATCTCTCTTCCTCCCTCTCTGCGAGATTATTTGGGGTTTATTCACACTTTTCACCTACAGAGCTCCAAATGCAAAGACCGTATTTGGGCTACGATTCTTCCTCGGTGTTTTTGAGTCTACATCATGGCCCGGCATCGTAAACTTGATCTTCAATTGGTATGATCACTAATCACAAACCTCTAGCTCCATATGTCGTTAACAACCCTTTAGGTATCGTCCCGAGGAGTTGGGAAAGCGATTGGCGATCTTTGGCGTCAGCGGCGTTGCGGGAAACATGTTTCTCGGCATTGTTCAAGCCGCCCTTTACAGAAACCTCAACGGCGTATCTGGCCTTGCTGGTTGGCAATGGCTCTTCATTATCAGCGGCATAATGACTATTTTCTGGGGTCTCGTCGGACTTGTCATCATTCCAGACTCACCTGCCATCACTCGAGCTCTCTGGCTGTCAGAATCAGAGAGAGAACTTTGTCGTCTTCGAATGAGCGACAGCGGCGTCAAAACTTCCAGAATCATCCCCTTCAAGACTCTGGTTCAAAAGATGAAACTCCTCGCCCTCAGTCCCCTCTCATATCTGTTTCTGGCAGGTTATCTTCAATTCGCATGGAGTCAACGCGCAAACGCCTACTTTCTCCTCTTCCTAAAAGGACTCCAAAATGCTGACGGAACACCCCGCTATTCAGTCTACACCGTCAACCTTATCCCACTTGGTGGCTACGCTATAAGCATAGTCTGCAACATCGGTCTCAACGCCCTCAGTGATTGGAAGGCCTGGCGCTGGCAAGTCAGCGTTGGCGCCGCCACTTTACAGCTCATCGCAACTTCGGTTCTCTCCGGGTGGCCTGATTCGTGGAAGACCATCATGGCTTTCTACTTTCTCACATTTGCTACGGCTGCTTGGGGCTATGCTCTCCTCGCGTGGTTAGCGGAGATTTTGAGGAAAGAGCCGGAGGTGAGGTCTATTTTGGTGGCTATTGCTGTTACACTTGTTTATGCTGGGCACGCTTCTATCCCACTTCGTGCTTGGCGGGTTAGTGATTCACCTAGATATCCAGTTGGTTTCCCGCTAGCGGCGGCATTCAGTGTTGGGAGCATTGTGGCTATCATGGGAATGTGGTTTTACGTACGGAAATATCCTGATATCGTTACCTGGGGACTGGATCCTGAAAGTGCCCAGGCTCATGACGAGGAGGAGACTATTCCAAGGGACGATGACCAGAAGACGCCTGTAGAGAGAAGTGATCGAGTTTAGCTTCTGGTTAGCTGATTATATGACTGATAAAAATTGCTTTGATCTAATTCACGACTAAGGCACATCTATCAGAGATGAACCCTCACTATCAGGCGGTGTTATGAATAGCCTCGAGTGTCATTAAATCATGATAAAGGTGAAATATAAAGCTAGCTCCACATACATAAAAGGATCAAGGTAGTGACATCTTTATACAGCAGCCCATCTCTTGGCCGCCGATGTTGGTCCCCCCTCTCCTCCATCATAGCCAATAGTAACCTGATCAGCCCTTACTATGCCATCCTTAGGACTCTCTGGCCTAGACGAAGTAGTGCGGGATACCTTGTCGGCATCAACCATATTTTCCTCGCTTCCTTCCTTTCCTTGGATCGTAAAGCCATAAGTATCAACTTTCTTTCTTGGCTTGTCTTGCAGCTCGATTCCAGGTCGCTGCTGTCCGCTCTGCTTATTGTAGTCTTCGTAATGGTGCTGACCAGAGTCTTTCTTGGTGCTCCAGATATTGCGTCCCCTCAACATCTCAAGAACAGGCTGAAGCACCGGTATACAGGCCGCTATGATTATTGGATTTCCTTCGACACTTGAAAGGTTGTGAGCAATTTGATGGCCCCAGTATGCGATTCGATTCGCTTACGATGTCCAATACAGAGGATCGCATAAATTGTCTACGGCTTGTCATCAGTATCTGGGATATTAGTCTTGTGATATAAACTTACAGCTAACGTCTTGACTGGCCAGTGTTGGAACTCCTGTTGCTTTCACTATTCCAATAGCGCCGCACCTTCATATGTCAGTCCAAAGTCAAGAGGAAGCTATCCTTCTACTTACACCACTCCCATGCCGAGCGCAAGACTGAGAATCAGCTTCTTCTTCAAAGGCATTAAAATATTTCAAAGAGTGATGGCTGGATACACGGCGAGATAGAAGTCCAGAAACGCGGACATTGCTAAGAAATGGTTGGTTTATGCCTCCATATTGCAATGAGATCACAGTGCTAACAGCTTGCCCAAAACGCCAGCCCTACCAGTTTGGATGGTGCTAAACAATGTCTTGTCATTGTCAAGGTCCACAAGGCCCGTGGGGGACTGCATTGCAACAACAAGGTGGTGACCATGGCTGTGAGAGACAGACCAGTACTATCAGACGTCCTACACAGCCAAATAACTGATATTCTCAAGGCTTGGTGGGATTGGTCGCAGTCCAATCGAGTTCTACAAGTTTCTCCGCCAAACCCAGTGGAAGAACCCAACCGATGCGAGTCACACTGCAATGCACGTATCTTACGATACTAAATTACCAAACTGATTTGAGTACTTGAGGTCTATTGGGTTAGGCCCTCAAACAAATAATCACAGTCAGTATCTAATCATTCCGCTGAATAAAGGTTATGAAGACTAATATTAGACAGTGGGAGGCTACAGACAAGGTCGATTGCTCTGGATGCATCCTTCGCTCTACGCGGTTGAGAAGACCCTTTTCCCAGGAACAGACCAAGCGCCTGACGCCCCTCTACTAGTCGATGTCGCCGGAGGTCTCGGTCACGATATCCACGAGTTCAAGAAGTTTTACCCTGAACACCCAGGAATGAGTTTCACATTCACCATAAGAACAACCACTACTGACAGACCACCCAAGAAATTGATCCTTCAGGACCTCCCAGTCGTGATCAACGACGTGAAGGACATTGATCCTTCGATAGAACTAATGCCGCATGACTTTCTGACCGAATAACCCGTGACAGGCGCAAGAGCATACTTCATGCACTCGATTCTCCACGACTGGCCAGATGATGTATGTCGCAAGATCTTAGCTCGTCTTGCAGAAGCCATGAAGCCTGGTTGTAGCAAACTTCTTATTTTCGATTGCGTCATTCCACGAACGGGTGCGTACTGGGTGGCTACAGCGGTGATATCCTCATGATGACGCAGCTTTCGGCTCTGGAGCGTACAGAGGACAATTGGCACCAGTCGATCGAGCAAAGCGGATTGAATCTCAAGATCGTCAAGTTTTGGAAGTGTGGGGTTGCTAGTGTTGAAAATCTTATTGAGTGTGAGCTTGTATAGAGGATCAAGCAGCGGATAGTATTGCAAAAACACTATGTTCGCCTGAGTTTCACATAGGCTGCACGGCTATAACTACGTCTCGCCGTTGAAGATAACTATAGACAAGCGTACGTCGATTCCTTATCCTTGCAGCTTGGCAACCAGCTTATCTCCCAAAGCCCTTATACTCTTGGAGAAATCGGCACGGCTCGCAGCCTTCCAATCAGCACCATTCTTTCCAGGAACAGCCTCGTCACCTTTAAAGGCGATATATAGAACATCCTTCTGACCATGGCCATTGTCTCCATTGAGACCCTGGTTAGGAAAGCAAAGCTCAGCGAGAGAAATCGAAGCTTCGCCAGTAGAGGTGCCACCGTTAGTATCTCCCCAGATGCCGTAGTGCTATTCAATGTTAGCAGGAAATCTATAATTGACTGTGGAATACTTGCCACTTCGCCATTGCAAACAACAGCCATGACACTCAGTGGCTTAATACCGTGCTGCTGGGGGTCAAAGGATGGCGAGGCTCCATCATTGCCAAAGACCACGTAGGGATGGACATTGGCATCCAAGTCGGAAATACCGTACTTCTTGACAGTGTCCTTGAAGGCAGTCTCTCCCTGTCCAGAGGGATCATTTGAGCAAGCACCCGCATGGTTATTCGCTCCATCACAGTCGATATCCATGTTATCGTAGTTTCCATTGGAGCCTTTGAGGTAGATGGCTCCTGATATATCACCGCAGTACCTAGCACCCTCGGGGAACCTGTCGGAAAGGCGGTTGGAACACGAGCCAGCCTGTTGTATTGTTAGGGTTGTATCTGTGAGATATGGGAGCGTAGTTACCTTGTGGTTATCGTAAATTGATTTCAGGTTCTGGGGCAACTGGTAGGCAGAAGCTACTGTTCCCAGGGTGACGGCCGTAAGAATTGAATAAGAATGCATGATTGTCTTGGTGCCTGGCTCAAAGAAATTGCTCACTTGATAGATGTGAGAGCTGGTTCTGCATAGAATGTGAAGGGATTTCTTAAGATTTTATATCTAATCTACAGTCAACTCCCTTTTATGATTTAATAATGACCAAGTACACCCCGTCCCAGTCTCAAGATCTCCATATGGCATTTTACCTAATCGACATATCTCAGGTCTATCCAACTGCCGAACTCCCGGAGTGCTTTGACTTTCTGACCGCTTAACCCTAATAGGAGAGTCAAAGGATGCCCCTGGAGTCTTTTGGTCAGAATACGGAAATAAACTTGTCGTAAACCCTGGAACGCTAATATGTAACTCCATGTCTTCAGCTTGTTTCGTTCGGCTTACATGTGACTGGTATTGCCAGACATATTCACATTGCTCCAATCGGGACTAAACTCTTTGTAAGGGGGAATTTTCTAGCATATTTAAAAAACTAGATCTTCTCGTTAAGGTCATACCTTCAAGCTCATCGAAGTGACAAGACATAGAAATTTACCCCTCAGCAAAGGCCTCCCATATTACTCGTTGACATCGTGAAACACGCAGCAAGTTCTTGAAGGATCTATCGATAGAAGGCCCGATAAGCCCTAGTGATAGTCGTTGGAGTATAAAGATCCTTAGGTTCCAAGTCGAGCCTTGAATCTGCGGTAGTTGTTTAACTAAAGTTCCACGTGCTTCTCTTAGCTTAGCTCAGCCGGCATTAACTGCCGATGGGACGATTATCCTTCCTTGGCACCGGTTTTTCTCTCTTTAGGGCAGCCAGTTCAATATGAGGTATCGGAGAAAGGACAAGTCCTAAGTCTAAGTCTAGGCGGCCAAATAAATGACAAGGATATAATATTCTTACTTCCATCAAGCTGTACTCAAGCTCTTCTAGTGACTATCAAAACGAATTTTGTTTTGATAGAGCAGCCAAAGCTATATGGGTAGAGATCAGTAGGGGCCGGAACTCCCAAGAAATTCATCCCGTCTTGATCTTGCCCTTAGCATTACGAGCGGCCCGCTGGCTTTTCTAGCTAGTCACTCCAACACACCCCTGTAAAGCTTGTTTGGGGCTGAAAAGAAATTACAAGTCAAGACAGCTGTCGGACCATCCCCTCGGCATGTCCCTACTTGGTAATCCGCATTGGACCTCGGGCTATCAAATATTCGCTTACTACGTATGGTTATACTAGTTCAATCCTAAGAGGTAGACTAGACGAGCAAGGCGGGTAGCAACTAGTTTCGAGAAATCCGGAGAGGCCGGCTATAATGCGACGTCGGCCTCCACTCGGCAATCTATATGCGGGATGATGATCATCGTGGTATGATCGTTGCTCAAAGAGGAAGTTCCATTGTCTCTCCGCGCAATAGTTCCCCTGGGATCGGCCGCCCAGCCTGATCATCAAGGTTGCGTTCGACGGCATCAATAGGTAATTCGTAACGTAGCATATTCTTTGGAGATTAACAGCCAATCGATGGCCATTTTTAATGCTGAAACTACTGGAAATTCTCCTGTTCCTTCGTATAGTCCGGGGTGAAGCTAGCCCAATCCAGTATCCCATATCCATACCCAAGCACGTTTCGAAACGTGCATTGAAATTCGAAGGGATGAACTGTAAACACTGAACCCAGCAACTCACAGCAAACAGGCAATTCGTATCCATTCGTTATGAAGTCAGTTCATCCTGGGGCTATCAAAAATGTATGAGGTCTCACGAGAAGTTGAGGTGCCCGCTTACTCAATGGCCTTGACCTTCCCCAATGGCATGATCCGGGGTAATTTAATGCAGCTTAACGGGCCGAATAAGCTGAATGTCCTGATCAGCCGGCCCTATGCAGTAGGTTGAAGGCAAGAAATGGCAAGAAAGTACTCCCTAGGCTGAGACAAATAAGCGGAGTTCAACTGATCGGCATCATGTGAGGCTGAGGTAAATGGGCCATAGGCTAAATAAATTACTCTCACTATATATCTTCACTATCCTTCACGATAGTCTAGTGATACTCAACCCCATCTTGCCATCGTCGCCACAGCCTCTGAGTAAGATGCATTACTCTACTCTTCTTCCCTTGGTCCTCGCTGGCTCTGCCTCAGCATGGCTTCCCCATGAGCGTGACTTAGCAGCATTTAACCAGACTGCTCGCCACGAACAGCTGGGTAAACGATTCAAGCCAAACCTGCCCAGTGGTGTAACCAAGATCCGCGGAGTCAACTTTGGAGGTAAGTCCCCAATATCCCTCCCATTGCATCCGCTAACATGTATAGGCTGGCTTGTCTGTGAGCCCTGGATGCAGCGAGATGAATGGGCAAACGTCCTCAAGTGCGGCGACTCTGCATCCGAGTTTGACTGCATGCGCGATCACTACCTGGGATCAAACCGCGAGACTGGCAACAGTCGCTTTGAACAGCATTGGAAGAACTGGATCAACCCCGCAACTGTGCAGTCAGTCCATGACGTGGGACTCAACACCATCAGAATCCCCATCGGATATTGGTCCTACACTGATATCGTTGACAAGGCCAGTGAGCCTTTCGCTGACGGAAACCGCATGCTTCCTTACCTCGACGCTGTCGTCCAAAAGGCTGCTGATCTTGGCATCTATGTCATCATTGATCTTCACGGCGCCCCGGGGGGTCAGCAAGAAGATGTCTTCACTGGCCAGAACAACAAACCAGCTGGTTTCTTCAATGACTATAACTTTGGCCGCGCGGAGAAGTGGCTTGCTTGGATGACGAACCGTATTCACACCAACTCTGCCTACTCTACCGTTGGTGTGATCGAGGTCCTCAACGAGCCTGTTTCTCGTCATGATGCGAACAACCGCTATCCTGCCCCCGGCGAGGACCCAGGCTTGATCCAGAAGTACTACCCTGCCGCCCTCAAGGCCGTTCGTGACACCGAAGCTTCCCTCAAAGTCCCCGACAACAAGAAGCTTCACGTTCAGTTCATGTCCAGCAAATGGGACTCCGGAAACCCCCGCTCCGTATCATCCGTGGCTAACGATCCCTACACTGCTTTCGACGATCATAACTACATCGGTTTTGCTCTCGGTGACAGCAACGGCGATCAGTACAAGCTCATGCACAGCGCTTGTACCGATTCTCGGGTCGTTAGCGGTCAGGACTTTACTTTCACTGGTGAATGGAGCATGACCTCGAACGCTGATTGGCACGACAAGACTTTCTTTAACAAGTTCTTTACGGCTCAGCAGCAGCTGTATGAGAAGCCTGGTATGGCGGGATGGATTTACTGGACTTGGAAGACAGAGACGAATGACCCGAGATGGACGTATTCTTATGCGACTTATCTGAATTACATTCCTACTGATGCTGCTGGGCTAGAGAAGAATGTCTACCAGGACGTTTGTGCTGGTTATCGATAGATTCAACTTGTCGTTCTTATCGAGATTCAGGGGCTGTAGGACAAGCTCTTGGCAATGAACTAGGCAGCCTAGATGCCCAACTACTCAATTTATCCTAATTTACCTCAGACTTTCTGTGATTCATGAAAGGATATTCCAAGTCACCTTGTATCCTGTTGACAAATTATTAAGTATTATCTCAAGAATCTCTCAGGCCTTCTTCATATTGCTTATTCGTATTTCGATCAACTAACTGGTCTTCTTTGAGGTCATGAATATATGTACCATACACTTGTCTTTGGACAGTATGGATATCCATTCGTGACCATTTTATCACACTTATCTATTGAGCTTCAAATCTTGCTCCAAAGACCTCCAACGCCTTCTTGCTAGCCTCCCTAGCATCCATTCTCTCAAAATAACTAACAACATTCTTCCCCCCCGGATGAAGTATCCATGGTGCCATTCCAGTGGTCTTTCCTTTCATCAGACTGTAGAAGTGAATGTCCGCCGCCGAGAACCTCTCACCACAGAGATACTTCTTTCCCTCCAATTGTTCATCCAACAGGTTAAGATACTGCTGAATAGTAACCTTCTGTGCCAATCTCTCCTCGGGGACAGGAATCCGATGTCCTATGTAAAAGTCCGCAGAGCCCGGATCGTTGCGAACCCACGAGATAATAGGTTGTGCGATTTTGAGGTCCATTTGTCTCAGCCACATGCGCGTTTCGGCACGTTCAATGGGTGTTCCGCCGAAGAGTGACTTTCCGCCTTGTGCTATCTCATCGAGATACTCGCAGATGGTGGTAACTTCAGTTAAGATAAAACCATTATCGAGAACGAGCGCGGGAACCTCCCCTCGGGGGTTGATATTTCGGTATTCAAGGCCTCTATTTTCCATGTTCATGACGTCGATAGTCTCGACGTCAAGGCTTATGCCACCTCTTTCAAGTACGAAGAGGCGAACAACCATTGGGTTGGATGCTGGGGCGTCATATAGCTTCATTGTTGCTTGGATCTCAGAAGCCTATTGCAGATTTAATAATTTGGAGGATGAAAGAATAAGATATAAGGCTGGGCCTCTGTCAGCAGTGATGTTTCATATATCACCCAGTCAAATAGAGTTTTGGCCCCTAGATCTCATGTAAGCCCGAGCACTAGTCAATGCTATCTTTATAGACTGAGAACGTCGAAAACACTTCAAGACTGTATCAATATGAGGAGCTGCACTGGCCTAACTATCATTTCCAGTTCAGGCGGATGATCGCCACCCCTTTGCAGCATCATAAATGCTGAACAAAAGCGTAAATTCTCCACCAGCCAGCGCAACAATTTGATCCAAGTCCGTAAGAGAGACGTTACTCTTGGGCATAAATCGTATCATACGAGTCTGATATCCGAGCACGCCCGCAGCAAAGGCCATTGTGTTGCCAGCAAACCCATATTTGACGATGGAGATGATACTTGCGATGAGAACTGAGGCAAAGACATTCGACCATTTCTCGAACTTACTGCGTCTTTCTTTCGACAAGTCCTGGGCTTCAGTGCTAGGAGGCTTGGCTCTTCGATACATGGTGACAACCACGGTCCGGATTATCGAGATACCAGTCATTATGGCCATGATCCCCGAAATGAAGCCCAACGCTAGGACAAAGTTGAATAGAAACGGTCGAGCGAATGTGCTTCTTGAAACAGGAAGATCAGGGTATGTAAAGAAGATAACCAACTGCGGCGAGAAGCACATAAGAGTAGATAAAGTAACACAGCCCACCCGCTTCCACTGATATCGCCTCGACGCAGCGCTATGTAGGAAAATAGCCAGCACAACGTAGACTTCGCAAATAGCAAGCGGGGCCTCAAGCGCAGCGACGAGTTGGATATCTTCCGGTGAATCGCTCAAAAGCAACCGCGGACGATCAGGTCGATCATGTTTGGCGAGTTGGTAGAGCGCATCTACAGCTGCGACTACAGGTAGTGTAAGCGCGGCGATTGTGTCGTTTGTGATTGTGTCCAGGCGTTTCGTGGCTGGGTTGATGGTCCAGCTTATGAAGACGGAGGCTACGATGATGAGCCAGCTCCAGAAGGTGCCGGGGCCGTAGAGTGAGGATACGAGGGCCCAGCGGTTGAGGGTTTCTGTTGTATTTGACATTTGTTACAGGGTTTTGGTCGATCTGTGGAGAAGGATTGCTGTTTGAAGTGGTCTTTATAAAGTGGTGATTATGCCTTGTGAGGACGAAAACGCCTTGGCGCTAAAGCTGAGTTGGACAAGGCAGTGTTGAAGAAGCCAATGAGATTGACGATAACTAAAGCTGAAAGATATTCGCAAATACGCGCTGCGTATCTGATGGGCAATGGGAGCTTGCCCTTCTCTGAAATCATACACAAGTATTTGAACTTGTAATACTTTTTGACATGCTATACATTGACATGGGATGATTGCCGGTTGGACGCACCCTATACTCATGAGGTTGCAGGAAGGATGAGCAGTCTAAGCCATACAAGAGATATAAAATTAAATAAAGTAGTTAGGGATGTTTATCGTAGATAATTCATATATCTTATAAATCTGTGTTGATTTTCATTTTTATCCTTCATTCTAGAACTGTTAATTCTTCATAACATCGACTTCATTGACATTCTCTGAGCTCACCGAACTAGCTCTGTGGGCTCACGTCCTTGCTAAACACCACTGCCAGCTTTGTAGTCACCTTTTTGTTCACCAAAATCTTATTCGGCACAATAGCGGTACGTTAATTAGATAGAACACGTCTCTCAACCCTGTTGTTCACTGAAATCTCATCCTGTCCATCAGGTGAGCGGAGATTTGTCCGCACCCCCGACAACCCTCCATCTCCAAGCTCAAGCCACCACAAAAAGCGTCGGACCCAGAACTGATCCCGACTCCGCTAAGCACAAAGAATCCAGCAATGATGTCACACTTCAATGATCAATACAGATGGTCAAGATTTCAATGCTCAATTGCTGGGGAATTATCATCCAAATCATCTATGTAGACCAACAAAAACATATCCCAAAAATAGCTACGCAAAATGTCATTCATATGAGTACAACCGCTGTATTTCTTTTCCCCTCTCTTTCATTATGATAAAGCCAATCTTTACCAAGGCTTGACCTTGAGCATGCTACCCTCCTCAGCCAGAGCCTTGTGCAGGTCGAAAGCGTTGAAGAGAAGGTGAGGCTCGTGGCCCATACCCTTCTTCAGACCCTCTGACTCAGCCTTGTCGAAGTAGTGGCTCAGGATGGGCTGGTACTTGGGGTGCGCGCACTTGTTGATGATGACACGGGCGCGCTCACGTGGTGACAAACCGCGCACATCAGCGAGACCTTGCTCGGTGACGATAACGTCGAGATCGTGCTCAGTCTGGTCGACGTGTGTCACCATGGGGACAATGCAGGACACACCGTGAGGATCGGTCTTGGAGGGTCGGCTGGATGGTGTGTGCATGATGGAGTACTTGGAGTTGCGGAGGAAATCGGCTGAGCCGCCGAGACCGTTGAGCATGCGTGTTCCGCTAACGCAGGTGGAGTTGGCGTGGGCGAAAATGTCGACCTCGACGGGGGTGTTCATGCCAATGACACCAAGACGCTTGATGATCTCGGGAGCGTTGGAGACAGCCTGGCTTCGGAGGAGGATCTTGTCGGCGTAGGCATCCCAGTTATCGTAGAAGCGCTTGAAGCCATCGGGGGAGAAGCGGATGGACGTGGCAGTAGCGTAGTCGAGCTTTCCAGAGTCGAAAAGATCGAGGAAAGTATCCTGGATGACCTCTGTCCAGACCTTGAGGTTCTTGAACTTGGACTCGTTGAGACCGCCGACAATAGCGTTGGCGACGTTGCCGATACCGGACTGAAGAGGCAGAAGGTTGGCGGGCATGCGACCCTGGGCAACCTCGTGCTCGAAGAACTCAATCAGGTGGCCGGCGATCTGGCGAGACGACTCGTCGGCATCGGCGTTGGGGCCGGTGGCATCCCAGTAATCGGACTCGACGATAGCGACGACCTTTGAGGGGTCGACCTTGACTGAGGGGGAACCAATGCGGTCCTCGACAGCGGTGATGTTGTAGGGAGTGCGGTGGGGAGGGACGTCGGTGAAGGTAATGTCGTGGAGACCCTTGAAAGAGGGGATGGCGGTGTTGACCTCGATGATGATCTACCAAGCGCAATTATCAGTAACTAAAAGTTGGCGATGCGGGTTCAAGCTTGGCGGTGACGTACCTTGTCGGCCATCTGGATCAACTCGGGAGTAGCACCAACAGAGGCACCGGGAACAAAGCTGCCATCCTCGAGAATGTCTGTCGCTTCAACGACGGTGACATCAAGGTTGCTGTTTGATCGATCCTTGGTGTAGAAGCCCTAGAGTCAAATTGTCAGCCGATTGTCTCATCGGAGCCGCAATAGCTCGGTGGGAGATTAAAGCGAGGCCGAGTGGTGGGGCCGCAATCAACAAATTTCCATTCTGTGCTTTTGCGGTTACGTACATAGACAAGATCAGAGGGGAACATGGACAAATGCTTGTCGAAAAAGTTGATTCGTCCAGAGTTGATTCCCTTGGCGATGTCCTTGCCAACCTGGTGAGGGCTTCGTCGGTTGATCATGTCGAGAGCAGCCCATCGGTTCTCAGTCTCGGAACCGGCCGAGGCACCAACGAACAGGGAGTACTTCATCTTGCTCTGGAGGTTGTTCTGCTCGACGTAGTCGGCCATAGCAGCGGGAACCTTCCTGTTGCGATTGTCAGTTGCACTGTTTGCGCCAAGCTCGGGTAATGACGATAATAGCCGGTGCGGAGTCTGAAACTCGACACTCAGAGTAATCACAGAGCAATCGATTGTGCAGGAGAGTTGAGTTAACGTACTTGGGGTATCCAACAGCTGTAAAGCCAGACCAGCCGATATAAGAGCCATTGGGAAAGTGGTGCATCAGATCCTCAGGTCGCGCAAGCTTCTTGAGCATAGCGGGATTGCGAACGCGCGCCTTGAGGGCGGCAGAAGCAACAGGTGAAGCCATGATGATCTGAAAGCGGAATGTACAAAAAGGAGAAGACAGAGGGGAGATTGTTCCGTTCAGAGAGGGAGAGTAAAAAAAGAGGAGGAGGAGGAAAGGATAAATAAGAGGGAAGAAAGAGAAGAGAGCTCCAACCTTGGTTAGTGGAGGCCACTCAATTGGATTGGGTTCGTCGGGGTGACGGTGACGAGGGGTGGATCACCGAAACCCACTGAGTCTTCAGAGCGGGGATGCATCCCTTTCAGTGGTTGGCCCGTCGGTTATAGTGGACGCTTCAGCGTGTCCCTTCTCCAAATTTGCATCCAGGTACCATTGTGCCTCTTGGTCCAGCAAAGAGGTACAACGCGGAGAGAAGGGAAGTTCTGCCAAGCACCGGATTTATAATTCCGTTATATCATAGGGAGCAAGAGTGTAAACTACGCAGAGAGAGTAACTTTCTGATGCAGTTGATCTCCAGATCTACCGACGTTGCCGAGAGGAGAGTGCATCGGTCATGACACTATTAGGCAATACATGCGTGTGGCCTGATTCTCCTACGCATCCTTGACTTTCTATCTCGTGGCCTCACAACTGCTCACCTTAGCATTCTTGACCTGATGCTACTTCTAGCAATCTCCATTATGCAAAATACTTCTCCGGTGAGCTTTGCAACTGTAATTGTACACCGGCTCTTCCGCCGTCGAGAACCTCCGAGTCCGTGTTGTGGATCCCCGCCATCTTCTCCAAAAACCCCATGCGCCCCATCTTCCGCCCGGCCGAGATGAGCACAGACCATCATCGGCATCACTCGGTTATCAGCCTCCAAAAACAGACAAACACACACAGATGGCAAGCCATGGAAATTCTAGAACAGGCCCTATTGAGGACGGCGCTTCTTTTTCATCCGGGGTCTAGCGTCTCGGTGCCCTTTTATCTTACCCCGGAAAATTTGGTCGGCAATCATTCTCGAATCACCGTGCTTGAATATACCCTTAGGTTCGTCGGGACAAGGGTAAGATCTGGGGTAAAAGTATAGAGTGCGCATTCAATGGTTAGACTGTAGGTATTGTATGGGAATTCCAAGAATTGACTCGCGAACAGAAACAACTGTGCAAGTTTAGTGTCATTTAATATGTCGAGCTTGCTCTTTGTCACCCTTGCATACGGAGGGAGCAATTGTCTTTCGCACCCCAATTGAATGCCCAAAGGCTTTGTACCAAGGTCACAGAGGTCTGGAAGAACCTCTGACTCTATCCTATCCTCAATGACAAAAAGATCTCAGTAAAGTTATATAAATTTGGGCTGTTTCAGTCCAGATTTAGTAGACCTTTGACTTGCTTCAACTTCAGAATGTTGATTTACGTCGACCAAGCAAGTACGATCTAGGCACGATGGGTTCCTCATTTTACCCCTCTCAGCCAGACAAGCATTCAGTTCAATCATCATCATCACGACTATCATCAACACCATTACTCCGCCATATCTTCTACAAGAAAACCCCACAAGCACATTCAACAGCGTCATCAAATATGGCTTCTCCAGACTGGCGAGTTGATGTGATTTAGCAACAGAACATGCGACGTGTCCTCGGCCCCAAATCTCACAGCAAGTGGCAAAACACATCAATGATGATAGGCTGGTGCTTACATCTTGCTGAGACCGACAGGTCTGTTTCGTTACCAAGGCCTTGGAATGCTACGGATGCGGAGTTGTCTGCGAGATTGGAAGTATGGGGGGTACCAGCGTTTGTCGCTTTAGCTCTATTGGGTAAACCGTCGGAAGAGAGTCGATGGGATTCCGAATTGGTTAGCAAATGGCAGAACGATGAAGAGAGGATATTGGGGGAGGTGAAAGACTTTTGGCATGAGCAGCAAGATGATCCATCCCAAGCAGGGGCATCCAACAGTGTTGGAAGTCATACCGAGGTTCAGTATAGGGTTTATGAGACTCCGTATAGGCTACAGGAGAATGCATTGGGGCCCTTGGGAGCGATACACGCATCGGGAGGACTTGAAGACTTTGGGCCCGTACCTCAGGGTAATCTTCCTCGGGAGGAAAAGTCCAGTCGGGCTGGCAACAGTAGAAAGAGGTCATACGAAACGGAAGCGAATATATCGGAGGGGATAAATGGGCTGGAAGGGTTCGACAACTCCGGGTATAGGGAGCCAAGTAAGCGTGTCCGAAGGGAGGGGTCCAGGAGTGTTGGTAACTGTACCAAGAGGCCGCACGAGACGGCCTCGTATACATTGGACATGATATCCGACCTCGAAGAGCTCCAACAAACTATGAAGGATTGGATACAGGAGATATCCAGCGAGCGAAAACAGCTCAAGAAGCTAAATAAGAAGTTAATAGAGGGGGGATCCAGGAGTGTTGGCAACAGTACCAAGAACCCGTACAAGTCGGAGTGGGATGGTTCAGACCCTTGAAGCGTGGGTCCCAAGATATTTGTCTCTGGAGAGAGAGAGTTCTGAGGTTTGGTGAAGCAGTCATCAGTACATGGGGCCACATGGCATTAATAGAGGGTAGAGAATTCAAGCACGAGTCTATGGAAGACTTCCATTCTTTACATGCGTAATTTCTACAGTTCCCTGGGTACACAGACAAAGGTCTTGAGTCTCTTTGCGCCAGGTCTTTGCAAGTCAATCAGCAAGCGGTAACTGATTCGGCAAAGAGATCTTGACAGTGACAGCCACGAGCATGTCTGGAAGCAGGCGATTTGAAGTCAAGAAACAGTCTAATTATCTATCCGCCTTTCTGGCATCTCATTAGGCTAGAGTTCTGTCTTTCTCTCCCACTGTATTAAGCCATAGGCCACCATGTTCGTCTAATCCCTTTCTGAATCCCCCTTCAATGCATATGCGACTCGCTCACACTTCCGGTGAGAGCTCTTTCTGACGTTCCTTGACGTTGGCCTCAGCCTCCTGCGGTGTCACATGAATGTACTTCCACTCATCAAGAATAGCGGCTCTGGAGTGAGTCTCCTCCTCAGGGGTCCATTGCACATTGACCGGCCAGCCGATGAGCGCTGCAATCATATCATTATGAACACCCCAGACCGAGAGTCTCCCGTAGCACTCAATCTCGATCATATCCCACCTCTCAGTCCTTCGATTTCGGTTTTTCTTCCCGCGGAGGTACTTCCAGCATTTGTTCGTCATGTCTTCTAGGTCCTTCCAGTCCCTTCTGCTGTATGTCCCGCGGAAGACGCGCTTGAGGTTTTCGTCCCAGTTCTCGTTGACGATTGTCTTGCCAGGGATGAGCGAATTGTCAATGTAGGTCTCATTTGGGTGGGGTGTGTCTGGTCGTGGAGCTTGAGAGCTTGGGGGTATAGGGGCGAATTCTTTGAGGGCTGGGGATGGAGGGGGAGGACCCATGCCGGGGTCATAGACAGTACCGCCGGTGTTGCGGGCAAGATCGCTGACTTTCCTGTAGTAGTCGGTCGAGTAGATCTTCGCAATCATGCGGGCCTCCTCGTCAAGAGATTGTTTGTTAGACATGGTTCTTGAGTTCGTTGTGATGATATAGTGTCTTTGTAGTATGGTTCTTGTGTTGATGGACCAGCACATTGTTACGGCACCCAAAGTCTCCTTATATCGTCTATTCCTGTGAGCTAACTGCCCATGAATAACTATCCTTGTGATGGGGGTTCAGAGTGATGCAGTGGAACCAGAGGACTGCATGTCCAATTCTGATCAACGGCTAATTTCACTTCGTGTCTTATCGGGGAGGATTCGAAGGTGATCATGCTACCGAAATTCCACTTCGACTGTGATGAAACTACCAATCGATACGAAACTCACGGCTATTAATTCTCCCGAGTTCATTCAGTGCACCAAGAAGAGGGCTGTGATTCGCGAAGCAGCCCAAACCTTTGAGTGTCATTCACAGCTCAATCGAAACTCTACTGTCCAAAGCTTGAGCTAGATTAGTCAATGCAACCATCACTCTCGATAACGCCTACAGTTGGGGCCAACTACGAGATCAATTGTCTGGCTTGAGCTATCGTAATAGCTAACATCAAGTACTCCTGGCTGAGCGTTCCTGAACGCTGCTAAGCCTGCTGTTCACCTGCCAGATCCGCATTATGATCCTCGCTGCTTCGTTCCCTGGTCATCAGTTTCCGTGAGTTTGGCTTCTTCCAATCCACGATCTCGATTTCCTCCAGAATTTCGTCATCTTCCAGTGTCTCGCCCTCCTTGAGATCTTCGTATCCTTCCAAAGTCATCTCTTCGTCGTCCATATTCTCCTGAAACTCCTTCTCGACCTTGTCCGTGATCGAGTCGTCGGAAGACCCAATGAGCGTCTTGACAGTCGTTGAATCAGCTCCCTACTACATAGATCTCACAGCCTTGTCAAACTCCTCCTGGGTCCAGGGACGTCCGAACCGAAGGCTTCCTTCAGGCTTGTCTTCAAGCTCCTCTTTGGCCTTCTCCGACATGTCGGCACAGTTTTCGTACTTGTCAACGTGCTCGGGGCCGTGGACGCGGGCGACATTTTGCTGGAAGTCGTGGTCGGCACGTGGGCGGAGGATTGGCGAATGGGTGCCCTCTGGCTCGGGGGCATTCTCCTTGTTTGGAGTCTGTCGAGGCTTTGTGAAGGAGTGTCTTCGGATAGAGGCTCTCACAGCAGCGGCGTCCCTGCTTGAAGAGGGAGGGCGAGGGGAAGGCTGACGAGGGGATGGCGGACGTGGGGATGGGTGACGAGAGGAGCGCTTTCGGGCGACGACTCTGGGGCCATTGTCTCGACGAGGAGTAGGAAGGGGGGGAGGTGGGCAAGCATTCTTACGCTCGTGGGGGGTCAATTCAGAGACGCGCTTGTAGAGGGGGTTGTTGTAGAACTCCGAGAAGTCATCGTCGTCGTCGAGGTAGTTGTGCTGAGTAGACATGATGACGAGCTGCTGCAGCGACGGATGTTTGTGCTGATTGTAGTGTATTCTTGTGTTGATGAGGGTTGGATATTGTGGTGGTTTGTGAAGAATAAAACTCCAAGGAGAAGTTTGTGTGGGGGGAAGAGTAAAAGTTTGAGATCCTCCCGTCTTGTTGTGGTGATGAGATATTGTTCAGGGAGGAGATGATTCATCTTGCTGCTCTGGCAGTGGCAGCTGCGATGCCCTCGCAGCTCGCGCGGCTGCACATAAAGGTGCCAGTGGCTCGTTCAGAGTTCAGCCGTCATGGAATGCCTGGAGCCTGAGGATAGAACTCTGGGGCTACCTCATGGAACTGGCGATGAACTATCCACCAAGGTCAACCTGGCAGGGAGCAAGAAAGCGCCTCATGTTAAGTCAGGATCACAAATAGGCTAGTCTCAAGGCTTGATGAGATGTATTAAATTTACTAAGGGTTGTCATCACTTAGAAGAGGCCTTAGGACATCTCCAGGAGCCTCCTATTGCTTGGGAGTCGAGTATCATGGAATCGTTGATACAAATTAACATTCAACTACCTGCGCTTAAATATCAGATCGCTCCACATGCAAGTATATGTCCCCAACGCCTGCTCCATCCCTTCTCCTCTCCCTTTTCATCAATGCGACACTCGTCTTGACGACCTTCTCGATCGCATCACCGCCACACACAGCGACAACGACGTTACCAGGAACACTCCCAACCGCCGTTCTTATGAACGTCGCGATCTCGGGTCGACCCTCTGTGTGCTCAATGGCCGAAGCGTGCGCCCCATCGAAGTCCATGTCCATTTCCTCCTTCAGCAGCTGTTCCTCCCTACCGCTTTCCGAAGAGGCACTAGAGTCTATCGAGAAGCGCTCCAGTTCAACACTTGGGCCTCTTGAGGGCTCTTCAATCAATCTCTCGTGGCTTGCATTCGCCTCGTCGTGGAGAACTGCATCGGAGACAGTGCCAGCGCCCTTCGTGACAGCAACTTGGACATTCACAGATATTCCCATCTCCTTCGCCCTCGACAGCACACGTGATATATGCTGAAGATAAGGCTCCGCATGCGCCCTCCGACGAACAATGTACAAAGCATTGATCTTGCGAACACATCCCGGCGATTGCGTCGAAAGCAGATCTTCGAGAACAGGCGTGGTGAACGATCCCCCCGTTGACGCAGCGACAAGAACAACATTCTCATACTGCTTCCAATTGGGCGCCGCGCCAAAAGGCCCTGTAAGCATAACCCTCGCACTCCCATTATCACCCCTCAGCCCCGTTCTTCTCGCCCAATCATTAAGATCCCTTGTCAATCCCGTCTTCGTCTTGATCGTAAGTTGGATATCCTGACTCTGACTCTTCCCTTCAGAATCCGGAATATTAGCAATCGTAAACGGATGCGGCGTCTCCCATCGCAAAGTCGGCAACCAGATCAAAATATGCTGTCCCGGCTTCCAGCTGAACCCAACATTTCGAATAGTCATAGTAGTTAATTCGTCGTCGACTGCTTGGATACTGGCGTCGTATGCGTATCGCACAGATGGATTCGCCGAAACCCGAAGCCGCAGGTTCCGCCAGATCGGGTTCGCCGAGCGTGTTACTACATCATATGCAAAAACGCCCACAGCGCACCAGATGCTAAAGAGGTGATGGTCTGGAACGTGGAGGACCAAAAAGACGAGAAGTAGTACGACGGAGATGATGTGCTGTACCACGAAGAGTTCGTACTTCATACGTCGGAAGAAGGGCAGCGTCGACACAACCGTCCAAGCTAGGATGAACCACGCTCCAATGCCCGGTAGTACCATCTTGACGGTCTTGACCTCGGTCCAGAAGAAGCTGGCGGCTAGCCATTCCCATGCGAAGAAGCCGCCGTGGATGGTTGCGCTTGCGAAGAAGACCCTTGACGCCCATCTGTGGAACCAATTGAGCCTCTCGTACGAAGTTCCAAGTAACAGAGCAATTGGGTTGACGCGCACAGCTAGGAGGAAGGGTAGTGAAGTCTGTGTCGCAGTTATCCAAGCTGCGCGAAACGCAATGCGCTCGTGGAAATTGGCATCGTGGTGAATGGACTTGTAAGTTACAAGACCCGCCACGAACGCCGTGTACGCGACAATGACAATTGTCTTGCGAACTGGCAACGTTGCTGACCGGACTGGAAGTCGAAATACTCTTGATACAAGAGCCTTTGGCGCATCAGCCAATTTCTCTACCGTCGAGAATGACGTATCCGAACTGGCCCCAGCATCTCTTCTCTTTATCCTGCCATGTCTCAGCCTTAATCCCACGTTTTTTGAGTCAACATACCGTTGTTTAGCGATGAAAATAGATATTAACCGTGAGACAGAACCAATTATCACCACCATCGCCAAGACATACCAGTACAGACACGCGAGAAAGTGCTGTCTCACTGAATCCTCGCTCTGATGCCCATGACCGTGGCCATGCTCCTCCTCTTCGTGACCGTGTCCATGACCGCCGTGTCTTCTTAACAAATCCATAACGATAACATGAAGAAGAGGAGGAAGTGAGATGCCTCGTATTGGAATGAGAGCTAGCTTGGTCAACAGGGTAAGGTTAGATTACGTGATGCGAAATCTCCGGATGGGCCGGGTCGTAATTGGTGGAGGGAGGGAATCTTGCTCAAATGGACTCAGCCACGAAGAGTCTCGAAGGACGGCATTGATGATGAGCGACGACACCAAATGGGCTGTGTACAATTGGTAGAATGATCTTCTGCATTGAGACGGCTGAACTCAATCTCAGCTTTGGGACGATGCTATTTTGGGAGTATTACCCTATACCACTGGTTTCCGAGGGTTGGGTTTACGAGTGAAGCTTTCCGAATAATGTCTTGTCGGCGATTGGATAGCTCGTATACGATGTCCAACAGGGTACATCGAGTATCTGACTTGCTTGGGACCATTATGCAGTTCTCGTCAGGAAGCAAGCAGACTTTAGACCATGAAATGAATGCCAAAATAAACTCGGTAAAGAGTCCTCTAAGCTCATACTCAATTCACCTAGATATTTTTATCGCTTAGGATCCAGGTGTCAAGCTCTTTCACGTCCCCTGAGCAGCATGCTAAACAACATCGATGCGGTCAGCGCAGTTTCTATTGATTGGTGGCAGCATTTACGAAAGGGAATACGTTGACCAAGCCGAGAGACCAGAGAACAAGACCCCTCGAATTGTTCCTAATTATCGAGATGCCGCTGCTCTGACTGCTGGCTCTGCCTCATGCTCAAGGCCAAGATGCCCAGAAAGCCGAGACCTCAATCCATCCCCATTGTATTCGTAATATCCTCCCCAAGACCCTCACCGAATGTCATGACGCAACTCCCAAGCGTAAGCGCATTGACCGACGTCGCCAACTCAAACGTCCAACTCATCACCTGCAAGGCGTCCAATGTCTCAGCCCGTATCAACATTCTTCCTCACCCACTGCCATTCTCAGCACTCTCTGCCGATCACCCATCCGTAACCGGCTTCACTTGTGCACATGACCAAGCCACCGATCGTCAAGCTGCATAAGCAGCGTCACATTGTTAAAAACATGTGAAGTTCAATTTTCGCAATCGATACGACTCTATTGGTTCCGATGTCGGGCGCATCATCTTGTCTTAAACAGTGTCTCTTTAATGGGCATAAGGAAGAGATAGGCGTTTGTAAAAAGAAAGGATTTTGGAACATGCAGCGATTTGTTGGTGGCTGGAGATTAACTTGCAGCTTGGTAGAGGCACAGCTCGTAGGTGGCTGTCAGGCTGTTCTCTTTTTGTTCGTTCCTGGGCGAGGCACCCCAAGAACCCCCCAAGGCTATCATGTGCAACACGAGATCACTCTACCACGACAAGGAATGGTCATGCAAAAAGAGGGTGTTGTCGTTTTATTGCATCAGATGCACAGAAATCTGATCTGGATGAGACCCTCGGCAGCGCATCTTATCTTTCACATGCTGCGAAATACACTGATGATAGGTTCTCGATGATTCAGGCACAGGCACAAGTAAGATACAAAGTGAGTTGTCATGCATCTTCTATTTCTGGGGACTAGTTATCAACAGGCTTCAAGCGCTCGCCAAGCCCTCTACCCCATTCACGATTCCTCTCGTAAAAGAACCCCATTTTCAGCGACGGCGTCAAATACCTAGCCACGGGAAGACCCGGCGTACAAAAAAAAGAGGTCTGTGTTTCAGACGCTGGGATCACCCCCGCGATTGTAGTGAGTGAGTGATTTTAGGCGCTCTGTGAAACTGGTCTGTGACTGCTGGATCAGTGCGAAAAAGAACGGACGAAAAATGAGACCTTGGATGATTTGCATATCAGGTTCAGCTATTGACGGGTCGACGTATGCACGCATGGATGGGTTATGTACGATGCATCGGTATTTGTGTCCCACTTGATGTTTGACACGTGGATACCATGAAGCATAATAAAATTGAGACTCTGATCATGAATATCACTCAGTCGGTGTTGTGAGTACATTATTCAGCTGCTGCGGTGAGGCTTCAAGTCTTGTGCAATCCTACAGACAAACAGAGCTCGGCGTACAGTTGTAAACGCCAGCGGACGGACCGACAGACAGACAGAAAAAAGGCGCAGCAGCGTGAGAGCGGGCCGCCCAAAAGCCAAGTCCCAATTAACCCCTGTCGCTCGCCTGCGTGACGTGGGACCAACCCTGCTAGACCCCTTCTAACTCTTTGGTGTCAAAAGAGGTGTAGAGGCAGAAAATGTCAATGTCAGTCCCTGCAGGCCAGATCGATAGACTGCTTATTCCTTTCGGTTTGTTTGTTCCGTAACCCGCCGACTTGTGCTGTTCCTGAGCTGATGAAAACACAGAGACTAGACGAGTGAGAGACACTAGAGACGGGCATCATGCCGGGCCACCCCCAGACACTCGGACTCTCGTTTGTGTCGGGGTATACAGTGATACAAGCCCATGTCTCTCATTTTCACTCTGATAGAGCAAAACCTGAGCATGTGAAGATGAATATCCAACACTGGTCCTACAAGCCGTCCACGTCATATGATTCCCTGCTTCACATTCCATACTTCATATAGAAACATCCTCAAGATCCTCCCCTTCTTCTCTGCACTCTGCATTTTCGCTTTCTCTCGGTCCACCTCCTGCAAAGCCCCATAACTTTCTCTTCTCTTCCGGTCCCGCAGCCGATCGTCAACGCGCAAAGCCGTCGTGGGTCATACCGCAACTCCACCAATTGAGTAACAAAGAAGCTCCACTGGCCTGGCCAAAGTTTGGGTAAGGTGATATTTTTCTCGTGGTGATCGGTTGACGGTTTGGACTAACGGGATGGGCTTGTTGAAGAGCAGAAAAAAACAGGACCGAAGTTGACTAAAGCAACGCACCGCTTGAGATCGTCAATATCATTCGATTTGGGATTGACGACTTGTGATAGAGCAAGGCAGAGCAGATTGAGAGTCCAGTAGACAGACACTCATCTTGTCTTTGTTTGTCTGCTCTCGCTGTTCCGCTTAAGCTTATTGTTACTCATAATTAACCTCACTTCTCTCCAACCCACCAAATCGCAAATACCCGGCTTTTACTCCCGACATTTCTCAGTACCCATTACAAACCATTATCCACCATCAAAACACCAACTCGTCCTATTTCATCAACGCTATTCCTTAGGTACATGACACCACCACCGTCGTGCATATCCTTTCACCGCCCAGAGGCCAATCCAACACCCCTGGTCCCCAGCATCCCGCTTAGAGCCCCTGCTAGGGCCCTGAACTTTTCTCGACTGGGGTGTCTTTGGTTCAACTTGGGTTAAGTTAAATAACAAGAGAAGGGCAGACCGCAACTTTTGGTTCTCTTTGTTTGTTTCTCCCGCAACCAGGTTTTTTCGCCTTCGCTTCGCTTCACCGCGGAATAGAAGTGGAAAGCTTATCCCCTTTTCTCCTTTCCTATATATTCATTACTTTGTCTTTCGTTTTTTGTTGTTGGTGACTTGGACCTTGGCTGGACTGGGTCGGAGATTTGTGTCTATCGTTTTTGGGGGATTCTTAGTAAACGGGTGCTGTTGTGAATACCCTCTACCTCACCATACGCCCATTTACCTTCTTTTACTGGAACGACTCGCCACAAATCAATCTCACCTTCAATTCACCTTGCCTTATACTTGGACTGGTCAGCTTGGTGTCGTCGGATGTTCGCCCATCATGGAGGAAAGATCTGAGTCGCGAGCTTCAGGTACAACATACCATAGCTTTGCAGACACGGAGTTGTTTGAACCCATGTCTCCCCCTCGACCACCAGTTACCCACGATACAACCAGTCTTCAACACCTCGAACATCTTCAACATGAGCTTCAGCGCCAGCAGCGTGAAGCTCCGAGTAGCAGGGACTGGGTGAGAGAACGTCGGCCTGGCACGGCAAAGATGCAGCGACAAGATTCAGGCTATGAGTCAAACACGCCCCGACGAACCTCTACTTCTAATACCTCCCATGGAGGATCTACTATTAACAACGCTCACCTTCTCGTTGGCCGACGATCGTCAAATGGTTCCTCCAAGGATGGCAGCGGCAGTGGTAGCAGCAACGGCTCAGGAGTTAGATCTCGTTTCAGAGATCGTCGCCCTTCGCTCCGTCGAGCAGCAAAGACTCACCCCGTTCAACCAACACGCACATCCAACCAATCCCTCCACCTCGTACGCACCGCAACAGCTACTTCTCCCCCCAAGCAGTCCGCCGCATTCTTCCACTTCCCATCGCCAGATCCCATTCAGCTCGCCGACACCGTTCCCGACCGCCGCGTGCAACCCACGCCATCCCCTCACCACCGCCTCAGACAACACACTACTGGACCAGCGACCGCACCCGCCGTCTTGAATACGCCGCCATCGACGCTGCGACGCGCGGTGTGAAGGGCTGGGTGCTGAGACATCTCGTGCCTGATTGTTTTGTGTCGTGCGAGAATAAACATGTCTCGTTCGACGATGACTCGGGCAGCGTGAGAAGGTATAGACTTGAACTTGAGGATGATCATGCTGAGAAGGCGGGAGGCAAGTCTGTGCGGCGACGCAAGGGATGGAAATTCTGGTGCCGCAGAAAGGTCGATGCTCAACCTTCGGCCTACATCTAGACACCCCTCATCCACGAACAAAGAAACACTACCACCCCGCATATCGCATCGCATCACATCGCATCGTTGGCGTTATATACCCGTTGGTTTTTACATCGAGTTAATTTTACAGAAAGAACACATGCATGATACAAGAAGATAATGATTTGATAGCATTTGGAGCGAAAGAAAGAAGGAAAGCAAGAAAGTATGATCTAGATGAAGAGATGTCGCATGAAGCTTCTATTCTGGTGAGGGAAGTTATTTATTCTCCATTTATTTTATTTTATTTTACCTGCGCGTTACTATTTAACAGATATTTTCGGCATTTATTACTATTTACACCATAAGCATAGTTAGTATTGTTTAAAGACAAGAATGATTGACTTTTAGGCAAGCAAACATGTTCAACCTGATGAGGCCCGTGACCCGTTGTTCTTTGTTCTCCGGGTGTTCAATAGATTGGACCGAGCGCTGTTCACAAGCTTGGTGACGATATAATGACCGGGCCTCTCGATTGACCGCCCAATTTCTGAATACTGTAATTCTAACAGCCGATTTACAACGTCGCAGCCGATCTGCAAGAAACTGCCCATGATGCTCATCTCGCCGAATGAAACGCCGGCCACAAGCCGCTCCGCCTCCGGGGGCCCACTCCGGAGGTCAGCTTCGGAGCCTTGTCAGACGATACTTCCGATCCGGCGCAAATCCCTGGAATTGGTGGCTCCACCGGCCAGGGAAGAGGGAATTGACCGGGAGGTGGAAAAAGTGCCGATGAGTCTTGCGAGGATTGTAGTGAATATGCAAGAGCATTACACGGCGGAGTTGGAGGCTGAGAGACAAAGAACGGAAGACTTGGCGAGGCAGAATGAGGAAATGATGAGGAAGATGGATGAGATGGAGAGGAGACTGCAGATGCATGTGGTCCTCATGGATGGATTTGTTGGGTTTATGAGGGATGTGAAGGAAGGGAAATTCGCAACTGGTGGAGGTGCTGAACTTGAGATTGCAAAGTCCTTTGGGGGAGAGCATCTTGATGAGGTCAGAGGGCTTGTGGCGGAGAGTTACATGCCAGTTCAACAAAGCGTGGAGCAGCCATCTACTGAGAATATGGTCTTTGGTGATCAAGACGAGCCTCACGAAACAGCGGCGGTCGTTCGACATGTGAGTTTTGATGAATCGCCATCAACGCCAGCACTGGAGGCACCTCCTGTACGAAGCACTGGACGACGAGCACCAAAGCGCAAGAATCCCCCTTTAAGGCCACATCGTGAGGTGAAGCGACAAACAAGGGCGAATCTGCGGAGCGTTCGACTTCGTAACACTTCATCGTGGACTGCCATCAACACCAGGAATTCTCCGTATGCAGGTGCTGACATGAGCAATGGAGAAGACAAGGACCTTGACTTCACTCCTGATCTCGAGGTTGACGACGATGACGAAGAGGAAGATGAAGAGCAGGAGGAGGTGGTGGAGGATGATAGCAACGATGAGATGGAGGACATACCAAATGCCCCAGCAACGCCGTCGCCATCCCTCTCAGATGAAGATCTCGAAACCACAAAGACACGATACTCCGCCCCTCGCTCCGTCGCATATCGGTACGCAAGCGGTCCACCAGGTCGCAAGTTCAAATACCACCGCATGCCCAAGTCCGTCGCATTAGTATGGCAAGAGTGGAAGCACGGCAGTAACGGAAATTTATCGATCCAATCACTCGAGGAAAAGTACAGCACGAGATGGCGAATGGGGACGTTGCAGGAGCGCAAATATGCGAGCAATTACGTCGGTGTGAGACAAAAGGTTGTGAGAAAGGTGGAGGAAATGTGCGAGCAGAAGGGACTGACGCCGGAAAAGGCTTGTGAGATTTTGGATAGACGCGTTGATGGGAGAATGCAATTGCTCATGACGGCGTTGAGAAAGGGACAGGACCCTTTGGTCGTCATTCCGAGGAGGTAGTACTTGAGTCAGCGACGTTGGTCAAAGAGACAATTGACATGAATCAGAAACGACCATTGTGGGTGAGTGAGTGAACAAGCGAACATGCCTCATTCAGGCGTTGTTACAGAGCAATGTTCACTGGCCTGAAAGACAGGGCCCTTTCTTCAATGAATGACTCTTTGATAACCCCTGCAAAACCGACCATTGCTTTGTCTTCACCACCTGAACAATGATAAACTTGCAGAACATGATCTATCATTTCACCCACATACCTCACTACCAATCGTTAAAAGCACTTCGCCATACCTTTCTCTTACTTTACCAGCTTCAACTAATATCTTGAAGCTTCACAGCACGTTACTCACTGTCTCTACACTACGTTACTCACTGTGATTACAAGATACGCTTCAACACCATGTGCTACATACAGGTCGTCCACATCACACGCTGCGAGACCCGTCGCCCAGCCATAATTAACACTACTACTGGCAAAACAGTCTACCATCCACTCGAACCACCTGGGATCTGCGAGCACCACCGGCCATTTGGCGGCGCAACGTGTCATTACCATGGCGACTGCTGCTCACCCGGGCAGATCTTCTTCTGCAACGCAAAGGGCCCTAGGGATATATGTCGTGGTAGGCAGGCCTATCACATAAACATCCATCCGCACTACATGTATGAGTCCGGTGTACTTCACCAAATGGAGCCCATTGAAGATTGGGAGGCCCTCGAGATGAACACGGATGTTTTCGCGTACGAGGAGGATATTCGGTATCAGTTCTTTGAGGCCGGTGCGTTGATGTATGAGCTTGAGCAGGACGCCGAGAAGATTGTTGAGTATATCCTGCGCAACCGGACTAGCTGTCCCGAGGAAGAGGCAGAGCTGTTCCTCGAGCATGGAGATCTCTATGAGATGTGGAGTGAAGCGCATCACCACTTCGTCGGGCTGACGGAGGCGTGGGAGATTCTGGCGAATGTAGGCTGCATGGAAGTCTGCCCATCTTCTCTCCTGCGCGTTCATCCCTGGCGAGATTGCTTCCAGGAATATCCTACGCTACAGAAGGGGTTTCCGCAGTTTAGTTATCTTCCGTTTGCTTGGGTCGAAAATGTCGAACGGCAGGATGATATTCTGCGATGGCATCCCTATTACTCTCAGTACCAGATACCACCTCGTCCTGAACCGTCTATTAAGGACGATGCGCTGTGGACATCGCCCGCGCCATATGGCGTCGATCCAGGTTTCTTTGAAAGGACTTTTCCACGGGCCCCTGAGGTTCAGCAGCAGATTGGGCCGCTGCCGTATCCGGGAGAATGGACCGAAGTGTTTGAGGACAGGGCTCGAAGGATGGCTCAGATTGAATCTGAGCCTACGTCGCTTTCGTCGAGTTCTGGGCCAGAGATTCCTCCGTGGGTCATTCCTTATGGTCAGGAACCAGATATGGGATGGAAGGACACTGACTGGCACAACTGCACCACCATTATCGAACCGCCCATGAGCCCGAGGAGCCTTCCGCGCGAGGGAGTGGTTCAAAGGGTCATGCCCCCGAAGGACAGCTACATGAACCCTAGTGACGTGTCCGCCAGTCCAGCAGTTGTTCCAGACAGGGAAGAGTCGAAACGGGTCAGTGCCCCATGGCGAACTCAACCTGCTTCTAAAGAGGTTATACCTGGGAACCTTTTCGGCGATCCTCTTGAGGCTCCATGGAATGGATACAGCTTCACTGGGACGGAGAAATCGACAGAGCAGGAGTTTCTCCATGTCCCTATACCAGTGGAGGAGCCTCAGTTCATTGTATCTAAAGCGAAGAAGAGCTTAAAAAGGAAGAGTGAAGAAGATTTGGATGGTGGAATTGAGAGGAAGAGATCGAAGGGGGTGGAGAGACAGGCAAAGCAAAGGCTTTCTCATGCCCCTTCACCAATGGGGTATTTTAAGATGTCTGTATGTAGAGCAGTGGAGACACTGAAGAGAAAGAGTGATGATGATTTGGATTGGGGTATCGAGAGAAAGAAGTTGAGGGTTTGTACTATCTGAAGAGTTCATGGGTTGGGCTTTAGGAGTTCTAGGAGTTAAGCGTCTAGGAGTCAAGGACTTAGGAGTCAAGGCGTTGAGGCGCTGAGGAGTATTGGAGTTTAGGAGTTTGGAGTTTAGGCGTTTGGGATCAAAAAGGGCCGGGTATAGATTGCAAATAAGAAATAAAAATGGCAAAACATATGAGAAGTTTGATCGTGAGAAAATTGATTGTCTTGATTGATGTTTTACTAATGCTGATTGATTATCGTTCACTTGTTGGGCTGTCTGAAGCTGGTGACCAGACCAGTTTCCTCATCCCTCTCGACACCACCACCGATGACGATGCCGTGTGCACGGCGCGGAAGACTCAACAAACCCTTACCGACAGCATTATAGTCCCCAAAGAACGTATGAGCGCGAACGTCAGAACCAGTGGTCAACCCATGTCCCAGAGTCACACCCCACACATCTCCAACACGAATAGCATGCGCAGAAGAACTAGCATCGCGCTCCAAGAGAACCGAGTAAATACATCCCGTGTACATCACAACGCCATCAGCTTCATTAGCGGGAAAGTCCCAGCGTTTTCCGTTGGAAGAAACAGGATGCCATGGTGTGACGAGAACCTTGCCCACGCGACACAGGATCTCACTCTCAACGGGAGTTTTGAGAACCATGGCGACACGGCGTGAGCCACGAGGTGTACGAACTTTCATGCCGCGTCGAAGTTTTCGGATCTGTACTGTTCGTCCAGAAGCGAGCGCGACGACTGTAGAGCCTGCGAAGCAGACGCCGTGAGAGTTGCGGTAGGAACTCATGCTGATGCCGGTGATTGAACCATGCGAACGACTGCCGCCTCTAGCATGCACGTGTCGCGAAGGTTTTGGAGCGGGGAGATTATCGAAGATTTGGTCAAGTGCATCGCGGCAGGAGATGAATAGAGGGCTCTCGGTTCCGTATTGGAGAGGACCGGGGTCCTTGAAGGAGTTGCAGACTTGACGCGTATGGGCGTTGAGGAGAGATGGGAGGAAATGGCATCCCCATCTGTTGAAGTATTCTTTGCTCTCAATTGCCATGGAGACTTGGCCTTGGGGTTCATCGGCTGATACGTCTTGCATGAGAGATTTGTTCTTCTCGTCATCGAAGTTCTTGGCGGGAAGGGTATCGATCCAAGTTCGAAGCTCTTCGCGCTTGTTCTTCATACCCCGTGTTATACCGTGCTCACCATCCGCCCCAATAGGAAACATGGTCGAGATGAAGTTGCAGATTAGAGATCTCGATTCATGGTATGCGATCTCGGAGGCAGGCAGATCGCTGTACTCCAGAATGTTGCACTGATTACTCGCCATAGCAATAAAGTCAGCGTCTTTTGATAGCATTGCCTCGAGAACCTTGCGGCTCTTGAGGCAGTCCCCAGGCTTGACGTATGTCAAATGCGCATCGACAAGAGCGCGAGTGGGCTTTTCTTCATTCAAGAACTCAAGCTCCTTGAGACCATTAGTGCTGAGGAAGATATCGCGAGACTGTCCAAACTGCAGGTTCCCAAGGTTTATCGTAAGTTCAACCTGGCTATCTTCCGAATCATCGGCATACACAGGGACGATCTGGTCCACAGACGGCCCAGTTGTCTCGTACAACTCCAAGGGCCTGGTGTATGAGAGTTTAAGAACCGCGCGCGTGGCGAATGTGCTTTGGAGGTTTGCGACGGCGTGGACGAATACTGTTCCGATCATGCCGGCGTCGGGGATGAAGGCGTAGTTACCGCCGCCAATCTCGGCGATGGACTTGAGGAGCCCGGAGCGGAGACTGTAACCGAAGCCGAAGGTGTGGATTGAGGCTGGGAGGGGACCCATTGCGCGGATCTTGGGGACGAAGCCTGCTGCAGGGTTCCTACGAGAATGAGCATCTACGTTTGTGGGGAGTGATGAGGACTTACATGTGGTTTGGCATGCCGTCGGTGAGGATCATGATGGCAGGGACGTTGGTAGATGACTCTCCAGTATTGAACAACTTGATACCCTCAAGTAAACCCTGCCAGAGATTGGTAGCATCGAGAGGTTTCATGCTCTTGACATTCTTGAGCGACCGAGCTTTGTTCTCTTTGTTCATGGGGACAAGAGGTTGGAGAACCTTGGCCTTGGATGCAAAGGTGACGATACCAAGACGGTCATTCTCGTTCATCGACTCAATGATGGTGAGTGCAGCATGCTTTGTGAGGTCAAGAACTGATAGACCATTGCTCTCGTCGCCTTCTCCAGGGACAGGCGCTGCGGAGACCATGGACCCGGAGACATCAATGACAAGGACGATATCGCAAGGGACATGTGGGATCTTAACGGATGGCTCCTTTGGGGGTTCAATCTTGACCCAGAGACCTTTTCTGTGTGATACAGGCTCTAGACGAAGAATAGCATCTTTATCAGAGATGGTCCCGATGGGTTGAACTTGGCCCTTTTCGGGGTCTTCTTTGGGCGTCTCGTCATTGGTGCTCTTAGAGCCACTGACGAGACTGCGAAAGATGGGTACTCTCTGCATATTGTCAGTTACAGTAATCCTTTGGCGACTCTGGTACATACAACCATGATGGGCTATTACGACCGTGTCAAACGGATGCGAGATCTCACAGAGTCTCAGAGAGATTAGAAGAAAGAGTTGAGATGCTAAGTGTAAGCTGACTAGACAGCGGAAGCTAGCATTCTAATACATAAGTAGCATGTTTCCCAGTGAATGCCAATCTTATGGTCCTACAGAAGGATTGTATGAGTCTGACCGATTGTAAGCTAGCCCCATGTCACGATCCGCCCGTCATACCGAACGGACCACATGGCACGCCAAGGTAATTCGCCAGGCAGATTGTTTGGGCCGCACGAATACGGAGAGAGTAGCATTGGCACTAACAAAGAAAAGAGAGCGATTGGGGAGATAAATGTCTGCCTTGATATGGCACCAGATTGTCGGATCCCTTTTGCGGGCGAAACACTGTTTCATGGGCTGAGCTGGTGGGCCAAGGCAGACATGATACTTGCCCGAAACAGGTAAGACTTTTGCGGTGAGGGGGCTTGTGGTTGGCCGTAGTGGCACATGGCGGACTGCGAGGCATCTCCAATCTTGCGGGGTAGACATGGGATTGCGTGTAAGAGGCTGAGGGTCAGGAAGAGAAGCTTGGACTTGTTTCTTGGAGCTATCGATTTGTCTAAAATTGGATTTGAAGAATAGGAGCAGGCTCATGGGTTACATGTTTGCTAGAATTTGTTGTTTTGTGAAGCAGGACAGGCAGAAGGAAGCATTGTTTGTTAGCATGCTCCTTGAAGTCATGATTGTTGACACATAATGACCAGTGATTGCTCTGACCGTCACAAACTCAGAGCTTGAATAGAGACACCAGCCAAAAGCAAGATCCTAGGCAACAGTGAGGGCGACGAGTATTTTGCCCGTATGTGTTTTTTTGGTGTTCTTTACCTTTGTGGCCTTGAGGCTGAAGCCTCTTTTTGACCCCTCAGCCCTATCACAGAATAGAGACACGAGCTGAAAAGGCATTTTCGATTCTACACCTAATAAAGGAAATTGCAGCCATGGTGTCCTGTTGCGCCCGTGATGTGGATTCTTTCACCAAGGTTACCTTAGTTTCGTCGTAGATATCTGCCTCAGTGGTCAGTCTAGGACATTATTTTGTCCTATGGGAACACAACCATGGTCGCTGTAAATAGTCGACGTTCTATTCGTAGATGCGATCCCAGGCATACACATAAAGACACACTAAGAGTAGCGCCAGGCTGCAATTCTGCTCGTTGGGCAGAGTGATACTACAGTTGTTGTTTTTTTACAAGGGATCACCCTATATTACCATAAGCTCTATATGGAGGAGAGGATCGGATACATCCAGATTGAGAAGAACGAGATATGTTCTCGATCGCACGTCAAAATGCATCATAATTGAGCACTTGATGTAGCGTTCGTCGAGTATATAAGAGTCGTGATCTAAACACCAGCTGGCTCAAGTCGATCAAGTTATTTCTGCCTCTGTAGCCAGCAACATCTACACTTGGCTTGTAGGCAACACAAGTTTGGGCCTAAAGCTCCCTTTTCTGATCTCCTGTACTTCCTCCTATAGAGGTAACTTGCGAACCACTTTCGTCATTGTCGCTTTTATATACAATTTGCGAATATTCTTGGAGTTCTCGGATTAATTTAAGGTCGTTTTTAAGCATCGGCGGACTCCGAATATTACAGTGGATCCGCCCAGTGATGATGTGGAGATGTCAAAAAAATTGCCTGAAGATCCCAAATTCTTGCAGGCGCGGTTGCCTCGGCCCTACTTTTTTTCTTCTTTTCCTTCTTTTTTTCCTCCTTCCTTCTTCCTCTTGGGCATTAATATCTCTTCGTCTGTCCCCGTCGCAACTCTTTTCTTTTCATTCTTCTATATACTAGATTACGCTCCGTGCGACGTATAAATACCGCAAAAATGGTCGAGAAGCTCTACGTCACATACAACGATGTAAGGAGAATTTACCCCGCCACCCCGCCTTGATGATGGGTTGTGATGCGCATCATGAAAAGTCAAGCTATGCGACAGTATCGCCAGGTTGATGGAACACTGGTTGCTGGACACGGGACAGCTATAGTAAATAGCTCTCTATCACCAGCTATGGCACAAGATACACAAAAGATCAGCTGCTGACGTGCTTCTCAGGTGCACAAGATGTGCCAAAAGTCCGCTGAGAAGCTTCTCGCCGACTTCCAGCCCCAGCTTCTGATCGCCATCGGTGGCGGTGGTTACGTTCCCGCCAGAATCCTCCGATCTTTCCTCAAGAAGGCCGGCTCTCCCAACATCCCCATCCAGGCCATCGGTCTCTCTCTCTACGAGTCTCTCGGCAACGATGAGGTCGAGGCCCCCGGTACAAAGGTCACCCGAACACAGTGGCTCGACTTGACCGCTCTCGGCGAGATGCATAACCTCGTCGGAAAGCGAATCCTTATCGTTGATGAGGTCGACGATACCCGAACAACCCTCGAGTACGCTGTTAAGGAGCTTGAGAAGGATGTCGAGCTTGCCCGTCAGCGCATGGGCGAGGGTGCTCCTGCTCCCAAGACTGAGTTTAGCATCTTTGTCCTCCACGTATGTAACACGATGCCAAAACTACAAGTCCAAACTAACAAAGCTTAGAACAAGGACAAGCCCAAGAAGGGAAAGCTCCCCGACGATATGCTCGCTACCCGTTACTCCGCTGCCGAGACTGTTGGCGACGTCTGGATCAACTACCCCTGGGAGGCCATCGACATCGACGAGCATGACAGGAACGCCAGCCTGCAGACCAAGAGCAACTAAGTATTTTATGAGAATTTGGAGTTGGGAAAATGGCGCACAGATTTAAAGAGATATCATATACATGATGAATGAGATTCCTGAACTATCGGTTCAAAAGGTTACCATACAATATTGCTACCCAAACAACACGAAACACAAGCCATAGCCTGCTTGGCTTAAAATTCGAAGAAACCTTGCGCCTGCTAACATCTGATACACACACTAGATGCCTAAACTTAGGTCGCCTCCCTCCCCTAGAACTTCATCTTTAAATTTTTCAGTCTGTCCAGGATCTCGTCCAGAATTGGACAGGAGCCTGAGCTCATGAAAGTCAACTTGCGGAGGAAATAGGCCGGATAGCACATGGTATCTTCTGGCGAGTCCTGTGACAGGATCTTCTGACTTGCGATAATGTACGCTCGGACGAAGCTCTTGTAAGCACGCTTCTTCAGGCGATACTCTTTCCCATCGGCCTTGTCTCGCTTCAAAGGAGATCGCGGCCATACTGGGTTGTCATAGACAGCTTCGGCCATCGACTTTGTTTCGTCTTGGCCTGGTTGCAGCGGCTTGCAGTCGCCAAAGTTGGTCATCCACAGCCTCGTACGGCCTCTCGTCTCAGATGCGAGATAGAACTTGACGCCAGCTGCATCGAGCCTGCACTCCCAGTGGAGGATTGCCAAAGCTATGCCCATTTGCTGACACCATAGTTTCAGGGGTTGCTCTGCCTCGCGCCGGAGCTGGTCGAGATACACGGGGCGAGAAAGGAGTCTCGTACTTAGGGGGTCGTCTGGAGGTGCCACCATGCCGAGTTGGACTTGTAGCCTGACATTTGACAGGTTCGGGTTATTTTTTACCGACTCTTGAATACTGGAATCTACAAACGTGCCGACAAGAGCACGGGCGGTGGATGGGTGGAGAGGCGGAATGAAGTCGGTAATGTATCCTGCTGTTGCGATATCTTTTCCTTCATGACCATTCTGGATAATCTCGGACACAAAATCCGGGATATACGGCGAAGGAGGCCCATCGAGTCGACTGCTACGAGGATTCAATTTGTTCTTGTTGCAGCGTCTTGATCCTGTGCTTCTTTGCGACGGATCATCTTCGTTTACCTCATAAAAGTCCTGTGTAGCTTTGCCCCATGACAGACGCATTTTCTTTACCACCAAAATATGGTTCTGCACCTCTCTCTTGATAGCTTCAGGATTTTCAGAAAGTCTGGCGGCATATGTTCTACACCCGACTTGGACTGTGTAGATGTTTGAGTCGCTGTGGGAGGGTAGCTTCGTGAGTTGGTATTCCACTACAGGCCAGGGTGTCCAGAGGCACCAGTAGACGTCGCCGTCGTATGAGGCGAGCTTTCTGGGGTCACAGTCATACTCTGTAATGAGAGCATGTTTTCTGTTTCTTTCCTGCGTCTCAGTCGTGCTGTCTTCTTTTGTAAGTAGTGTAACGACGTCAGGAAGGCGGCGCATTTGAGCGCGCAGCATGGTGTTATCGGGAGTGTCTGCTCCGTCAACCATGATGAGGAGGTTGTTCATGTTCTGCGGTGTCGGAGCGAAATAGTTTGCTCGTGCTTCTGGATAAATGCCCCTGGGGTGAATGTGAACCGCGGACGAAGCTTAAAGGAGCAAAAGGCTTGGGGTCAGAAACGGGTCAACGCGAGTCTTATATGCCAGGTTTAAAGTTTGCGATACTAAAGTTTTGCCATTTCGAATGGAAGTTTGTATAATACAGATATTCATGTCTATAGTCTAATCATCAACTCTATCATCCAAAGCCCCATTAATGAAAATGCAAAAGGGGGTATAAGCTTTTCCATCATGTCTCAACCCACACACATAACCTTCTCCAACTCACACTTCGCTCAGCTCTCCTTGGTGCCCTCACTCTCGTGCCTCTTCTTCAGAAGCTTCTCCGTCTTCATAAACTCTCTAATCCCAACTGGCAAATCCGCATACAGCTCCTCGTCCCAAAAGTCCTTCGCTATCTTGGCCTTGCCAACCTCTGGCGCAACCCAATTCGACTCCGACCCTCCACCGTCCGAATCCATAGACCCCTCGTGTTTCCTCAGCGCAGCTTGTGCCTCTGCGTTCTTGAGCTGCCACTCCTCCAGTTCATCGCGGTACTGGTCATACACGCAGTTCACACAGCCGCTCATGCAGCAGTTATCCGGCTCAACGGGCTTAGGCGGAACGAGAACGCCGGCAATGTATGTCGCTTTTGCTTTCCGTGCTGCTAGGCGCTCGTCTTTCTCTGCGGAGCCGAAGAGGCGTGAGCCAAAAACTAAACGTGCTTTTTCTTCTGGTGTTTGCACAGCGGTTTTGGTGGGAAACTCTGACTGCACCGAGGGGTCTGCTGTTTTGGGAAGGACTTCTGGTTTGTCGATTGGGATGTGGGACGGGTTATTGAGAATTACTTCGTAGTATGGGCCGAGAGAACTGCGCTGCGGCCAATCTTCTATGTGTCTCGGTGCGGCGCTGACGATACTTCGTGAGGGTATTAAGGGTCGTAGCCGAGGTAGTAATCTGGACGGTATTGACATTGTGGATCGGTGCTGTTAATTGATATGTATACGGGTACGGTGAAATAGAATTTTGAGTGTCGAAGGAGGAGGAGTGGCGGGCAAAAAGTGAGGAAATTGGGTTGGTAATGCAAATAGCGAGAGCCGAGAAAGTTGGTGTTGAGGGTCGGAAGTCCGTCATTTTCGCCTCGGACGTCATCGGCTGGGGTGAAGTTAGCGAAAACTGGGGTGCGTGGGGGCGGAATCAACCTCTTCAAGCGTGCGATATAGTTTCGTGACACTTCAAACTCCGTATAATTGTCCAAAAATGGCGTTTAATACATGGAACCTCCTCTCAGGCTTTAAAAGACTTTAAACCGACACTCAGCCATGTCATTTGTACCATATGACTTCAAGCGCACCCAATAATGAAGAAGCACGTGATTCTTTAAGATTCTGGGTTGTTGATTCACCTAGTTGCTGGCTATGCAATTGCTATTGAGTCAAGGCTCCTTTAGACATCAGCGTAAAAGCGCAACCTAACAACTCCGTTTCAGGCCTTTATACAGTCAATTTGCAACCCTCAGGTCTTTGGAACACGCTTGTGTAACCTCAATCCACATTTGGCATCGCGAAAACAATCTGCCCGTTTCGGTAAGCGGTGAGGCCCACTTTCACAGACGCGACAGGGTCATCGAAAGTAAACACGAACCAATGCGATCACCAATTATCGACAAGGCAATCCAACATCGCCAAATGTTATAATCAGGGCCCTGAAATCGCATATCAATCACACAAAATGGAGGAATCTGCGCCAAAGCGACGGCGTACTTCGCCGCGCACTTCTCTCAACGTCGGCGCAACCGAAGAACCCGCGTCACCGCAAAGAAGACGGCCATCATACGCATCACCGACGAAAGCAAGCATGTCACGAAATAACCCCGAGGCTTTTGAGCGCCGACGATCGAGATCGCCTCAGAAATTACCGAGCGCTCGAGCTTCGGGTCAATTCACTTTTGATAGTCCTTCAGAAGCTCTGGCAGCGCGCTTGGCGACGAGTAGGATTGTTAGCGATGCTCCTACACCTACGCGCCCTGAAGATACGACGCCAGGTTCGATCAGACGTGTAGGAGGAGGAATGGCTTCTGCTGCTAGGAGGACGTCTTCGAGAGCGGGTGCCAAGGTGGAGGATGATGACTTTAATCCTTTTCGGGGGAAGGTTTTGAGAAGATCGCCGCAGGCTGGCATTAGAATGGATGTTGATGCGCCTTCTGCTTCGATGCCGCAGCCTGAGTTACCGCCTGCGATCGAGGCGAGTTCGCCTCCTGCGCCGCCTGCTTCCATGCCAGAGCCTCAGCTTGGATTGCCTTCGGATGAGCCTATGGAGAAGCCTGAGGAGGGCACTCACATTCAATCTGAGGAGCTGGCGCCAGCGGAGGAGACGTCACCAGCAAAATCCGTATCAGCAGCTGGAAGTCCGTCACCGGCTCGGTCGTTTTCTTCATATGATCTCGAGATTCCAGCGCGATCTTCATCTCCAATCAGATCACCGTCCTCAGTTCAAGCCCCTGCAGCGCCAGAGCCAGAAGCGAAAGAAGAATCGGACGGAGAGCCTGAGCAAGGCGTAGAACAAGAACCAGAAGCGGAGCCAGAACAAGAATCAGGGTTAGAACTCGAGACAGAACCCCAGCCTGATCTCGAACCAGAACGAGACTCCCCGAGCCCACCACCACCTTTGCCAGATTTCTCATCCTCGCCCCCGCCAGCTTCAATGCCGCCTCCAAGAATACCGCCATTAGTGCAACCGAACTCGCAAGACGCCGCTCCATCAGCTTCACAACCAGTACCCCGGCTTCCGCCACGCGACACAGGACCGCGAAAGAGCTTCCAGAACAGCCCAGTTCGATTCCGCGAGTTCTCGCAGCAACGGGACTCACCGCTAGGCAAACCGCCGTCGCGTCTGCTGGAGAAGCCACGGAAGAGCTTCGCTCAAGCGGGATCGGCGCTGAGAGAACCGCCACCTGCTCAGACCAGCGACCCAGAGGTTAGACAACCCCGGGCCTTTGATCCGGATGCAGAGAAGAAGAAGGAGCGAGACAGGGTTCAGAAGGAGATACAGGACTTGAAGAAGGACCTTGAAACTGCGCGAAAGGAGAACGAACGCATTCGATTGATGCAACAGTCTGGCCGCATACTTGCACCGACAAATCAAGACGAGGTCATCGGCCTCATTGAGCGCCATCTGATGTCTACTGGTACAGGACAGAGTACAACAGCATCACGACAATTATTACAAGCGGCACTGAATCCCGCTGCTCTGTTGCCTTTCAGCAAGCCTACAGCTCCAGTGGTCCAACCATCGGTTGAGGAGAAACAGCCTGACATCAAGTCACATCATCCTGTGGCCATGACAGCGACAGAGGAGTTGCCCTATCTTGAGCTTTTTACACCATTCTCGATGACATCCAATACGTCCATCCTACCAGAGGCTGATGGAGAACCATTGAGGCAGCATTACTCCATTACACTTCGATCACGCGAGATACCAGGCATCTTTACAGCCAAGATTGAGATGACAGTCAATGCCACAGAGCTTACGGTTCTCGATCTCGGTGTCACAGCCTTAGAACCAGCCGCAAAGCCGGAGCTCGGTCCTTTCGTTCGCAAGATATGCACAGGTGACTGCAACCGTTCCATGCAACGCAATATCGGCATCCTGTCGTGGGCCATGGGTGAGTGGCTTCGAATCGCAATCGATAGAGCAGGCTTTTGGTGCCAGTTGGAACAAAGTCTAGGCTCGAAGGATGGTGTATTAGAGGCTGCATCTCGAATGAGGTCAAAGAAACACAGACGGAGGAGGGACAGCGGTGAGGATTCGGATGAGGACGAGCCGACACAAGTGGAATCTGTCAAGAAAGCAGAACTCATCCGCTATTTGGGCCAGCAACACTTTGACATATCAGTTCCGTACGGCGATGCAGGGGAGTCAGGCGCAACAGTACGACTGGGATGGAAGACCGAGTTTGACTGGACTGGAGAAGCGCAAACCAGACTTTCCGTCTTGGTAGGCGCACCAGGGAAATGTGAGTACATGTATGAATCCCACAACGTTACCAATTACTGACGATCACAGGGCACCAAACAGACGAACGAGGATCGCTTGCAAAAATTCCCAAACTTTTCGAAGAACTTGTACACGGACATGAAGAACCCGAAACAGCTGTACGAACAATTGTAGCACTCATTGCCGGCGAGCAATCATGATAGAGTCCGTATAGATGGTAAACCTCACAAGCATAGGCGTATGATGTGTAGAACTCCTCTGCGCAGGTCGCAAGAATAAGATACCAGATTATTGTAATTAAAGTTTTGTAACCTCATCCACATTCCCCCTAACCCTTCTATAGCCGTTTAGATCATCGTGTATGCGGGTGCTTTGCACCAATTTAGTCGACAGTAACGCCGAGCTGTCGGAGCTCAACCTTGGCCTGCTCAATCTCCGCCGTGAGCTCCTTGTGTGCGTTGGGGACGTCGTTGAAGGTGAGGATGCCGAAGCCGAGACGGAAGAGGAGGTATGCGCCGAACGAGACGAGGGCCCAGAAGGGGAGCTACAATTCCGCCAGTTAGATAATTGAAGTTTGGAGTATGAGTTTGGGGGCGTCATACCACAGGGACAATCTGCTCCTGGATCAGAGGAGGAAGAGGGATGAGCTCAAGGAAGAGCGCAAGGTAGAGCTGCACAGCGTTAGTTCAATTCCACCAAGATTACTGTGGTAAACATACGGAAGAAACCAAGAGGGCGAGAGAAATGGTCTGCTGAGCGCGAGTCATCTTGGCGGTCGTTTTTAAGGAGCGTGGTGTTAGAATGAGCGCGGGGGAGGAACTGTGATGGTATCGTGGTGCTTGAGGAGACGTGTCAGGGGTGCGCGTTGTTGGAGCTGTTTGGATGACTAAGATCGGGTTAGGTAAGCTGCTAGGTGCCCATGATAGATAACACTCAGGTCGAATCAAGATCATAACTTGTTATTTCTAACGGCATTGGAAAATAATTACTTATATATTTAATAAGTATTCTTTTAGACTTAGATTAAGAAATTTATTGATTGTTTTTGCTAAGTAAAATCTGGCCTCAGACAGGTCGCAGATCTCATTTCACTTCTACCATCGCTCCCCGCCCAGTTTCCTCAGTCAATTCGGCTGGTAATGATAGCAACTCTTCCCTGGCCAGCAACTCATCAAAGTCCTCTGTATGCTCAAAATCGACCAAGCGCGCGCTGCTCCCAGAAACTCGATCAACAAGGAAGTTGTACCGATTCACGTCCCCATGGACCATCCCAAGGTCACGATGAAGCCGGCGAAGCAGGGTTTCGCAGCGCTCCAAATGGTCGGCGCAAGCTGACTCCCCGTCTACTTTTTCCAGGAGAAGGCCCACGATCCTGCCATTCTCAGTCAGATGAGCGAGGAACTTGGGTACAATGAGTAATTCATTTGGGTGTTGGATATGATGGTTTTCCAGCAGTGAATACGCCCACGTTTCACGTTCGATTCTGCGCATCTCCCATTCAAAACAAGCGATTTTGGCGATGGCAGGTACATCGTCATATCGGACCTCATGAAGTCCAGAGCGAAAACGCCTCGTGGTCTTCAGGGTCAAGACGTCTACGTGCTATTCATGCCATTCTATGCGGATCTTGGGCAGCAGATCCCTGGAGATGACAGACGTGAGGGAGCCATTTTCGGCCTTCGAGATGGTCATGGCGGTCTACGGCGAGTCAGGAAGCTCCGGAAGCCTGGCAATGAGGAGATATGGTCGAAACATGGTATCATCGTCGAATGTGCCGATGGGTATCCTCAGGTAGCGGACTCTCAGGCCAGTGCGCAACCGATAGTGTCTATCGTCATGGATTATCTCTGGTACGACAGTGAATCGAATTTGCAGTGCTTGCGTACAGAGAGGTAGGGTAGAATATCACGAAACTATTGTCCCAAGCATCTGCCAAAGGAGGACAAGGCCATGACGGGATATCGGGGTCGACACAACCCCAATAGGGGTTGAACTAATAAGAAGTCAGACACGAGACTGGCAGTGAGCCAGACATGCCGCTGGCCAATGAGGCCCTCATCAGTCCTTACCTTTTTGGTCGATTCTGTTGCGATCTATCAAATTAGTGTCTAGTTTTGTTTTGATGTACTTTAAGTTCAGTCGCCTCCCATTGTTAGCTGAGGGACTAATTGCTGAATGCCATAACAGTGTTTGATGTGTTCCAGAAATGACTCTGTTGACCGGGCTCGCCTTTCTAGGCCCAACAACACGAGCAGTGCATCACGAGGCCTTGGGACTAGGGCCGCAAGTATGCACCGAGGTAAGCGCAGGGAGTCATGGTGATGGAGGGTGATTTCGCAGCCCCGGCACCACAGACCATTCTCGAGCCTGCCCGAAGCCGAGAGTGAAGGAAAAGGAATAGAAGCCATGCCGAAGAATTTGTCAGTGGGAATATTGCCCTGACTTGGCAGTAAGAGGCGGTCCTGGTTTTGGGAGGTTACTGGGTCGCTTTGAAGGAACCGACCGTCGACGCGCAGTCCTCCAGACTTACATTTCGTCATCATAACCTGTGATAATTGATCCGCAGATCCATACACTATCAGTCCAAGTTCCTTCGCTGCTTTTACACTCACGAGCCTGCAAGACCTTGGAGAGGGGGTGCGGGAAATGCCATAGTTGCCAGGAATAACGGAAATGGTGGGTAGTTGTCGGATATGCCGCTCTGAAAGACCAAAATATCTTTTTGCTTCTTTTGGTGGAAGCACTCGTAATAATGGATTGTGACGAAGACACTCCCAGCAGCATCTCTCGCAGGTGGGAAGAAAGAGAAAGGCACCATATTCGACGCAAGAGGCGCACCGTTCTTGTCGTAAGGCAGCATGGAGCTCGGTGACAGAATGTAGATTGAGCAAGCCGGTTTTGCCTAACGCCATAAGCGTCTGCGGAGCAAACGCGACCAGATCTCGGTATGCTCGCAGTGATTGGATGTATGAATTCCCTCGGAAAGAAACGCGAACGAAACTTGTAATTGACTGGATGTCAAGCCTGCCTAGGAGCATGTATAGAATTTCGGGTGGGAGTCGATCAAGGACGCCGAGCGAGGAGACTCGTTCAGCCAGTGTTGGTTTTTTAGGCCTTTTTGCATCTGTTATTGTGATCATAGCTTCGAGGAGATGGCGTGGACGATGGGATGCACAAGAAATGAGTGCCTCGGGCTCAGAGGAAATATTTGGCATCTCGGTGCCGTTGAAGTATTGGGACGCGAGAATGAATTGCGGCAGGTCATGGGAGCGCGTTAATGGAGTTGTTTAGGGACTGAAGTAGGTTTTGGTAAGATTCAACCTACCTACCCTGCATATGAAGCTCCTGGTTCCAGAGACGCTTGGTACAGTCCTCAAGCCGAATCAATAGTAACTTATTATTTTCTTATATGTTAGGCAATTAAAAAGGCTCAACAATCTTCTTTGGTATTCTTATTAAAGACTGTATTAGCTCTGCTCATATTAATTCGAGTCTGGTCCACGAAACTGAATAACAGGTCAAGCCTCCTTCTACTTTCATGACTACCTAACGTACGTACTTCCTTCCCGTTTTGCTTGATCAACTCGGCTGTTATTGAAAGCAACTTCGCACAGACACCCGGCTACACTTTGACTATCAACCTTCATCAAAAAAGAATAAATGTCAACCCTGGCGCAACGACATGTTTGATCTAGCACCTTGTTCAGCTACCTAGTTACCTGGTGTCCTATTACATCCACTCGTCGTTCTCCCGCTCAAGTCCCGAAAACTGAGCGCAACGACAGCCATTTTCCATTCAACCTAGGACTGTTCTTCCCGCACCTTGACCATCTTTTAATTTGTTCTATTTCCAAGGCTCCATGTATCTGAAGCGTGGCACTAAGCGCCAGTCTTGTGACTTTTGCTTTCGGCGCAAGGTCAAGTGCGATTGGGTGTCTCGTCAATCGGAAGGCCACGCTCATTGCTCGCATTGTGAGTTACGGGATATAGCTTGTACCGCAAATCCCGACAACCGCGATCGAGCCAGACGTAGCAAGCGCCTTGATGCCCGCTCTGCTGCTAGCCGGATCTCATCTAGTCGCGATGACGGGCATGTGGTCGATGGGGGTAACTCTACTGGCAGTACCAACGACACCAGTCTTGTCAATAACGAGACCGTCTCCGCCCTACCCCAGACTCAGGTAATGCCTATTGACCCAAGTTTACAATATCAGGCTGTTGAATCTGAGTCTGCATGGCAAGATATCAGTTGGGATCTGGGCGCCGAGAGTATCTCGTTTCTTGACAGTGTCTTTACGCACAACTATAACTTCGACAATATGCCCAACAGTCCTCAGATATACACCAGCGAGGAGGTCGCAGGTGCTTTATCAAACCCCTATGAAATCCTCGAGCTTGATCCGAGCACTCTCAAAGCAGCTATCGACGCTTACTTTGACCTGACCTCGATCGCTATTCCGATACTAGACAGAGATGCATTCCAGGCTGACTACACTAGCCACAGAGCCAGCCCTGCCTTGGTGTATGCTGTCGCATGCCGAGGATGTCCTTTCATATCGACACCGCAAAAATGGTCCGTACAGCAACAGCTGGCGAGCGAGTTCAGACGAGTATGGCTCGAGGCACGATCAGCTGGGGGGAACAAGCAATCAATCAGACTGGACGACCTCGAAGCTCTGGCTCTCATGGTTGACTTTGCCTACGAAACAACTGAGGATGTCAACGCAGCGTTACCTTCCCAGCTTGGCAGCCTTTTCCTAACACACGACAGCCTGGTCCTCATGATACTACAGTATCAGATTCTTTGCCACGCGTCCCTGTCGGAAGACCTTTCCGCTCCTCTGCATGGGGCGGAAGGGCGAAAGAGGTTGCTTTTCTGGTACGTGTATGGCAAAGATACGTTCCGCGCCCTCGACCAAAAGTCTCCATCTCGTATCAGGGACGGCCATACTGAAATTGTCGAACAACTACCAGAGCATGAAGAGAGAACATATCTAGATGCCATACTCGCCCTGGCCATCATTGTCAAAAAGATAAACCATGAATTTCTGGGTGTTGATGTCAGCCACCAAGATGTGGTCAAGCTGTACGGTCAACTGGAAGAGTGGCGTAAGACGTTGCCCCTTTACTTGCTTTGGGACACTAAGCGAGACTCCAGCCTACCTGTTGAACGCAGTACTGGGAAACTGGCCCAAGTGCGCCAGCTGCAACAGGCTATCCTTCTGTTTCTCGAACACAACTGCTGCATGCAGATCGAAAGATGTGCTTCAGAACGTGGGATAACTAACCCAATATCACTGGAGGCGGTTATGCTGAATCACCTTATCGAATACCAAACCTTGGCAATGACGAACGATATAATTGAAGCTGCTAAGTGGCTCCAATCGCAGAAAATATGCCAGAACACACCTCAAGGAACTGTTGCATATCCCCTGATTGACCTTTCCCCAGATATTCTGCGCGATATATGCGCAGGAACTGCTTACTGGCTGTGCAATCGCGGGAAGAAACTCTTGAATTCCGCAAGCCAAGGGGAGGTTTCCCTGACGCAAGGGACCGAAAGCTTTGCGGCAAAGGCGGCATCACTAAGAGATGCTGTGGAAACTGCAGGATCGCACAATGATACATTATGCTTGGTCGAGAAGTTGGATGAGCAGCTCTCATCTTTGCGCGAGGCGATCAAAAGTGTAACAGTGGTTGATGATTGATCTTTCTATGCACTTCATGGCTCTTTAAAGTTCCTTCTTCGTATCATCATATGAATGTTAAGTGGTTCTGCTAGGCCCTGTTGTTTGGCATTGCGCCATCTTGAAAAGGGGCAAGAGGAAAAGGCAAGGGAAAACAAGAAGCGCTAGAGATGTGATGGCTGTACAGTGTATCGCGGGGTTTGTAATAATAGAAAGTTTATATATATTTACTCTTCAGGGCGTGAAAGATGCTATTACTTAGCAAGTTCAAGGGCTGATAGTTAATCAGTGTTTTTGTAACCATATAAAATATGAGCCAAATACTGTAGTAGCAGGCATAATGAATTCTCAATCCTTTGTCTGCACATATGACATACTATAGTTCTCGGCACAAACAGGCTTTCCTGAGTTGGACTTTTGGGCCCTCAGCCACAACTCAGGGTGAAAGATGGTCAGGGTAACAGTCATAACTAATATCGGTACGCTGTCCAGTGCGAAAAATACGCCTTCCATTGACGCGAGCGGGCCGTTGAAGCCTCCGCTCAACTCTGCACATCGCCAGCATGAGCGTACAAAGAGGCAGATTGAGGCTATCGCTAGACCTGCAAACCACACCCATTAGTCGTTGAAATTGCATAACAACAGAATGCTCTCACCTATCATATAAAGATGTTTGCTATCTTGACGAATGTCATACCAGGCACGGCGGTAGATGGCCCAAAGTGCAAGACAAAAGATGGCGGTGAACAAGACTTGAACAGCTAAGCCGGTGATCATGAGGTTTACCCCAATTGGATTCTCTGCGAATATAGCCGCAAGAGAGCCACCGCATCCAATGAAGCAAAGACATATGAAATCGCCGAGGATAAATAGGGACGCGAATAGGCGAGGGCTGATACGCGTGAACTGAGATAATGAGTAGCGTCGCTGCAGTGTGCTAATATTGAGATAGAGGGCAGAGGATAGAAAAGTCGGGCCAAGTGTGAGGCCAATGATATACCTACTCATACCCATTAGAACTCACTTTTATCAGAAGAAAAGCAAAGAGGAGGGTGGAATTTACATGATGTACCCATCCTTGTTGTCTCGATTATGTGAGAGCTGGACTTTTCCACAGTATCCGATAAGTTCCAATAGAATACCACAGATCATCCCAATGGAGTAGCCATAGAAACACCAGAAGCGAATGGCGATGAGGACATGCAGAAGAAGGAAAATCGAGTAGAAAGAGAGAAAAAATGCATTTGGGGCCAGAAGCGGCGAGAAATCTATAGCTGCGATGCCGTTCGGCTGTGATGTAGTTGCGTTCATGGTTATACACGCAGGAAAAGCAATTGAAGAAGCCTTTCAAGCTGTGTCAAGTAAAGAGAAGAAGAAACTGGATGTAGTATGGCATTGGGACTGAGAATTGAAGCGTGACAAGAGAGTCTTTTGTATGTGGATTGGGTGGGATAAGTAGAGGGCCAATTTGCTTGCGCGTTGTCCGCTGAATATCCTTTAAACACCCGTTCACTAACAAATATGGAAGTAAGATGTCATATATCCCGTTAAATTTCCTACCCTCGTCCAAGTTTGGTTCCCCTAACGCGGTAAACTCACTTCTTGAGTATCCTCGCCGCTCCACTAGTATTCTTAAGTTCGACTTGCTCGACCCTGCGTGTCAGGCTGACTTGTCAGCCAGGGGAATGATATTCTCGTCCGTAAAAGTTCCTTTTGATTGCCTCTAAACCTACCTGACTAGAGACAACTTGAGATAGATCTCAACATGAGTCCTGAGAATATGAACATCCAATCTTATCATTCTAAAACCAAGCGAGGTGACGGAATAAGACTGGAAGCATATGAACAGATGATGAACATGACTACAGAAACGCGTCGATAGGAACCAAGTTCTCTGGGCTGATTTAAGCTCTTAGACACAAGTAACAACCACAAGCAACACATAAGTCAATAGGATCAACCCGATCAACCCCAGGGAGTAAGAAGGCTTCGGATGTTAAATCAGAGATGTGTTATTTGCAGTCAAGTCTTGTGGCTTAGAGCCTGAATGAGCACAGAGAACTTGAATGTTAAACCAAGGTGCTAAAATAAACTATTCTAATATCCTACTTATATATGTTAAGTGTACCTAAGTCTTTTTTATCGCATTGTAAAGAGTCCGCAAGTCTTGCCTTCTCTTGGCAACTAAGGCTTAACGTGCCAGTTCCCCCTGCACACTACCATCAACCATCACGGGGGCACCAAAATCAACGCCGTACCCTTTCAAGCCGGGCGTCAAAGGCGCTTATGGTGATACCCTGAGAAGTACCGTCCGCCGAAAGATCGATGACAAACTCGTCGATAGACACTCCTCCGTAAGTGACTGAATCAACACTGAACCAGCTAGCACAGTAAGAACTGGACGGTGAGGCGGCGTCAATGATCTCATAGACCGCCCTCCAACTCTCAAGTCTAGCCTTTCCGTCCTTTTCCGTCTGCAACCCCGTCGGGTACAATCTCATGCTGACGTTCCCTGATCCAGTCGACGATCCAGAGACCATCAGACGGATCGAATCAAACATGTCACGGCCATCGATAAACCAAGACGTGACACCCAGTCCTGGTAGACTGTCTTGCACAGTTACATTCATGCCATTTCGTGCGTCTCCGTAGTGGCCACTGTAACTTTGCCTTGCTTGTCGCTTAGCAGCTTGCTCCAAAGCAGGAACTAGCTTTGAAACAATCGCAGCTGGAATCTTGCTCACAACTCCCGAAGCGTCGGTTCCCGCGGCCAGAACAGTAATTCCGACGCCCCAATCAGGTAGCAAAGCCATCAGACTGTTGTACATCCCCAACTGACCACCCTTGGTGTACATCCAGCTGACTCTGTTGGTGGTGGATGGAACACGAGCAATCTCCCATGGCGCGCCGACTGCAACCTGCGGATCGGCAGTAAAACTCATGGGCTTCATCCATCGTCGGGTTTGGGAGGGCGACAACATCTCATACGTCAAGATTGACTGCCCAATCCTGCGAAGGTCCGCGGTCGACGAATAAATTCCTCCTGCTGGTCCCTCATCGCGCGTGTCGACATCATACCAAGAACTGCCAGGGCTGTCAGGTATGATAGACGAGTCGGTGTTTGCTGGCTTAGCATAGCTCGTGGAATTTAAGCCGAGAGGGAGGATGAGCTGTCGTGATAGAATATCAGGATACGCTGTTCCAGTTATGTTCTCAAGCGCGTAAGCCATGATTTGGTAGCCAATGTTGGAGTATATGGGTGTTGAAAAGGCCGCATCGACTGGGTGACGGGTCCGTACGGCGTCAAAGAAGGCTATCATTTGTGTTAGCATCTTGTAAAACAACGAATCTCAGCCGTGAGAGAAACATACCGGTGCGGTTGCACGGGTACAAGACATCTTTCCCACAGTAGGCAAAGTCTACTGCCCGGACTGGCGGAAATCCCAATCGTTGTAGTTGGTTGTCCGTCGAAGCAGGGCTCGGAAAGTCTCGCGGTATGCCAGCCATGTGCGACGCGAGCGCACCGACGGTTATGGCGTCCCAGTTCACATACTGGAGAGCAGAAGCTGACTCATTATTAGAGTCCCTGAGAGTAGCAGAAAACTTTGCTAGCTCAGGCACGTAACGCGTGATGGGCTGATTGAATGACACATCCCCGACCTCCAGTAGGTAGACATAAGCTGTGGGCAATTTGGAAATGCTGCCTATGCGATACGCCGTCGTGTCATTGACAACTTTGACGCCGTATCCATGGTTTTGTAGGATTGGAGCTGAGTGATGATAGCTGAAAAGGGGTCGTTTGTCTGCCGCTGGGTAGATGTCGATGGAGAAAGAGGTGTTCTGAAGGTCGATATTGAGGCTTGGTACAAGCTGCAGAATCTCTGACAGGGCATCTCTGATGGAAATATCATCACTCATCGCTGTTGGAATGGGTAGATCTGGTCCAAAGAGGGGACATGGGCTCAGAGCCTGTACTGGTACTATGCTGAGGCCCAAGAGAGCTGCTGCTGCAGCTGTTCCTAGAATATCGATGCGCATTTTGGATATACCTATACAGATCGCGGTGGTATTTCAAAGCCTCTACATTCATTGAATTCCATTTCAGACTGAGCGAAGAGCCGTTCTTATGTACAGCTAGTCCGCCGTGGTAATTTCCTTGAACCTGAACAACAGCTAGATTGCTGAGGCAAGCTGAACCTCCATTTACAACCGTCCATATGCCGCTTAGACACTTGGACTTATCTACCGTTTAACGTCCGTTTACTTGCCGTCGGACCTTTTTAATCTGCTAGTTAGTCTGGGGTGCGGTATCCGAGCTCAGCACGAGGCTGGAATGCTTACGGCCAAAGTCGGCAGAAACCGTGCTATAGATCGCAGTTCCAGGTCGATGGCATTAACAGGCTTGGTTAAGAAGGTATTCCCAGAACGTGGGGTTCAAAAGCTTGCAACCCAGTCGTTGCTACCCCTGTCGCATATCATACGTTCATGGGTCAGCCAAGAAGCATTTCACTGGCTAGCAACGCGGAAATATCCCGTGAATATCCTTTGACCCCTCGTTGCCATTTCATAACTATACTGAAATCTGGAATCTTATCCTGATTTGATTATCTATCCCAACGAATTTACTCACAGTCTGCCTTGCTCTGCATCGTTGGTGATTTGATCGCTTATCAAGTCCCTAGCCCTCCATGGATTACAAAGTTGTCGTCGCAGCGGTACACGCTGCGCCCGTGTTTATGAATAAGGCCGCTACTACTGACAAGGTTATCAGCTTGATTGAGCAAGCGGGCAAAGAGAACATCGAGCTTCTAGTCTTTCCCGAGACGTTTATTCCTGGATATCCGGTACGTCCTCTGCTATTCGCCCTCGGTATTGCAATGGTATAACTAACATGGCAAAGTATTGGATTGAATGCTACCCGCCTCTCCAACAAGTTGAGGCCCTCGCTAAATATGCAGATGAGAGTGTCGTTGTCCAAGACGGCGACGAAATCGCACGCATCTCGGCTGCCTGCCGTCGCACTGGTGTAGCCATCAGCCTCGGCATTTCAGAACGCATAGCTCAAGGGTACACGCTCTTCAATTCCCAAGTCAATATCGATGCAGATGGTACCTTGTTGGGTGTGCACCGCAAGCTGCAGCCAACATATGTTGAGCGCTCTGTCTGGGCGCAGGGTGGTGGCCATACGCTACGAACATACCGGCTGACAGCTTCGGGACGGCCTTTCAACCTCGGTGGTCTTTGCTGTTGGGAGCATACCATGAATGGGGCACGCCAAGCGCTCATTACCCAGCATCAACATATTCACGCTGGTGCCTGGCCTGCCTTGTCGACCATGGCTGGCTTCGAAGCCGTAGCTGATTCCCAAATCGAGGCTTTGATGAAGGCACATGCCCTCACGGCCCAAGTCTTTGTCATCACAGCGTCTAACTATGTTGATGATACTTGTCTTGAGTGGATGGAGAAGAATCTAGGCAAGCAGGAATTTGTCATGGCGGGTGGCGGATGGTCCGCTGTTATCCACCCGTTTTGTTCATTTCTTGCTGGGCCGCACACTGGTGCTGAAGAGAAACTTGTCAAGGCTGAGGTGGATCTGTCGCAGCTTGGGCAGGTCAAGGTTTGGGTGGATGCTGCTGGTCACTATCAACGTCCGGAGATCCTCAAGTTTAGCTTTGACGACCAGCCTTTGTGGGCAGATGAAAAAGCAACCCCGGAGAGATCTTCACCTGTAAAGAACAACACTGAAGATAAATCAGCTCCAAAGTTGGATTCTTAGGAGGGCTTTGTAGCGCAGAGAAGCAGTTGGTGAAGGAACCTTTGGCTTTGATCTCTATCAGTACTGCCACAAATTGAGCACGCTCAAGTTTATACGTGATACGTATAACTGCAAGTAGGAGATGGAGTTGATCTAGTCACCAGTACGCCATCATAAAAATATCAAATACACCCGAATATCAAAGAATGAACCAAGTTTTGCCTAACTACTGTGTCATGTCCCTTATACCCTCTCACTGAAGTAGCCGCCCCTCCGAGCACCCTCCGGTAGCTCAACTGGCCTGTTTCTACCTTCGCAACTTGATTTCCACAGTAGCTGGGCCTGTTCACACCATCGAAAATGCTCCAAAAAGCCATCTAGTGCATATACTTTGTCTCGAGCCTCGAATGCCCAGCTCTCGCCCCTGGAGCCAATGATGTCCTTTTCGAGAGCAAGCTGACAACCGGCACACGAAATTCCATGTTCGACATTGCCGGTTACTTTATCATAATAAGGAAGTGCGCACGATCCCATTAACTTGAATTTTCTGCGTCGTTCTGAGCTCGCTGAGTAGACTTGATCCGTTGTTTGGGATTGTTGTCTGGAAATCAAACTGGCCTGATGAAGGGACACGATCGCAACACGGGATTTACGTATGGATTCATCCATCGAATATATGCCCGGCAAGGTTTTTAATGACTTCAGTTGGCTCAACTCAACCTTTGTCAAGTGGAATTCCTTTCGGGCTGCGGAAAGAGTTTGCACTTGAGTCTCGGGAGCCTCCTTGAGGCATTTGAAACAACATCGCTTCCATGTTAGGAGAGACATAAACCCGCCAAACTCCCCGCAAAGACTACAAGACTTGAGACATAGGGCATTGTAAAAGTCGAGCAGAGAAGTGCCAACGGCCAGTCGTGTTCGTAACAAAGCGCAGAAAAGGTTCAGTCCGTGCAAGACTATCATCTGGTACTGCTTGAGGGAGTCTACTGCCTCTCGCGATCGGCGATTCGTTTGTCGAAACTTGAACAGAGAATACACATCAAGGCGCAACAACGTATCATGGAGGAGCTCCAGTGGTAGCCGATCGAGGGATCCGAGTCCGGCACTCGAAGTCTGCTGGAAGGGTGTCGCTATTGACTGACGAATATTAACATGTTGAGCGGGCGAGAACCAGATCACAGAGAGATCAAAGTCTTTGCGGTGGTAGGCGGCAGTGCGAATAATGGCATCGACCTGGTCTTCATCGAAACGATATTCTGTGGCGGAGCGATATCCGCGAGGCATAAGGGCAGCCATTCATGAAGTGTCCTTTATGCTGGAGCGGAAAAGAGCGGGCCTTGGACGTCGTTGATGGGTGACAATCTGGACAAGGCAATGAGAATATGACCCGAACTGCTCTTTGAAGGAAAGCGGATGTCGATTTCCATCCCCTCACTGAGCTGTACTGCATATGGTTTGTTTCAACAACACATTCGCGTCTTACAACAGCCCGAAGCCTTTTAATAAGCTGACTTCAAAGACACATATCAAGAAACGGTTGTTTCTAACGACGCAAGGCAAATCTTAAGTGTCTGGTGACACCAGGAAGCCTGAGGTCAGTATATCGGCAGAAGCACAGATTACAGTGTGCGCGCAGACTGTTATAGGTGGCGGTGCATGAAGTGAAGGGCGAGTAACCGACGTTGCCATTTGTCGGGTGGAGATTGGGCCAGGAATTAGGTGGGTCAGATAAGCGAGCCCACCTCAGCCACAACACCATGGATTTTTGGCTTGGACATCGTGAGTCGCTAGGCACATACGACCACAGCTCGTGGAAAATACGGGGTCCCGTTCGCTCCCCCAGAGTCAAGCCGCGAAGCGCCGGATTAGTAGTTGGGTCGGTGACGACCAGCGAATACCTGGTGTTGTATGTGTATCTTTTGGTGTTCGTCCCTTTTTGTTCGACTTTAAACAATAAAGCCATGGTAGGAGTGAAGTCGTTGTCAAAGGAACAATGGTTACACGGGGGTGTTGAATGGATAGCATCTTTTCTTTATACGGTATATTAGAAGAGTTTACCTCAGAGTCAAGCCTGAGATCGGTAACAGCCAGCAACGACCTGGCTTTGCATGTCCTTCTTATGGTGCATCACCATGGCCTTCAAGAACAAGCGATGTGCCTGAAGTGGTTTAAGCAATGATAGGCCTTGCTACGGGTGTCCATTTTCCCACAGTCCTAATCTCAGGCTACGACGTGGCCGTCAATTAACGTATCGCCTGGCTGCATATGCCGTTGGTAAACCTGAGATTTAGAAGCAGGTACCCGTGCTAACGATCAATTATATCAGTAACTTCAACAGAGTCGTTTGTATTTCATTATACTCAGACCTTTCTACCTCAATGCAAGGTCAAGTAGCTGAATTATTGTTTAAAGGGGGGCAAGTGGTATCAGTGGTGGCTGAAACTTGCAAATACCAGCAGTATGGGAAGGTTCTTTTACAGGCCATGCTTAATTCTTTGTTCATGTATTTTAAAAGTAAAAGCAGTGAATGCGACGCGTTAAGTAGCGCATTTAGGCAGCGTTCGTTTATGATTCATGCCCTCCTGCCACCTCTCTCGCTTCTTCCACATCAACCCACTTCTCCTCCGCATTTCACCTTTCATCAACCCATCTCCTAACTTCAGAGTACCACCACCGAAGGTCCTCACCTTTTGCCATTACAACCTCACAACACTAACACTATTACTCAACCTCAAGAGAAGAGTCGCGCATTCAGAGTCCCTGGTAGGTAGATCACGAGTTTTCATCTCTCGTACTTCATTTCTCCAGTGAAATCTCATCCTATACTGCCCCGACTCCCAGAGATCCTTGGCGTCTTTCCTTTCGTATCATCTTGTCTCACCTCTCTTCATCTCCCCCCCTTGGCACTTCATCCCGATCTTGTCTTCGGTGGCAGATTCTCCCTGTGTTGCTTTCTTAACTCGTGAGCATATTGTCATTCCCATCATTCAGTGGAGACATTTGACGATTTCTATGGTTGGATTTGGTGTTAGTCGCTTTTATTTCGTATGCTGACTTACCTATTGCCAGATTTCTAAGCTCTTCTATTCTGCTCTAGCCATGGCAAGTGACTTGCCCCCGAGCGCTATCAAGCGTGAGCGGCCTCCAGGAGTCTCGCCGATATCCGACATCGCTCCCGCGAAGCGCCAGACAGATGAATCGCACAAAGTACAACCTACTCCAGCCAAGTTCCTTTGGGCAACTTGTCAGGACATGAACGAGTCTATGCGACTCAACATTAAAGAAGTGGCTGTTGAACAAGCCGAAGAGAACTGCCTGAAAATCCAACATGTCTTGGAATCAGCTCTTGGGAAGGCCAAGAAGGACGCCATCTCTACAGGCTCCCTGGCGATTGAACGAAAGATGTTCAAACAGTGGATAGAAGAACTCAGTAAGTATTTTTTTTGTTCATTGAAGATGCCCGTTATGTTCAAACTCCGTCCACTAACCACCGTATTTAGATAATCTTCGCGACAGACACCACAAACACGAGATTCTCGTCGGTGTCGAAGGGCCTACCGGTGCTGGCAAATCGTCGTTTCTCGCTGCACTTGTAGGGCTTTCCGAACTGTTCCCATCGGGACAACAGGGAGCAGCGACTGCAGTCGTTGGGAAAGCTTCCTGGAACTGGGATGACAAACCCGGATCCGAATTCCGTGCCAAGGTCACCTTATGCGACAAAGCTGACATCGAACAATCAATCAAGAATCTTCTGAAAGACATGAAACGCCTTTCAAAACTCAAGAACACTCTTCCCAGGGATTGCGATGACCCCGAAGAGAGAGAAGATGAAATCACCAACACTGGAAACAGAATCAACTGGGAGCTGCCCAGGATCAAAGCTGTTTGGGGAATGAAGCGAGAGGAACTCCAAGTTGTTGCAGACACCTGCAATAGCGACCAGTCCTACCACAAAGTCGTGCAGTGGATTCTAAAAAAGAACCCTCAAGCTTGTCGCTTTCTACAAGATGGAGTTATCGAGTTCAACGCCGCAAAGAGAAAAGAGCTCAATCGCAAGATCAAGCCATTCCTGGACTCAACGGCTGTAAATCACGGGGCGGGATCTCCTTTTTCTGTCTGGCCGTTGATCCAAGATGTGCATATGTACGTCAAATCCAACTTCCTCAGGCCTGGTATGACTGTTGTCGATCTACCAGGATGCGGTGATGCGACTGCCAGTCGCGGCGAGATTGCAAAGAAATTTGCCCATCGTCTGGATGTTAGGCTGGTGGTCAGTCCTATCGCCCGGGCAACAGATGAGAAGCAAGGTCAAGCATTGATGCAAAGTGGTTTTGACGAGGCTCAGATGAAGATTCGCGGCAAATACGACGGGCGCGGTTTTGGCGTCATACTGTCAATGATGGACCAGATCGATGTTTCCACTTACGTTGAAGGGTCATACGAACTCCAGAATGACCCTGAAACCTCACAGAAACTTGAGGACCTCGAAACACTCCAACAGAGGAAGCAAAATGGCCACAAAAAGTTGAGAAACACTCAAGCAAAACTCAAATTGGTTGAGCGGGAAAGAAAGGAGGCGCATGAGAATCATCGCATGGCCGAGGAAAGCCTCTTACCTGAAAGCGAAGGTTAGTTCATCAACAAGGCGAAGATTACCTACTCACATATTATCATAGATCAGTCAAACGCCAACGGAGAGAATATCGAGGAACTCAAAACTAAAGCAGACAATGCGACAGCGGCTTACAAAAGAGGTTCAGATATGATCAATACCTTGAAGTCCAACATCGAAAAAGTCTGCGAGGAGATGGAAGGGATCGAGGACTGGCTTCATAATAAAGTCACCCAGACACGCAACCAATATGTCAAGGATAGACTTCAGGAAAGCCACGCGATCCGACAAGCAGCGCTCAATCGATCCGACAAGGGCTCACCTCCGTTGCCCATATTTCCCGTCTCTAGCAAGGCTTATTGGAGACTGAGACAAAAGGAGCCTCCCATTCAAAGCTATACCACGATATCATCGACAGGTTTGCCAGCGGTAAGGGAGTGGCTTGTTGAGGCAACCTTGAGCAAGCGCGAGAAGCACCTTGATGATGTCCTCGGTGCTTACCAAGGGCTGATGGCCATGATGAGGTTCTACTCACAGGAGAAAGGCATTGACGCAAACTTCGACATCAGCCGTTCGACTGTCGAAGATTCTCTGGCCCAGACCCATAGAGACTTTTCTATTGTAAGCACTTGCGTGGTGACCGCCGAATCTGCAACTAACCTAGAACAGAAATTGGGAGCGAGCCTCTCCAAAGCAGCCCTCAAGATCCAAGAACTGAACCCCCTCGAAGACGTGAAAAGGATCTGCAAAGCTTCCAGTGATGAGGCTGTGAGAGTTGCAGCAAAGTGGTCCCGCAAGTACCCTGCCGATGATCACGACACCGAGATGATGCGATGCAACACTTACACAGCCATACTCTCTCGCAATGGCTCTATGTATACCCCGAAGGGCACTGGAATTACGTACAACTGGCTAGAAGACCTGTAAGCATTGATGGTAATGGTTGGGCAGCCATATAACTGACATGTTCTGCAGAGGTGGTCTACTACTGAGATCTATTTGCAAAGAATGGGATGACCAAATGAATCAAAGGTTGATGGAAATAAAAGCCCCAATCATGGAAGCTTTCAAAAAGACATGGACCGAATACGTGTCCCAACTCAAACAGGACATCAGGGATAACTTGCCAGCCTTGGAAGTGAGCTTCAACCATTTCGCCGCGACCGCCGACGATGGTCTGCTGCCCAGCGACAGCAACATTCAGAAAATGCTGGACAAACTATCCGAAGATGCCTCTGAAGTCACCGATGATGTTGTCGAGCTTTATGGACGGGAATTGGAGCCAGTGTTCGAAGCTGCTCTGAACATCAGTAAGTATAGCCAGCACCATGACAATAATCACCTTGTAAACCGTTACTGACCTGGCATATCAGAGGGCAATGGTTCTTACAAGCGACGCCGTGACTGTGTGACCAACAAAATTCGCAAAATCAGTGTGCATATCGCTAGGCCGATTGTGAATAAGCTTTCTGAGAGGCTTGAGGCCAGAAAAGCGCTGGTGCCACGAGATCTGCACAGGATTGCGCAAGAGGCCATCAACAGGCTCAAACACGAACTTTCCTTCCATCTCCACAATCTGTTGGAGAACTATCCAGCAAGCGAGGAGTTGAAGAAGAAGAAAATCGAGCTACAAAAGGACATCCGCGTTCGTGTCGAGGAATGGGAACTCGGCTGGCAGCCCCAAGGATCTAAAGATGAGAAGATCATGGGTTCAAATCTTAAGGGCCCAGGAGACACCCAAGTCATCATCGAAGACGACGACAGTGACTCCGACAAGGGGGAGGAGGTTGTTGACACCCCACTGGAAGCAATCGGGGATGACATGGAGAATTTGTTTCGGGATGATGAGATGCAAGACGCATGAAAGACACGCATGGGATATTGGGTCTCGGGCGAAGAATGGGACTCATTAAGAATGGCGATTGCTTGGAACATCTACAAAATGGCGTACGGAAGATTTGCTTTGGAATTTGCATGGCGAAAATGGCGCACGGAGATGAGATATGAGATTAATGATACTCAATACTTCCCCCTAATTAGCACAGATCAGATCGACAGATACCCAAATTGAAAACAACACTATTTCTCTGTCACACATGGTCTCCCCTCGCAACTTGTGCTCAACGCGCTAATACTCCTTAAAGAATCCTCCGAACTCGAGGGGATACAAGAATGAGAAAAGAGTGTATTGATTGAGCGGATACCTGAAGCTTAATACCAATCCAGAGAGTGAAGGTACCTGGCAATGTTGGTCCTCTACTTGGAAGGAAATGGCCACTAGGTGATGAAACCAGGTTCATTTGTCTGCGTCCTCTCTGGAACCTCACGCCTGGGAGCGACATCGGCGGGGGTTCAGTGAGCGAAGTCGAACATCCTGAAAGCAGAGGAAGCTTGTGCAGGCAGGATAAAGACAATCACCTCCGATGTGAAGTTCGATAGATCTCTGACCTCAGAGCCTTTCTCCATTCTTCCATTCCGCTACAGATCAATCTCCGTCTGTCGTCAGTAGGGTAGTTCGTGCCGAAGCCTGATTGCGTCAATCTGGATGGTGGGGCCGTTCCGTTGGCGGGGGTCAATCATTACCCCGGAACTCGGCTAATCCATCTCGAACTCCGTGCCCATATCTCGAGCTTCTCTCGACATCGCTCATGCAATACGACAGACGTGATAGTATCTCCTGATCTTCAGACCTCATACCTCAGGCATTGAAACAACCGTCAGAACTTGCTTCATCTCGCTCGTCACAATGTCAAGGAAGCTCAGTCCCACGAAATTCACACAAGCGGTGCGTACGCCCAATGCACCCCGAGGCGCATGCGATGCACAGTCAATTGCAACTCATACAACTCATGTCTTTCTCAAAGCTTGGCAATTAACTCGCGATTGTGTTCTAGGTCGTGCGCTCTTTCATGGCAGACTCTGGTCTTGAGCCTCGGTATGTACCCCAAGCCACCGATCAAGACTCGGCATTCCGTGATAAGATTTCGGTACTGACCCTGTTGTTCGTAGTCTTCTAGGAAAACATGTATATACACTGAATAAACATACTTGGGACGCGTGCTGATCTCTGTAGTTCCGCGTCACCAGTGCCACAGAAGGCCGAGTCGACTTCGAGCTTGACATCCAAAAAGAGCACACCGTCTGTCTCTCACCTCATCACATTGAGCTCTCACTGACCTCACCCAGAACCGTCTTCAGACAATTCATGGCGGTACACTTGCTAGTCTCGTCGATCTCGGTGGATCCCTCGCTGTCGCCTCATCAGGTCGCTTCGCAACAGGCGTGTCAACCGATCTGAACGGTACGCACCTGTCTCAATCACGTACGACTTTGCTGACTTGGCAGTGACATATCTGAGCCCTGGAGGCCGCCCGGGAGATCTTCTCAAGGGCACTGCCACACTCGACAAGATTGGCAAGACACTTGCTTTTACGCAGGTGACGTTCACCAATAGCAAGGGTCAATTGGCTGCGCGAGGAAGTCATACAAAGTGAGTCTAGCCTTCAATCGTTCACGTGGAATTTGTTTACTGACTCAACAAGATATGTTACGGGTACTATGGGTGCAGATGGCCCATTCGTTGCTCCAGCTGAATTCTCAGACGTGGACTAGAGGACATCGCGAGGTTTAGACATTCTGTTGATGAGGTAGAATTGGGTGTACTAAATATCATAAAGTATAGAAGGGTGGTATCATATCTGTAGAAGTTGTCCAAATTCATTCACGCCCATTATCAATCATTCAGCGATTCATTATCTATCCCAGCACGCCTAATGCTTCTCAGGGTAAGGCTGAGCCGGCACTTGGGGAGGAGTACCATCAGCTTGGTGGTTCAAACCGACTGTTTCCTCATGAGGAGGTGGTGATCTGGGCTGAGACACCGGAGAAATAGCATCATACGCCGCGTACTGAGGTTGTTGGGGCGCATAGTAGCCGTTTTGCTCTTGGGGCACTTGCTGTTGAGGACCATACCCCTGAGCCAGATGCTGCTGTTCCGGTTGAGGATAGTGTTGCTGCTCAGGCATAGGTACAGAATTCTGCGCCTGAGGGGGGATCTGTCCATAACCCCAAGCTGTGCGCTCTCCAGCCTCAACACCCTTCACAGGCTCATGCTCTTGCTTCGACCAAATGCCGTTGTTCCTAGCACGTCCGATAATGAACACCAAGCAGAGAACAACGAACTGCGGCCAGATTCCAAAGACGACTTCGAGGATGTAGTAAGCGTACTTGTACTCACGGTCGCCGTATGCACTGCTCAGATCGGTCCAAGCAGCTGTCGACGCCATGTTGAACGTTGTGCGCAGAAGCCAAACAACAGATGCGGCGATGAACATGTTTGAGCACCATGTGAGCGCATTCTCGCCCTTGGATTGCACCTTTATCATGATTGCCCGCGCAACTATGGCGAGAGAAATGACAAAGACCAAAACACTGAAAGAGAAGCTGATCTGTCGAGACTTGGTGTAGCTATCCGCACCAACACTAACATCGTTGAAGAATACTTCATACACATAACGAATTCGAAGACCGAACGCTGCCAAGGAGAGAGCGAAGAGGATCGTTGCTGCGATGTACGACAAGAAGCGAAGAATCTTGCCCTTTGGATCGGGTTGGCCTGTCTGGACCATAATGATACCGGTGCCGAGACGGAGGAGGATTATCATGACGAGAATGTCGGTGACCAAATCGTAAATGAGCGCAAGAGTAGCGAGGACTTGTACGGTGACTTGTAGAGTCTTGGAGTAGTGCGAGTCGAAGTCACTGTCGATTCTTCCGCTGTTCCATAATCGCGTGTGCACGACTGAGACGACATATGAAGCGAAGTCGAAGAAGGCGTAGCTTAGATGTGTCAGTTACTATAATTCAACAGACAAATAGTAGAGGGTGGGAGCATACCCTGCGTATACTAAGAGAGCCAACTTGAGATATGTGAATGCAGTTCTCGCGGGATCCCTCTTGCGACGGACGAGGCAGAAACTGCAGAAGAATAGAACGACCGAAGGGATCCATGCTCCAAGAAAGACCATGGCCCCGTGGGCGATCCAGTATTTCTCGAGCTCATACATCTTTGTATGTTGAGGTTGTAAAAGTTTAGAGTGTCTCGATGAATGTCCAGTCCAAGGATGTATGTGTATAAGTTACACCAAGATTCGTATCCCCGCCAAAACTCGGAGACAACAGTGTCGATAAGTGTCAAACCACACCACAAATAAAAATAAAACAGCCAAGATATAAAGACCAGAAATCAGAAACACAAACATGAGCGCCCCTCCCCTCATATTTAGCTCCCCGAGCTGCTTCACCTCTTTAGCTTCCTCATCACAGTCAAGAGTTTTCAGGGCTGAAGCAATTGGATCAGCAACCTGCATCTAAGCACCCAGGGCCAATGGGCGGGCACCCGCGCTGCAGGGGTCCCGGCACTGCCTCTCCGGGCGTTTTAGAGGGCTTCGCTATTGGCTTGGCATACATGAGCTCTGCATCTTTTGTAATTTGCCAGGCTTTCTGGTCAGTATCTCACGCTGTGGTCAGGCGTAATTTTGCAAATGCTTTTGACATTTAATTAAATCATAGAGTGAATTTGGTATCATTGAGCTGCTGGAGAGTGATTGTTAACCGCCGACGTTGAAGAACAAAAACTCTAAAAACCCATTTATAGCATGATTCTGGTGGTCCACAATATTCGTAACCGCCCAGAGGATACGATGCGATGTGATGCTGGCGCAGGAGTGTTACGTACGACTCTGTCACTGGCCCAGCCGCAATAGCGGATTGTATGGTGAATCGGCATCTCAGTGCCGTCTCGAACAGGTAATGACCGTGCGAAATGCCTTGAACAACTTGTCTTGGCACGTGGTTTGGAGAATGTAAACGAGCGATGCTCCTGGGGCTGAGCAACTGTTGTTTTTTATAAGCACTTTAACCGAGTGTGTCAGCACCGTGATTGATTAGTTAGGAGATTCTCGTATAGTTGAAGATGAACTTGTTGAAACAACAAGCTCACGATTCAGATGTCAACTAATGGCAAATAACATATACTTCAAGTATCTTCTAGTCACAATTTCTCATAATTATGATTCAAGAGAGACTAGAGCCTCATTTCTTTGCTGTTTTCATTCGGGCCTAATCTCATCGCAGCGATGGCCTCACTGCCAAGACCATCCAGCCATGACTCTCAACTCAGCCACGCTGACACTCTCACGAGTCCAACCCGCAGCCTCAATCACAAAGACAACACCCAAAAGAGAACAAAAGACGAGCATTAAAGTAGTATGATCAATTAGTCATCTATCATCATACTCCCCCATCAAATCAACGTCATGAATTCCTCTTCGCATACAAAAACGTCGGCATCAAATCCGCCGCCGGAAAAAGATCCCGCGTCCCAGTCTTCAACCAACAATTTCCGCCCTTGACTTCATAATTCTTCGCCATCTCCCTATTGAACACGATACCATCACACTGCGTCGCATTTCCCTTCCCGCTGTTGATCTCTGTGTACATTGCGCAGGCGTGCATACAGTCGAATGCTGTGTAAGCCAGTATAGGCACTATATCGTTCCCTGGGTAGTCGAACCCGCAGGTGTATGTGAATACGTAGCCGGTGTTGGTGGTATAGTCGTCTTTGCCGTTTGGTTGGGAGCATGCGTCTGGAAGGGTGAGGTTCGTTACTTGGTCTGCTGGTTTGGGCTCGTAGAACTTTGACTCAGTCGTTTCGCTGGTGTCGCTCGCGCTGGTTGTGAGGGTTGGACAGGCGGAGGTTTGTATCGTAGATGCAGCTGGTGCCTCAGACAACTGTGAACTGTGATTGTTAGCATTTGTGGATTTGTTGGTAAGTCTGGGTCTCGTACTTTTTACAGTTGGCTAGAGCTGATCCAAGGCCTCCTCCAACACCAACCCCGACAACCACTGCAGTGACGATAGCAACAATCGCACATAGGCTCAACATGCTTAAACCAAAAGGACCCTTTCGCGCCTCGACGACCTGAACATAGCCCGATATTGGGTCCTTCGAGCCTTGGCTATAAACACCATGAGGACTGACCTCTGGTGCATGAGCTGCGCTGTCTGAGTAAACTTCGAGGACTTCGTGATACCTTGACTCCGACATCCTTTCAGACCAACGAACGTTCCTAGATGTTCTGTTAAAAGAGCCGCACGGCACGGTCTCAAGTCAGGGACTTGAACCTGTGTAGGAAGGCCAACTATTAAAAGAAGGCAATTGTCAAATAGAAGGCTTCGGGCTCGGGCTCGGTACCGAGCGCACAGCCATGCCATGCCGGCAGCTGTCACGTCAAACCCTTGATGTATGAACTCGCTTGCAGATTTTGAGTCACCTTATGGGTGTATATCTGAAATGAAAGTGGCATTTCAGATCCTGCAGGATCATTTTGGTTACATCGATAAAACCTTATGGATCTGATAACCCATGCTCAACCAGGTGGAATGGGATGGGTACCCACACGGACCCGGTCAATCGGCAGTTAGATGTTGATTGTGGTAATCGCCGGGAAGCCTGGTATAAGACAAGATGAGACTCGGTCTGCAGCTTGTGATGAACCTCAAACACTGGTCTGTGAGGACCGAGATGAGGTGATGTGACTAGTCAGCAAGGGTCTCATTACAGTTACATGTTTGCTATCAATGAGTTTTATGTGATGAGCTTCATACGGGGTTCTTGAGTGCCTGGTGAGAAGGGTAATAGTGAATGTAATATTGGCACCGAAGCCGTCTCTCACCCAATTTGTGTCTCCGGTGCTGGACCCACACGAGTTCGGCAGGGTCCCACAAATGCGGCATCGACCATCGGAGGTTTAAGTTTAATTGATCAGGGAGTACTCCGTACAATACAGCAGATGGACGGTGTACCACCATGTCCTGTACCAAACAACGATAAGCCCTAGGTACTCCTGGTAGAAGACAACCAAGTCCATCAATCTAGAACATTCTCAATCCGTCCGCTAACCTTCCTATCCCCCTCCCCATCCCAACCTACAACCCCCAAGCCCAGATCGACGATCTCCCAAAATAAGCACTCTCTGACGTCTCCCTATTCCCAAAGAAGCGCCCACCAAAAGGGCCAAGCAACAGATCAATTAAGATTGACATGTTCTCAACGGCCATTAGCTCACATTACCCTGTTTTCCACAAGGCTGACCTGATGCAAAACACTTCTTACCTCATTAAGACGCAATGTTTCACAAAGCACACTTTAACCTCGTCTCGTGGCTGGGTGACGTCACATGCACATCGCGAAATCGAGAGCATGACGACGTCACGACTTACTCTTAAATCCAGGAACAAGAAAGTAAACGAGGCAAAGCATTAAAAAGGCGGCCAAGAGCTCTCTTTCTCAAAGAGCCTTTTCTCAACGAAACACTCACCTTGCTAATTACACTTTAACAATAACAACGCGATCAGCACACAAAATGGCCATCACAAGTGCTATCAGCGACCTCTTCAGCTCCATCTACGAGCTTCTCGCCTCCGTCTTCAACACCATCTACTCCGTCATCCACTCCATTCTCACCGCAATCCTGGCCTTCGTCCAGGGTTTCTTCAACCTCATCGGCGATGTTGTCTCCGGCCTCGTTGAGGTCACCGGTGGCGTGGGCAAGTTTGTAGCCAGTGAGTTCCTCCTCCTCCATATTCACATCATCTTTCGCGTGCTGACGATAACATAGGCAACGCTGCTATCCTCGCTATCGGCGCCCTTGGTGCTTTCGCGTACGTGAGGTACACTGCGCAGGGACGAGCTGTTGCAAACAAGAAGACTCAGTAAATGCTTAGATGATACACTCTTGTGAGGTTTGCTTGGCGATGGATGTACACGATACCCTGATGCATGGTGCTGAGGACCTGGTTGGTGTTGGGATACAACGGAAACTGTCTTTCGCTTTTCAGTCCTAGTTTAATGAGTCAAAATTAATGCGATGCCCCTCAAAGCTTTGTGACCTTCTGTGGCTGGTCTTGTGCTCGCCTTTTTAAACTGCGGCTCAACCGTTCCTTGCTGGCTCTGCAGATCATGCAATAACCCTTGCGCTAATCTGGATCACCTTATCCAGTTACCGTCCTAAACCCGTTTACTACCTCTGATGCTCAAGAGACGTTGGGGCTCGTGGTCAAGACGAAAGAGAGTTTGTGAATCACTTCACAAACGCAGCATTTTGCGATGGAAAACACCGAACAAGATTACCAGAATAGAGTATAGAATTAAAATAAATGTCATGATTCGTTAATGTTATAGGTTTTCCAATAAATACTCCAATCCCAAACTTGTCTAGATCCTTGAAACATAAATATCCCAGAATATACACCTCATTTCATATGTATCCCAGTCTTGCGATATATCCTGTGAAAATATTCGGTTGCCCTCATAAGCCATCAAGGCCGTATCGTTTTCGTTCAATTCATCCGCCTTGGTAATCAATGACATGTCGTTCAAGTCAGAGTAGCAAACATGGCCCGCATGAGCTTAGGAGGTGGTCCTGTGCAGCCAAGTCAGCCACACGTTCTCAAAAGATGCGAGTAACATAAAAGGCGCACCTTTAACGGTACTTAGGTACGCTAATGGACATCCTACCTTTCTTGTCCTTCTCAATACGAGGAGGTTTGCGGTGTTCAACCACCTTCTCCAATCTCTCTTCTCGAATAACAAGCTGTCCGTCAGGCAAGCGCTCGGCGCGGACAATTTCGCCGCTGGTGGAACGACCTCGAGGACGGTGAGCCAGCTCACGTTCCAGAGCTTTGATCTCCTTTCGGATCTCGCGACCACTTCGGGATCGAGAGCGAGTTCGTACGACGAGTTCCTCGGCGGGGTGGTGGTGATGGTGGTATGAGTCCCAGCTGGAGGATGTGGTGGTTGTGGTGAATCGTGATGGCGAAACATCGCGGATGACAGTCTCCTCAGCGTATTCGAAGGGTCCTTGTGGCGGGGGAGGAGGGCCAGGCTGGTAGAAACCTGGAGGTGGTCCAGGCTGAGCCATAGGAGGAGGCATCATCTGGACAGGCGGAGGTGGCATCGGGGTTTGTTGAGGAGGAGGCATCATTTGAACGGGTGGAGGAGGACCTGGAGTTGCGACTGGAACCGCAGCGGGAGGTGCCTGGGCAGGAGGAGCTTGAACTGGGGGAGCGGGAGGCGGGGGAGTCTTGGCTGGCGGTGGTTCCGGAGTTGGCTCTCTGACCTTTTCCTTGGGTGGAGGTGCAGGCAAAGCAGCAGTAGGTGCCTTTGGTTCTCGAGAGGCGGCAATTTCAGCTTCAACTACGGAGTGTTAGTAGCGCATCAACTTTGTAGATTGTCAACTAACCCTTCTTATAATCCTCGCTAACTTTGAGGAGCTCGTCGATGTTATCTTGACCGAGAGCCTTTTGCACAATGATTGTGTTGCCCTAAATCTTGTTAGAGACTATGATTCACATTCTCAGATTGGCCACAAACCTCTTCAAAAAATGGGTATCCGAGATCAATGAGAGCTCGTTTGGAGACAAGCTTAGCAGGAATGCGAGTCTTGCCCTTTTTAGGATACTCGCTCTTCACTGTAGTGCCACCGCTGCTGCTGGAGGAGCGGCTTGAAGAAGAAGAATACGAACTACTTCGAACAGAGCGGGTTCGAGTTGACCGAGATTCTCGGCTACGCCCACGACGGTTACGAGATCGAGTGTATTCTCGCTCACGAACACGCTCAGGCATGGATCTGAAATCATCGTCGCCATAATAGTCAGGCTCGGCAATCTTGATGTCATCATAGAACTCGTCGCCGTATCTGCGAGGTGGGGGCAGTCCTCGGCTCTTGGGAAGGGGAATAGGTGTATAAGGAGGCGCACGGTAGTCATCTCGAGGATCTCGGTGATCTCGAGGACGGATATCCTCACGGCGAGCCGGAGGGGGATATTCCTCACGGTCCTGGAAGAAGCGCGGTCGGCGGTCAAAGGTGTCCAGAGATGATTGTCGGCGGAGGAAACCCGGTCGACGAGGTGGAGATTCGCGGCGAGGCAAGTCTCGCTCTCGCTCTCTCTCTAGAACATCCGCACGACGAGCCCAGGGAGGTGGCATATCTCGCTCTCTTTCTCGCTGAGGTTGGTAGCGAGAATCATCGCCGTAGTAGCGACGGTCACGGATGTCTTCTTCTTCGTAGTAACCGCGACCAGGTCGGCGGTCATATCGCTCATCTGAGTGGTCGCGGCCTCGTGTGCTGCGTGTATAAGAGCGATCGTCATCGAAGCGATCTCTGTTTTGTTCGCCGCGCATTCGCTCAAAGCGATCGCGGTCCCAGCGCTCAGCCATTATAACTGTGTGTAGTGTGGTGTTGTGTGATTATGGCTGCTAAAGCAGACCGAAACGTATAGAGGCTAGTCCTCTGGTGTTAGTGGTATAGCTGATCGCCTTTTAGTGAAAGGGTATCAAGTGCAAGTTAAAGGTGCAAAAACGATGATGGAAGAAGGATGGAGGAGAGAAAGAGAAAGAGATGATGTACGGGAGGGTGGAGGGTGGGCGGGATACTTGATGAGTCGAGGGGGAGGGAAGAAGACCAAGGATTAGTGGTAAGAGTATTCAGCTGGGATTGGACGACCAAGATGGAGAGGATGCATGATGGAGGGTGAGAAGAGGCCGATGACGTTGACAGACTGATCCAAGACCCCGCTTGTCGAGACATTCCAGGGCCGAACTGTCCAAGTGGATCCCTCTACTCTCAGTGGCTTGTGACTCTGTCTAGCGACAGTTACAGGGGGCTGAGCGGTACAATTGCATGAGGGGGAGCCCAGGACCTTTACATGTACTGTCCAGCTGATGACGACTTGTGATGAGACCGAGTTGAGCAGTGAGACAGCACAACACCTGATATACATCAGACAAACCATCAAGGGTCCTTGAAGACCTCGAAGAACCAATACACAAGATTGGAGGGAAATTTTACGTGCGTAAATGTACACAAACACAAGCTCACACAAAGAACCACTACTGTAACTTAAGCCCATTCGCTTTGATAGCGGTCTCGACGCCCAAGCACAAACCAAGTGGGCCGGCATAGCCAAAAGCCGGATTATGGCACATGAAATGCAGGGACTGGGATTAGTTGAGGCTGTGGGAATATTGTTACCAGTCAGATAATCCTCGATAACTGGTCGAATCCGTAAAACCATAACAGAATTCCCATATACGACGAGGAAACACAAACAATGCATGTATGTCAAGTCTTGGTGTTTTAAATGATCATCCAACATGGGCCGATCCGTGGGTGCACTTCTAAAAATGGCATCTTTATCAGGTTAACCTACCCTTCTCCATCTTGACGTTAACAAAGACGAACAAGAAGCCTACAGGGAACAAAGTTTCTCAAACCTGCAGGGTCTTCCCCTGAAGGGGAACTTAAACGATGGAGGGTGGAGAGCCTCAAAGGGCGGGCTCTCGTTCTCATTCTCGTCTTTACCGAGACCAACGGCACAAGCCGTGTTTTCTTTGATCATTTCACAGTAGCCTAAAGCTCGCCGCTCGGGCTCTGCTGCGTTACATTTGGGTCTCTTGGCCCAGGACCTGAAAAGCTCACACTCACCAGCAGATGGAATTTCCAATGGGTAGCTGCAGCATCGGGGTCTGTGCAACTTGCCCATCGGAATAGCAAATTCTTACCGAATTTCTTTTGGGAAATAACAAACTTGCTACGGGGACGTGTCAGCTTGGGTAGTCCACTCAAGACTTATCCTGGACTGAAGCTGTCGTGCAACCAAGTACCTCAAGTCGCGGGGAGATTCTCCTGTACGATGACGTCGCGAAACCAAGACACAAGCCTTGGCTCGACCCACACGAGCAACGCAATCTCCGAGCCAATCGTGTCTTTCAAATTCTAACCAAGAGACGTTGGGCATTGAAACTCGAGATCTCCAGGCGATCACTGAGACTCGGCAGGATCCGATTGCATTGGGCAATCACTGCCTGGTACCTGATCAGCCTTCTCGACCTCCATAAGATCAGTTTTGATCTAGGCTCCCGCGGTAGTTGAATGAGATGGGACCGTCAGACTAAGGTACCTGACTACCTACCAATGGAAGCATTGCAGGTAAGGTAGGCTCACGTGACAAATCAAGCAGAGGCCTTAAGTTTGGCAACGCTCCATTAACTTACCTAGGTAATTTTCCAACACACTCTAGAGTCATGGGTAACCAACCGCTTGAGTTCCTACCTCGGTCTCTACTTCACTACAATGTCTACGCTCGAACTGCCTGTGCGCTTGGTGTAACAGACTGCCAGGGGATATCTGACGACGTCTCAGCAATTCATGAAGCTGCGAACATCGATGGCTCCATGTCCAACAATGAGAAGCGGCAAACAGCTAAAGATTTCACGGCCGGTGGAGGGTCCTTCAACCTGCTTCTCTGGTTGCTTTGGCTCCGCTCCGCAATCAGCATGTATGTACCCTAGAAGTCTCCAGGGTACAGTACTCCAGAAGACAGTTACGGTTACTTGCAAGGCGCGAGGACTGGACGTAACGAAAGCAACCCGGGTTTTATCCTCAGAGTTATTGGGCAAACGAGAGGCAGTAACATGAAAGACGAGAAGTTATGACTTGGGCGTAGGACTGTCGGGATGTTGGTAGGCTGGACGCGTTGGCCTACGACCGCTCGAGCTGCGTCAACGTCAATTTTTCCCACGGCTTACACTAGCGTTTTGAGGGCCACTGCGAACGATATCTTGACGCGAGCTTACATCACGGGACCTGGTGACTGAGGTGTGATGCTTGACGATCGGAGAACATAGGGTCTAAGCATTGTCATGCAATCACGTTCTGGAGGAAGAACAGAGAAGTACCAAAAGCACGTTGGTGTTTTCATCTAAGCTAACATTATGTGCGAACAATAGCGGCCACTAAGCTCGAGACCGAGCTCGATGAAGTGCATAAAGTACCTACCTACCTAATCAACGCATCTTCGTCCACAGCCTTGCTGATCGCAAGTCGTGTTTCACTTCCTTCTAGCATTGTCTAGCATCCCGTACTCAGGCTCCAGCTTCGCGAGCCTTCGGCTTGCCCGCTCCTTCTTATACGTCTTGCGCTGCCTGTTGTGGCGTTGGGATGCTGTTCGTGTCGAGGCTTCCGCTTGCGTCGAGTTCTTAGTGATCCGACCGCCGCAAGTTTTGCGAAGAGTGCCCTCGGGGTGAGAAAGAGCAGCGCAAGGGCTTACACCAAAAAGCGCTGATCTCCCACCAAAGCCCGTCCGCTGTATTTCCTCACCCCCTAGAGTGCCTCTCGCTGGTTGAGGTGTCGTTGCTGACGACTGCGCCACTGCTTCCCGCGTGTGAGCACCTGGAGCATCGCCTGTCCCGCCTGCTTTGGGGACTGTTGCTGGCGGCTGCGGCGGTAATTCTGCTCCTTTGACTCTTGGGAAGGAACCGTACTTGTGAGCGAGGTAGGTGGGAATGAGACCGAAACCGGTAAGATTCGACATGCAGCGCCTACGTGTCCATTCCGCCCGATCTTGAGGTGACAGTAGATGGGTAGTTCTATCTGCCTTTTGTGTCAATTCTGTTGACCTTTTACTGGCCCTTTCTAGAGCCTCACGGTCTCTCTGTTCTTCGCCCTCAATTCTTTCCAACTCTTCTGCACATGATGCAGCATCGCCCTTAGCATCAGAAAGCAGGGCCTCTCGCCGTCGCCGGCGGGAGATGCGACCGTAGGTACCTTTGCGCCAGAGATCCCATACACCCAAATTCCATACACCCAAATGAGTGTCAGGTGGCAATTTGGGAGGCTGCGATCCGTAGAAGCAATTCCAGGCGTCCTGCTGGGAATAGCTCGCCGAAGCGGCTTCTTCTTCCGGGGATACATCCTTGCTGAAATAACCAAATTCTCTTGGTACATGATTACCCCGTGACCATTCAAGGAAGGCCACGTCCGCTTCATACACAGCAACAATCTCTTCCTGCGTCCAGCCCTTCTTGGGGAGGTTGATATGGTCCCGGATGTTGTCTTCTTCAAGATGGAACCGATCAAGATCCCACTGGCGAAAGCTTTCCATTAGCTCGCGTTTCTCGCGGGCTTGCCTGTTACCCGGCTCATTTTCACGTCGCGACCTAGCCCTGTCTATGATCTCCTCCCTTACAAAGAACCTATGGAAGTGATAATCCTCCTCAGTCAAGTCATCATGCGTTCGCATGTACTCTACATATTCCCATTGGTTTGTCGGGATAGGCGTTGGTTCGCGAGACTCAGAGCTGTCGCTTGGTGACGAAGGTGTCGGAGGTGTTGGAGGTGCTGAAGGTGTCGGAGGTGCCGGAGGTGGGGAGGGACTGCGCGGAAGGCCTAACTCGTTGTTGGACATTCGAGCCCACAAGCGCTTCCAGCCTTCATCGCTTTCATCAACGTGTAAGGTTCCAGAGGCTGGTTTAAAAGGTCGCCCTTCAGCCTGATGCTCCATCACCCTCAGAGCTCGCTGACGCGCCCCGTACACTGGATCACGCCTATCATGGGGATTCCTTTCCTCGAGCATAACTTTCCGCAATTGGTACCACTCTTCGCCGAAGTGCTTTCTGCCCCAAGCTGAATAGGTTTCAGGATCATAGGGTTCTGGTTCAGGCGTCCACGGCATTCGTGCATCAAAATCGTATGTATCAGGGTCATAAGTTCGTGGCACCAACATACTTGTGCCCAGTACTAATACAGAGTATGTATCTCTCTCTTCGTTTGCCGGATTGTCAGCCGGGTGGACATTGTCGTCGAGGTTGTTGCTGTTGGATAGAGGATACACGTCGTCAGAGGCGGCCTCAACGGATGGAGAAAGTGTTGACATATTGTTGAGTCTGCGCTTGGGGCTTGTATGCGGAGCCATCTAAATGCTAACAGACGCGGAAATGGCTGGTTAGTATTAAAGAATAGTGAAGGATGTGTTGCTGGCGTTAGGTCGACGGGATGGTGAAGGAAGGGATGAAGAATATTAATAGACGACTTCTGAAGGGGAATGGCAAAGGGTGGAACAAAGGATATTAGCAGGCGGTAAGTTAGGGAGGTTAATAAAGAATGGAACAAAGGATGTTGCTGCGATTAATTTGAGGGAGGTGAATGGCAGAGCAAAGACGGTGAAAGATGGAACAAAGGATATTGGTAGGTATCATCTAAGGCAAAGTGGTGACTGATATGGAATAAAGGAAGTTTATTAATAGGTGATAAGTCCAATTGGGACAGTGAAGAATGTGGAACAAAACATGTTTCTAGAAAGTTGTTCTCCAGTCGTAGGCTCTGTATTCCTCTCTGTGGCTTGCAATCTACATAAATCTTGACCGCCTGAGCTGCTCGTTCCAGCTTCATCTTCTCATCCATCAAGCATTTCGAACATGGATATTGATCAGACGGTTTTCTATCTCCTCTCGGAGAACCCCTACGCTTTAGACATCATTCGACATCCTGAAAATAGCAACCGAACATGCCAGGACCCTAGAGACCCAAAGAGTCCATGCCTGTGGATTGGATTGGTCCAAGAGTCCAAGAGCCCACCGTATCTCGTCAGCTTCGGTAGACGAGATCATAGCGATGTCAACGACGACCATGAAGACGAAGGCGGGGATGGAGAGATAAGGGAGGAGAAGCTTGGCTTTCCCATAATATTGGAGGGCCTTCGGCAATGTGTCGTGCTTCTCAAGCCTGACTTGTACCACGATCCTTATCTAGTGGCTCTTCCAGATCCGCGACGTTAATTTTCGGTTGATACCAGGACCAACACAACTAATAAGGGAGAGGTTGGCGTTCGTACGAAACGCCAGTAATGATGGAACACTTCAAAGGGCTTTGCAGCAACGCGGCACGCTCGAACTGCAACCCAAGCGATCGCTAGCTCTTGAACCCCATAGTACCTGTTTCCGAACCTCGCCCAAGCAGGAAAGCCTCTCTGGTCCGACCACGTCTGGTCTTTGATGATGGTGCTGTCTGAGATTGCTGACTTGAAGCCACTTGAAAAACAAATTCTGGGCCAGGCCGAGTTGCAGAGCAGAAACTTGAGAGAAAGCGACTGGTGACAAGTCCAAGTTGGAAGGGAGCCATGACCGCGGAGTTTTTCCAGTTCGGCTTCGGCTTCGGCTTTCTTGAGAAGGATCACAGTACACTTTAGGAGTACAGCCCCTGGAAGTTCAAGCGCTTCTATGATGGATGGTGCAAGCTTCTGGACCCGTTGTGATATTCTGTCCAAGGACATAAGCGTGCTATCGTCTTAGTGATGTTGGCCTCATTAGTCACTGCCTGTTCTTTGTTTGTTTTGTCTATATCTTAATGAATTGAATCCACGTATCTTCGAGACTCTGGCACTTTCCAGCCTGCTCAGACGTTTGCAGACTTCTATGGCTGGTCTTTAGGCTGTCTGAGTACTTAATCTTTGTCTCTCAGCAAGGTTTCCTTTCACAGCCGAGTTGGTGTCAAGTGTCAAAGAGGACATGCTTGACTTCTTTCTCAGCACACATCACCTAGTGGTGACTTGTCAAGTGGCACACTTAGACAGTCTATAATCGCATCAGACTGTTTCGTGTCGTCTTAAAACCTATGTTATGACATAAGTGTCTAGTCTCCCAAGCGAGTATCATCAAACGGCCCTTTCTCATACAGGCATTTGCATTCAGCTTTAACTCGCTTACTTTAGTGGATTGCCTGTACAAAAGCCGCCTTCAGAACGCCGTCCTTTAATATGTGCCCTACATGATCCGAAATCCTCCAGACCCTCAAACAAACTCTTCCGTAGGACTTATGTGCTACTTGTCCCATCAACCTTCTAACATCCCAGACTAACAGCGTTGGCGAATAAGGCATAAGTATCAGCGTGGTTGATGTTCTGCTCAGCAGTCAAGCTCTGGATGAAGTTATATCCGTAACCACCATAGTCAGAGGTTCCCTTGATCTGGTTAAGATGGGTCATCTCGTGCAAGTTGGTGTTGCCCTGATCCTGACCATGGCAAGTTGAAGTAGTGGCAGGAAGACGCTCAAAGTAGAGATCGCAATAGGCCATGTAGTTTCCGCCGGGAACAGTGTACGCAAGAACACCGTTCTGGCACGCGCCGTAAACATCGGTACAGTAGTATCGAGTATCTCCAGCGTTGGTCGATCCACACTCAGCAGCGATCTTGGCAAAGACATCAGCGACAGTCGAGCGAGTCGCAGCATCAGAGTTCTTAAAGTACTCCTCCACCTTTGCACCTGGCCCGTTAGACGCAGCCTCCTGAGCAGCTGAAGCCTGTCTAGCACAGTTCGACAGAGCAGCTTGGGTGACCTGGAGCTTGCTGCCAGAGCAGTCACTCTGGACTTGAGCGCGCTTCTGGTGGAAAGCGGTGCGGACGGAGAAGGCCTGGGGACCGTCGACTTCGGCGTCGAGACGGTTGGAGTAGAAGGGGACTGAACCGATCAACTCGGTGGAGTTCTCCTGGGCGAAGGAGAGGGCGCCGGATGAGAGAACGCTGAACTTGCCGCCGGCGGAAAGATCGTGGAACTCGGCGATGTCGAACTCGACTTCGTAGGAGTTGCCGGAGGGGATGTTCTGGAAGGCGGTCTCATCCAGCTGGGTGGTGTCGAGGGCGATGCGAACACCGTCAAAGGGGACAGTCTTTTTCTCTGTTGGCGGTTAGTAAGTAAGTGGCTATGAAGTAAGTGGCTATGGGGGTAGTGACTGAGGTGAGGGTAGTGTCGAGGAGGTGTCATAATGTCTCCTTGCTGTGCTGTTGAAGATTGAGTTCTATGAGCTCATTCAACTCTCAACACCAAGACAGTCTACACGCTCACTCCATCCAACATCTCATTCATGCCTCATCTCGGGGAGTCTTACCAGCAGAAAAGACCTGAGCCCTCTCAACGGGAGCCGTATCAAGGAATGTTCCAACCTTGAGGAGCTTCAAGTTGCTCTTCCCATTATTGGTGATAACAGCCTTGACCTTTGAGTTCCCCTGCATCTTCAATTCAACGTTCAAGGGAGTAGGGGCGCGCTTATCCACTAGGGGCGCAGCGACAGCCATGGAGGCGAGAGCAAGACCAGCAAGCAGCTTCATTTTGAACGATAGACCAGATCGAACGAATGTGGTTTAAAAAGAGCGAAGAGAATGAAAAAGAACGAATGAATGAATGAAAGGAATGACTGTTGTGAATAGGATGAAGACATGCTGAGGGACTCGAGGTATCGTGAATACTTATACGAAAGTCGAGTTGATACCCTGCGACTCGTCTGGACTCGGGAGCAGGGGACTTGCGACGATATTGATCCGTCTTGGTGTGGACCGATCCAGGGTTTCATTTCGGACATGTCAATATGTTTGACACGTGCCATTTCCGCTCTTCAATCGGCGATTCTCGAATTAATTGTCCGAAAACTGACTCCCCAGCGTCACCCATCCTCTAGCATCGCCGTATGTTTATGCTATTTTCGCCTTTTGAGTTTATCTTCCTATTTACGCAATTAACCTTAACTTCCGCAATTGACTCTGTCCGATGTAACAAAATCGAAGATCTCCCAAGATTAAAAAAGGATCAAGGCCAGGTCCGGGCGTCATGCCCTTTCGAAACACATCATGTAGCATCGTCAGCTAGGATGAGAATGCCCCACAATAGGATCGGTCAAGGCTATAAGAGATCGTCGTAAATCAAGGTTACGAGATTGGAAGGGTTGTTTGTGAATATATTAAAACAAGGTCGCTCCCCGTTTGACTTGAGACGCCTTTGGGTCGTTGAGGAAGGAGATTGTGGTTTGTTGTCTGACGGGCTGTTTCTATAGCGTTATGAGTTGAGATTATTGGATAGAGGTATTGTTTACGGATTTGAGTAGAGGAACTGGGCATAAATGTGTATCAGATTGCTGACGGCATGTGATTTTGAGATGGTAATAATTGTTTCGTCAACAGCTATGATCACCAACGGCCGAAAATACGGTATCGGAAGATCTTGGGTAAACTGATAGATTCGATGGTCAAGAATCTCGAGACGTCTTGGCTTTCCACTATCCTGCAGGTCTTCCAACGTCTGAACAAGCCCCTCCACGCTACCACTTAAGCTTATACAGCAGCCTCCGATCATTTCCATTCTCATATATGACAAGACTTGCAAGGATGATCGATTCATTTCCGGTCTAATAGACCCATGATGCTCGATATAACGTACAAAGATCAGCATGGAGCATTGACTCGATAACTTTTAGAGCAGGTGCCAAATATAAGTCAAACAAGCTTGCTTGGACCAGTTTGAGAACATGACTTGCGCACTATTAGTGAAGTTTTTCATTGGTAATGTGTTCTTGAATAATCTAGAGGGTGGTGGACACTTGCATGTGAGTCTTGGTTGTTTGGTTCGCCGCGTTTGTCGAGATATTCAGATGCCAGGACTAGTTGAGGGCCTCAGTTTATGGTAGTAAGACTAACGAGAACGAGGCATTTGACAAGCAAGAACTAGCTTCATATTAGACTTTTGCAGAGATGTAGCATTAATCCACTGGAAAAGCTATCAAAACTGTCCCTTGTTTCCAGATGTTGATCTGGTAGCATCTTGCAATGTCACCGCGTACCCTAGACCAGTCTGTTAACAACAATAGTCGCAATGAATTACGCCACAGCCCAAGTATTGCCAAGTTCTATCGCATATATGGCTGTTCAAGTTATACAGCACTCACATTATAACAACAATTACAGGTTCTAGTGTGCGTGTGAAAACCTTTGCGATGATTGCCGTGGCATAATACTCAGGTCAATCACCCTATCCCTGGTACTGAAGGGAGCACCGTAGCGGGTAAGACGGGCATCTAAACGACAGTGAGCGGTACCATTTGGCTTGCCAGCAAAAGGACATCATGAAAGAAGCTCAATTGGCAAAAAGAATGATCACGCTGGGGATCGAACCCAGAATCTTCTGATTCGTAGTCAGACGCCTTGCCATTGGGCCACGCGACCGTTTCTTGTTATTGAATTGAGATTCCAAAACGTCGCTTACGGATTCTGCGCTCAAACTTTTTCGCTAGACCCGGAGGATTGCGGCACTCAATCAAACTCGGTACGCCGCCCACAACCCGCGCCAAGCGAACAAGAGCTAGCGACTGATGGAATCTGCTAAATAGCATTAAAGAGTAAAAGTCTCCATAGCGGCGTTCAATAGCTCAGAGTAGACCCTGGACTAAGTCCTAGCCACGCAATGACAGATTCTTCGCGCCACCTTTATAAGGGAGGATAAGCGGCACAGCACAAAGAATGCAATGCAAATAAGTGCACGTGAGATACCGGCAGCCCCTGGATTCTGCGTTAGTTAGGGGAGCAGTCGCGTACCTTTTAGCTCATGCGTAAGGTTAATTATTATCTTAAGTTGTTTTAATGGGACGCACTGTACTCAGCTCCTCTGCACGCTCATTTCATTCTCTTGGGGGATCAAATCTTCATTCATCCTCACGCTCACACGCACACTCACACTCACTCTCCTTTATGCCATTATCTACGTGATACAGGGACTGAAACAATCCCTTGTTCCTTTGACATCAACTCGCTCATTTCATTTCTCTCATTGTTGCCTTGCGGGTTCCGTTCAAAAACCGAGCTCATGCCATGGCCATCTTCGCGTCTTCAGCTGTACGCCTACTCATCGGCCTCACAGTCGCACTCACCTTCATCGCCTTCTTCACACCAACAGGCTACGTACCAGACGTCGCACTATCATTCAGGATGCCAGCTGCACTAAAAAAGCTCGACGTCTCCATTTCCCAGGAGGAGAAAGATCCTGTTCTCATCCGCGCAACCGTCAGGAACAACAATGACGAGCCCGTCACTATCCTCAGCTACGGCTCACCCCTGGACCCCTTGGGTATTTCTCTTGGCATTCTCTACATCACGCCAAAGGGCGACAGCAAACCACTTGACATCATGCAGATTGAAGCATCACGACTCTGGCCGCCTGCTGATGATGCTCTAATTGAGATTCTCCCTGGCCGATCAGCCATTTGGGAATTCACCCTCCAGGAACCTGTTGTCCCGATGGACAAGGTGTTTGAGGGCGCGACGGTGCAGCTCAAGGGGACGTGGAATGCTGTGTGGACAAAGGAGAAGAAGAATGTTGACTACACATCCTTCGAGGAGGGTACACCAGCAAACGAGACCCTAACAGGGCCATTCAAGTCAAATGTTATCGACATTGAAGTCGTATAAACATGAATTGTATCATCATTGTTATTATTATTTGGCGTATGGGGGGGCAGGCATGATTAATTGGTTCACTTGTCTCTACGTTTAGATGACTAGAGTGATTGATGGGTTAATTGGGAAGACAAGCAAGGGGCGAAAATATTTTTTATTAGAATACATATAATCCAACCCAGCCCAACCCAACAGCCAAAGCAAGCATTCTTTGTGTCTCCCTGAAATGCCTGCAGTCAGCCTTTCGACGCAAGCCACATTCATACCCTGCAACAGACCATTGACCAACCAAGCCCAGGCGTGGACAAGTGTCTTAGATTATATCCAGAGCTACACAACGCCGACTGTTGGGTCTAGTATTCAAACATCGTTAGTCTAGTCAATGATTGATAACGTTGGTATGGCTAGCTTAATGACCGGCGTTCCGGAAACCCCCTTTTCCAAATAAGCGCCATGTGCACTACCCTGAAGCTGAAGAAGCCATGACGAGTGTTGGTTCTGGTGAAGAAATGTTGGTACTTGTGATTGTCATACGATGAACTGACAATGCATACATGTGCAGATTGCCCTTGTCGTCAACCAATCACGAGTGAATCGCCATTGGCACATCAGGACTCAACCATACCATGGCTAGCATGGCTATTATATGAACCCGCTTAACGGCAACACATTCTTTTTTCCCACATTTGACCATTGAATCACCAGCAATTGAGACGATTGCCAACCGAACCTGGCTGTTTTATGGGAACGAGGTATCGGACCCTTGCATCCCCACACTACAAGCTGCCGACGGATATCACCACTTTAGTTTCCTCTCCATGTTTCAACAGTCATCAGCATTCCCGTTCGCAGGATATCAAGCGTAGTATAACACAATGTTCAATTTTGTTTACTCCCCAATCTACTTTTTATCTTTCTTCCCGGATATCAATCTACTCCCGAACAAACAGCCCAGCCATACCCATACCCGTACCAACACACATACTCACAACACCAACCTCGCCACCATCCCTCTTAAGTCCATGCAAAAGCGTACTCGTCATTCTCGCTCCGGTAGCTCCAAGAGGATGTCCCAGCGCAATAGCTCCTCCGTCAGGGTTAACCTTCTCTTTCGCCCACGCATCCTCAAGTCCCAGCTCCCTCACACAGTGTAGTGCTTGGCTTGCAAACGCCTCGTTGATCTCCCATCGTGACACATCATCTGTCTTAAGACCGGCTTGGTCTAAGAGCTTGGGGATAGCGAGGGCAGGGCCGATACCCATCTCATCGGGGTCGCAACCGACTGTCACGGCTGAGACGAATTTTCCGATGATGCGGTCTTGAAGACCGAGAGCGGTGGCTGTGCTTCGGCGCATGAGGAGGGTGGCGGCAGCACCGTCGGAGACTTGGCTCGAGTTTCCAGCTGTTGAAGCACCGTCGGGCTTGAAAGCAGGCTTGAGCTTAGCCAGAGCCTCAATGCTAACACCCTCACGAATACCATCATCAGCAGTGACAGTGATGCGCTTCTCCTCGCCAACCTTGTTACCCTGTTTATCAACCTCCTGGAACCTCGTCTCAACAGGCACAATCTCCTCCGCAAAGCGACCCTCCTTTCGCGCACGCGCAGCACGACGGTGCGACTCAACAGCCATAGCATCTTGATCCGCTCTCGAAACACCATATCGCTCCGCAACGTTCTCAGACGTCAAACCCATAGGCATGATACAATCCTGCGCATGGCGGTTAGGCGAGGTCTTCAGCTCCGGCCACGCATCCACAGGAATAGCTCTGCTTCCGTAATTCCTCGTCATGCTCTCCATGCCAGCCGCGATACCTGTATCAATCATGCCCGTCTGGATCTGCGCCGACACAGCAGCGATAGCCTGCAGCGAACTAGAGCACGCGCGGTTCACGGTGTACAAGCTGGTAGTGTTCTTGAAGCCGACGTGGTTGAGAGCCATGCGCGCTGCCTTGGAGCCGCCGAGCTCGGAGAGCACAACGCCGACTGCTACATCGTCGACGGGGGCCTCGGGGTGTGCTTTGAGAGTGGCCTTGAGGACGCTGGCGAGGAGCTCCTCGGGGTAAGCGTCCTTGAGCTGGCCCTTGTAGGAGCGGCAGATGGGAGTGCGGACGGCGGAGAGGATTACGGTGTCGGAAGGGGATTTGGCGAGGACGCCTTGAAGGCCTTTGTGAAGACGGGCCGACATTATGAAGGTATTTGGGGTATATGGAGGATTATGGGGTTAGAGGGGAGCCAATTGATAAGAAGAAAGAGAAAAGAAGAGATCAAAGGTTCATGATGAGAAGCGAGAGAAGTGTTTATGAGCCGGGTAAGTAAATATCCCATTACCCATTACCCTCCACCCCCGCCGAAAGCCGGAACACTCCCGTCCCGTTGCCATGAGCCGAAAGTGGATCCTTGACACCGGCTTCAGACTTCGGGTAATGTTTCGAGTGTGGCTTGAAATGTCGGAGCGTCGGGTAACATCCCTACGTGTGGCGTCCATGGCTGTGCACCACTCATCATGAGACATTCACATTCTGATTGAGATTCAATACTGTTGAAACTTTAAACAATCTTTCCATTGATACACAAATCCCGCTGTGACATTCTACCCTCTTTTGATCACGCCAACATATATATACAAACTCGCCAAATGCAATGCCTTCAACGCCTTCCCCTGTGCCGATGCCGTCGTATAATCGTACCCCGAACTCCATTTGCAATCTGCTTCTGGCCTGACATTTCACTGTCTATACTGAATCCCCAGTCCTAGCTTGTCTTGCCCATCTGCCACTGGTTCGACCACCTTGGACTTCTTCGCTGGACTTGCTTGATCGAGCCGTATCTCCTCGGTCGATGAATGGTTGCCGCTGAATTTTCGCTTGTCGCCGTCTCCATTTCGATGGGAAAGGAATCTCTCCTGCATGCGAACTGTCTTCTCCATTGGTCCTGGTGTGTTTCTCAGGGTTTCAGCCACCTCAAAGCTCTGCCGCGGATCTCGCCGCAGCATCTCTGCTGCAGCTTGACTAGCCTGGCTGTCAAACACCTCTCCGTCCTGGTCGCTCCGGTTCCGTGACTGTGATGTGAACGATTGAGCTGCGGCAACCGACTCGAGCGCCTGCCTAGCTAGCTCCTCATTATCGTCTGCTGAAATAGTGCTCTCTCGACTCCTACGGCGGCGGTCAGTCTTGGCCACAGGTGTCGTAGGAATGAACTGTCTCTGGGAGTATCGATGAGGCTCCGAGTGAGGTACCAGATCCACCGATGGAAGAAGCCCAACGTTTGTACCCACCGGCCGGTTCATAGGCGTCGTGGGCAGAGACGACATGGATTGCGAGTTGCGGTGGTGTTTCCCGACGCGTGGTGCAGGGCGGTGAGAATGCATCGGTGTCGAAGGTGCGCTGTTGTTATCCTGGCTCATAGCCTGCAACAAAGCCGAGAGACCATGCTCGCCTTGGGATCTAGATGTCTGCTGTTGTTGAGAGTTTCTATGCCCTTGTGTCACAGCAGAGACTTTTTGTCTGGGTGTCAAAACTGCGTGAAATATACCCCCAGGTCTACAGAGCATCTGCATGTGCTCTCTGTTCTCGCGTATTCGTCTCAGCAACATATCTCGCTCTTCATGAAGAGCAATGCTTTCATCCTCGCTTTGCTTGATGACTTTCTTCGCCGTCTGGACTCGGCGTTGGAGGATCTCATTCTCTTGCAGCATGGCCTCATACCGCGTCTTCATCTGTAAGTATTTTGTTTGTAGTGCCTCGGACGGCTGATCAAATTCCTTTCTAGCCATTCGAGTGAATTCTGCATTTCGCAGCGCGTCCACCTCGCGACGCATCATCTCGTGTTCCACAGCAGCACGCTTGGCATCGTCGTCGGCCTGGATAGACAACAAGTTATACTGTAACTTATGATGAGCTGTCTCCATCTTGAGCTTTTGCTGTTCTGCTAGAGCAGCTTGAAGCATGACGCGCAGCTCGTCGGCGGACGCTTCCAGGACCTGGTGTGGAGCGGGAGGGAGGAATTCCGTTGTTACAGGACGCTCGCGTACGTTGTTGGGCACGGTGGCTGGCGGGGAGAAGAGTGTCGACGACTGCTGGGAGCCAGAGAACTTTCGTTTGGAGGGACCGGGACCAGCTTGACTGGCATGGCTGTTGACCTGGGTCGAAGGGGGCGGTGTAAGTGACGATGGGATAACAGTGACGGCCGGCCGATCCTCGTTGATCTCGGTTCTGAAGGATTCGTTTGGATCGATGGGCGAATTTGGAATCTCTGTCGAAGGTAATGTCACCGCAGCTGGATCTTGAGGTCCTGCTTCCTGAGGCTGAGGTGTCGTGGGGTTCTGTCGCTCGCGAGGATGCCTAACAACGATCGTATCGCCCTGTAAGGTCTGCGAAGCCTGTGTGGCTTCCGTAGGAGAAGTCATGTTGAAGCAATCGTGTTCTGCTCTTGAATAATTCCCCAGGCAACCAAGTCGCGTCAACAGCTCTCGTCGTTCCGATCCGTCAGCTGAGGAAGCCGGATCTTCGACAGCGAGTGATATATATTAGTGGTGCCTTCGATGCGTACATGTGCTTTGCATGCGCGTGTGTTTATTATCCTTTCCAAATCAAACTTTATGCGTTGTCGTGCAGCGCAACGCAACGCACAACGCGCCGCGATATGGATCCACAGTAAACAGCGATTGTGACGAGGGAAAAACAATGGATCGTAGAACCTTCAATGGAACAGGAGCAATGGGGATATAAAAGCACAATATAAGTAGGAAACGGTAGACACAAGTTAGAAATGCTTCGGCTTGTGACGCCGTCGTTTTTGGTTGCTTCCAAGAAATGAGAAGCTAGCTTGGTTGAAGATGAAAGACCCGGGAACAAGGGTTTTTCCGTCGGGCACGCGCCTGTGTGTTTTCAGTGGAGGATGATGCTTGTTTTTAGGCACTAGACTAGAAGGGGTTCCAGGTGAAGTTTGGTGATCGCTGCCTGTGAAACGATCCACAGGCGTTATCTGTCAGTGCCCGAGACATCAAACCAACCGAGCCGAAACAAACGAAGCAAACGAAACAGTACAGTATGAAAGCGAGTGGAGAAATCTCTCGATATTGAAACGAATGAATCAAACCTTGTATCCAAATGACTGTCATATAGAATATCCCAATCTGCACTCCCCAACTCCAAACCCTTACTACCACCAAAAACACCAAACAGTTCGTGATACCCTTAGACAACAGTAACTCCACCAGTCTCCGTCTCCGTCCTTTGCATCCTCTTCCCACCACATTTCAAAAACAAATCCCGAACAACTCTTCCAGCAGCCGAGATAATATACACCACGCAGATGACAGGCCAGAACAGAATTATAGAGATCCACCACGCTACCACAGCGAGTTTTGCCCAGGCCGAGCCGTTGGAGTCGAGATACCACTCTGGGACAAAACTACTAGCTTTGCCCCGCGTGTTTAGGACCAGGCCGATTATCAAGCCGAAGGTGATCCAGCCGCTTGTTGTGATTGCTGCCACGAGCCTGATGGTTGCGGATGGGCCCAGGGCTTTGTCCCTCAGAACGTTGTTGTTATCTGCCACGTCGCGGGCCATGAGGGCGATGGTTTGTAATATGGGAGGCATAATGCCGATTTTTGAAGACATGAAAGGTCTTGATTGCAGTTCCAGGTTGTGTAAGGTGTGTAATGTGATGATATCGTGAAGTGTCGCTCGGGCTGGTGCTCGGTCCGGTCTTGTAGTTCTCGCGCGCGTGTATCGGCGTGATTGAGGGATACTCGAAGAATGTTTCACGATATTGAGAGTAGTGATGAAATGCTCCCTCACAGGGAGGGTTACTTTTGTGCTTTATACTCGGTGATAAAGTTCGTGTTGATACTGACAGAGACGTCTCGTCCATTGAGACTTCATGTTCACGGCGTCCAAGGTTCTTGCCACAGAGGGTCACGAGGCAGGCACCTTCCAAAGTTGAAGAAGCTCTCTAATCGAGGGCCTCTGATACGCCCGTGTTGGTGAAAAGACGAACTAACAAATGAATTATCGGTCTCAGCATCGGATGCTTTTAGCTGTGCGTGACTCACGGTAACTGAGAGCCTATAAGCTCTCGAGGATGGATTTCATGATTCGTTCCCTCCTATTTAACCTTAAACGTGTACCTATTGGATAGACTCAAAATTGAAAGAGTCTTCTCATACATCAACATTGTAGGAAAGTCAAGGTGAACCGACAGTCAAGACTACATACCTTACCTTGTTCCACAGCCCTGTAAGTTGGCTGCTTGCGGATTCTCCTCAGATGCATTGCTCTACTCTTGAGAAGCTCGCCAAAGATCTCTTCAGCATCAGAGAAGTAGCCTCAAATATACATATAAGAGCAGTTAGGCGTGTCTTGGCATGCTCGGCCACTCAAAATGGCCTCGAGCGTTGATCGTCGTTAACAAGACGCTGTGGAGATCCTCGCCTGGCTGCTTCACATGAAGACCATCTCTCCAATCACTAGCAACACCATGGTAAATTCCCAAAAGCTAAAACTTAGGCTATTAAATGAGAACTACTGCAGTAAAGACTTTCCAAGATTTTATGCCAACTTTTAACAACAAAGTTAGTAGACTCCAGCAAATCCGTCGGCGCTATGTTACGATGGCCCATGTCCAAAGAATATACTTGCCTCAAAGGATTGCCTCGCTAGGGGGGGAAACAAAAAACGACCCCTCAATGGGTGGAATGCCAGCGAATTTTGGTGCATTTGGGGTCGTTTAATCCCCCCCCCCGAGGGCCTCGATAACTATTACACACGATCATGGGGCTTTTACATTGCGAGCCACTCCGAGAACCCTTCAATTAAGACCAATTTCCCACTCGGGCTTGGAGCCGCTAGATGCGAGGAAATCTTGCACGATGGGCATCAGGTCGAGTTATATTAACAAGAAAGCAAGATGGTATATGGTCCCCAGTAATAAAATTAGAATACGTCAAAATATGTACCAAGAAGCGAAAAACAGCCCATAGCAAGTGCATATCAATCAGCGCCATGTCTACAGCTCATAATTAATCCACCTCAGGCTCATCATCATCTCCCTGCCATGAAGCCATATCAGCGACCGGCACACGACCCCTGAGCCACCGCAGTGTGGCATCTGTGCCTCGCTCAATCACGTTCCACCGCGGAACCCTAAATCGGTTGCCTGCGACCTCAAAACGCTCGAGTCCGCCGGGACCGCCGAGAAGTCCAATACGGGGATTCAGATGGGCGATGTCGTTGTTGCTGACGTCGACGATCTTGAGACCCTTGATCATATCTGGTTCGAGATCAACGATGTGGTTGTTACTCGCTAGCAAGACGTTCAGAACGGGAAAAGACTCCTTCAGATTTGTTGGGAGAGCGTTGAGGCGGTTCATCGTCACGTCAATCTTCTCAAGACTTGGTGCATGCAAGAACTGCACAAGCGCTCCAAGACCAGTAATGTGATTCGATGCCAAGTTAAGTTCCCTCAAAGCCGGGAGTTCCAATTCCTCCGTCAGATACGCCTCGCCAACCATCTGGTTGTGAGACACAGACAGGGCAGTCAATGTTTCGGCAAAAAAGCTAAGCGAGTTGGGTAGGGTAGCAAAAAGGTTGTTTTGGAGGAAGATTTGTCGGACACGGTGCTCGGCAGCGACTTTAGAGCAAACGACGGGATGGAGAGATGAAGACTGGGTTTGGGATCGATCTAGGATACCGCCAGGCTTGACGGGCCAGGTCTGGTTCGACAACGTGTGCGATCGAGAGCGGTGGCTTGATACAGTGTGAGATCGGGAACGATTAGGGCTTTGGGGAGGTGTAGCGAAATCATCATCTGACCTGTCATTTTCATCAAACATTGCGTCAGGGTTCGATTGCGTATTGTTAGGACCCTTTACATCAGCCAGCACATCTAGGATGCCGACTTGAGAAGCTGGCTCTTGGTAGGGAGGTGGCGGTTCAAGGCGGCCAGCAAGAACTTCCTTCAGATCTTCGGTGGTGATGGAGAGGAACTTCTTGTCACGAAGAGGGTTGCCGCTGAGTCGAATCATAGACAAGTTGTCCATGCGAGACACCTCGGGAGGGATCACTCTGATGTCGTTGCTAGAGAAATCAGCATGACGAAGTTTCTCGAGACCCATGAAACTGTTAGGAATTCCGGAGATGTTGTTTTCTTCGACCGAGAGCGTCAGAAGACTTGTCCAGGTCGTCATGTCTGGAAGTCCTTGAAGTCGGTTCATCGAGAGAGATAGAGAATGCAGAACTGGGAGGTCGATCGAGGCACCCAAGGGCACCAGTCTTTGCAGCTGGTTTGCAGAAGCGTCCAATGTGTGCAACTGAGGCAGACAGCCGATGGGCTCCTCGATCAGAGTGCCCTTAAGCTTGTTCTTCCTGATGTTCAGCTCGGTAATGGGAAGTGTGGCAATGCTATCGAAAGGTAGAGACTCGAAGCTGTTTTCGCTCAAGTTAAGAATACGAAGACGCGACATGTTTTCAACCTTGGGAGGTAGTGCAGAGATGTTGTTACCATGCACGTCAAGGATTTCTAACTCATTCAGACTCGATAGCACGGGGTTGAGGGGGCCATAGAAGAGATTATTTGCAATCTTCAAGTCGCGTAGAGAGGTGACTTGTGAGAGGGTGTCCAGGCTGTTATTCGTGAGGCGATTGTTTGACTAAAAATGTTAGCAAGGAGGATAATTAGGAATGCGAGTAATGCATACCAAGTTCAAAGAGGTCAGGCAAGTCAACCGTCGAAATCCCAAGGGGACATTGACGAGGAGATTGCCATGCATATCCAAGGTCTCGAGACCAGCAAAGATATTTCCTTGACTAGCCTGTGCCTCGTCGAACGAAGAGGGATTACTGTCAGGGAAGATGAAGTCGTCCAATTCTTCGAACTCGTTGTCCGCAGCAACAAAGCGTGTCAAGTCAACACTCTCTGCCCAGCTTCCGTCAAAGGTACCAATGCTCTCCAGATCGTACATCTTGAGAACCTCGACAGGAATTTCCTTCAGGTGCAAAGCCGCAATGTTGAGTCTTCCAGTTGTCCTTGCAGCATTGACGCGATTCTGGAGAACCTTCTTCTTGGGATCTTCGCCTTTGCGGGTATTGAAAGGATCATCATGGTTCACGCCAAAGTCGAAGCCACTATCCGAAGGGACAATTGGTGCTTCTTCTTCTGGGTGTGTTTCGATCTCAGCTGCTTGCTTCATCTGTGCCCTTTTCGCAGCCTTGGCCTTGGCAATCTGCTCGCGCAGAGCGGCCGAGGACTTGCGGGCGGATGGTGGTGTTCCAGGCTCGGCCGAATCGGCTGTCAGCGACGTATTGTGAGAACTGCCAGCCGAAGGGATTGTGCCATCCCAGGATGCAGTAGAGGCAGAGTTAACAGACACGCGACGGTTTGAGGTTCCATTCAGAGAAGCTTTACCGAGGGCAGGAAGTGAAGGCTTCTTGAACAAGCCCTGGACGGGAGCCCTTGACTTGGCAGGTCGCAAAGCCATAGACTGCGAGCCCTTGGGAGACATCATAGTAGGCTTACCAGGGCTGGGGCTTCTCGCGTCAGAGAAAGGAGCTGGCTTGGAGGCTCCTGCTCGAGCATTGGGAGTCTTGCTCCCGACCACTGATGACCGCTTCTGAGGAGTGCCATCGATGGGAGTCAGGGGCTTTCTGAAGGCACTTGCGGAACCTCGAAAGCTGCTGTAACCGAGATCGGACTGTTCTGAACTAGAGCCAGGCCGACTCTCTGTCCTGTAAATCCTAACTGAAGCATCTGAAGCATAGCTAGAACCTGGTCTAGAACCACCGCTATCCGCCCTCGAACGCGGACGTGAACTTGATCGTCCTTGGTCGAAGAAGTTTGACGACTTCATCATGGCAGGAGAAGAGGGAATGGAAGCAAGAGTCTCGATGGTCCTCTCGCTCAGAGAGGGTCTTGGCTTACGAGACCGAGCCCTCAATGTATCGGGTCTATCATCCTCGTCGGTCGAAGCGGTTCGTGGTCTTGATTGGTTTGGGTCGAAGATGTTGTTGGCAGGATCATACAACGGTGAAGTTGCGAAAGTCTCTGATGGTCTCCTTGTAAGGGTCAATTGACGAGGGAAGATGTTTCCGTCGAATTGAACACCCATGGCTTCTCCCGGAGGATCATATGGGGGTGTTGTAGATTGTTCCTCAATAATATCAGCTTGTCGCTCCATCGATCGATGCGGCGTCGAAGGAATCCGTTGAGCCATAGGCTTTGCTGGGGATAGATGTGTAGGTTTTGTGATGAGCGATGTACGTCTCGTTCCAGTGTTGAGATGTTCTCTGGAAACAGCAGGTCGCAGTCTTTGCGCTCGCTGTTGGAGATCTGGTTGACCAGTTCGTAATTGATCTCTCGACATCGAAGGACGAAGCCGAGGATTCCGTAGCTCACCACCGCCTAGACTCTCCCTTGATGGCGAGGGACGAACAACTGATGTAGGCCTTGGTAGAGCCGATGCTGGCTTTGGAATTCCTGAAGTTGGTCTTGGTACAGGTAGCTTCGAGAGTCGCGGAATAGCGCTCATGCGCTTCTGGGAGGAATCCTCCATGATGAAAGTGTTTGCAAGAGTGTCGTGGGGTAATAGTATCGTGTTCAGCAGAAGTCGTTGTCTTTAAGAGGAATGCGGTTGACCAGATTGCCCGAGACAAACGGATAGCTCTTGTTTGTAAGGGGTCCAGAAGGGGTTTTGTTTATCGGGGGGCCTAGCGTTGGCGGGTGGACGACGGGACGGAAGGGCTTGCGGGAACTAACGATGAGGCGAACGATGAAGGCATCAACCTAACACAGCAGAGCAAGAGAGGAAATATTGAAGATGCAAGTTGGAGACACGAACAAGAAAAAAAGAGTTGAAAGAAGGTGACAGTGACAGTTCGCTTAAGCTTGTTGCTAATGTAAAGAAGAAATGATATCTCCAGGGGTTGAAGCGAGTGCCGTGCCTTGGGTTTGGAGAAGAAGATCCCGTCCAGTCAATGATACCCAGACAGCCCAGTTCTTCAGGGCCAGGGTCGGGGTTGGGTTCCAGTGGGGAACAGGCTGCGAACTCACTAGATTGCGCTAACCTGTTGATGATGTTTAGTGGCTTTTTGCAGGCCCGGTGTTCCTAGGCCCGGTCCGCCTCAGACACCTCACGCTTGGTCTAAACTACATTCTCTGTGATGATACAGGATAAAAAGTATGTCCTGATCAAGGAAAGTTGCGTGCAACAGTCTGATCGTTGTTGTTTTGGTCTGTTTCCGGAACAATCAGCCATGTGTTGTTCCTAACCCCTCCCCTACCAACTTGTGGCTAAAGCTTCCGGCGTCCCGTCTTTCATCCCCAGTCCAAGCAAGGCACGGGCGACCTGGCCTGGCTAATCCCTGTAGGGATGCCCCTGAACTTTCTTTGTCCACTGTGCGTGTTCGTGTGCGTGTACACAAAGCCTCATTTTTTACTTTTTGTAAACAAAGGCTTGGAGTTATTGATGCTCTTTGTTTACAATCGCGTCTCAGAACCAATGACGACACTGCATTCTTTGCCATCTATGGAACATGGTACGTTGTGGATTGATGTTGTGTTCAATATTAACATTAGGTACGGTCATTCAGGTGGGTTACGAAAGAATCCACATAGCAACCAGGTACCTGGCTCTATCTGCAGGTACAGAGTAGCATCTGCGGAGTCCCATCATCATCGACTAGGAATTGAGGGTATAGACTTTAATTGAACTGAGTGATGATACATCATTGCATTCAAATTATTCTCTCCCCAAAGCCGTGCAATTGGGTTACTGCCGAGTTTTATGTCTTGTGCTTTTCGTAATAAAGCCTCCGATCTCTATCAAGTGAAACGTCGGTCACGGATTATCACATCTTGTGCCCCTCTCCCCTGTCGGCAGAACGTACAAAATATTCCGCCACGGGTTTCATTCTTATCCTTAGCCTATGTTTCAAATGCACCTCTTTATGTATCAGATAAACTTGTATCATCCGTAGTCACAGTCTTAAAGCTTTGGTGTCATGGCCTTAGGAAGCAAGAAAACTCCTGACTCTAAATCAAGGTATAAAATGATTAGGCAGCCTAAAAGCATCCAGCCTGTATTGTATTATCCTACGTCTTTTTTTCATTTCAGATAGTGGCCTTACATTTTGGCCCCCTCTTTGGAAGAGCCACGATTCCTAAATTCGCCATCAAGTCTAAATCGGTGATGCCCTCGTACCAGTGGCACAACGCAAAGCACGCGAGCATATGTACGGAAATATGATGACGACAAGAAATGCTATGTTCACAGTGTATTTGGGCATGGCCCGACTCCCAAGCGCCACCAAAGCCACTCAAGAATCTCACTCACATCAACTAAGATAGAAAAAGTGAATCCCCTCCCACTTTCATGCTGAGGAACTCAGCAAACCTTTCCATATCACAAGCTAACATCTCATCATGCCTTTGAAGTCCTTTCACCGTATGATGGATCTCCCACTGGAGATTCGCCATGAAATTTATTTTTGGGCCACACCAGACCGTGTTGTTCACGTTCGATACCCATCCTCAGGCGACATAAGAAAAGGGCGTGTCTTTTGCAGCACCCCCATTCCCTCTCTACTACACACGTGCTCTGAGTCCCGGGCTTGTTTATCAAGAACGGGCTACAAGCTGGCTTTCCAAGTCCAATCAACTGGCAGTCAATTCTGGTTCAACTTCAAAAGAGATACCCTATTTATCGACAGAGGGGCATTGATCTTGATGTACCAAGGCATCAATCCGTTCCCGTTCGAGGATGCCCAAAGAATTCGAAAAATAGCCTACGAGAGGTGGTTCATCAACGTCTACCATCTAGGTATCAGGTTGGTTCTTTGAAGTTTCGGGGAGCTTCAAGAAATCTTTCTCATTGAGTGGCACAGGGAGGGGAAAACTTTGTACACGCCTCGCTATTTCCCTGACCCTATTCTGCAGAGACACAGCTACGACACCAGGAACCTCTACAAGTTTGCAGAGATCCAGAAAATTGATGGATATCTCGGTCGTCTTGTTGTCCAAGCTGATCATCCGAGCCCGCACGCATTGTCGCTCGGCTATTGGTGTGCTCTCTGGAGCCTAGACCCTCCAGCGTCCATACCAAGAGACACAGATCTCGCCGAGTATCTCAGTGAGCCTTATGAGAAATGGAGATCTCTTGATCAGGGACGGGAATACCTGGAGTTAGAGTTGGGACAGTTCTGGGCTGAGTTGGGGCGGCCAAGCGGGAAGCTGCCTAAGTTTAAACCTGTACATCTCCTCACCGACGCTGAACACCAATTTATCCGACGAGAACGAAGTATCGGTTCTGAAATGCTTCAAACAACGTTCCGTATAAACAAGCTTTCCGGATCGAACAAGGACAATCAGGTCGCCCTTACTTGGGGGTTCTAGCAAACTTCAGCATGTCAGTACAGGTGAAAAGGACAGATCATTGCATCATGATATAAATATATACTAGAACATTCAATGCTGATACTTTGATCTTGTTAGGAGAGCAAAGAACTGGGCATTCCACAGCTCACCAATAACTTAGAAAATGTTCAACAGATGGATAAGATCTATGTCAACAATCCGCAATTTGTGGAATTCTTGTTACAACATGAGACTCAAAGTTTGCGTGTCCCCAATGAAAGTTTGACTGACGCCCCCATTTCTACTGATATATGTCATCATTTTGCTTTATTGAGAATCAAGATCTCGAAGTTAGCTCAATTTGAGTTTGGTTGATGGTCAAATCGAGCACTTGTCATCTAAGTTGCAGGTAGATTCTGCGTAAACCCCCTGATATAAACATGCTCTGAGGAATAGCTCTTCTTGTAAAAGTTTGTGTGTTGTGGCTGAAGTCTCTTTCAACCTCTCAACCTTATGACGGCAGTCAAACTGTTTAATTCAAGGTAAAAGATCCAATGAGAGGGTTATTATAAAAAAAGCCAGGAATTTTCAACTTTACAAAACAAGTTCTAGGTTTACTCACTGGCTAATCTACAACTCTATTCTTACACCTACTTAGTACTTATACATTACACTCCCCAGAAATGATACCCTATTCAGTTATTTCCTTTCCCCCATTTCATCTATTTCTCAAACACACAAGCAATGGCCAACTTTCAAAGCCTGCCCCCAGAGATCCGGCAGGAAATCTACCTCCTCGCCACACCAGCTCGTGTGGTCCATCTCAAAACTGTGGTATCCGGTTGCAAGCATTCTCATTGTCGTTTGCGGCTCTGGAATTATGGAGGAAGCCTCTACGACTGGCTACAACACAGATGCCCCCTGAAACAATATTTCTACAGCAATGCTCCAATCCCAGTCCTTCTTCATACATGCATGGACTCACGAGCCTTTCTTATGAAGAAGGGATACCAGCTCGCTTTCAAGACCAGTACTCAGGAGCCAAGAACGTGGTTCAATTATGATCGAGACGTCTTGTTTAAAGATCCAACATATTGCGGCGTTGTGCAGCTCGATTCTGATGAAGCCACGAGAGTGCGGCGCCTGGCTCTTGATTATTCCACAGGTTGTATCTACAACCCGATAGAATATGATGAGCCGCCCCCCGTACATCCTTGTGAAAAGGGCTGCTTGTATCCACTTATCGAGGATTTTCCAGCCCTGGAGGAGGTTCTTCTGGTTGACTGGAAGCGACATACCTTCCCCAGGGAACTAGCAATGAACACAGGGTATCCTGCCAACCCTCCTTCGATGCGACATCGTTACGATACAACGAATCTCTGGAAATGCGTGAAAGTCGAGGATAGTTTCCTGTTACGGACAATGCACCACCACGACCTTAGGAAAGCATACGACGGACCGAGAATTATAATTCCGTTGGGATATGGTCCTGCGCCAAATATTACAGACTGGGGTACTTTCGGCAATCGGAGTGCATATCTGCTGTTGGAACTTGCTATCTGCCGGAAGAGCCAAAAGCACTCTGTTGGCGACTGGAGGGCGCCAAAAATGATAACTCCGGTGCATTTGATCGATGAAAGACAGGAAGAGATCCTGCAGCAGAAACAAAAGATTGCTCTTGATGAGTTGCGTCAACTGCGGAAAGACTGGGCTCCTGCTCTAAAGGAGAGAAAAGAGCGGATAGATGCCGGGGGCGGTGTGATTGGTCAACGTGAACTATGGTATCTTTGCTTAAATCGCTGGGAGATGACGTGCTGGATCGAGAAGGATATATTTTCAAGTTCTGAATCCGAAGTCTGATTGAGGACATCAAGGGCATTGTCGGAAATGCCTGACCATGTCGCTGTCCAAGCCTGTTATATTTGCGGGGAGACGAGGTGAATCCGGTGGCTCAAGCGAACAAGAAACCATTTAAGCTTGGCTTCAGTTGCTAAAAGTATTTATTCTATAGCATGTTGAATTTTCTACAATATAAACTTCTCGTTTGTTTCGGATACAAGTCTTGACGTTCACTATTTACCTAGACTAGTTCGATTGCAAGATCCATGTTGACACTAAACTTCGGATATAACAAAACCAGACACAGGAGGACTTGGTGGATAATCTTTCTGGTCAAGAGGCTCCTCACCTCTCTCCACCCTCCAACGATTCGTCGCCTCCAACGGCCCAGACAAGTCTTTGAATAACCAACCCCATTTCTTGACGAACCCCTCTGACATTTCCCATCCTGATACATCCCACGGCGGTGACCAAGCAATCAAACCACGTCTTTCCATTTCATCGTCCGGAAAGCCTTCGTATAAACCCCCAATACAATCAGCCCATAAATCATCCTCATCAAAGGTACCATAAGCTCGAATCAGACAGTCTCGTGCCTCTGGGGAGGGAAACATATCAATCCAGTCACAGTGCATGACTGTTTGTTGGAGAACTGTGGGGAGAAGTGCTGAAGGGAGTGAAGCTGGGTTTGTTGGGTATGGGACTACGTGGATAATGTCTTCATCGCCGCAGTCAAGAGGTGTAGTTAGCATGCCGGAGACGAGAGTCCTGTTGACGGCCAAGGCTCGGAGGGCGTTGTATTGGAGAAGTGTGATAAGGTGATCTGAACTTAGAGGGAAGGCGAGATTTGACTGATTCTTCTTGGTTCTGTACGCGAGCAGGGGCTGTCTGGCGTTATATATACTCTTGGCATGAGATGCTGGGACGATGGACATCAATTCTTGGTTGATATCCCAACATTCGACAACTGGCTCAGGTTTGATTGTCTCGGCCTGAGGCTTTGACGCCTTGGCCTTCTTTTCCTGGGCCTTTCGCTTTCCTGTCCCACAATTAGCTCGAAAGCCCGAGAAACATGATCAGTGACGGACGGTATGCTCTCATGTTCAGTCTCGTCTGCGCCCTTCTTCTTGCTGCAGCATCTGTTGTCCCGGTCCAGTCATCTTCTATGCTCAGTGCCTATACCCGGTGAGAAAGTTGCGCCGAACCATCTTGTGGGATCATACCTCAGCCAATTGCGGCATAGAAGTGAGCTGGACGCATGGCCCTTGCTGATGAATCGACATGATGAAACTGCGGAGTGTTGATGCCGAAGGGAAATGCAGCCTGCTCACATTGTCGTGTCTGACGGGTAAAGACGTTGGATATTGAGGCGCAGACTAGCAAGGGTAGAGAGTCAATGTGATAGGATGATTGGTTGATATCATATCGTCTAGATCGAAATAGTCTAGCGTCATGCAACCTGCTCACTCGTCCGTTTCTGGCTTTGCACTAGTGTCCGATGAAATAGATTATGATTGGCCAGGTACATTTTGTCTTTATGCAGCCTGCTCACAACACTTGATGTGCAAAAGACGATGGAATTAGCTGTGGAGTTAAGCGTCGGACTTTTCCTGCGGACTTCATCAGGAGGAACTATAAGAAGACAGTTCTATTATGGATTTCCCAAGTCTGTATGCATATCATTTCAAAACTACTACAGCTCATCAACACTGCTCTCTCAGTTTACCTAATACTTATTTCGATTTCGCAAGACAGCCGTCACAATGACCTTTCACCCCGATAACCTCCCAGATCTCACCGGAAGGGTGTATATTGTCACAGGTGGTAATTCTGGAATGTAAGTCTACCTTTAATCCTTCTACCAACAGCTCTAGATCGCTGACCTTTCTTGCAGGGGACTCTACACGGTTTCCCATTTAGCAAGGCATGGCGCCCACGTCTATATGTGTTCAAGATCTCTCGACAAGGGGAAAAAGGCTATTACCGAGATCCAAAAAGATTATCCTTCAGCCAAGATTGATCTATTGCAAATCGACCTGATGGATCTTGGAAGTGTTGTCGCTGCCGCTAAGCACTTCCTTTCCTTGGAAACATCCCTCCATGGCCTTATCAACAATGCTGGCATCATGGCTTCACCATATGAGATTACCAAAGATGGGCATGAGGGCCAGTGGGAGACCAATTATCTTTCGCACTGGGTTTTCACCGAACACCTCATTCCATTGATGCTGAAAACATCAAAGTCATCACCCCCTGGAACTGTGCGCATCGTCAACCTCTCTTCATCCGGCCATCTAATGGCCCCCAAGGGAGGTATCAACTTTGAAGATACATCCCTCAAAGAAGCGAGTATATGGGAGCGTTACGGCCAAAGCAAACTCGCCAACATTCTCCACACAAGAGCCCTCCACAACAAGTACGGTCCCGGCTCAGGTAACAAAGAAGGCGAGATCTGGGTAACATCAGTGCATCCCGGCCTCGTCGAGACAAATCTCTCATCTAGTATCGATTCAGCCCAGACTATGAGCTTGCGAATGGTGTCATTGTTGAGATGTATGAAACTGATGTGGACTGCTGATAGGGGGTCTTGGAACAGTCTTTTCTGCGCGGCGAGTCCAGACATGAAACCCGAGCAGAGTGGAGAGTATATGGAGATCTATCATCGGTTGTTTGAGCCTTGGTGGCAGAATGGGGCGGCGAAAGATGAGGAGTTGGTGAAGAAGTTGGATGAGTGGACGAGAGAGACTATGAAAAAGGAGGGATGGGTCCAGTAGTGGTTCTTGCTATGACTGAAATGTTTTATAGACTGTACTTTTGCTTATAGACTTTGAGAAATAATTTCATAATTTGCCATGAAGGTCTTTGCTTTGTCGGGTATACTCTATTCAGAGCAGTCATATCCATGATAGTACTAGGGCTAGATGTGTTATTTGCAGTTGAGACTTGTTGCTGAGAGCCTAAATCAGCGGAGAGAATTTAGATGGCACCATGAAATAGTTTAAAGCATTTGAAATTTGATTATACTGCCGCAAGATAATCTCAAGCCATGAAGTCTGGCCCCAGCCGATCCAGCATGTTCTCTGTTACATCATGCATTGCTTCAACCAGGCCCCAATCCATCCCACCCACTGCCCCTTGAGATGTTCCACAATCAACAAGTCCGTTCCGACTCTGTTGATCATAAGGCTTCTGCGGGTTAAACATTTCCAGCAATTGTTCCCCAAAGATATCCTCCTCGGCAGCAGACAGCTTGGGATCAGTAATAAACACTAGTAGTTCATCATCGACGAGGTTTGTCTGGTTAGTCGCTTGCTCAGCCGTGTATGACAGTCGATTCGGTCTGGTTCTTGATCCCTTGCTCCTCTTCAACAAGCAGCGCAGCCATGATGGGAAATCAAATTCTTCCGGCTGCCTGCCTTTACTGATGCAAACATCGACTGTCCAGATCATTCTCAGATACATATTCGGCTGGCTCCTCAGAATCTGACTCCAATCTGTCAAAGAATTGCCACTAGCCTTGAATAGACACTGGCTGTCAATCTGGGCTAAATTGGCAACGTGTCGAACTGTTTGCCTCACCCACTCTACACCATAGTACTGGGGAAAGAAAACGTTCATTGTCTCGACCAGTGCTTTCAGTCGATCCTGATTTGATGCTGGAGCTGAGCCGGCTTCCACCGATTCGTTGCATGATAGTTGGTTACTAAGCGATGACAATCGCGCGGTGATGGTATGAAGCGTCAATGGTGTAGCTAGACAAGCAAGGCTGTAATAGAACATTAGTTCCAGAATTAAGGAGCAAATTATATTGCCACGTTCGGCTTGTTGGACTTACGCTGATACCGGGAGCCAGCGGGCCAAACGACGTCGGGTTAGCTCTTCATAGCATGCTGTAATCTTCTGAGCAGCATCTTGTACCTCAAGTGAGCTTTGCTGGAGCTTTAGACTTCGCCCTGGTCTTGCTATATCTTCAATGTTGGATTCGGATGTGAGAGACTGTCGCAGTATCTTGGAATGACAGAGTGCAATAGATGCAGTACTATGTCCTTAGTTAGTCCAGGTTTGACGCCAAGATATAGGACAACTCACTGATAGTAGATATACATGAGATTCGTCTGCAGCACAATAGACTTTTCCTGGTCGTTTTCTCTTCCACACGAGTCTTCGTGCGTATTCTCAAAGGGAGGGAACTGAGCCGAGACCCTCACATACCAGGCCTTCAAGGCGGCCTCGCATTTCTCAAAGGTGAGGTCTTTGTCCTCTGCGAATCGCGACTTTGATTCGACAGAATCCTCGAACGGGTACGTCAGGGTAAGTACATCAGTCAAGAGAATCATAAGTTCAAGAAATTTTGAGAAAATGCTGATTTGTCGCCGTTTAGTAGCTGGAGTGAATACACTTGAACGATATATGTCGTCCTGAAGGTGTTCGGCGCCCAAAGGGATCGTGTTCCTAAAGTCAAATCGGTCGTGGGTAATATTGAGGCTAAAGCGCGTGCAGAGCGGCGAGATACGGTCCATGATGACACAGCACCACCATAAGCGATGAAGAGAGTTTTGGTATTTCCGTTGTTGCGTGGATGTCATCTCTATTAGCTCTGGCACTTCTGTGTACCGGTCCGCGTTGATACTTCTGGCGTGCTGGATAGCCAAGCTCAGCCAAGTCTTGTAGGGGTTTAAGGTGGTGTTTGAAGGTGGTACCCAGCCCATCATGAGAAGAGCTGCTTGAGCTAGAGGTAGGGACGATGTTTCCGAACCTAGATCGTACAACAGCTGCAAGTCTTCAGTTAGTTTGGTGGTGGATTATTGGGTTATCCTAACACCAACCTTCGTTCGTCTGTAGAATTCTGCTCGAGCAGTTCTAAGACTAGAGAAACCAAGTTGCTTGATGATGTGAAGAGATACGAACTACAAATTTTGATATTGTTAGCCGACGCTGCTGTATCAAGCGATGTGGCATGAAGGACAAACTCACGTTACAACTGGCAAAGAGCATAGCCTGAAACACCAGCAGTGATATGGTGGGCTGCGGACCCGTAGACTCCTTCTGGGAGTACATCTCCCAGAAATCACCTTCATTGAGGAGTGGAAGGAGAGGATGCTGGTGTCTGAAGTATTGCTCCACAAAGTTGTCGAGTATCGGCCGACTTGGAACGTGTAAACACCCCTGAGCCTCCATGTAATTAAGATCTTGTTGAGCAATCATGTGCATGTTGTGAATTTTCAGATACGGGTAATGAATAAAGAGCACCGTTGTACTGGTGTTGGTCCTCTGTGCCGCCGACTGAGCCGGTGGAATTCTAGGGGCCGTGGTCTTATGACTATATATGGACTCTTGTTCCGATGCGCTTGTTTCTGTTTGAATCTGGTTAGATGCCGTGGAGTGAATAATGAGGATGAGCTGTTTACCTGTGATGGTCGGACCGCCATCATACCTTGATGATGTCGAGTGGAACTCTGCGGTCTCTGTCTCGCTGTCTCCGAGGCGATTTTCAAAGGCCGCGTCGTCGATAGCGTCACCAAATGTCAACATCCCAGGGTCGATACTGGGCGTGTGAAAAGATAACCCAGGGTGTTCATCGAGCGCCTCAGTGGCCGTGGGAACAGTTTCGGCGCCATTGGAGTTATTGATCTCATGAACATCATCGTCTTCCAGATGCTCCGACAGCTGCCGGTCGTCCTCTTGATAATCATCCTCAGGCGACCAGTTTGACTCGTTCCTTGGTACCTGCTGATTTCTAGAGTCGAGGTGAGTTAGTAAAGGAATGAAATGAGCACAGCGTTATCAAGAAGTGAGGGAGATTGCTTACAGCCTGGAAGCGCGTCCAACTACCAGGCAATTCTTGCAGTCGAGGTGGCAATTGGTGCATGGTTGGCCGCGAACAGAGACATCGCAGCGGACCTTTCTAAACCTGCATGACAGACAAGCTCGAGTTGATCTTTTGCGACGCTGAGTGCGCTTTGTTTTCTGATGCGTGGAAAGCGGCGGCGACAAGACTGTAGAGTCCATTTTCGTGGTTGGTCGAGTCTGAGATGGAAGTGAATAACTCCCAAGGTAAGGGATTGGGGTTCAGATGAAGACCCCGTGGTGCCTTAGACAGGCAAACGGGCCATTGGGTGGAGACGTGGGGAAAGAATACCGAATGGCATTGCCGCAGAATCCTGGCTTGTCATGATTATACCAGTTAAAGGAGTCAAGGACACCTGGGGTAAGCCTTAACTTTGCGGGGAAATGGATTCAACGGAAACATTTCCGACGATTTAACGAGCTGGGGTGTTCTTCACCCTAGATGTACACCAGCAGTAACATTGGGTGCTGACCTGAGATGACTAGCAGGAAGCCACCGGTCCGGCAGGCTGGCCTAGGAGAGGAAAGAAAACTTAGGGCCTTGATTCTAAATGACAAAAAGACTTGGGTAACTTGATATAATTTAGAGCACATTCAGTATGCCGTCTGTCATATTTATTTTGACACCTTATCTCAATATCTTGTATTTTCTTACTCCCTGAGGCTAGCGCTGTAACTCCCTCGGTAGAGCAACTCGGCTCTGCCGTGGTAATAGCTGTGGGTCCAATATCACCCATTTACCCCATATTCTCACTTTAGGTACCTCTAGACTGGTCTGGGGTAAAGGGACAGGCTATCGAGACATCCAATGCAGACAATATGGTAAGCCTCCATGTTGAAAGGCTGCATCTAGCCAATATCATGATACGTTGTCAGTTTCAATCGCAGTGAGTATTCACATAACAGGCAGCCTCTACATCAATCATGTATGGACCTCAATCTTCACTCCATCACTTCATACTGCATCCTCGGTTTTGCGCAACTCAGATAACTACCATTTTGTTGATGACTACCGACCAAGCCTCAAAATGGAGTCCATGTAAGCAGGTAGATGGCCCAAGGCTCTCTTCTTCACGATGTCCACAGGAACTTGTCGTTGCGCCTTAGATCGGAAGTCTCCCAGTGACTGAGACGAACAAGTTGGATAGCCTTATCGACGTTACAATTTATTCCATATTGCACCGATACCTATCTTAATACGAGAACGGACGCCTTCGATAAAATTCGCTCTCCTCAGGCTTCCCCTCGTCTGGAGCATCCACAACATCCGGATCCAAAAACCAGGATGGATCACCCTCAGTCAACGTCTGACTCCAACCATTCCCCATCCACCGCAGTAAATTCCCCGTAGGGTCCGCACTCTCAAACTCATAATCCTCCCAGCGCGGCGATCTCAGCACCTCAAGGCACTGCACAGAGGACCCAGGCCACAGCGCTACAATGCGTGACCCAAGCCTACCGGAGCGATACCACGATGAGCACTCATCCGTGTACACGGTGCCTTTGAAGTACTCGTCTATGTACTGACTGAAGTCAGCCACACGCTCGGGCTTGGCCTCCATCGTAGCGTAGTCTTCCTTCTGAAGCTTGCGGATCGCCTTGACGATGTAGTCGCCCTGTGCTTCGAAGACGCTAAGTAAGCTGCCTGAGCCTAGACCGCAATTGGGACCGGCAATGAGGAAGAAGTTAGGGAATTCGTCGACTGCGAGTGAAATATAGGACTCGAAGTGAGGCTTCCACTTTTCGGTGAGCGTCTTTCCATTTCGACCGGTGATTTGGAAGCTTGGAGGTGCTTCGACGTCGTAGCCAGTTGCACAAACCAACACATCAAGTTGGACCTCTTCCCCGGAGGCGACTTTTATTCCTCGTTCCGTGATCTCCTCAATCTTTTGGCTGATGAAGCTGACGTTTTCCTGTTGGAGCGCATCGAGATATCCAGGGCCGGGAGTCAAACGACGACAACCAGGGGCAAACTTTGGGATAATCTGCTGGAGGTCTTTTCTGCCTTTTAGTTTCTCCTCCATTTGATGTTTGAAAAACTCTTTACCCCCATTCTGTACATCAGTGCCCATCAAAGTCAGAGGATAGATTTTTGCGGCCTCATCTTCAAGTGTCTTTCGCATCTGGTAGTACTTCTCTGGCTTCCTCGCCAACTGTTCTTGGTGACGGCGCGAGACTTGTCCATGTTAGCCTGCCACTCCCAGATGACGGATATGTCTAGGAACTCACACTTAGTCTCTGAAGGATCCATTCCTAATTTCTGCATAGCTGTGTCGCCAAATGCAGGAATGATCCACGTCGGTGATCGAGCGAAACAAGTGATCGAGATGCCCTCAAGTTTCTGGATGGCTGGCACGATTTGAATGGCGCTCGATCCATTGCCAATGACTCCCACGCGTTTGTTTGCCAAGTCACAACTAGAACAATGTTAAGTTGTTTTCACTTGACGCAAGCTGAACATGTACTCACCTCTCATCCCAAGCACCAGAGTGCATGAGCTTACCCGCGAATTGCTTCAGCCCCTTGATCTCCGGCCAAGCTATCTGATTTAGACCACCTTTTGCAGAGACAAGGATGTTGGCGGTATCTTCAAATGTCTCTCCGGTCTTGAAGTTCTTCACAATAAGTCTCCTAAAGTCTTTTGTCAGCCGTCTTGGGGCTAGTCACCTCCCTTTCGCATCACTTACCAAACCTTGTTCTCCGAGTCCCAAGTCGCTGAAGTGACTTGATGGGAAGTCTTGATGAATCGATTGGCACCGTATCTCTCGGCGACATCTTGCATATATGCACGGATTTCTGCGCCTGGGGCATAAAGTGAGGACCAATAGGGGTTCGGCGCGAAGCTGAACTGGTAACAGTACGCTGTCTTTCATCAGCCTCTATTAAAATAATTATTTCATCAAAGACAGAGACCCACATGGAATATCACAGGCCAGGCCAGGGTAGCGATTCAACCACCTGTTGTTAAATAAGGTCAATGTTACCAGTATTTGGAAGCTAGATGCCTTACCAGACTCCTGACGTTTCTTCATTCATCTCATAGACGGTAAGATCAATATTCCTCAATCTCTGCGTTATTCTATTTAAGTCGTTAGTTCTCGGCATTTACTCAAAGTTATTCGATCTTAAGTACACAGATGACTTACCGAATAGTTGAATAGATACCAGAGAAGCCAGCCCCGATGATCACGACCCTCATGGGTCGTTGATTCTCGACAGGAGTGTCTTTCAAGGTAAACTTGGGCCGGTTCTCTCCAGAACCGTTCTGTGTGGCGGTATAGCCATTCTGGCCAAGATGGTCGCCGTTAATTTTAGCAGTGTCGTTAATCATATTTTCTGTGTTTAATATGTAGTTCGTATTTCTCTGATAGGTATTTGCTCTCGTATTTGTGGTGTCGTCGTTTGAACCTACAGAGTGTGGGGTATTAAGCATAAATACGCGTCTCTGGATGAAACATTCATCGTATTCTACTAACTCGGCACTACCGAGGGAGTACAAAATAATGATCATAAGATCATCACAGAATCAGAAATTTCCCAAGGTAAAAGGAAACGGGGCTGTTGCACGAGATCCATCAGTACAGTGTGAGTGTGTCGACTTAATGCCGAGGCAACAGTCCCGAGGGTCGCGTTTCGAATAGCCCCAAGGCAAAGAGTCTGGACGTAGAATATAGTCGTATCTCCAGACGAATCTCCAGTTTCACTACTATTGTCTACCGATTCTTCCTTGGGTTCAGCTGAAGCTATCATGGTCTTCGAATCACCAGCATGGGCGCAAGCCCTCCCTTCAGTGCCTCTCCCCGACAGCATCACAGTCGAAGAATTCATGTATTCGGAAAAACATGGCCGCAAATCGTTGGACCTGTCCCGCAACCCATACACTTGTGGTTTGACAGGCCAGACGTATAATGTTGCTGAGGTCCGAGAAAGGGTGGACTCTATGGCCAAGGCCATAGCAAAACGACTCGATTGGAGCGTTTCGAACGGCTCGGAATGGGATAAGGTGGCTTGTGTTTTTTCTTGGAACACGGTAAGTTTAAGCCCAGAATCCTGGGAAATGCTGGAGGTAATGACTGACTGGATTTTGTTTGCATTAGATCGATTACGTTCCGTTGACCCACGCATTGCATCGTCTTAACGCCATTGCTTCGCCTGCAAATGCAGCATATAGCGTCTCTGAACTTACACATCAACTCCGTTCGACAAGTGCAAACGCCTTATTCACCTGTATGCCTCTCCTTCCCGTGGCTCTGGAGGCAGCGGCAGCGGCAAATATCTCCAAGGACCATATTTTCATCCTCGATATGCCTGGTCAAACAAATAACAACAAGTTTGTTGCCCTATCTGCGTTGATAGATGAAGGAAGACAATTGCCTCCGCTCCCACCGTTGCGATGGGTCAAGGAGCAAGGAAAACGACAGGTTGCCTATATTTGCTTCTCTAGCGGAACCTCTGGCCTTCCGGTTAGTTTTCTGACGCTGCATAATCGACAGTTCCTTCTGGCAAATGCTAATATGGGTTTAGAAAGGTGTCATGCTATCTCACTACAACATCATCAGTAACATTGCCTTGCAAGTCGCGTATGAGAGCTATGGGCGGAAATTAGCTGGTATTGAGACACAGGTCGGGCTGGGTCTGCTGCCATTCAGCCACATCTATGGACTAGTCATCATCTCTCACATAATGCCGTGGCATGGCGATGAGGTCGTCGTGCTTCCACGATACAATCTAGGCCACATGCTCGCAGCCATACAAAAGTACAAAGTCCGCCATTTACCGCTTGTAGGTTGTTCTTTTACACACTGCCCTTGTATCCAACTGACCTGGAAACTGTTCAGGTCCCACCTATCGCCATCCAGCTACTTCAGAACAAAGGGAAATGCGATTCATACGACTTGAGTAGCATAGAATGGGTTACTTCAGGTGCTGCACCCCTCGGGGCCAAGACAATCGAGAGTATGCAGCAGTCATGGCCAAGATGGAAAGTTGGGCAGGGTTATGGTAAGAAAGACGATGTGCACCGAATGGATTCCTGGGATAATAACTGACACTACTTGATCTTCCAGGTTTGACGGAAAGTAGTCCTGCTGTTTGCACCACAAGCGAGCATGACATTTTCCACGGCACTTCTGGGTCAATCATATTGGGTACCCGATGCAAGGTTATCGATGAGGCTGGCAAGGAAGTAACTGAGCTTGAGAAGCCAGGCGAACTCTTCGTCCAATCTCCAAACATCTGCCTCGGTTATATGAACAATGCCAAAGCCACAGCAGAGACCTTTGTATGGGATGAGGACGGCCGATGGCTTCGAACAGGTGACGTCGTTGTCGTACGTCTGTCACCTCTTGGTGCAGAGCACATCGTTATTGTCGACCGAATTAAAGAGCTGATTAAAGTTAAGGTATCTACAGCCCATCAATTCGCATTAAACATAAGCACAACTGATGGAAACAACAGGGAAACCAAGTGGCTCCTGCGGAGCTCGAGGCCCATATTCTCTCTCATCCCTTCGTTGCAGATTGTGCAGTCATCCCTGTTCCTGACGATTTCGCCGGGGAAGTGCCCAAGGCCTTTGTGGTGAAGGATGTTGGCACGGGTACTAAGTCTGACGAAGAGGTAAAGACCGCGATTTGCGAATATGTTGGGAGTCACAAGGCAAAGTACAAGTGGCTTCAGGGTGGTGTGGAGTTTATCGAAACTATTCCCAAGAGCCCTAGTGGTAAGATCCTTAGACGTGTCTTGCAAGAAAGAGAGAAGGGGAAGTCAGTGGGTGCTACGCCTAAGCTATAGAGTCAATCATGGGCGATTGATGTGTCATAGGTGGCGATCAATGAGTTCTTTCAATGAGTTGGGCTCGTAATAGAGTGTTTCTCCTGTTTCAGTGCGGTTGTTTCTAAACAGATAACTAAGAGAATAAATATAGCTATAGCTTGACCCATTGGATATATTCTTCACACCAGAATGTTTTGCAATTACGAAAGATCAACCTCTCTAATTGAGCCAGGGTGCCTTGGCATGCCTTGCGCTTTCCAGAAGGTAAAGGGCATCCTCAATAACCAGTTCTTCTGACTGGAGAGTACGTTAGGAGTAATAGAAGAAAACCTTGGAACTTGACAATGCTCGACAAGCTCTCCTAGCATCAGATCGCCTTCAATACAATCCACATTAGTCGTGTTCTATAACAATAACGTATTTCGGGATTGATCTATCTACTTTACTCTATGCTACCTTCTCCAGTCCTTGTCGTATCCCATATCACGCAAAGAGCTCATCGAGATATGAAATCTGGGCCTGCACGTTTTCCTCAAAAGGCGTACCAAAGTAAGGTGAAAAGTGACCCATGCCCTTGAGAACAACAAGCTTCTTTGGTTCCAGTGCCTTGTTATAAGCCTCGAGCTGCAAATGAGGCTGCGTCGTAACATCCTGATCAGCAACGATCATCAACATAGGCGTCGGCGAGATACGATGGATATAAGCCAGTGGCTCGTGAAGCAGAGCGTATGTTAGACTCTGCACCGTACACGTCTTAGACCAGTCAAGTCCTCGCTGTTCCATTTCACCAATAAATGGAATCGACTGCGGATCCTTGAGAACAGCTTGTGAGGCGCCGCTGTTAAGCTCATCAAGGGAACTGGGGAAGTTGGGGATCTTGGAGGGAGACCCTTCCGCTGTGGCCTTGGCGCGTTCGCCGAGGAGTAAGCTTGTCGAAGCGCCTGGCATACGAGAGAGCCACTCGCCTGAGATGAAGGGGACTTGCAAGATGACGCCAGCAATATTGTGGTTCACTGCTGCTGCGCAGATGGCGTTTCCGCCGGACATACTAGGCCCCCAGTAGATGACTTTGGTAGGGTCTACTTCGGGCTGAGTGACCGCAAAGTTGAAGACGTCGAGGTAATCGCGTGTTTGCAAGGTTGGATCGACCTGTTCCCGGGGAAGACCTTCGCTATCTCCCCAACACCGGTTATCGTAGGTTAGAACACCATAGCCAGCTTTGTTAAATCGTGCTGCAAACTCGGGCAGAAAATGGGATCGCAGTCCTGACCACTGCGTAGAAGGGCGATTTAGTGAAGGATAGAATCTAGTAACAATTCTGACTTACTCCGCTTGACATGATAATACATGGCTTTTTCTGACCGACAGAGAACAGAGTTCCCTTGAGCTTCAGGCCATCATAAGTGGGAATATCAACGTCTTTGTGAGTAGCCATTTTCGCGTGAGAGGATAAACTTGAGAATAATTATTAGCGGTTAGTCTATTGAGCAGAAATGGTTGATTCAAGAATTTACTTAAATGCGAAACAACATACAAATAGGTGTATCCAACAAAGGAACCCCTCAGCTCCAAGGTGAAGGCATGATTCTTAGCCAAGGCTGTCCCTCGGGAACGATCCCTCGGCATTTCAACACCATGGCAAATTATATCGCCTGAGCCGCGCACCCCTTGGCGTCAAGAAGGGCAATACACATTAATGATTAACAATTTTATATCCGAATAAAATTTTCCATTCTTGAGTTCCTATTCGATCTATATCGCCCTGTGAACAACTGTTTCGGAGTTGTCGCAATCACACTATCACCCACTCACCATGTCATTACCCAAGCTAGACAAGGCCACCCTAGGCCAGGTAGTAGAATTGGCCAAGAATAGGAATATCCTGACCGGAGCTGCTGCAGTATTCTTGATAGGCTTGATCCCGCGTTTCAACGCCTGGTTAACCAGGAGAAAGGTCAATAATTACCTTACCGACAGCAGTTGGGACTGGACAAAAGAAGTCGTTGTTGTCACTGGCGGTAGCAGCGGTATTGGCAAAGAGATTGTCCTCAAGCTTGCAAAGAAGCACATAAAGGTCATAATTGTTGATTTGAATGCTCCAGGCTATCAACTTCGTAAGTCAACATCACGACTTCTCAGCACTAAACTGACAGGTTCTAGCCCCCAACGTGTCTTTCTGCTCAGCAGACCTCTCCGACCCCATTGAAATCTCCAAAGTCTCCAAGCAGATTGTCTCTGAACATGGCGACCCAACCGTTCTCATTAACAATGCTGGAATTGGCAACGCCATGTCTATTCTCGCTTGTCCCGAGTCCAAGATCCGCAAAGTCTTTGACGTGAATATGATAGCACCGATATTACTTGTCAAACACTTCCTGCCTGCTATGATACGAAGAAACCATGGCCACATCGTCAACGTTGGTAGTATGGCTTCTTTTGCTACTCAGGCTTCTAATGTCGATTACGGATGTACCAAGTCTGGACTCCTCGCGTTCCACGAGGGTTTGCTGCAGGAGCTGAGACATATTTACAAAGCACCAGTGGTGCGAGCTAGGTATGTTACGATAGAGTGCGTGTACTTGCTTTGCAGTGTGACTAATAGTTCATAGCATCATTCATCCGACTTGGGTAAAGACACCGTTGATTGCAGACCTCATCGCCAAGGGGAAAATGAAGGATACCACGATATCTGCAGAGTGTGTCGCTGATGGTGTTGTGAAACAACTTTATACTGGGCATGGAGCTCAAATCGTCGTACCAAATTCCTCGGCCTGGACTTCTATGATACGCGGGTTCCCCGGTTGGATCCAGGAAAGGTTGCGTGACAAGGTGTCTGTTATGCTGCTGAATGCAATGGCTAGTTGATAGTGTCGTATGTACTCGTGGAACATGTATCAGTGTACTTTACAGGTAGCCATATAGCTGAATTGGGTCTAAGCAGATATTTGGAAGGGAGAATTGCTTACTGGGCTAGTCCACCATTGTTACATCATATGATCCTGACTCACGCTTGTTTACTTCTATCTAATCTCGTACTAACCATGAGTTATGTAATATCATTGTGTAGTGGCGCTCTGGAGTATCTAAACTTCCAATTCACAGCTTGACTGTTTTTCGGGCTGTCTCAGTTGTGATCTAACTTGTCCAGAAAAGGGCTTCTTATATGGCGGAAAGATCGTCGAAAGGCCCTGGTGTAAGTATCGCCCGGAGACAAAGGCCGGGAACAAAGTATACTGCTGAGCGGCAATCAACCACCTCGAGAAGTTCTAGACGTACAGCGTAGACATTTTAAGCGGCCAATACTGCGCTGGTAATATGTACCCCCAATATGATTGTTGATAAGTCCTTGCGGGCATAGTGAATAAGTAAGTCTTGTGTCGTCCACTGGCGAAGCGTGAAGAGGTACACGCTGGTTTACAGGCTGCTGGACGGTACCTGAGTTTCTAGACGTAAATTTGAGGTGTGCCGTTCCTTCCTCCCCAAGAATTGAACCGTGTACCTGCCGCCATATCGTTCCTTCCACATAAGCAGCCAGCTTTTCCTTATCCATGAACACACTGCCAACCTTTTTTTTTCCCACAACTACTTTACTACCTATCCCATGATATCAAACCAATCTTCGAAAGATGCTCTCAGAGATTGGAGGATTGTTGACGAGTCTTTGGGTGTGGTCCTTCCTGACAAAGAACCAGACATGAATCAACCGCCAACCCCAAGCCCACCACCTCCTTCTCCGCCGCCTCTCCCAAGTAAGTATTCACGACCACATTTCCATAAGCTTGTAATAGCTTATATTTACTTGTTTACTGGAGCAAGAAGCTGATAAGCCCAATAATAGTGAGTGAGCTAGTGGCTTCAGTTGAAGCCGAAGCCAAGCGAGCAGTCCGAGTCCAGCGAACAGCTGTGACTGCCCGAGAGCATCTCCATGGACCTTGTACGCCCATCTACCTAATGTACAAGTTTATTTGTCGCTTGGGGGCCAGTATGTTTGCCGCGCTATTGGCATGAAATGTCATAGAAAGAACCAGCACAATGCCCATAATCTTAGGGTGCATTTGGGAAACGTTGAGCACCAGGTGAGTTACAAGTCGTCTATTCCACAAGGTAATTACGAATACTGACTAGGACTTGAACAGAACTACAATGCAGCACTTGACACTGCGTAGTTCGAGCCTACCTCGTCTCCATCTGTTCTCGAACCACCAACCCCGGTCACCTACCTCTGTGATGGCGCGGCCAGGTGATGATGGATATTGACAGCAAGACCCTCGCAGAAGAGCCATGAATACCACTCATTCTGCGATGCAGAAGAGGGATGGAAATTTTAGTTGAAAGAACACCAAACGTCCCAGGCTGGCACTGGATGCCACAATTCCGGATTCAGAGGGTAAGGATACCCGCAATAAACCGGCCGGCTCCTGTATCGTTATTCTTGAGGTTTCTCAATTTTATCAAAGTTGCCTAAGTTTACCTAAGTCTTTTTTATTAGGTTGAAACATATCTACTCTTCAGGGTCCAGATGCCATGTATCACCTACGCGAAACCCTTCAGGGAAGGGGTCTGTGGAATCCAACACAACTTGCTTGAAGCTTGTTATCCAAGCCTGTCCTTCAACAGAGGGATAAATCGCAGAATACTCGCCAACCTTGGTTGTTCCCTCCACTCGGCCAACAAATTCTGTCCCAGTGATACCACGATGGAAAAAGTTCTCGCCCTCCTTCAGCTCTCCTTTTGCATGGAGAACTGCTAGCCTTGCACATGTTCCTGTTCCGCAGGGACTTCGATCTAAGCGCCCGGGAGACACAACAACAGTGTTGTTTGCTGCCTTTCCGTCCTTGTACTCATACAGAGGCTCCGTGAACTCGATGATTGTGACGCCGTGGATACCAGGGTTTTCGGGATGTACTGGGTCCGTTTGTTCCATGACTGCTCTCTTGATACGCTCTCCGACTTTGACAAGCTTGGCTCCCTCCGTAGTCTTGATCTTCAGACCAACTGACGCAGCATCTACCAGCACGTAGATCATCCCTCCATAGGCAATGTCGACTTTCACCGTACCTAGTTCCGGTACCGAGATCTCCTTATCAGTGGCAAACACAAAAGCAGGTACGTTATGAAACCTGACACTCTTGCATTTCCCATTCTCACACTTTGCATACGCAGTAACAAGTCCAGCCGGCGCATCAAGCTTAACAACCGTCTCAGGCTCCTGCATTGTCACCATGCCCGTTTCTAGGAGGCATGTCACCGTCGCAACAGTATTGGCTCCCGACATGGGCGGGTACTCTTCATGCTCCATGATGATGAAGCCATAGTCAGCTTCTGGGTTCGTAGGGGGCAATACGAGGTTGTGGCACATAGCGGAACAGCCTCGGGGTTCGTTCAGGAGGAGGTTCCTAAGGTGGTCTTCATGTTTCCAGAAGTGCATCATCTTCTCGTACATTGTCTTGCCGGGGACATCGCGAACGCCACCGACTACAACGTCGCAGACTTCGCCGCCGCAGTGGACGCCTACTGTGTTGAAGCTGCGCTTGAAGGGCATATTGAGGAGGTAGAGGACACTTTGTTGTGAGTAAAAATTGCTGAATCGCTAATTAATGATTTACAGATGAAGATCAACTTTACAGTCAAGCTCTTATACAGTATCACAACTCGGAATCAACAACCGTAGGACATCGTCGTTTCTATCTGAGGTTTATCGAAACCTTCCATCATTGGCTGTCAGACTAAAGTCTGGGACGACCTTCCAGAAAGCTTAGCTTCTCCGCATATTCGAAGGTTAGCTTAGCCGCCATGAACTAAGATTCGTGGGGTTTATTAAGGGTCTTATTTGGGGTAAAGTTGAGGGATATCGGTTGGCGATCCGTAGTCGGATGAGACACTGCCCGTTCCGGTTCGGCTCGGATTAATTTAGCCCGAATGACAGAACGCAAGATGTTATACTTTACATGGAAGTGAATGAGGACGTTGAATACTATCAGTTGATTGACATATTTGTCATTGAAGGTCAAATAAATCTATGACCTGAGGACAGAAAGAAGCTTGGATCGTGTAAACTCATTGTCAAACTCTGATGACCGCTCAATGTCACTACCCCAGATTATCACCAGGTCATGCCAAAAATCAAGATCTCAACTCCCAAAACTGGCCATTTTATTGAAGATCGCAAGCTTCACTCCTCATTCCCCGCTTCTTGGTGCCTCGGTTGTGGGTATAAGGTGACATTCGGCCTTAATATCGGATGCTTCAAGCTTGAATACAAAATGACTCGCGATACCAGCTTCATGTCCCACGAGTTCGATTGCCGTCATTGGTACCTCCTTGCATGATGATTCTACCGAGTGTTTCTCGTCTGCTGGCCGTTGGGGCTGGAATTGGTACTCTATTTGTCTCTGCACTTGATACGACAATTGTAAAGACGGATAACGGTGTTGTTAAAGGCTTTACAGATGAGTCTTTTCCTAATGTGGCTCAATTCCTCGGTATACCTTATGCCGAACCTCCAGTTGGGAAACGGCGATGGGCTCCTGCAGTAGCCAAAGGGCGATTCGGAGCATTAGATGCATCGCATCAAGGCGCAGCTTGTCCTCAAGCTGAACCATCCAACAGTGGCCCATGGCGCCCTGAGTTTCTGATCAAGCCTAACAGTACAAGCGAAGACTGTCTGTATGTTAATGTTTGGACTCCATACAAGCCTCGGGGAGGCAACAAGGGAAAGCTCCCGGTCTTGGTTTGGATCCATGGTGGTGGTTTTGGTGCCGTATGATCCCCCATTGGTTTACCATAAGTGAAACGGAAGTCGCTTACATTCTTCGTGCAGGGCGGTGGTAATATTGACTACCAGGTGCCTCCCCGCTGGATCGCAAGAAGTCAGAAGCACATAGTCGTCAGTCTCAAGTATGTAAAGACAATCCCTTCTCACTTGCATCACTAACCATAAAATAGCTATCGTCTGGGGATCTTTGGGTTCCCTAATGCCGCGGGTCTTGACTCCAAGGAACAAAACTTGGGACTTCTAGATCAACGTCTTGCTGTTGAGTGGGTGCGCGACAACATCTCACAATTCGGAGGAGATCCCAAGAGGATCACTCTCTGGGGGCAGAGTGCCGGTGGTGCTTCTGTTGGATACTATCAGTACGCGTATCCTAAAGACCCAATCGCCCATGCATACATCCAGGATTCTGGGGGTGTCTTCTTACCCATCAACAATGCTGATTCCTCGCACTCCAACTTTACCTCTATTGCAAAGGCGTTCAAGTGTGACAAAGACAATCAAATTGATTGCCTCCGCAAAACACCATTCAAGGATATCCAGAAGAAGGTCGAGAATACAGCGGGAGTGAGCTTTGTCCCTGTAGTCGACGAGAGAACCAGGTTCTCCGACTACTCGAAGCGTCTTATATCATCCAGGATCCCTAAGCTAGTAAGCTCTCAATCGCATTCTCTTACATCAGGTAAAAGATGACCATACTAACGCCTCCCTTAGCCATCCATCATCGGCACAAACAGAGATGAATGGAACTTTGGTGGAGAGCCAGCCGAGCCTCCAGTCAAACCACCACCCGAGCAAGTCCACACAGACAGTACCTTTGGTTGTCCCGCACACTTCGAAACAGCTCTGCGGTCCTCAACCAACGCCCAGACCTGGCGATATATGTATTCATCAAACTTCACCAACATCATGCCCGGAGATGAGGGCGCTTTTCACACTGCTGAGCTTCCTTTGATCTTTGGAACCCATGATATCGCGCGGAATAAGTCTGGCCCGTTTGAGTATAAGATCAGTCATACCATGCAGGATTACTGGTTGGCCTTCATTCAAGATCCATATGCTGGATTGACAAAGAAGGGATGGAAACCAACGGCTGGAGGGTATGATACGTTGCAAACTGGTGTGGAGTTTGGGTATGACAATGAGATTGTCACGAGAAAGTATTCGTTCAAGTCCTTTCAGGGTGGATGTAAGAATGCTACTGCAGTTGAGTAATAGGTAGTCCCACAATTCGTTATTAGCGAAGCACCTTAGAAGTCCATTGAATATCACTTTTACGAGGAACATGTTGCCAAGTTAATGCCAGTTCTTATCATCTCAAGACCATGTCTGTGGTGGATATCGGGTGCCGATCCGTAGTCGGATGGCCCGGCCGGCCGTGGGGTCAAGACCGGCACCATTAACCGGCACCGACGCTGGCCGTTCTGCCCCTCCAACGCCGACTTCGCAGTCAGCTACTAAGATAAGCACCAGGTCTATATACCCATATCAGGATTCAGTAAATATACACAGCTCTATTCTTCATCAGATTCTTCATTCATTGTTTCAGACACAGCACAATGACCAGCAACCTCATCGTTCTTGGCGACGCCGAAATCCGAGATCTTCTCATATCTCTGTCCAAAGATGAAGTCCTTCAGTTCAAGAATGCTCTAGAAAACATCCTCATTGACTTCTCTGTCAAAGGCGAAGGGAAATACCAGCCAACACCAGACTTCGTCAATCGACCGAATGGGCAAAAGACTCTCTTCCGCACATTCACTTCCCCAGACTATGTAGGCACAAAGATCGTGGTTACGCCGGCTCCAATCAAGGACGCAGATGGCAACACGGTGAATCGTCCGCTTGGGGGGCTTTTGTCTTTGTGTGATTCAGCAGGTGTGCCGACTGGTATACTCAATGCAGCTGAGCCCACCGGCTACAGAACGACACTTTCTGCTCTGATCCCATGGACTTGGAGAAAGAATACCGAGAACATTGTGGTCTTTGGAGCGGGGAAGCAAGGGCTTTGGCATACTCGTCTTGCATTAGCTCTGAGAGGTTCCGAGATCAAAAGGATCACCATTGTGAACCGGTCTGTAGGCCGTGCGAAGGATTTGGTCAAGACAGTCACAGAAGAAAACCAAAAGTACTGGAAGTCTTCTGCCACTCTGGGTGTTCTGGATCCTGCTCAAGCTGATTACGATGAGGCTCTGGCATCTCTCTTATCATCAGCTGACGCAGTGTTCTGCACAGTTGGTTCAATAAGCCCGTTGTTCCCTCTCAAGACAATCTTGGGTGACGGCCAACGAAGCAGATTACCCTTCGTCGGCGCCATAGGTTCATGGCAAGCCGATATGATTGAACTCGACCCAGAAATGCTTCGCCATGCTGCCTCTCGCGACGACTCATACAGCCCTCACGGTACGGAAGGCAGTATTCTTGTCGACGACCTAGAAGAAGCAATGGTCAAGTCGGGAGAAGTGATACAGAGCGGTCTCAAGGGTGAGAGATTGCTTCAAATTGGAGAGATCTTGGATTGGCTAGATGACGAGTCTGAAAGGAAGCCTGAAGGAGGCGTTGAGAAGTTGAAGAAGTGGATTAGTGAAGGCTTCGTCGTCTACAAGGGCATTGGCGTGAGTGTCACAGATCTCGCCGCTGGAAACGCCATCCTGGATCTTGCTAGGAAGAGAAATGTTGGAACGACTATCTCTAACTTTTAGCTTCACAGCGGGAATATATAGAAGCTAGAGTCTTGACTACGCCAAGGCATTGACGACAGATATGTTGGCCTCAAAGTACATTCAAAGCAGAGTTGAAGGTAAACGATTCCCTATTGGATAGAAGTTGGTTATCTACCAGGATCAATGATATAGAAGTTCATGTCAGTCTGAAGCAACCCTCCTCGATGCAGCCTAGGGGAGGAAAGAAAACTCAGGACCTTGATCCTGAATGACAAAAAGGCTTGGGTAACTTAGCCTAAATTTAGGGTATCTTTTACTGTATTTATTTTGACGCCCTATATTAAGGTCCAATCTTTTTCTTGCTCCCCGAGTGCAGCCTATCTTCACGGCCAAGCATGTCCTTAATCCTTAGAATCCTTCTAGAGTCTGGTTGGACTTTATTGCACTACAACATTCTCTCTTTCTCTTCGGTTCTAAGCTATTACATCTGCTTACAATCGCAGCTATAATGAGTTGCTGTAAGTCGATGATGGGGCTGTAGATCGATCGCCCTGGGGTGCATGTATGACGTCGTTTACCGAGCTTTTCCCGCTAAATCCGCGTCGCTAAACGCTAGCCCGAAAATAATTCATCGTGCCTGGAGAGCTCGTGCTCAATAGCTTCGTGAACTTTCAAAGGACTTCAAATCTTGGGCCTTTTAGTATCTTTACATTCAACATACTCCCGCGCTTATTTGACTACAACATTCACTAGGTACTTTACAACAAGTACTGAAACAGACAACGTTTCTTCCGTCAACCACGCTCACCCAGGCATCCTGTCCCTTTCCAACACCCATCGATCATGCGATAGCACCCTTAAATACTGACTGACAGAGCGCTCCCCCCGTCGCCCAACATGTCAGTCAGCCCAGCGCCCTCCCTCCAGCTCGCGGAGTATCTCGAGAAACTCCCCGGCACGACCTTCCGCAAGCTCTACCAACAACCGTCAACCGCGTTCGCCATCTTCCGTCGCATGCTACCGCACCTTGGTTCGTCACCACAACCACTACACCCGCCCAATCTCTAACACCCCCCTAGCAAAGACCTTTGTCATGCGCATTCTCTACTCTCCAAAGCCCATACTCCTCAGCGATCTAGATGACTGGGTGAAACCAAGCCACAAGCGCCAAAAGGACCAGGCGTTGTCGATCCTGCGCGTTCTACACATCGTTTCGATCACGGCGCCTTCAAAGGAACGACCGCAGGAAATGCAACTTACTACGAACTTCAAACTATCCCTTCGACTCGCGCTATCAGGCGGCGGCACACATAACTCCTTCGGCGTACCGTCAACACTCCAAATCCCGCCCGAAATCGACATCGCCTTCCTCGACCGCTACGCGCGGAAGAAATGGGAGGACATCCTGCACTTTGTCGTATCTAGTGTTGGCTACAAGAGCGCCGGCGAATCTTCTGGACCGAATAAGAGCGTGAAAGAACTCCTCGTCGCGGGCCGTCTTGTTGATCGTAAAGCAAGCGGTAGCGTTGGTATCACACAAGCCGGTTTTACCTTTTTGCTGCAAGAGGCCAATGCGCAAGTATGGACGCTGCTGTTGCTTTGGCTGGAGGCTATGGAGGTGAATAAGATGGCTGGGCTGGAGGCTACAGATATGCTCTCGTTCCTCTTCGTCCTTGCCAGCATGGAGCTTGGTCGCGCGTACGACACGAATGCGCTGACGGAACAGCGCAAGAACATGTTGCCCTCGCTTGTCGACTTTGGGTTGATATACATCCCTAACCACAAACGATCCATGTTCTTCCCGACTCGTCTGGCTACGACCCTCACTTCGAGCAGCAATAGTCTTCGCAGCATTAGTGATGGCGTTGCAGCCGCGACGGCAGCTGCTCTTCAGCCAGGCCAATCTAGTGCACCAGGGGGCAGCGTTACAGCCGCCAATACCGAGCAGCGCGGCAGTGTGATTATCGAGACCAACTACCGTATTTACGCCTACACCCAGTCAACACTTCAAATCGCGGTCCTGGCTCTCTTCACCAAACTCGCAATGCGCTTCCCCGACATGGTCGCCGGCCGCATCTCCCGCCAATCCATCCGACAAGCCATTCAGTTTGGCATCACCGCCGAACAGATCATATCCTACCTCTCCGCGCACGCACACGATCAAATGCACCGCACCGCAGCCCTAAACAACAAACCCGTTCTCCCCCCCACAGTCGTCGATCAAATTCGTCTATGGCAGCTCGAAAACGAGCGCATGAAGACAACAAGCGGGTTCCTTTTCAAGTCATTTGAGGACGATAGGGAATACAAGGATATTTCAAGATTTGCCGAGGAGGTGGGTGTTTTGGTGTGGAAGAATGATGCAAGACAGATGTTCTTTGCGAGCAAGCACGAGCAGATTAGAGACTACATGAAGATTCGCAAGAAGACGGAATGAGAATACTTTGGCGAGATGGGAAAACGCAGGGGAGAGGGTAAGAGATCTACAGCATTGGAGTTTTTGGCGTCGATGGGATATCTAGATGGATTCACTAAAACGATATTTCAACTCGAAAGGGGGGCCAAGATACGGTTGGCGTTGTATGTGACTGCATTTCAGGCTAGAACCAATGCACTTCGGTATCCAGAATGTTCAAATATGACTTGAGCGAACGAAGACTTTGTGAATTTTATCCGACCATGATACAATAATTAAACTCTTCTGCACAAAAACATCTCGGCATAGGGATGAGAGGCCTCGGGACCTCTGATAAAAACGAAACAAACCCAGGATAGTCGAATTACTGCATTGAAATTGTCTAGAAATTGTCTAAATAGCCTAAGCTAAGGATTTGTTGCACTAAAGTCATCAAAAGCTGTGTTCGGCGGCATACGGAAACATATCATAAGCATTCCATTCGTATCACAAGGTTACAAATAATTAGACATCAAAAAGAAATTAATTATTATAGCTACAGCATTGCCTACTTTCCTTCATTTCTCTTGAATCATAATACAAACTCCCTAATAAAAACGAACAGCTCAGGTTTCGACACCTTGCGACTCCATCAGGAAACAAATCGCTAACATAGAGGTGTACAACAATGCAAACTGTTGGCTGTAACATGTCCCTTTCAACTATTATACACTTCAAAAATATAGAAGCAATGATAAGTGAGCTCAGAACAAAGAACAATCATGTGTGTCCGTGCTTTTCACTCAACAAAGAGCGTTCAGTTGATGGAAACCCGCTTCCCGCGTCCTCTAACCACAGGAACTGGCTTCGTCTTTCTGGCGATTGGTACGCGAGATTCGCTCATAACTGGGAGGCTTCGCCTTCCTCCTTTGTTGGGGTTTGTGCCAAAAAGCTTGCCCATCAGACTCTTGTCCTCCATGCGACCCCCCTGAGGGAGGAGTTGTGGCTTTCCCACACGACGGGCATATGACTGCTGCCAGGCTACCAGTGACCGGCGTGCTTCGCTTGTAGTACAAAGGCTTTCAAGGTGTTGAAAAATTCGCAGGCATCTAGCATCCTTATTGCATGGTGGGGTGCGAGGCTTTGTTCCAGTTAGGCTTGTAAGTGCCGATGTGGTGGTGGAGTGGGAGAGGTGAGTCGGACGAGAGTTGACAGCCACGCGATCGGTGGTCATTGCGTGGTACTGAAAGGGATGCCCAGGACTCGAGTCCAAGGCGTTGGACTCCCCATTGCTGTATTCTTCGGCTAAGAAACGATCATGCAGAGAAACAAAGCGCCCGGACCAATATGCAGATGGTTGTGATGTGGTGATATGGCTGGGATCTGGTTGCACTTCTGTCGCCGTGGTGCCGGAACTGCTGCTAGATCGAGAAACTAGAGATGCTCGCGATAATCCAAGTCGTGAGGTAGTCGATACGAATAGGCTACTTGTTGAAGATGCAGATGTTTTGCGAGACGATGGGTCATCGGAATCGCGGGAGGAGGAGAATTTAGAGTTGAGTGAAGATCGGGAGATGGATGTTTTAAGATCGCTCAAAACGGCCAATGTTCGTGACTTTGGAAGATGACTTTTGTTCTTCTGAAAGGTGCCCTGATAAGCATGTTCCGGGGGAGCTGACTTTTTATGGTCGGAGGGGGGGACGTTCTCGTCTTGGACAGTGGACTCGAGGCTCAAGTCCTCATAGATGGAGTGGAATGAGCTGGTTGTCGGCAAAGGCTTGACTGGGGCAGCACTCGAAAGGTACTGATGCGAAGATGAAGTAGTGAGGCCAGGCTTCGGGGAGCTCAGGGTTCTCTTTGTTGTGGGCAGATGAAATTTGGTTGTTGGTATGCGTGTCTTTGTTGAAGTTAAACAAGAGGCTGCGTTCAGATTGCAACTCGAAGTTGCAGTCAGCCCAGACCTGGCGACAGTAGGGGGACTAGCAAGTGATCCATGTGCCGAGAAGCTAGCAGAGAGTCGTCGAGTTGCTTTCCTAGCTTCAACGTTTTCTTTGTCTGACAAGGACTCGTCCGAGCCACTGCAATCCTTGATGGTGGGAACAATGATGAGGGTTTCGCTTCGAGTGAAGTCAGGACCTCGAGAGTTCTTGACAGGTCCAATCGGGCCAGAGATCACAGGACGCTTCTTCTTTCCTCGTGAGAAGACATTAGATGGAGTGGGTAGACGAAGTCGAGAAGAGGATTTCTGGAAGCCAGTGCTGTTTCGAAAAGCCTCCATTGTTGTTGTTGTTTTTTGGACGCCTTGCCTGGAGACGTCTGGTTCGGTTTGGTTTGTTTTGATGTGCTGTGGTCAAGTTTTGCCAGTGTCAGTGTCAGGTCGAGCTTTGCGCTTTGCCAGTGATGAACAGTTGTCGACAGCTGCATCCCGTCACCTCGGGCTGCTTGCGCTAGAGGAACTCGTTCCCCAGGGCAGTTCTTCCCTGCCTTGTAGAAGAGCTTCTGCTGTTGTTATCACTAAAATAGGTGACGAGCTTTGCAGGAGCTCATCGTGGTCTTAGCATCAAGTGCCTGTCTATTCTTTAGTATCCAAGGCATCTTATCTAATGCATCGTCTGCCTGACAACCTTCTCAACACCGTCTACAAATGCCCATTCGTCTCTCCAGTCGTACCATTTGTGCTTCCATTACAAAACTCGTCATTCCATCCATTGATCTCAAACTCAAACTTGAAATCGCCTTCTCCCTTTGGCACCGCATTGCCATTTCCATCCCAAAGCGCCCGCTCCACCATCGTTACATTTCCCTCCCAATCGACCAGAACCACAGTCTGTCGCTGGGTGCCGTACATGCCAGTCTCGAAACCCATAATAGGTGTTGTGCTTGGATCGGGTCGACCTTCGGACATCAGCTCTTCAGCAGCTGCTTGATCGTCTGTCCATTCACCGGGTCCTTTCGCCATGGCCGCTTCCATTGCCTTTCGATGCTTCTCGTCGCCGATCAATGGGATAAAGACACTCTTCTTGAGCTCGTGGATGTATTCGACGAGACTCGCGTTCTCGTTCCTGGGTAGTGTGTCGTGGCTGAGAACATCAAAGAGGTCTGAAACAAAGTCATCCTTGGTTTTCTTGTCGGAAACAGATTTATCGATAGCTTCGCGGAATAGCTTCTTGCCCATTGCGATCTTGGGCCATTCCTCTTGTTTCCCTGTCGCATCGAAGGCAGTGTTGCTCAGACCCCAAATCTCACCGCGCTCTTTGGCGACGATAGGCACCTCTTCGACGTTACCCGCCCGGTTGCTTACAATAGCGATGCCTTGAGTCTGCTTCCTCAGCTTGCCGCAAACCATGGAAAAGCCGCCGACGCCCTTGACGCCATTGTTCTCGACCAGTTTGTGGACGCTGTCCTTGAGACTCTCTTCGGGTGGTGTTCCCAACCAGGCGGTGACCATACCGCCGCGGCTTTTGGCAGCATGAATAGGGTGGTTCTGGTCCTGAACATCTGTTTCTCGGTAATTGGTGAGCACAGCCATCAGACCGTCCTTGCTAATGCCCATCCATGTTCCTTTCTCTGCTCGTTGAAGATCCCGTGACGACAAGACTGGTCGACCAGATGTACCGTGAGTCCACCAGTGAGGCCGCGATGTCGGCCTAAGAATGAACTCGTCCCGATTATCAATGGCGATCAATGCATAATCGGGATGCGCTGTAGTGAGAAGTACGATGCACATGACTTGGGTGGCTTTCCACTAATAAATATGTGTGTCTTGCTTTGTTGGAGTGTGATTCGGAGATTTTGTCTGTTCCTGAAGTGGACGTTGAAGGTGGTTGACGCAAGTGGCATTCATAAATGTTGAACCCGTTAAATGGCTTACAGTGGGGGGGACCTCAGCGCCTTTAAGCTTAAAGACTCAGGCCCCTAATAAAAAAAAAGTGCCTTGGCGTGTTTGCCTCGTCATGACAAACACGTCAGTTTCCCCTACTACGTGTCGTGTTCCTGAGTTGTCCCTCGGTAAGATAGCGTCCCTCACTTGACTTAGATGCCGAAATGATCTGATGTCGCGGCTCACGGGCTGCGGCGGTCGGCTTCGGGATATCGCCCCTCAGCTCCAGCGAGTTGCGCTGCGGGGAATGGGAACAGCTGAGGCTTAGAACGTGCGTGGGATGACAATTCCACGTGAAAGACGCCTGATACTTATACTAGTATTATATAAATCCTTGCTCGTTTAGATCGATCCAGATTGCCGGGGGTCTCCGGTCTCAGATCCTTTCTGTTTGTGACTCTGTGTCTGGCAATCCGTCGCCTTATTTATCGTCATTTGAGATCACACCACTCTCAACAACGGTATAACTTTTATGTTTGACAATCAAGAGACCGATCATTCATGGGCAGGAGAGTTTTCTATTTGGTGAAGTAGAATACAATTCGATTGCGAAACATGTAGTTGTTGTTTTTTGCTCTACAAACATCACCATTGACCAAGGCTATTTTTAGGTAGTTACCGGTGTAAGTGCCTATCATTGAACCTCGACAGAGACTCAACTGCATGACACCAGAGTGCAGGTATGCTAGATTTTGTATAACACCACGTAAAATCACATGCGATATTCTTTCTCAAGCGAGTTCTTTCGAAACGCGACTGGTTTTCCTCACAACTGCAACAATAAGTACCTAAGTGAGGCAGCTGCGGCATTCACAGACCATGCAACGAAGGTTCTGAAAGGTGGGCCCTCATAGGCTGTCAAGAAAATATGCCACTCCCATAAACTTATCCAAATGTGGTCTCTAACAGCATGAATCTAAAGTTTATGGTAGAAGCCTGGCAGCTTGTTGGTCAATTTCTTGTTTTGCTTCCGAATCGCGCGCAAGTTCAGGGGTAGTGAACTATAATGAAGCCATGGCACCGTCGAGCCTCAACCATATGGGTCCTTATCAATTTCGTATTATGGCCATGATTTTCGTATCAAAGGGGACTCTTCATATTCCCCATCGGGAAGATCGGTCCCCAATTACACACAATGCCTCGAATAGTACTTGTAATGATTCCAAGATGCTGAACATAAAGCCACTCTTTGCCAGTGCAGTGCCTCGTTGACTCACAAGAACAGCATGCTTGGTCAAATAGAACTGCGTAAGGCAGCAGAACTCTCGCCATGTCTTTCTAGGGGAAGTTAAATGGCTTGCCCAAAGTCTATAGATGCTCCCATCCATTGTCCTGTGTCTGCAGCTCAAGTGACAGACGAATATACTGATGATCAAATACTTTCTCTAACAAACTTAAATAGATTTAACCCCTGTGGCGCAGAGGATGCCTATAATCCTCTTGGGGGACCATTCGGGGATGTATTATATGCTTTACTCAGGAAATGCGCGCAATGTAGCGGCTTCCTTCTCAGTGGTGACTTCACGTCCAGCTTCACTTGCAAACCAAAGTATACCATTGCCTCTTGTAAATAACTTCCATGGCTTGATTTATCTTCTCATCCTCTTACTACAAAAGAGACAATCCCCGTCTTCATTATTTCTTCTCTTTACTCTTTATCACATCAAAACATCTCGAGTTTCTCACACTCAATCACATAAGAACATTTCAACTTTATCACATCGAAACATTTCTACCAAAAAGTAAGTAGAATCCACCCTGATATTAAACTTGGTTCTGACCTTCCATCAGACATGTCGTCTTGGACACCAATCAACGCTCGGCAGGTGGAGGAGGAGAAGCGCGCTCAGGCCAGAAGATGTTACATGTGTGTTGTCATGGTGCCTTTGGGGGAGCCCTGTACGCACTTTGATAAGGCATATCCGGAGTGCAGTCGCTGTGACGACAAGATGCAGCGCGAAAAAGAGGGGGGAGATGGGGTTAAGCCAGAGAAAGAGGCTACCGCCATGGCAGACTCAGAGGCAGACACAGTCTCAGACACAGACTCAGAGGCTACCATGAGGGCAAGCCCTGAGGTTCTTCCTCAAGCGGCCGCGAGGCCACCCGTCGTCAACAAAAGGGCCGGCCGCACCAACAAGGTCAACAATCGGAAGACATGTACCAGGTGCAATGGCAAGGAGTACAACATGAGCAACTTCAAGGACCACGAGAAGGTCCACTACCTGGAAGATAACGGGGTACCAGCCCGTTTTCCTTGCAATAGCTGCAAAGAGCCCGGGAAGTGTCGAGTAGCTCGCTATCCCCAGCGTCTCGGGACGTACGCCTGCATAAGTTGCCTCAGGTCCCATAAGCCATGCGGCTTCAATAAGGTTAAGGCGAAGAAGCATGAGAGATGCAAACCTGGGGTGCATCCTGCTCTGCTGCGCCCAATAAACTAGTAGTTTTGGTGTCTGCGGCTCAGCAGTTGGCTCTATGGTGGTCTGGGTGTTTAATGGTTCACAGAGAAACGCTTTGAGGATACAAGGAAAGTATGTTCTTGATATTTCTTACTACCCTGGTTTATATTGTAGTAATTAGTCCGATTTACGGACAGTGTACAAATCTTGACTTAATTCAGATGTTCTAAACTTTTTTCTTCCTCCATCAATTCATTCCTATTTTTCCATTCCAACCATTCGGTCCAATTTCTATGTCTACACTGATCTCGTAGCAACCTTCACCAGACCTTTGGGATATAGCACACCGTCATATAAACATACAATATGCTTGGGAGTCTAGAACTGGGGTAACCACTGACAGCTTATGCTATAGATTTAGAATCACTACTAATGTATCCTATATAATCAGGTTAACCAGAGTAGTAAAGCTGCATGTCGCAGTGCCAAATCGATATGGTAATAAACTCGTACTTTGGTGGTCTCTGCGTTATCTACTAACCTAGAAACAGAACCTCCGATCTTCCAAGCTTTGTGAGAATGGAAACCTCGTGTCCAGGGTATCTAGCTACCAAGACATCTGCAGGTGTTGTTGTCATGGTAAGATAAAGTTTTATATGCACACTTGTAGAGTTTGGCAACAAGCAAGACGTTTCCATTCATATTCCCTATACGATAAACACTTCAGATCTTGAGACATGCTCTAGGATAATTGCAGCTTTGTTTAGGCCGGGGGGGATTAACGTTAATGCCTCACAGAGTGGCCTTAACAGAAACAAGGTCCCAAATCTCAAACTGTTCAACTTCGGCCATGTAAGATGGTGGACTTCTGCATAAATCCATAACCCGGGACTCACCTGGCTGTCTAACTTAGAACCTCGTCCTCTCTATAAGCTGGCTGTACAACCAATAAGAACTTCTCCAGTTTTTCTGTTACATGGCTTGTCTCTTGAAGTTTTACACTCAAAGAAATATAGACAGATCTTGCAGACTGGTACCGGGGATGCAAAGCTATCTTAAGGGACATTCATTGAGAGGTGGATCACAGGGTTGTAAAGCCTTGCTTGCATCCCTGAAGGGTGCAGCTCGTGAGTCTTCTCTTGTCTACAGGTGTATCACTGCCGACAAGGTCAACGCCTATAGACTCTTGGCCCTCACATGGCATTCTGGGTTATCTCTTACACAACGTACGAAGGGTCTAGAAAAGGGGGCATGGTAGTGCACCGCCTTGGTGATTCCGCTTCTCATACTTGTACAAATTGCTATCGGATTTGATCATTATATGGTACTGCGTCATATATGTACATGCTTATGAAGGAGACATAACACAAGGAAGAGAGCTGCGACTTATTTCATATAAGGTGTCCTTGAAGCATGTCGGTTGAGTGTGAAACCCCAATTATCTTGCTACCAGACATCGCTCTCTGTAGAGAACAAGTACTACCATTCAAAATGCCAGATAATTTGAGAACCATAGTATTGAAATTGTCAGGCCAATGACTGGCACAATAGAGACAGGAGGATGGAACAACCAATACCACATCGTCCTCTTACTCACGGCCAAGGGATGACGTACGGTCACTTCAATATGGAGGAAATCAGTAAGGGTGGACTTCGAGACTCGGCCGTGCCTGAGGTATCTCACTCAAAGCTTCGCAGTGTCCCTTGATCGAAAGGTAATGTATACGTTCTCGGACGCTCCTCTAAGGCTTCTTGGGTCTTTGTAGACCTACCTCGAGCAATACTGATTTGCCCCTTGCCAATTCACTTGTGACTCTCTCCTCAGCACGTTGTGTCCTACAATGCCCTCGCATTGGTCGAACCGACAACTGTTCCAGCCTCTTGAGGGTCATCCAGCATCTGCCATCACCAATTGTCTTCAGCAAACCTGGTCAATCGTTGACTGCGAAACATGTCACCAATATGCCAACCTCCCTTAGACAAAGGCGTGTCGATATGACGGATATCAACCCGGTCTTCCGTCCCATTTGCTGACATCGCCACCATTCACCAGCACCGTGAATGACATTTCACAAGGCTGTGCCTCTTACCCCGCGGTTTTGTATTGGTTCCCGACATGAGAAGTGCTTGCCTCGCGCGAGATATTGCCTGGCGCGACACGTTTCGTGTATGGGGAATCTGAGATATCGCGTGTGCGTCATCGTGGGCTCCCTCTTGCGCGCTGCTGCCTATCACATATCCTCACATATCCTGGCACTTTAGGACTCTGCTCAAATGACTTGCACCAAGCTTTAGGTAAGGCAGTTGATTCGATGGTCGGTTTGGCATATCGGTGTGGCTGTGTCAGGGGCTTCCATGATGTGCTGGCCAACTATTCGAGTTCATGAGCGTTTGCGATAAAGTGTGACTCATTTGTGTAGGCTTGTAGGTAATGACCAATCCTTGAGAAAATGTTAAACGGTTGATTTGTTGGGGATTTTGTCAGCCCATGTTGAACGGGGGCAAAAGATGCCCAATCGCCAAAGAAAGTATGGAAATCGGGTGGCGGGGGAGTCGTTGATGAAATGACAGGATGGACCTGATTTAGGCAGCAGGGGACACGGTCATTCTTATCAGTCACAGACGAGCAATAATTGTCATTCAAATGATTCACTTTCGAGGTTGATATCGTCCTACGTCACTCGAGTTAATTAGGCTCACAGTCTGTCACGTCACGTCAGCCCGATGAGATTAATGGATAATGGACATGTCGATGGGGCCGCATGCGGGACCCAGAAAATCGGGAACCACGGGGTCTCCTGCATGACCCATCACATGCCTCCCGCTGCCGCTGCCGCTGCCGTTGCCGTGCGCGGACTCCAGCCCAAACCCGAATCGGACCCCCGGTGGCGGACCCGGCCGAGTGGTTGTGGCTGGACCCTCGAAAAGCACAGCCACATCCCACGTGGCTAGTGGTCATGCAATGGAGGGGTGCGTGTTGGAGCCAAAAAAAAAAAAATCACCACTATGTTTTGAGGCCTGCTGGTCAATGTTACTATTCTCACGAGCAAATGATGTGTAAGCGCTGAGGTGGTAATAACCTTGGCAGCAGACCACCTCTTCACATGCCATACTGAGGTATCATGATGAATATCACGAACTAATAGAGCTTATCACGACTTTCTCACTGACTCCTCCGCTCGCCCTGTTATTTCTATTTGCGAATATTCATTCTGTGGTCTAGGGTTGGTTACCTACTGCAACCGTGCAGCATCGCATAACAACACAGGGCTTCATGTCGACCCCCCTTGCTCTCCTTTGCCATGCCCTAATCTCGCCATTGGTACATAGCCTATGGCTTTTCCAAAACTGAGATGTGATGTGACGTGTGAAAGAGCGGGAACATGTCGTTCTGGTTCCCGAGCTGCAGATTGTGCTAATGCATCCATTGGTCGGATCTCATTTGTTCTACGGCCGGACCCGAAAGGCCCAGCACCAAAACAGCATCCATCCTGTACCCTCGAGGCATGGACAACGCAGACAACACCACCTTTCAAAGAACCGCTGGGCATGAACGCGCCTGAGCCTTGAACTGGAGGGGCTCACCTCACGTATGACTCTTCTCTCCTCCCCTCTCTGCTGTTCTGCTTGTCCACGGGACTACCGGGATCAGACTATTCTAGGCTTCTATTTCGTCACCGACAAGAGGAAAAATTTAGTTATAATACTCCATCGTGATGCAGCACGGCAGGGCGTTGGCGCTCCAACAGAAGACATGTCAAAAAAAGACCCTCTTTTAAAATATGCAATGCATGCAGCTGCGTGTCTTTGCCCTAATGGCCTCGCAGCACACCTTAAGCGCTCTCATGCATTTGGAGAAGAGAATTTTCCAGTGCGAAGGGGAAAAAGGAAGAAAAAGCAACGTTCATTCAAGAGTGATCGCCCTTGTCAACCAAAGTGGAGGACGCTATAGCGGGCACTGCATTCTAGTTCCGCGATCTTTAAAACGGCGGTGTTGCTGCGGTGTGCTTTTTGATCGTCGGCGCTTGATCTTGTCTTGTATTAGCGGAAGGGTTACATCTGCAGCGGCTTGAAGTCTAGTCAAAATGTAATGTAATGTATATGTAAATGTATGTATGTGTATATCTTGAGCATTAGAAAACACTAGAGAAGCAACTTTACTGCACGCCATGATATTGGCAACGTGCAGATTTCCTACCGTAGTACACACACAATTTCTCTCTCTGAGCCTTCATCAACAACGTTTCACTGAGAGCCGCGATGGATCTGTGGGATCCTGCATACGTCACTATGCGGCCGGCTTCTGGTCCTTGTATACCTTCAGCCTTGGCCGTTTCGCGTCCACGTCGTGAGTTAGGTCTCGGGGAGCTGCAGGGCGAGGGGTCCGTCTTTTTTTCTCTCTCGAGTCCTGTCCTTGAAGCGCTGTGCTTCCTCTGATAGCGGCCCGTCGTTGCAAAAGGGCCCCGCGATGGTGCATCCCCATCAACGGTAGGCACCCGAGCAACGGGCACCGTCTTTTGCAAGAGTCGGTGAGGAAGAGGCAGAGAGAAAAAAAGCTGAAAAAAGACCGCCTTGTTATTATAGCGTCCGCAGTAGGGTTGGCTAGGCTGTTGGAGGAGGAGGGGAAACCTGGAAAACTTGTTGCCAAGGACCATTTATTTTTTCGACTTTATTTTTGGAGGGGCATTGGCTTTGTTGTTTGGATATCGTCGCTTGATGCAGCGAATAGAGGAGAGCTGTTGTGTAAGGATAAGTCAAAGGCACCAGGGTTCTGCAGACGCATATCCGCCATGCAAAAGTCCTGATCAAAAGAAGAGAAGAGCTCGTTCTGTTGTTCTATTGTGCCCCTCCATCACTTACACGCCGGGGGTAGTACCCTCTCCCGCCTCCCCTCTATCGTGAAGCTTGATTGATGGTGGTGCACACAGCAACGTGTCTGAGTATGTATGTCTGCGTCTGCGTCTGCGTCTACTAGACAAGGCAGTGCGTGTGGTGGATGCCAATCGGCTTCTAACTCGGGGTGCATGGCGGGACCGATATGACGGGGCCGCGGGTTTGTTTGGACATCAATACAGCAAACCAGAGGGTATATGCATCGAGCTGCAGACACTGTCAGCGCCAGCATCAAGGGAAGGGATAGCTATGAGTCACCGGCTCATCCACTCGGAGGGCCATTGAGAAGAACATCGGTCAAGAAAGATGATGGCGATAACAACCGACAGCGCCGAATATCGAGCGATGCGATGGATCAGTCATTTCAGAGTGCGGCAAAGCTGTCAGATAGAGAGCAAGGCTGTTGTAGACTCCATCAATAAAGGAAGGCATCTCGCGATGAAAATTTATCCTTGAAGTAAGAAAAAGGCAAAATATTCATGTTGGACAAGGGTGATCGAGGATTGCATGGAACAAGGATGGCAATGGGGATTGGAAGCCCACCTCAATGGCCGCCAACAACAAGGCCGACGACATTATACGCCGCGAGGGCGTGTGCGTCTAGATTAGATGTTGGACATACATGTCCATATCCATACCGTCAGAAGCCATTGAGAAAAAGATGCAATTCTGATGCTCTCTGAAACAATAGCTGAAGAGCAAAACACACCGACCAAGACATACATACAAACTCCAGACTCTCAGACCAGAGACAAACTGTTGATGCCCAAAAATGTCCATCGCAATAATCTTCCTCCTCTGTTGCTCTGTCAAAGCCAACACCAACACCATGTTTATCCGTATTCTGAGATAAACACAACAGACAGTCCTAGATAATTTTAAACCTGGACTCGGCTGTGTACCACATGCCGGCAGGGAAACTCGCAAAAGACAAGGGCAAGGCTTCTCTTATTATTAGCGTATGAAACATGGTGCCCAGCACCAAGCACAGGATAGCGTTGGGCCGCGATGTTTTCCCCCTTCTAAAATTCATGACCAGGCCCAAAAGGGGGGCGTGCGGGGGGGAGTGTAAGTTATATGTGACCCATTGTCTCTGGCCTTAATCTCGGGCCCCAGGTCAAGGCCAAGGTGAAGGAAGCTCAGACCGAACGCCCGGGTCTCTCTTGTTATTGAGCGAGATGCCATGTCGACTGTGTACACACTGTACAGTCGCATTCTTGACCCTTTCTCCTGAAGGGTTGTGCTGGCTTGCGCTGCGTTGTCGTGGGTGTTTTAATGTGTTGGTCTTATTGCCAGGACCAGTGCACAGCCCAGCCCGTGTAATCTGGTGGGAAATCCTTGTCTCATCGCTGCACACTGACCGATTTTTGCCAAATATTTAACATTGTGGGCACACGCACACAAAATAATTTTTGTCAAAATGGAAAATGTCATGAAAATATCATCGATCCTGCAATAATATTAGCAACGCCGACGACAGACTGGGGTTGAAGCTGGGCAATGTTTGACGCAGACTCCATCCGGCTGTTGTCCGCCATCCGCGAATCCACCAGCAGAGAGCTTCTAGAGAAACTCTCAGGCCTCTGAAAGGCCAGAATCGTCTCCCCGCGTACCAATTACCCATTTGAGGACTCCATCCTCGTGTCTGGATCGCTCAGCCGCTGTCATTGTGGGTGCCATTAGCATCGGCCATTAGGGCAATGTCGTGGCCGCTAGACCTCAGTGACCGAATTCTGGGACTCAGGCACGCGTTTTGCACCATGACCAGGGGGAGTCAGTAGTCTGTCTAGTCAGTCATCTTGGACGGGAAGTCAGGGTCCCCCTAGACACGCCCGTCCAGACTCTATCCCCCCTGGCAATGACCACAAGCTCCGAGGCCTGTTGACTCCGGCTCCAGGAATTCTTATCCACCCCCTGCTTCGTCCGTCCCATCGCCGGCCATTGCAAACCCTATCCATGGTCATTTCAAGGATGTTTGATCAATACCCTTGTCCCCTAGCCCCGGGGCACAGGTAATCTTCGGTCCGGTCATCCCAGCCAGAGTCCATTTTGGTGAGAACGACAATCGGATAAAGGCCTTCTGGGATCCTGGGTGTTGTTGAAAGTAAAGGAGGCCAGAGCGTTGACACTCGCAATCAAACCTCTGATTTTCATCGGTCCGGATGCGGAGGACAATACCAGGACTTTTTGAATCATACAACAGTCAGAGTCAAACTGATGTAAATGTCATGAAATGTTGAAACTGTTCAATTGTTTTGTGTCGTATGTGTCATCTTGTTCAGCGTTCTGACTCAAGGTCTAGAATCGACGGCAGGGGTTTAAATGGCTACAAGCCAGCTGAGAAAAAAATCTGAATCACGGACGCAAGATGTTTAAAAGGAGTTGACAGAAAGATACCGTACCTGCCAGATCTGAGACGGAAATGAACGATCAAGGTATGGAAATCTAAGATGTCAAGAGTTAGGCTCTGCCCAATCAATACCACAGACCGGAAAGGTGCAGATAAAATGCCAGCCGTGACAGGCAAAGCACGGAACTAGGGCCGAGGCCCAATCTCGAGTCTATCGGCATGAAGAAAGGGTAAAATTCATCAAAGCGACGGCCTCCCTTTTTCGTTCGGCGCAGATCGGGACATGTTTCTAGATGTGGGAGGCGGATCAAGGGCGAAATATGATTGACATTGCGGCGTAATTTACGGAGTACTATGAGCAAGGTATTCGAGTTAAAGGGCGATTAATGCCAAGTATCTTGTCTTTCCGAAAACGAAGAACTGCAGCATTTCAGTGTGACACAAAAGTCTCGATGTGGAATTGGAATTTGGATCCGATGGAGTTGAAGAGAATGGAAGAATGGAAGACCTGGAGAGTGAGTGACAGGCGGGCTAGAGAGAGACTCGCATGGGACGCTTATCCCTCTCTGGGTAGAAGGCCTCTTCTTCTGGTTTGTTTACCACTTCGTTCCGTCAGCATTACCTTAGTGCCGTTGCAGTGGCAGGCCGCATATCGACAGGAAACGACCCCATTCGCGAGCCACTTCTCCGGTGCAGGGTTTGACATGTGTTGACTCCGCTGCCGCGCTTGCGCTTCCAACTCGTCCAGTACCGAATGCACGATCTCTCCATATCCGTCTTCCGTTTCTCCATCTCCTCCATCTCCATCTTTGTTTGGCCCCCGCCCGCCGTGCCGTGCGTGCGGAGAAGAGCTGTTGACATCCGATCCACTGGTTTTTGTTCGCTCGATTCTTCTTTCGTCAGCTCACTCTGCATTGGTGGCAATCACAGCTTTGTTTCGAACCGCCAGTGACTTCATGTGAGGGAGCTGATGTGATTGTCACTAATGCAAGGGGACGACTCTCCCAGCCTCTTCATTTTCTACCGCAGTATTTGCCGTGAAAATCTAGGACTCGAAATCAATATCACAAATGAACAGGGTTGTAAAACTACAAAACTGCTCAAAAAGGAAAGTTGTAAAAAGAAAGAACGAAAAGAAACCCCGTAATCATCCGTATTCGTAAGACGGAGGAACTCATCACATGCACATGTAGCAACCTCGATGTGCAACCCTCGAATCATTCATCACATTGTTTTCTACCGATTGGCGGTTCTTCAAATTCACGGTGGCTATTTGTGATGCGTGATGCGGAGAAGTAGTGGTAGCGATTCCTCCAAGGCGAACCTGTCACAAGGTAGAGAATCTCATGCATGAGAGCCCTTGGGGGAAAATGCACGACACCCATTTACTACTGCTGATGATGTATGTACGCGCACGCTGGAACTGCCCAATGAGAAAGTATTGGTGGTAAGCGTGTGATGATAAATCATGATGGTGTGAAGAACCTGAGGATTGATTGATAAAGGTCGACATCCTTCCCTGATTTTCCAACTGTCAATGAGTCCTTGTCCGTTAACTCCATTCTCACGGCGGCACAGCTTGCGGAGTTTTGTACGAGGCCTTGTTGTTACCTAAATACGTGCCACGCCGTATAATCGGAGGCCAGGCAACATATCACCGAGTCGAGTATCCGTACCAAGGCCCCAAGGCTCGGAAACTGTCTTGTACTGTATGTTTTATGATTCGCCATCCATTCCAGCCTTGTTGACATACATAGAGCCCTGGCAACCAGTGGATATCGTCCTCGGCTGCTCTGCCTTGCGACAAGACCAACCAGGTTACTCACTGGCTGACGGCGCAACGACTCCAGGTGGTAGCCTACCGGTAGCTTCCAGTCATCGCCAGCCTCGCGTCGCACTTGTGTCAAGCAAGTGCTATTGAGGGCCAGGCTGATAGCCTTTTGCATGGATTACGAGGACCACATTCACAAGCTCCAGGCAAAACGGCGCCCCAAGTCCATCATCATCCTTGCTGGCCGCTCCGTTGCGTCAGCATTTTGTTCGTATTTCCGTATCCTCAGGAAAACTTTCCCATACCCTTACCCAGCCCAATACCCTAATTAATCTAAGTTACTTTAATATTCCAAAGCGTGTCCAGGGGTTGTAACGGTCTACTGAGCGCCCTGGCCAGGCTTGAATCACACCGAGCGAGCTTTGGAGCTGGGCCCCCTGTTGGTTCGGTTGCCGCCAGCGCGCCTAGAAGCCCAAGGAGAAGGAAAAATTTTCACCGGAAGAGAATCGCGGGCATCCGGGCCTGCAGCAAGACGTTGGGATTCTTTGGGATTTGGATCCAGGCCGTCAATCTCGCTTACTCCCCGCCGGTAAATTCAACTGGCTCTTCAGTGGAGACACACGCCCTCTGTCTAGATATTCAAGCCAATTTCTGGCCTGGCGAGTTCTGGCTGTTGCTCGCTGAATTTCGGGACAAGGGGAATTTGAGAAGTGAGAAAGAGGCGTGCGAGACGAGACATTGGTGTCAAGAGAAGCAAGCAAGCAGGCAATATTCGATCAGGGAGCCCAGTACTGCACTGAACCCCGCCTCCCGAAAACTCCGTCAGGTAAATATTATTTATTTTTTGTCCATTTTGAAGAAAAGTTTTCTGTGGCCTCGTCTCGTTTTCCTTTTTGTCGGATCCGCACACTTTTCACTCATCCCAGCATTGTTTCTCCCTGCATTTGGTGGCTGGCTCGATGTGATACAGGAGGCAACAGAAACAGAAAGAATAAGAAAAAAAGAAAAAGAAAAGAAACGAGGCTCTGGAGAAAAGGGGAAGTCGAATTGTGTGCGTTGTGTGCGAGTGCAGTGTCCCTTGTGTTGCTGCTTGTCTTGTTGTTGAGAGACAAAGAAGCACCAGTGCACTCAGTGCGCCACTATATACACACCCTAGGACAATTACATGACACTCAGAGCTGAATTGGATGGGAAAGCAGTCAATCAAATTGGCCTGTCAACTTTTCATGCTCTTTTTTGCTCCTTTTCACATGAAAGGCTGCCTCCTTTGCCTACCTATCACAACAATTACCTGTTATCATATTCTGCCCCCTATTCCTTGGATGTGCTTTTTCGCCTCTTGGTTCATGAACATATTAGCTGACGAGTGGTTCAAGACTGAGTCATAGTTTGCGCGTGAGAAGTCGAGTTGAATCATAATTGATCAAACCCGAAAATACCAGTACCCAACCAAAAAAGATAACACTGTATTGGGTTGCGGAAGCGGCAGGGCGTTTAAAAAGAAAAAAAGCGCCATATAGTGGGACAGCCATCCACAAAATTATCGGAAACCCAGCAAAACTTGGCCGCATTGCAGCGTCTGGCCTTGCAGCGGTGGTCCTGGTAAAGACTGCGTCACCGTTTTGGCTCATTTCGCCAAAAAAATCAAAGTTGAGGCCAGTGCGCGGCGCACGTTGACTCGACTGGTTGGAGACAAATTGGCTGTGCGCACGTACAGTACGGGCTTTTTGACTAAGCGTTAAACTCTGTCTCTTCTTACACCCTGATTAGCAATACGATACGATACGGTGCGGTGCTGTTCTCGGTCGCGATCAATCAAGCAATCAAGCAACACTGCCTCTTTCTGAGTCATATCAGTTCGAGGTGATTCTAGTGCTCGCCAGCGACATCGAATAAAAGCACGACTTGAGACTGATTGTCAGTCAAAAGAGCACAAAAGATTCTAAATTAATCACCCAGGACTCGCTCAGCATTGCGCAGCAGCACAGCACACCAAAGCGCTGCAGTCACTGCAACCACTGGAATCAAGTTCAGCGGCGGGAAGAGTGCAAATGCGAAGCCTACATAAGCCAGGTTGCACCCCTGTCTCGCTGTTGGAAGAGTCACTCAATTCTACCACACCCTCACAAAGCCTGCCTGCGGCTTTTCCACCCCCTGCCCCTATCTGATACCCCTGTCCTCACTTTTTTTTACTCAACCCCCGGTCGGGCCCCTCCTCCCACTAGCGTCTTCCCCTGCCATCACCCGCTAAGGTAGTGTAGGCAGGTTTGGGAGTCGGTGCGGTACGTGAGGTGTCCACACCCAGAGACACACACACAAATCTTAGAATATATATCTCTGTTGCTTCCCGCTCACCCTCCTTTCCTCCTCTCCTTCACGTATCTTGGCGATTGCCAATCACTCTGAATCCCCAAACAAGTTCATCAAAACTTATTCAGCACGTCGTTGCATCGACGTCATCGCTCTTTTTCTCAATCAATTACTCATCTGGCTTCTGGACCCTCGAAGCGTCCAGCGTCTTCTCGGCACTACTACCAGGTTCCACGGGATCTGGTGCCTATTCCTCCAAGTTGAGGAGAGATATAATACCCATCGGTCATGTTCGCCGTCGCAAAAGAATCTTCTAACCTCTTTTCCTCCGACTACATACCGAGGTGACGGGCCTATTCCATCACCTCCCCTTGGGCGTCTCTTCCCCGGCGCATCTTGATCGTTGAATCTGCTTGCATGCAGTCTTGACATTCCTGACAAGCCAACTCAACTTACTCACTAGAAAAAGACAAAAAAAGACACGATAACAACTCCGAAAATCCGCGAGCGACACGACAACCCAACAACTGCGGGTGCTCGGGAGGAGACCAGTTGTTTGAACCCTGGAAACAGCGGATGTCAGTTGGACATCGCCACACAATAACATGAGTTACAAATCTCCACGAACTCCTGGATCGACGCCGATCCACGACTACGACAGCGTCTACTCGAGGATGTCGTCCGCAACTCCAACCCCTTCCCCGAGGCCGACCTGGGCCGACTCGACTCCCAGGCGGCCAGCGACGCGAGCGGCTCATTCGCGATTCAACAGCTACTCTCAGGCTAGCGACTTCAGCCCTCGTCCTCCAAAGGACTCGCCTCGCTACAACAGCATTGGGCAATATAGCACGGCAGATGTGAGTCACAAAACTTCTTCGTCGCGCAGGCCTTCCGAGTCATCTCCGCGCTCCAAGCGCGACCGCCGATTCTCATTTACCTATGTCCGGGCTTCCACCCCATATGGAGAATCCGACGAGGACGAGATCATCGAGGCGCTGGGACATACATATGTGCTTCCCGCACAGTCCCGCTCCAAGATCAATCATCACCGCAAATCCGCTTTCCTACCTCGAGACTTTGATGATGACCGGGGACGGTACACTAATTACGACGACTACCTGCAGGGTGCTACCACCGCCGCTATCTACGATGACTACTACACACGAGAGCAGGCTTCCACTTTCCAGTCGCCTCAGCCTCAACCTCGACCTCCTACCAGCTTCGGCCACAGCCGTCGATCCTCCACCGCGGTTCCCCCTCCCCGGCCACAGACTGTCCGTCCCGCCAGCTCACACCGCAGCAAGCCCGCTTCTACCCCTTCTACTCCCAAGGCCACTGATGCCGATGCTCGCAAGCACCGCATTCCTGCTGGATACTCACTCAAGAACTGGGACCCTGCCGAAGAGCCCATCCTTCTCCTAGGTAGTGTCTTTGATGCCAACAGTCTTGGAAAGTGGATCTATGACTGGACCGTCTATCATCAAGGTCCTGCCACTCCCATCTCTGATATGGCTGGTGAGATGTGGCTGCTTCTCATTCAGCTCGCTGGCAAGGTCAAGCGAGCTGAGGAGACAGTCGGTCGCGTCCGCACTCCTGACAACCGTGACCTTGTTGAGGAGTTCATCGAGGCCGGTGAGCGCCTCACTGAGAAGCTCCGATCCCTTCTCAAGGCCTGTGAAGCCCCCATGCTCAAGGCTGCCAAGCGCAAGCAAGCTGGCCTTGGCAAGAATGCTGGTGTCGAATTTGTTGAGACCCTCTTTGGACGTGACCGAGAGCTCGACAAGACGGAGAAGTTTATGCAGAACGTGAGGCTCTTCAACCTTCGCTTTGACGCCAACTGTGAAGAAATTCTCCGGAACCCTACCAAATAAGCGGATCATCCATTGGACCCCTGGATTGTTTCTGTTGACCCTACCATACCTATACCTGAGGATCCTATGATACTGGCCAGTGACATTTACCAAAGCTCGCCGGACTGGATGCCCATATCCGTTGTATACTACCACTATTACCCGGATCTCCTGGACACACACTCATACCCATCACAAGGATTTCCATCTATCTTTTCTTTTACGACATCTCTACCTCGTCCCAAGGAAGCGATTTCTTTTTTATTGACTTGGCAATCGAAACAAAGACACCAAGACTCATGGGGCGACCTGTACCACCAGCAATGCAAACGCGCGCGCGGAGGAGGGGATCGATATCAAGGGGGCTTCTTTTTCTTCCAATTCGAGATACCCAGTGTTTTTTCCGTTCGGAATGACGCGAGCAGTTGGCGAGGGGGAGCAAGCAAGCAAGCGAGTCATCTTGAGTGATGACAAGGAGTGACAGACTCCGATTTCTTTTTTTACTCTTTTTGTTTTTGGAGCTTGGATATTATCTTGTCTTTTGGGATCAGCGCGTTTTAGGATAACAAAAGTGATTGACACTTAGAACGGAAGGCTATTTACTACACGGTAATCTGGAGGATTTGACGTCTTTAACGTTCCTCATTGATGGATGGAAGCAATGTCCTCATGCATTAGAGCTATGAGGAGGGGTTGGGGGCGTTAAGGATTGGTTATACCACTTTCAAGATGGATACTTTTGATTTCGATTATTTTAATATTTAGGCAAAAAAATCGCAAACTATCTACACAACTATCTCTGTTCTTGGTGATGTCTATGAGGTTTGATGTGACTGTATACAATGTACCTCCAAGCACCACAGTGCCGCATTTGGTTGTTGCGTTTCCTGATCCTGTTTGGACATGATTATCCCCTCGTGTTTCCGTTTTAACGAACCCCGCGTATGAGCGAGAGGGGTATAAACGCAAATGGCTTGGTTTGAGGCACTTTACTTCTACAACGTGGGTTAGTGAATGGACGATCCGGCATGAGGTCATGGCCAAGCAACCCCTGGACAACTAATGCGTCATGCAGTTTCAAGAGCCCTTGAATTGAAGCAACAGACATTTACTTTTGTAGGATTGATTAACATGGCTGTGATGTAATTTACTGGGATATTCCAGGATTTGACGATGAACACCTGACCAGCGATCGTTACCGTAGACTTGAGAGGCTTTGTTTCAGCCAGTTTGCACGACTCGCGCTGAGGGGCTTGGGCATTGGAATGTGTGAAACTTTGAAAGAATGACTTGCAGGTGCTTGGAGTGGAGGGAGCTAAACGTTGGAATCAGTGGGTTTCAGATCATACAAAGGTGGAGATGCCGTTGAGAAATGGTGTTGGGGACTTTGTGGAATGAATCCTTTCCCTTGACTCGTAAAGCTGAGAGCTAGAAGCTGAGGCGTTAGACGTGCGTTATTCCGGGAATGCCGTATCTTGAGTTTTTGCTAGACAGCGAACTTTGTCATGTATGAAACTGTCACAATCAGCCATTGTCTATTTAGTAAAAGTTTCTTTCGTGGATTGAAGGCTGTTACTGAGAGAGGCTTAGTTAGTGGTGGTGTGGGTGCAGCGAGCGGCTACAAGGCCAATGAGTGAAGAGGTGAATTACCTTGCTTTTCCCTTTTTTCGCGGTTTTTACCACGTGTGGCATATGGAGGGTAGAGGAGGGGCTAGAGGGAAGGGAGGTTGGGGGCCAGATTGATATGCTGGATCTTGCATCTGGGAGGCACATGTGATCCAATGTGATGTGATAAGGCGGAAGGGGGGGTCTCGATTGAGGCCGTAGTGAGAGAAATATCCCAGTCTAGAAATGTTTGCATGTTGGGGTTCTACAGAGCACATTTCTACTGTATGTGGTCTGTGAGCAACCCCCAATTGTAACCGTAACCTTGATACCACACCACACCACGATGTGATGTGATGTGATGTGTGTCCGGCAAAGGTCCCCCTCCCCCCGTGCGCCGGCGTCTAAGACGCCCGTCATCCCGTGAGGGAGGTTGGGATTATTGCAATGCGTGTAGCCGTGATTACATCCTGGGGATGACAGGTGTGTAACACCCACGGGCTGGATTCATACCTAAGCTGCGAGGCTCAGCCTGCAGAAAGAATTAATAAGTAATGTAACCCCGACAAAATATGCACAACGTAACATAAGCAGTACATACAAGGCTGAGCGTGCAGTAAATAATTAATTATAGAATGCCAAGTTCAACCTCTTATACAGCAAGATACTGTTGTAGAACTCTATGACACTTGGATGTCTCGGCCCAGTGCCGTGGGATGATTATTATGTACGACATCAGCTGAAAATGCTTCACGTTGCACAAAATGTTGCACCTGTCTGATTTGTTTGTTAGACGCAGCATGTTGTTGTAAGTCAGATAGTCGGGAGTATCCTGTAAGAGACGGACACGTTTGACGGGTGTATCGATTGAGCTACATATACATGCGGGTAGATTCTTTCTCAGCCTTGCAACGCTGTGTTTTTGTCGACGGACACGAGCATGTCTCGTCTCAGACTTGTGTGCGGCAGAGGTTAGATGAGCTTGGCCAGTACCTCGAGCGAGTTGATGCTGGGAGGCTGTAGCACAAGTGGCGCTGTTTGAGCTTCGTGTAAGTGAATGGCGAGTATCCCCTCTCTGGTAGCGGGCTCGATATCGCGCTCCTGCGAGTCGCCGATGTACGCGATATCTTGCGGTGTGATCTGAAGATGATCAAGTACCTTGCCGAAGAGTCCATCGATCTTGGCCACGCCGAAGAAGTTTGTGGTCGCGAGAAAGTCGATGTACTTGTCGATGCCCAGGTCTCTCACTGCTCGCTGCTGTGCATCCTGCGGTCCTTCTGTAATCACTGCGATCTTTCTTCCGGACGCCTTGATTGCTTCGAGAAGAGAAACAGCTCCTGGTTTGAGTGTCAAGTTATCCACAAGAACACGCTCGTAGTCCTCTAGCAGCTCATCGACACTATCGTGACTCAATCCAAAATGGCTCAGTGTGGCAGCGAAGCGAGCCCGACGGTAGTCATTTGAGGTCTTTCCATCGGTGAATGCATCAGCGGTTCCTTGCTTCAGAATGATTCCGTATTGGGTTTGAAGATCTTGGAGTGTAGTTGATGGGTTGTCGTTGGCGATGCGTGTAAGAACGCGAGTTGTGGCTGCACGGCTTGCTTTGCGGAATTCATGGAGAGTATCGTCTAGATCAAACCCGAACCAGGTTCTAGTCTGTAGGATATCGTGTAGCTGACCCCCATCTTTCTCGGTGACGGAAGACATTGCAGTGACGTTTCAAGGTGTTGCGAATAGGTTATTGCGAGAGTTGAGTGGATGTTTTTATAGCGCACGCATGAACGGTCCGTCAAGGCGTGATCAACGGAGCATATGCTTGATCCGCTTTGATCCTGATTAAGGCAAGAATCTGCTCTCAATTTAACGACATGTTTGAACCTACCTCATATGTTGCAGACGACTTCAAAGCTTCCTCTTTTTCTATTGACCACTCGGCAGCACCTGAGAGTGCACACGAAGTCTCGGGTAGGTGACTTCTCACTCCGAGTTGACTTTCAACATTCAGTCAACACCATCCTCTTAAGGTCAGTCCTCAACCGTATGGACAGTCGTCTCATAGACTTACAAGCCGGCGCCAGTATTTTGACGACATTTTTGACTAATTTCTGGGGCCTTCAATTTTGTAGATTAAGTTGATTGACCTCGCAGAGTCTTGTCACCCAACACTCTAGTTCCACAAACCTCCAAAGTGCCTATCATTTCATTTATTGTTAAAGAATTATCGGATTCCTTCTGGTATATTATTTCCTACTCCTTATGACACATCTTACCTATCTTATATGAATCCTGTCATTATTGTCATTCAAGGTCGGATTCATGTGAATGCAGCGGTGATGACTAAGCGTGCAGTAGCTGGTCAAAATTCCCCATCATCTCATGCGAGAGGTTGGGTTGGATCAGCTCAACCCGAGGTTCAATAAACAACAAGAACGGCCGCAGTTACAACGCCTGGCAAGTCAATTAAGATCAAATCAACACAGAGATACCCTGGACTTTTCTGAGCTGTTAAAAGTCTCATCACGTCACAATGCACTATGTCAGATTTCTGGGGCCACCCAAGGTGATTAAGAACCGCCGCGGCACCCTGGTCCAGCTGCTCTTCACCATCACAACAGACCTCGGCGACTCATTTCTCTTCCCAGAGAGGTTTCTAGACCTACAAGTTGTCGCCATCGCCGCTTCACCCGAAGGAAGCTCAACATGGCTCCTCTCAGACCCCGGACATCTCGATTGGGAACCCGGCATGCGCGTTGCAAAGCCAGCATTGGAAATGCCCGTCGCTCTTGAACGAGCTCTTGAATCTGGAATGAGAGTCCATGTATGTGTACGGGCATCAGAGCCTGTTCACACCGCGGAGAGTGTCCCACGCATTCTGGCCTTGTCGGCCGAGAAGATGCGGTATCGGAAAGAAGCTGCAGAGAAGGGCGCTGTCATGCCAGCTTGGGTGCCTCTAACTCTCACACCAGCAGACAATGCTGTGTCGATTCGAAGACTCCAACTGAACGACACACCTGAGGGGCTGGGAACAATTGAGATTGAGGAGGAGATCGGTGAGAGTATTGCGCGTCACATCTGGGATGGCGGCGTGATAGCGACGTGCGCACTCGCAGGTATCGAGACTGCTCCCGATTGCGAGTCCAGTCAAAACCCCTGCATGAGAACAATGAAGAATATCTTCACCCGTCAGAAGTCGATCCGTGTGTTGGAATTGGGTTGCGGTGTGGGCATCTTGGGTGTTGGGCTCGCCGCTGTGTACCCCCGACTGCAGCCTGAAGGTGGCGACTGCACCATTCTCATGACTGATCTACCGGAAGCTGAGGAGCGCGCGAGATCCAACATGAAGAGGTTGGAGAACTCTCATCTACGCTTCCAGGAGAACCCTGTTCGAATGCTCTACGAAAATCTTGACTGGGAGGAGGGCAGACAAGGCCGCTTTGGACCTGAGGTTCGATCTGGACCTTGGGATCTCGTGATGCTCAGCGACTGCACTTACAATGTCGACATGCTGCCAGCGCTTGTTGAAACGCTCTCAGCCATCCATGCAGCAAATCTGACCTACTTCCCGCAAGGCGAGCCATTTACTACAAAAGTATTCCTAGCCACCAAGCCTCGCCACGAATCAGAAGACGTCCTGTTTGAGCTTATGGACAAGGAAAGCTGGTACAGCGTTCACAAGCAAGTCTTGCCGAAGCCTGTTCTTGGTGGTGTGCCTCAATCTGTCGAGCTTCATCTATTCGACAAATCTGGACTCAGCGATGGCAGGGGTGAGATGAGGGGGGAGGACAAGAAAGAGGAAGATAAGGGAAAGAAGCACAAGGGAAAGAAAGAGAAGGAGAAGGAAGAGGAAGCACAAGACTAGGCTGAAGCTGCAAAGGGCCTCAGGCAATTCATCGCAAGGCGACCGCATACCCAAACGTCGATAGCCAATTGTCCAAACAATGCGCTCACCGTCACACAGCAAAAAACACCTCAATAGGCTACTGCGACGACTTTTGCTTTGAGGCTCGACTCTGCAGACAATGATGGTGCCGAAAGGCTCAATGTCATTGGGGTTACCCCGCGTGTTGTGTAACGCCCTCCAGCCCTGATATTTCGAGGATTGGACACAGCGATTGGAAACGAACCAGTAGGAGGAATGGGCGGGGTGGAAGATGACTTGCTTAATTGACCGGTGTGGTGGTGTGCTGATGAGTTGTCCCTCAAGCCCACGAACGGACCATGAGGCTCTGCGATGGCCTCAAAATCGAGAATCCCCGATCGTGTATTTAGCGACGAGTTTAAAATGTCCACCATTTCTAGCGATAAAATTGATACTTCATTCTTCAGGCAATCATGGCAGATACAAAGGTCAAGGTCAATGGCCATACTAATGGCAATGTCAATGGCACGACCGACAAGACAACCACCAAGAACACCAAGCTATGGCAACTCCTCGCTCTAGCAAAAGAAGTCTCCAAAGATGTCGGCTCAATTGAAGATTTTGAGAAGTCAGCTGAGGAGCGCGAAGCTCTCAAGCAAGAACTCGAAGCCAAACAAGGCGAGAACAAGCGTCTCCGCGAATTCAACGACAAGATCGTGCGAGAGTTCTCAGACCACAAAGCGCAAGCCAACGCAAAGACTGAAACACTCTTTGCAGAATTTGAACAGAAGTACAAAACTTATGAGTCTAACAAGGCAGCCGTTGAAGCCATGGAGAGAGAGGTCAAAGAAGCAAGGGAGAAACTCGCTGCTGCGGAGGTGAAGGAGGGAGAGGTCGAGAGTTTGAAGCAGAATCTGGCGGCTGCAGAGGCGCATTTGACCAGTCATGCTTCTGAGATTAGAGAGATGAATGCGGAGTGTGAGTTGCAGAAATCACAGATGGAGGCTAATATCGAGGAGTTGAAGGGGTGTAAGGAGAAGTTGACGCAGGCGCAGAGTGATCTTGGGGAGGGTATTTTGCGAGACTTTGGAACTGAGGAGGTCAAGAAGCTGTGAGTAGTTTTTCTGATGTGAGAAAGGGGTTGAACTGACGAGGATAGGCGATCTGACCTCCAGGAGCTGTCAAAGAAGGTTCACGACTTTGTCAATGAGTATTTCAACGATCACGATGGCGCACAGGTAGGACTCAGCGTTTTGCGCTCTCTGAATTATACTGACAACTGCCAGGACTCTGCGAGTGAGATACAGGAACTTCATGCGCGCTTCCCCAAGATCCCACTCTCAACTCGCACCACCAAAACCAGTGCCAAGATGCGCTGTGCTGTGGCTGACGCTGTCATCGCGGAAACACTCCTCTCTTATGTCTTTGTCCCCTTCTACGTCGCTAGCGACATGAGGGCCACTGCATCTAGTATGCTTGGCTTCTTTAAAGGGGATGAGCGCCGAGAGACAGTGTATCGCTCTCAAATTCTCGGATCCCTCTCTGATTCTGAGCAAACTGAGACGGTCCAAGAGGACATTGTACGCAAAGCGAGCAACGAGGTGCGAAGCACTCTGCACCCGCTCGTCGTGGCTTACAAACAGACTGGCTTCTATAATGCTGTCCCGACGCTGTTCAGACAGGCTGTTGCACTTTGGGCCGATACGCAGCGCTCTCGCGACATGATCACTGCAGAGATGCCCGATGAAGAAGATTCTCGAGGTGCGCGCCAGTATGATGACTACGACGTCGGCAATGCTCGCAAGACAAAGGGAAGTCCTAAGCCGACGGTCCTCGCGATTCTGTTCCCGCAGTTCGTCTGTCGCGATGAAGTCATCGCCGAGGGTGTGGTTCTCAGGTCCGACCAAGCTGCTGTTCTTGAGGCGCTTGAGGAGGCAAAGGACAACGGAGGTGCGAATGGTGATACGAAGAAGAAGCCTGGAACACGAAGGAGGTCTTCTGCGGAACCAAAGTCTCCGCTGCGCAAGTGACTCTCACGGCTGTTCTGTATACGGATGGAGGAGGAGGTGATTGATGTTTGGGTTTGATATGATTGTACATGGTACCTAGGGAAAACACGAGGAAGCGGGATTGCATATGTATGTTTGAACTTTGGTGCATTTTGGATGTAGATAGTAAAAACAAGAAGAAAACAAATCAAAATTTGCGATAATTGATATTTTTCCGGCGGTGATTTTGGTGCAAACAACGAATAACACAGTTGTTATGAGCGCATAGAATGGGGATACTGACAGTTGCATCAGTCTTTTACTGTTTATACTGAGTTTGAAACAACAAGACTGTTACTCATGGACAAACATGAGGGGATAGCTGACAATTAATAATTTAACAGAGAAGAATCAGTGATTTATTCCCGAGCTAGATAATCTGACCCCAGCTGGGTGACGTTAAGCAGATTCATTAACACCAGCTCTGACCTTGCTCCGCCTCTGATGTAGAAGATACCCTACTCCAGTGGGAAGAGAGCCTCCCTCTCATCTTGGTCTTGGTCTTGATCTTCGTAGTCGTCGGCCTAGTTCTCCATTGCATCGTCGTCTTCGGCAATCTGCGAGGCACCTTGGCTGTGACCAGTAAGGCCTTGCTGTTGTTGCTCCACAAGTTTCTGTATGGCCTTCTGCTGTTCATTTACAGTCTTCTGCTGTTCATCTATAGTCTTCTGCTGTTCATTTACAGTCTTCTGCTGTTCATTTACAGTCTTCTCCAGTTCATCCAACTTTGTTGCCAGTTGGGTCAGAAAGTTGACATCGTCATCGCTGAGGATCATGGCATCGTCTTTGTCAGCTACCTCGGCAGCGGTCGCTGGTGTGGCCTTGGGCTCTGGGTCAGCCATCTTGTTGCTTTGCTTCGGTTTGTTAGTAAACATTCAGTAGAATATTTTCGTGGGATTTGGATACTCACATAACTCGTATAGAATGAGCTACTGGCTGGCTTTTATGATTGTGCTGATTGCTGGCATCAAGGTGCGGGAGTTGTTGATGTGGGAGAGTTGCGGCTCTGATGTTTGCGTGTCAGCTTGTTTTCCCTCCCCTCCATATTTATTACCTTATGCAATAGGATCTATTTTACTCAGAGTGCGAAAGTTGTACGTTCTATTGTGTTCCAAAAAGTTCTATTGTTACAGATGCTGCAGCTATTGTCACTCCTGGCAGCTGTTGACAGCTGCGTGTACTAGCAAACGTTGCTGAGCTTTCTATAGACCATGCACATCTCTGGAATTTTGGTATTTCAGCTTTTATTTCCCTTCATCATCTTACTTTCTCTTTTCACACTCTCCAAATCTACTTACACCGGTCACCTACCATATCTGACAGTGGTGACCAAGGAGGACGTGCTTTCTATATACACTATACACTATCTTATACCTTCGGAATGCTCTTGTTTCCCTTCATCACCTCACTTTATCTTTTCACGCCCTCCAAATCTAATCGCATCGGTCACTCTACCCAACATGTCTGACGGTGGTGATCACACCAAACCGTTCCCAGACCAGATCCGTCCAAGTCTTCCCGGCTCCTCTGCGCCTACAGAAAAGGAGGCCAGCCGCCTACGCCTTCCAAGAGACTGAGCGCAGAGGCTCTTGAGAATCAGGGCATCCAACAAGGCGTTGAATTTGAGAGTGCTCTTCCTTGCCTTCGATGCTTCAACGCCGCGCTCACATTGGCGTCAAATACCATCGCAACTCTTCCGGGACAGCCCATCGATGTGCCCACATTCGACTGCACGTTTCCCTGCATCAACTCCAAGAAGTGCACGAACTGTGACAAGAACCTTAGTAACCGGTATTTTTCTTGAATCGATCTCAGAGATGTTTATACTAACTGGGTGTAGTATGCCTACACGAGCCTGAGAGGGCGAGGGAAAACTGGACGAGCAACCTCCTGTACCTGATCTTGTAAACTTCCACTGTGTGTCGAACGGCAACTACATGGACATTATCTCCATTTTCAAGGCTGTCGACAAAATGCTAAAGGACGGGATGGTCAAGACGCGCACAAACTTGGCATCGTCAGAGCCCTGATCAAGCTCGGTCAACGCTCTTAAGTCCTTGTTAACACTCATGCTTTCTCGAACAATAATATTTTATGAACTTAGGGCCTGTTATGATGAATTTAGGGTCTCTTATGATAAGTTTAGGATATAATTTACCTCTCTATTCTGCTTCTCGTCATAGTTTAGGATATATCTCTTCATCTTTTCTTGAGCCATTGCTCAATGTCGCTGCAAGCGTCGCAACAGTTAAGAGGCTATTTAATTGCAAACCCGAGCCGTTCCCAACGGCGTAGGGTGTTACGACCCGAAAGAATTATCTCACCATTGTGATAATGTTTCCCATCCGTCCAACGACATAAAAGCAATCACGTGATACATACGTTTCATTCGAGCTGCAGCCAACATTGGATTGTTGCTTGGGCTTTGTTAACTTACCGACAATTAGCTACCTACCTTACGCATGCCAATTTTACCATCATAATCTCAGAAGTTGTAACTTGTTCGAGTACTCCTGCCATTCTGGTAACTTGAGCCCAGCATTTGCCCCTATACAATGGCCAAGACCAATGACCTGATGGCTGTCTCGTCGGAGGCTGAGCTCAGACATGTGTTGGACCAACTCCATGAGCAGGAGGACGCTCTCATCTACAAGCTTGATGCCCCAATGAAGGACAGTAGGAACTTTTATCGAGATCTAGGCGGCCTTGATAGCCTCCATGGAGACCTGGATATGCAACTCATCGCAGCTCGTAGCATCCATATCGCAATGCTATGTCCCGCAGGCGACACCGCTGAGCGACTATCCACCATGATGCGCACTTTAGATATGGAGAAGAAAAGAGTTGAGGCTACGCTGATTATTATTGAGCAAGTAATGGAGCTCAAAGCGTGTATAGCTGGTATTATAGGCAGCATGGGTGCTCCTCAGGACTGGGAGGCTGCCGCCAACTACCTCTCACGCGTATCAAATATACCCGAGGATATTGTTCGCGGGGAATTCGCTCTAGGCGTTGTCCCGAGCATTGAGGCTCCGGAACCCCCATGGGCTACAATCCAGACTGCTCGCAAAAGCCTTTGTGCTCTGTTCTTGAGGGAATTCAACGCCGCTGCCGCACAAGGGGACGGTACAAAGGTCGCAAGATTCTTCAAGCTATTCCCAGTCATTGGAGGTGGTGCGGAGGAAACGGGGCTGGAAGCCTACGGACAGTATATCTGCTAAGGTATGGCGGAAATAGCTCGATCAGCTCTAACGCGACCACATGAGGAACGTGGCAGACATGACGATTTATTTTACGCAAATAACCTGGCACGGCTGCTTGAGCACATTGCGCAAATCATTGACAGCCATAGTGGTCTTGTAGAGAGGCACTACGGCGCTGATAAAGTCGTGCAGGTCATTGAAAGACCGCAAAAAGAGGCTGACATACAGGGCGGAATTATCTTGGATACCTGGAACGAAGAGCGGTCCGTTGCCAGGATGATGGCTGACATTAAGAGTTATCCATTCTCTTTTCTCTCGAAAAGCATGATGCCATTTCAGAGAGGCATCAATTTTGCGCTACGAGGCAACGAGCCGAGCAAGGATGAATTCAACTTGGACGTGAAGAAAGTTGAGGGGCTCTTGGGAGAAATGACATCAATGCTGAAGAGTTGGTCGCTTTACAAACGTTTTATTACAAGTAAATGCAAGGTGAGAAACAAATCCATATGTGCTATCACTTACTGACCATCGGCTTTAGGGCGTCCTCGACCAAGAAGAAAAGCTACCGCCTCCGAAATTTCTGCATCAATGTGATCTACACAAGAAGGTTTCAGAGAAGCTCATCGAGCCATATAAACTTACGACAACATTTCTCTTCCGAAGATCAGTAGAGAAGGCTTTTGAGATGGATACTGCGCCAAGTGGCCTCTCACTATCGACGCCATGCGATGGCAGTCCACCATTTATCCTGCAAGCCTTAGACGACATAATGTACGTCGTGGACAATCTTCTACAGCATATCCTGTCTACGGGAAACAGAGAGGTGACCGTCTCTACCACATCGGCTATCAGCAGGGTCCTCGAATCGGATTTCATCGGGATCATCCATAGGCGCATGAAAGATGAGTGCTATCCCAAAGCAGCCGCCCAGGGTGGGTTTCCACGGGAGGAAAAAGTCATCAGCTTCATGGTTTTGATGAACACTCTTGACATGGCAAAAGAGTACTTAGACCGTATTCTAACCTCCAGGGTTACGTCTCAGAAACCCAAGGTGCTGATATGGCTATCTCATCTACGCAAACACTCAAAGACTCCTTCACGTTTGGCAGGGATGCCGAAATGGTTGCGAATGGACTTCGGAGGCTGAAAGATGCACTATGTGCTAAAGCTACAGAGCTTCTGAACGATGGCATACTTGCACTGTTTGATGAGGTCTTGTGGCCCCGGATCAGGCTGATCCTCACAACCTCTTTCCAAAACGCTGTTTACGATGTGTCGGAAGGGGAGCCATTCGACGAAGAGGATGTCGATGTGGAGACATCACAGCAAGTGTCGTTGCGATTCGAGGGCGGGTGGTTGGCCTTGACACGACCCCTGAAGCACATCATGACGCCGAGAACATACGCAGCCTTGGCCTGCCTAGCAGCTAACAAATTGGCAAGGGTGCTAGAGAAGCGTGCTTGGAGTTCCTCAGGCCTTGTGACCGCACTTGGAGGTTTGCGGTTAGAGTCGGACTTCTCTGGCATCATAAGTGTCATCGCCAAGGACGGCTACGCCCTTCGCGAACCGTTTGCCCGATTGCAAGAGATTCTTGAAGTTGCTAACATGGAAGACGATGAATGGGATGAGCTTGAATCAGCATATGGCTCGTCCAGGCAAGAAAGAAGCAGGTTACTCAGCGACGAGGACACAGAAATGGCGCGCAAGATTGTGAGAAGATAGTTATTATGCCAACAAACACAGCAAGTTTATCAGCTGAGCGATGCCCCATTGCGAGCCGTCTCACGAGTGGCATTGGGCTTAAATGTCGTCTGCTTCAGTCTTGAGACCTAAACTAGTCTAAATTTGCATCTAGGTAGCCTAATGTTAGTAATTCTCGTAGAAGCTTAGATAAAGATTTAGGATGAGAAAGCCTCAAGTGGGTAAAGTTATGTATTAAATGAGGTAACCAGTGTTCCTCTCTATGTATAGTCTATGGTGAACTTTTCATCGTACCCGTCACACATCCTGCAAAACCCATCACATCGTCTATAATAAACTTCTTTACCCTCTAGCGTCGGTTGAAGTTGAGGAAGCGGCTCTGGAACAAAAGTCAGTATGTTGGTCTCAAAAATATCCTCAAACAGGATTACTTACCGCCAAGATAATGATAATCAAGTTACTTGCGATGAAGCAAGCAAAGATACCCAAATCTCTCCAACGGTTGTTGAAAGAGAGATCAAAGGTACTGTAAAACTCATCGCCCACCTTGTACGCGCAATACTCGCAGTCCCTTGTGTCGTCATTGACAAGATAGCCACGACCACCATTGGCGAAGAAGGGCTCCATGTACTCTCCACAAGTGCTGTTAGAAGGCGAAGTGAAGCGGTTGAGTTCGCTTTGCTTGCAGACAACCTCAACTCCGTGAAGGGCAGTTGTGACCATCGAGCTGATCAGACGGGTAAAAGGATCCAGTTGGTACATCCAGGCACGCCAGAAACCAGGGATTTGAGGCTTGGGGATTGTAACACCACAGAACAAGGCGAAGTTGATGATGATGAAAGGATCAAACTGTGCTGAGATGAAGGGCGAGGGGGTGATGCTGGCGAGAGCCTGTCCAAGCGTGACTGAGAACAGCTCAGTGATCAGGATAATGAAGAACTGGAAGCCTGCTCGAGAAGGCTCGGTCTGGAATCCGGGCATGAAGTAAATTGGGAGATCTGAAACGTGTGAGTAATGGTTCAATTGCATTGTTGGCTTTGAGAACTTACAGAAAGCTACCGCACACATGATCGAGTAGGGCAGTTCAGCCAGGACAACGGATGTGGAGAAGACAAAGGGCGAGTACATCTTCGAGGACTGCTCCCTGAAGAAGAGAGCTCGCTTGATGTGGAACATGACTTCGACTTGTGTGATGATGAGAGCGGGCAGAACAGTAACCTGGAACATGATGAAGACGCGGTTCTGCAGTGACGAACGAGAGTTGTCAAGGTTCAAGTACATCAGACCAGTGACTTGGAAAAGGTTAGCTAAAGCCGTATGATTTTGGAGTGACTTAGGACAAAACTTACTAAGGGCGACAGCGACGTGGCTGAAGATTCGAGTGAAGATGTAGTCGGGGGATCGCCAGAAAGACAGGAACATGCGCTTGCAAACAACCATCATCTGGTGCTTGAAAGGAGAAGCATATTCCTTCTCTAGCTCAGGATCATTGACAGTGACCGCGGCACCAGCAGCCTGACGCTCGCGTTTCAGTCGAATGATGGTCTCCTTAACATCAGCAAACTCTGCACTATCCTCCCAGATATCGGCCCAGTCACGGTCTCCAACACGGGGAGCGCTTCCGGCACCAATGGCTTCAAGCATGTACTCAGCAACGTTATCAGTGGGACCAGCCTCAGCGCCATGGCTCTTGAGATAGCTTCGCAGAACGTGAGCATCCTTGCCAATATCGCCAAAGTAAACGGTGCGACCACCGCGCTGGAGCAGAAGAAGACGATCGAAGTTCTCGAACAGAGCGGCGTTGGGTTGATGGATAGTGCAAAGAATAGCCTGGCCTGAAGCAGCGAGCTTCTTGAGGAAGCGGACGATGTTAAAGGCACTCTGACTGTCAAGACCGGAAGTAGGCTCATCGAGGAAAAGCATCAGCTCAGGCTTGGCAGCAAGCTCGACACCGATAGTGACACGCTTTCGCTGTTCGACGGTAAGACCGAATTCAGGGGTTCCAATGATAGCGTCGGCGATGGACTCCATCTCGAGAAGGGAGATGATCTCTTCAACATAGGCATAGCGCTCCTCCATAGGCACGTGGAATGGCTGTCGGAGTTCAGCAGAGAAACGGAAGGCCTCGCGGACGGTCTGAGTAGGCTCGTGAACATCGAGCTGTTCGGCATATGAAGTGGATCGCTGGAAGGTCTTGCCTGGCTTCATAGCGTCGATGAGGATATCCCCGGAGATAACACCAATGTTCTTGCGAGCGGCGAGGACATCCAGAAGAGTAGTCTTTCCGGCACCGGAGGCACCCATCAGAGCGGTAAGCTCACCTGGGCGAACGTAACCGAAGACGTTGTTAAGAAGTCGGCGTTCGCCTCCTGGTACAGGAACGTCATAGTTGAGGTTCTCCCAAGTGAGTACCCTCTCAGACTTGATGGTGATTTCGGAGCCCTCTTCGTTGGACTTGTCCTTGGTGCGAGAGTCCTTCTTAGCCGCGAGTTTCTCATTGAGAACCTTTCTCTCCTTGTTGGGCTTCGCATAGACCTTGGCAGCATTTCCTCCCATGCCAAAGTTGACGAATTCTCCAAGAACGACGTTGAGGATAAGGAAGAAGACGATAAGGGACATGACAATGCCCCAGTTCCTCCACAGATCTCCGACATGATAAGAGAAGCCTTGAGCAACGTAGTCGCTACCAGAGACGAGGGTGGTACCGGCTTTCGAGCCAGCAAGCGTGCAAACTTGGTGGTTGATATCGGTGTATTGGGGGCCCGCGGGGATCAGACTGTCTGCCGTGCAGGTCATTTCCAGGGATTTGAACTCATTCATCATCATTGCCGAGAAACTCAGTCCAAGGGGATTGATCCAGAAGATCCAGCGGAGCCAAACTTGCTCTTGTTCATATTGGATGATGTAGCCTGACGTGACTACGAACAATGTGATGACCTGGGTATGATTAGCAATTGAATGATTTCCAGGCCTCTAGTTTCGTATATTTCGCCTCGTCGTGATCTTTGATCTTGGTGATGTGGTGTTGAATCCACCAACCACGTTCGATCCAAAAGTCGGCGCACTTGCGCCTCGTGTAAGGACAATAGATGGGAGATTCAAGATCAACTTACAACAACAGCAAACTTGATAGCCTGATCAAAGCCTGGCGATATGCAGCCGATGATTCTGAAGAATAGAGTCATCGCAATATTTCCCGACAGAATCATGAGCTACCGCATCAAAATGAGTTAGTTTATGTCTCAATATCCAATATCACTGCGGAAAGATACTAACATAGAATGTAAAGAAAGAACCAGCGTCTCGGACCAGGTTGGTCATGAAGTACACAATAATACTGAAGACCAAGATCTGCGAGGCAGCAAAAACCTGGTCGACGAAGATCTGAGCAATCCATAAAGCTGAGGGTCGGTGGAACGCATATGCCTTGTGCTTGTTCACAATCGTTCTGCCGGTCATAGTACTAGCGAGTTCCGAAAAGGCCTGGAAAGCGTTGAAAAGAAGGGCTACAAAGAGCAGACCTCCCTTGCTGAATGCACTAGCTGAAGTTTTTCCGAGGTTGAGGTAGAGGGTTCCGAGGACAATGGCGATAACGATGCTGCGGAACCATCCAACGAAGAGGTTGAATCGATCCTGCAGCTTGAGAGTGAACTGGCGCTTCATAAGGGCCCAAACCTGCAGATGGAAGCCAACTTGGTAGACTGAACGCTTGGATGTTCCACGCTTTCCCTCCTTCACGGCGAGCTGGAAGTTGTTATGCGTTTCCTCCTCGTGTGCGAGAGAAGCCTTGTACTCAGCCATCTCGGCTTCCAAGGACTTGAAAGCATCGGATTTCTTGAAGGCTTGCTCGAGAGTCTCAGGGTCGTGAGGTGTGTTTTCCTCGGAGCGGCCCGGGGCGTACTCCCTCTCGAAGGCATCCGTGCAGCCGGTCAGGTAGTCGGCACTGGTCTGGCGGGGACGAGGGGCGAAGCCAAGGCTCTCGAAATAGCTGCGGGCAGAGGCAGCTGGGCCAAAGTAGACCTCCTTGCCGCCGTCGATAACCATGACCTTGTCGAAGAGGTTGTAAATGTTCTCGGAAGCCTGATACAGGGAGACGAAAGTGGTGGTCTTGTACAGGTTGGTCTGGATTCGCAGGGACTTGGCAAAATCGAGAGCGGTACTGGCGTCAAGGCCTCGAGTGGAATTATCCCACGAGAAGACTGCACCACTGCAGATCATAGCCTCTGCGATACTGACTCGCTTTCTCTCACCACCACTGACTCCGCGGACGAAATGGTCACCAACGATGGTGTGGCGGGTATGCTCAATGTTGAACATCTTGAGAAGCGTGGTGATAACACTCTCCTTGAACTCCTGCTTGGACATGTTTCCGGGTCTCAACTTGGGCATCTTCGTATCGAGAGCAAAGCCAAGGGTCTGCTCAACAGTAAGGGTGGGGTGGTGAATGTCGTCTTCGGCGGAGTATACAGCTTCACCACGGTACTGGTCGAATTCGGTGTTCTTCCACTTTCCGTACAGAACCTCGCCCTCAACTGCGGTGTAGCCCCAGCGCTGGTTGGCGATGGTCTTGAGGAATGTGGTACATCCTGAGCCGGGCTTGCCTAGAACAAGCACCATCTCGCCGGGCTTGCAGACGCCCTTGAACTTGTCGAGAAGGGCGACCTGCTCAGGCTTGGGCCCGAGACCGAGCATTCGGATAACAGGGGTGATAACGTCGAAGAAGTTCACAAAGGCATCGGGGAAGGTAGGCACAAAATTGGACATACCACCATAGCCCTTGACGGTCAGGTCGTTCCAGTAAACACCAATGTGCTTGGACTTGATGCCAACCTCCCTCTCGCGATCAAGACCGCCGCGAAGAGCAGCCTCAAGATCAAAGATGGACTCGACCTCATTGTCTTCAGCATGAGCGTTCTTTTCAGGATCGCCGACACTAGCTCTGCTCTTCCTTCTGCTAGCTCTCGAGACACCAGTAAACTCTCTCTGAAGCTCAGCAAACTCAGCCTCAGCTTGCTCAATAGATACACCACCGTTGTTTTGCTCAGCGGGGCCGTGGCGTGTCGAGTCGGTATCGATAGAGTTGCGATAAGCAGGATCAGCCTGCTCAGTATGATGGTTGGCAGCAATGGCCTCCTCAGCCTTTCCAAGGTCTTTTTCCGCCATGGTGACTTATATCGGTTGGGTCGTGCGTGTAAGTCGTTTTTACTGGGAGCCCAAAGTCACCCGTCGCGAAAAGGAGTAGTACACTAAGATGAGCTCAGTTGAAATGGCGTATTGATTAGAATGATTATAGGAATAAAGAATGATTATTATAAAAAGTTATATGATACAGCAGCCAATGTGTTTGATCACAGGCTCACCGTTAACAAGCAAAAGAGAAGAGGGCGCATGGGAAAAAGATGCCGACATCCCGCACTATAAGTCAACAAAGGTGCGTGCAGCCAAAAAAGTTAAAATGGGTCTATATTCTCCTTTGGAACAATTTGATCCGGCATTACCAATCAACAATACGAAGCCGTCCGTTGTAAATGTCCGCTGGTAGGGGCAGGGGTTAAGTCGGCTCCACCAGCTGGGAATTGCTTCAGACAAGGAACTTCCACCTGAGTCAAGTGGACGAGTAAGTCAGCGCCGTGGGGCAGATGTGCAGGATTTGACTCATCTCGGCTAAGAACCTCCCCCAAGGCCGAGGTGGGAAAGAGTCTGATTGGTTTAGTGAAATAAGGTAAAGGATTGACACCCTCCGATGGGGAAGCTAGGGGGACTATTTAACTCTGCTTACGACTTTTAGGCGTGTATATCCGAAAATCTCGGGTTGTGGGGGTCTCTGAACTGATGAAAAAGAGCTATTCTCTACACAATTTGGATCTGATAATGAATTGTTTCTCTCGTTCACAGACGTATTCGGACTCGAATGCCGTGTCAACGTTTTGAGTTCATCGCTGCAACGCAACATTGAAACCCAAAGCTCGGGTATCATATCCACCCAATCTCGCTCTGTGGAGAAGAAACAGTGGAAACGTCAAATGCTAAAAAAGGGCAACGGTTAAGAAATCTCGTCGACTCTCGCCCCGGCGCGGTCCCTTAAGTCCGAGAATACGATTTTGAATGGCTGCTTTGATTCAGCACTTTACGATCATTTCGACTCATATCCAAAGATGGAATAGTACGGATGTCGGCCAGTCAAGAGGTTATAAGACATGCATCGGCGTGACACATTGATTCTTTGTTGATATTGCAATGCAATGCAGTTTAATTTGAAGAGCTTTGCAGTGATCGGACGAATCTCCCCGCGATGAGATCATCTTACCAAGATCGTTTGGATATTCACGTTCACGATCACTCTTTTCATGATATGACATCTCAGCTTCACATGGCAGCGGATCCTTGTCATTCCTCTAATCAATCTGAACAGGGATTGACCGGCAAGACCCACCTATAAGCTGCGTTTCAGGGGACAGTCTTCCAGAGGTCTCGTCCGGTTTACTGCGATTTTCGACGATCTCCGCCTCTGTCCGGTTTCTAGTCCGTTCTTCGTCCGCCGCCATCGGCCGAGTGAAACTCCGCCTCCCTTGTCAAAGAGGTTCTGCCGAATAATTTAGAAGATTCATAGAGTTTTGTGGAATAGTAGCTGTAATTTTAGCTCTGGTCTATACATCGTGTCAGGATCTTGATGTGAAATGGATTTTTGAGTTTAGTGTCCCCTATGATAAGATCTTTAATTCTGGTGATACACGAAGCTTCCATCATCGTACTCGGGTTCAGGCTTTAGTCAAGTGGCTGTCCTCACCCCAATATCTCTTTTCCTGTGATTCGGAATTGCTGCATTCAGAGCGAGCCTATTGCATTTGGTGGGATCTAACAGGTCACTTCGATACTCTCCTCTGTTGCAGAGTGTGTGGTATCGATGGGTTTCTCTATCAATGCCAGTTGCTGACCTCTGCAATTCTAATTGACAGCGATAGTTTGAGAAACAGGCGCGGCAAGGGAACGTTACACGGGAATAGCTCAAGATGAGAATGAGGCCAGAACCTGACCTCAGTTTACAGGACTTTAGCACAATATCTTCTAAACTTAAGTCATCCCAATGATGAATTTTGAAGAGGCTTGATGCATATTTTACCTGTCTTAGGAGACAGTTATTCGATGGTAGGGGGATGTTGCTTGAATTCAGGTCAAGCAAGAGGCATCGCCATTGGTATGAAGCTGCGTTCTTTCCTAAAATGGCAGGAGCTTGATCGCTGTCGTCATTCTACGTTACTCAATGGAACCCACGAATGCTTCAACTTAGACATCACATCAACCTCAACAAGTTGGAGTCCACGCGTTACCTGCCTACGAACTCTCATCAATGCGATGATGCAAAATGCGGTGTCTTTGTCCGCGTGTGCAACGCGTAATTTTGGCCTTTCATGATGCTGGCTATCACTCAATCGGCCAATCTTTTGCCGTCTGACAGGCCCAAGAGGAACTTTTGACATGAGCGACATGCATTAAAAGGCAACTACTTCGCTTCTTATCTGCCTGCCCCCTCCAAGATCATGCAAAATGAGCTCAACTTGTCTAAATGATGGCTCTTGGGGACCTGGTGTACGGGGATGTCGAGGCGATTTCGACTTCACCCAGAAATTCGAACGCATATTCCTTTCAATTATACCAACTGCGGTGTTCGTCGCGGCAGCTGTTGCCCGCATAACCATTTTATTACAGCGCGAAAGGATAGTTGGAGGTATCGTTCTTCAGTCGATTAAGATTGTGAGTCTTGGAAAGCGAATTTCGCGCTGATACTGACTAAAAAAAGGCATTTCTGGCCGTTTATGCCATTGTTCAAGTTGCGATTCTAATTCTCATCGCGACTGGGGCCCCAGGCGTTGTCCACGGCCTCTCTATTGCTGGGTCAATCTTTGTAGCCATCGCCTCCTTCTTAGCGGTCGTTTTATCCTCATTCGAGCACTCCTGTGCCCGCAGACCGTCGACTTTGCTCAATGTCTACATATTGCTCACGCTCCTGTTTGACATTGTGCAAACGAGAACGGCATGGCTTGCATCTCAACATGGCATCCAGCCTCGCCTGTTCACTGCATCTGTCGTCGTCAAAGCTATTATTCTATGTCTCGAGACGATTCCTAAAACAAAATGGATTCACTGGAATGCTGATGAGCATAGCCCAGAGGAGTCGAGCGGCATATTCAGCATTGGTGCTTTCGCCTGGCTGAACCAGCTTTTCATGAGAGGATATCGAGGGGTTTTGGCCATAGATGACCTTTATCCCCTCGATGAGAACATGGTTTCCAGCAAGTTGTATAGCCAGTTTGTCAAAAGGATTAGGGTGCATAGATACAGCCAAGAGCTCAAGTCTGGACTTCTGAAGGACCTGGCCAGAACACTCATCAGCCCGTTCCTCCTCCCAATTGCGCCTCGCGTTGCCCTCATCGCCTTCAAATTCTGCCAGCCCGTCTTCATCGATGCTACTCTTGAGTACCTGCAGATGCCCGAGACGCCAGCGACGAAAAACATGGGTTACGGCTTGATCGGCGCAGCATTCCTCATTTACGCAGGCATTGGACTTTCTTCCGCCTTTTACGGCTACTATCAGGAAAAGGCCGTCTATATGATTCGAGGCTGCCTAGTCGCTGCGATTTACCAAAAGACAACCCAGATGAAGATCACGGCCGCTGATGATTCTGCCGCTTTAACGCTTATGAGCGCTGATGTTGAACGCATTATCAGGGGTGCTGGGACAGCTCATGATATCTGGGCAAACAGTATAGAAGTAGCCATCGGTTGCTGGCTTCTGCATGGAAAGATCGGTCTAGCGTTCCTGTCTCCGCTTGTCGTGATCGGTGTTTGCGCTCTTTTGCTGTCCTGGTTGGTCACGTTCGTTGGCAAGAGGCAGAGCATATGGATGGCGAAGATCCAGAATAGAGTGGGATTGACCGCCAACGCCATCTCCCAGATGAAACTCTACAAAATCTCAGGTATTGCTGGGCCTGTTGCAGATCTCATACAGACGCTCCGCGTTGGAGAGATCAAGGTTGGGAATAGTTATCGCTGGCTGTTGATAAGCGCTGCGGTGCTGGGCTTCTTCCCAATTTGCATCTCTCCAGTCGTTACCTTTGCATTCACGTCCACAAAGTTGACTGTGAACACACTCTTCACCTCGCTATCATACATACTCCTCTTCACTACTCCCGTCATCGGCCTTTTCCAGAGCCTTCCGGGCATTTTTGCCGCTCTGACATGCATGGCTCGAGTGCAAAGATTTATCGCCGCAGATCCACGCCATGACTTCCGAATCCATGAAACTACTTCCGTTGCCGAGAAAAGTCCATCGAACCCGCCAAACGAGGTAGCATTTTCTGTTGAGAACGGCTGCTTCGGATGGGGAGGTGAGAAATTGACACTTAGTCAAATGCATGCTTCTGTTCCGGCTCACAAGCTCACCATAGTGGTGGGCGAAGTGGCATCTGGCAAGACCACCTTCTGTAAGGCTTTACTTGGGGAGCTGCCTGTCGCTTCAGGGATCATCAGAACGTATATACCATCGCATCGCATCGGCTACTGTGAACAAACCCCTTTTCTTTACAACGCGAGCTTCCGAGAAAACATTGTTGGCCATTGCGCTTTCGATCAGGCCAAGTACGACGAAATTGTGGAAGCTACTATGCTCACACCGGACGTTGTACTTTTACCACAAGGTCATGATACAAAGATTGGCAGTAATGGTATCATGTTGAGTGGCGGTCAAAAGCAGCGTCTTTCGGTTGCTCGTGCTCTATACTCTGAAGCAGATCTGATGATTTTCGACGATATCCTAAGTGGTCTAGACCTGGATACTGAATCAGAGCTCTTTAGACGTGTATTTGGACCAGGGGGTATCACTCGTCGACGCAACGTCACTGTGGTCATCTGTACACATTCAGTCAGGAATCTACCTCTGGCAGACCATATCATTGCTCTTGGTAATGGTACAGTCATCGAAGAAGGGAGTTTCTCAGACTTGATAGAGAACAAAAAGTATGTTCACAGCCTCGGCGTCAAGCACAGAGATACGGATTCTTCTTCAGACGATGAAAAGCCCATGGCAAGAGCCACTGCTGCCACTGTCCCTATAATTCTTCCTCAGGACGTATCAGCGGCGGAAAATAAAGCACGACAACAAGGCGACTTTTCTATTTATAAACACTACTTCAAGAGCGTCGGCTTCTGGCCAGTTGTCATCGTCGCTGTGGCGGGCATGTTAACCGGTGTCTGCAACAGTCTTTCCAGTGTCTGGATCAAATTCTGGGCTGAAGACGCTTTTAACAGATCCTTTGCCTTCTACGTAGGTATCTATGGTATGCTGCGAGCTGGCTATATGGTCTTCTTGTTCTGCGATGGAGTTACAACATTGATCAAGATGACTGCATCGGCAGGTACTGAACTACACGAACGCGCAATTTTGACTGTTATTTCTGCGCCTCTGAGGTTCTTCTCAAAGACTGACACGGGTATTGTGACGAACTTATTCTCGCAAGATATGACTCTTCTGGATATGGAGCTCCCACTGGCCCTGACCAACTTTTCCCTGGACATCTCTAACGCATTTGGCACAGCATTCGTTGTAGCTTCAGCGTCGCCATATCTCGCAGTTGGATACCCCTTTCTGATGGGTATTCTATACTTTATACAAAAGTTCTACCTCAGAACTTCTAGACAGATTCGACTCCTCGACCTTGAGGCTAAAAGCCCATTGTAGTAAGTGTTGGTTTGCTACGAGCCGATATCGAAGTTCTAACTCTTCATTTTAGTACACATTTCACGGACACAATCAAAGGTGTTGCAACTATTCGGGCCTTTGGGTGGGAACAATTTGACATTGCTCACAGCAACAAACTTCTCGACACGTCCCAGCGCCCAGCATACCTCCTGGCAATGATTCAACAATGGCTCGCCACATTACTTCACTTCATTGTTACAGGCACTGCCGTTCTTCTTATCGCTCTTGCAACTCAGCTTCGAACCAATGCAGGTTTGACTGGCGCCAGTCTGATCTCTCTCTTGACCTTCAGTGAAGCCTTGTCAAACCTCATTACTAGTTACACCTCTCTTGAGACGTCGCTAGGCGCTGTGAGCCGGTTAAGGTCTTTCAGTGAAACTGTGGAGACAGAGAATAAACCGGGCGAAGTTATTGAGCCCCCCGAAACCTGGCCTCAAAGCGGCAGCATACAAGTCCGCAAGGTCTCTGCCTCTTACGATTCTCCAAGCAACGAGCAAGACGAAACTACTTCTAGCTTGGCACTACGTGACCTCGAGCTAGACATCTTGCCCGGCCAGAAAGTAGCAGTTTGTGGCCGTACAGGAAGTGGAAAGTCAACTCTGATCCTTCTCCTCTTACGTCTCATCGATCCTCTCCCCTCTTGCGATTCGAACATGACGATCGACGACATATACCTTCATCAAATAGATCGCGCTACCTTGCGCAAGCGCGTCATTTGCATTCCCCAGGACGCAGTGTTTCTTCCTGATGGCAGCTCTGTCAAAGATAACATCGACCCTTACAAGGCAGCCACGGACGTGGAATGCTTCAACGTTCTCAACACGGTGCGGTTATCAGGCTTTGTCCAAGACAAAGGCAGCCTCAACGCTGGTATGAGCGCCGATGATCTCAGTGCTGGACAAAAGCAGCTCTTCAGCCTCGGTAGAGCGATTCTACGTCGTAGGGTGCGCGATCGCCTTGCCGTGGGTGAGAAGCGAGGTGGATTGCTATTGCTTGACGAAGTGAGCAGCAGTGTCGACAAGGTAACCGACAGGGCTATGCAAGAGATTATTCGTGAAGAATTCGAGAATTATACAATTGTCATGGTGTCTCATCGGCTTGAGATGGTAATGGACTTTTTTAACAGAGTTATTGTTCTGGACAGGGGTACTGTTGTAGAGTCTGGTGGGCCAAGGGAACTCGTCGAGACGCCGGGAAGTCGATTTGGTGATCTCTGGGCTGTTGAGCATGACAGCAGGTCAGAATAGGATCTATTCTTGTGATCATCTGAGAATATCATATGGCATGTCACGAAGAGTTGAGTAAAAGATATTCTAGTCAGCTTGAAACATACTAGATCACATTATAAGCTTGGATCAAGTCATATTACATGATCTAAGGTTTTCGGAGTTAGGGCTACTGCAGACCATCGCATGCTGAGTTTGCATTATGTTACCGGATTTTGAAATGCTCATGATTTATGATAGTATTTCGCCGGCTATCTATTGTGTCGGCTGAGTTCCCATGTACAGAAAAAAGAGAAATTGCTCAGTTACGCCTTGTAAGTGATATCTCGTCACGGGCTCTAATTAGCCTTCTTATGCAATCCGTCAAACGCCAGGCCATGCTCCCATTTGTGTTGATGCTTTGTTATGCTGATGAAGTTATGTCTCGTCCAATCGTTATGAAATATGCAATGTCGTATATGCTCCGCGTCGTGGTGTCTCCCGCACGCAACACCTAGCTCTCACGCGTCTTCCCTGATCGGCCTTTGCGAATTCAGGGGCTTCCGGGCGTGAATGTTTAAGTAAGGGAAATAAGTATGGAACTTGGGTAAGCCATTGACTTCCTGAGTCAATGACTTTCGAACTTCGATGAGGAACATCTCGATCTGGAGCGCTGTCCAGCCGAGACCATCACGAAGCGGTTTTCGAGATATACCATGGAGCGACAACATGACGACGTCTCTCAAAACATGGCCACATTCTTGAAGTCGTTTCTTCTTTGCCCATGGACCTAGTGGGCACTTGTAGGCTTTGGTTGTGATGTTTTCGAAGCCTGCTTCGTGTAGTTCGTGCCCGACGTGAGTGATGCCGTGGAGATCTGTTCCGAGCGCTAGCATCCCTTCTTGGAGATATTTGCAATAGTCCCTCCAAGCGTACGGACCGTCGCATGAGTCGTCGTCGCAAGCTGCGATGTAGTTAAACTCCTGTGCTTCCACGTAACCCCCTGGTTTCAAGTGTCTGTGTGAGAGTCAGCTTGTGATCAGATAAGGGCGAATAAATGCCATACTTCCAGATTCGCTCCCAGAGCAATTCTCGGTCTTTGATGGAATGAACTGTGTGGCGTATATGTATGTAATCAAAGGTCTCGTCTCCATAGGTCCAGCCAGCTTCGTGCTCTATGTCGTCGACAACAAAGATGGCATTCTCCGGGACCCAGTCCGGCTGTATAGGGGAAAGGTCCATGCCGTGAAATTGTGAGTTGGGGTACATATCAGCAACTATTCGGGTCAGCAATTAGACTCCCGGTTTGGAATGGAATCCTTGGGGTGAGACTCACGGTCAATGCACCATTTTCCTATTCCAGTCCCGAGGTCGAGACATTCGGCTCCTGCTTCCAATAATTGCTCAATTGGCGCAAAGAAGAGTCTATCATCACACAGATACACAGTCAAATTATGCTTGAGCTCCTCCCGATCCTGCTCGGCCTCGTCGTTAGGGAAGAGGTATTTCCCTGCATGGTAGCTGTGATCTTCTGTCAGCCATTGAGCAGGGACGTTCCGTATTCATCCGTACCTATGATACCGCAAACCACCCTCTACAATGTGTTGTCGTATACTGTCGGTCAGACTCCGTGTTTCGTCGTCGTCGGTCGCGTAATCGCCTCGCTCAATGCTTTGTATAAGAGCCGCTTCGTGGGCCGAGCCTACAGCCAATGGAGATGTCGTCGAAGACGCCGGCGATGGGGGCACCATATGGCGGGACACAAGATGTTGATCTTTTCCGGCGCTGTCTTTCGGGTTGGGGGTTTTGGAGGATGGAGAATCGCCGGATTGACGAGAGAATGAGTTGGGCGGCGAGTTCATTATCGTGAGCGCATTTACAGGGGTATGCGCATACCGCGGGTGACGATCGAGGGTCGACACAACAGAGATTTTATAGTGTTGAAGTCAAAAACAAACATCAAACAGAGAGAGTTTGAGCCGTTGAAGTAGGACAGGAGATAGTCAGGGAGTGGAAGACGCTAAGGTGAGATTGAGCGGGATGGCGCTCTCCTCCGTAGATCGACCTGACGTCAGTAACCTTATAGCGGATAAGGCGCTACAAGCTTAGGGCCGTGTAAGTCGATGGAAGACGAAGCTAAGCTAATGCGTGGTGATATCTTGGCTTTAGTGTTGATGTCTGTGAGGCTCAGTTGGCATCGACATATAAAGAGTCAAGTTGAAGAGAAAGACTGATCAAGGGTTCAGGGCAAGTAAAGTAGAGTAGAGCAAAGGTCAGTTGAGTTGCTTTTTAAAAAAGAGACGGTAAACGTTAAGACCAGACCAAGTTGGGTTAGAGAGAATCCATTCCGAAGAGACTAAAAAGTTACTCCATACTGAGAACGATAGCGAAGGGGAAGCTATCAAGAAAAAAAGAGGAGAAACATGCACGTCTATTAATGATGTTGGAAAGGGATTGTCACTTTTTACAGTTTTCTAGCGTGCTCATGACTAGCATATAAACCTCATCATATCATATCATACCATCACTTCTATCACCTGGCAATGTCTGTCTGTATATCACGGTGACTGTGACTGTGATGACATCGCTTCTGAGAATCTGGAAAAAGTCCATTGCTCTCCAAAAATACAGCACAAACAAAAAGTGTGGCTGTCCCCAGATGACCTAAAGAGGGGACCAGTTCCAGTCTGTTGGTACCGCTCAGAAGCCACCAGGCAAATCATAACGCCTCAAGTCAATCAGGAGCAAGGGTTTCCATGCAGTCTCGTCTGGCGGTCACAGTCACACACACACACACTCACCTCCACCTTTTTCCGCTGCCTTTTCGGCTCCGCATTCGCGCATTAAGGGTTGCACTGACATGAGGGGTCTTGGGCATGAATTGTTGTGAAAAGATGTTCTATTCTACATTGTTTTATTTGGTCAGTTAACGATTAAATAATACAGTAATTGATGACAAGGTATTGTTAAGACCACCTGTCATCAAGATCCATGCATACACGGAAAGCCAAGGCTCTGGGTATTCCAAGCTTGGGTACTGTAGCCAGGCCATGTCCAGCCCATGTCAGGCATCTTGCACCATCCGACCAGGACAAACCGGGCCAATCAAGGATCTCGGACCCTGTCACTTTGCTCCGAAGAAGAATCTTGCTGTTTCTGGACACTAGACAAACAAGAATATTCAGCCGCTCTTGAAATCATTCGCCTCATCCATATAGCCAACTCCATAGCTCTCCATCGGCTCCAGGTCAAAGGTATAGTTGCAACGAGTACCAGCACGGTAATTAAAGCACGATAAGAAATGAACATCTCGTAAACATCTTCAATCAAGCTCAGACCGCAATTACATACGTACCCATCCTTGTCGTACCGACACAAGGGATAAGGCCCGCTGTTGTACAGCATCATGTTCCATTTCGCTGCACGCAGGCATTTAGCATAAGGTCATCTTCACCAGAAACAGGCTTTACTCCGCTCTTGCGACACTTGAAGCCCGATACTCCCCGTACAATATCACGACATTCTTGTTATTCGAGGCTCGCATTACATATATGCCATTCTATCAAGATGTCAGTCACCGGACGTTAAGAACTATAACATATTTCCTTGATGATAAGAGCTTGCAACTGCCATAAACGGTCTTGCATTAATGCTCACCGTGCACGATGCGGGACGGGTACCCTTGAACCCTGGATCCAAGGTGATGTGATGGATATTAACCGAGCGAGTTGCGAGATGCTATCACCTAGCAGGGGTACAATACCCATCGGCTCGCATCTTTTTCCTCATAGCCCTAAGCTTTATCGATTACCGTCATTTTACTTCTTCTATTGGACACTGCTAGGAGCGTCATTCTTCCAGCAATCAGGATACTATCGTGAAATCCGGCTGCCTAGAGACCAGGTATTTATCATTTATCCGTTCTGGACTTTCCAGACCGCAACAACAAAAGACTTGGTATGCTTTGTAAGAAGCACTTCAATTGACATGATTGCAACATCAACTGTAAAAACCATTGCGGGCGCTGTCAACGCTGTTGGTCACGTTGTTATCAGTATCACCTCGCCAAGCCAACACTTCACGAAAGCAGAGCAGAGGAACTTTTACTCAATGCAACCCAAGGTTTGACCTCTGACCATTTAGAAGCTGTTTACGAGCACGAGGTGATTGATGTTATGATATCGCGGTTAATTACTAAAAGTTGTCTACTGTCATCATTTCTCACCGAGATCGAGATATACTGAATCTCCACTGCGTATTATTCCAGACACAAAAAGAAATTATAACTAGTGCATGTCAGAATCCACTTCATGACCATCCAATTGTGTTTGTCTGCAGTAACCTGTCAGAAAGCTTCTCCCGAGGCTGACTTACACGACAGTCCCTTGCATATTTATCTGCAAGGAACCGGCTTTATCGACAGTCCCCCTTACTTGCAAGATGACTTGGATGACTTTCACATAAGTCTAAAGATAAGCGTAGTTATTAGACGATTCTGTTGAATTCAACTCAGCCACAGTCAAAAAGTCACAATGATCAGAAAGGAGAAAGAGTAGAGAGAATCACTGTCACATTAGAATCCTCTATAAGAATAAAGTCATAAAGCCATATTAAAGCCGAAATACTACTGATTTCTAATCGCCAAAAAGGTACCACCATCGAAATGGACAGCCGAGACCCTAATCTATCGTACAAGATATCCCAGAGCCAGATCTACCCAAATTATACCGACTGGTGTAAGAATAAACCAAGAACGTTAAACGTTACACATTTGCGTGTTTTGTTGCTATCAAGAGCAAAAGACGTGATGAATGCTGAGCTTGCCGGGCAGAGACTCCGGCATCTATGAGAAAGGTCCCAAATCCGGGGAGGAGGAGAAGAAGAAGAAGAAGGTTTGCTTATTAGTTCCTTTACAGGACGAAAGCAAGACCGGCGATGGCAGCGGCCACACCGGCGAAGGTCTTCTGGGCGGCACCGGCGGTCACAACGGGGACCTCAGGCTTGGAGCCAGTGCCGGTGGTCTCAGGAGTCTCGGGCTTGGAAGGAGTCTCAGGAGTCTCGGGCTTAGCAGGAGTCTCGGGAGTCTCAGGCTTGGCGGGAGTCTCAGGCTTAGCAGGAGTCTCGGGCTTAGCAGGAGTCTCGGGCTTGCCGGGCTTGGAGGGAGTCTCGGGCTCGGGGACGACGACAACAGGGGGCTTGCCGGGGATGATGGGCTTGGGAGGGGAGACAGGCGTGGTAGGCTTGACGGGAGGGTGGACAGGCTCGCACTCGCCCTTGGAGCACTTCTCGTAGGTGTAGCAGTCGTCCTTGCACTCATCGAAGTACCATCGGTCCTCGTCGACATCGCAGACGAACTTGCGAGCGTAGTCGACAGAGTAGTGCTGGTCACGCTGGCACTCACTGCCGTAGCAGACGATGCGCTGGTTGCATTCATCACCGGTGTAGTCGGCGTAGTGGCACTTTCCGCTGTTGCAGATCTTGAGCTGGCTCCAGGTGTCGTCGTGGCATTCACGAGGAGCGCAGAGGCCATCCTCGCAAACGATCTGCCACTTGGTGCAGGTAGGGCAGTGGACCTGAGGAGCACAGTAGTTACCGTAGCAGATGATGATGACATCGGTGGGGATGGCGGGGAGAACAGTGGTGACGGTCTGGGTGACGGTGGTGCCGTCCTCAGTGAAGGTGACAGTGGCAGTGGTGGTGACAGGAGGGAGGGTCTCGGTGACGAAGTCGGTGTTGATGACAGTGTCAGTCTCACCAGGGTTCACACCGGCGGCGACGTAGACGGAGAGGAGGACGTTGACAGCGACCTGTCGGCGCATGAGGCGGTCGCCAGAAGAGAGACCACCACAGTTCTCATCAGAGTTGCCAGGGCAAGTGATGTCACACTGATCAGTGTTGACAGAAGGAGAGGTGGAGAGGTCAAGCTCGTTACCACAGTAGCAGCTGTTGTCGTAGAGACCGAAGAAGTTGGAGCCCAAGCAGGCATCGGCACAACGCTCAGAGTCGTTCTCCTCAGAGGAGTAGGCCTGAGTGAAGCCAGGGAAGCCGTTCTCAGAAGAGAAGCATCCGAGGAAGTTGAAGCCGTCAGGGTTGCCAATGCCGCCAGCAGATGTGCTGGTAGCAGCACCGGAGGTCTCAGTGCCGGTGACATCGGTGCCAGTGGTAGCAGTGCCAGTCTCAATGGCTCCGGTGGTGGTGTTGGAGAAGCGGCCAGTGGTGAACTGGGCAGCGGCCAAGTTGCCCATGGCCAGGGCGAGGAGCTCGGTGTAACGCATTTTGGATGGTGGTTCTTTAGAGCGAATGACTGGGGTGTGTAACGACTGGAAAACAGTTCTCGGAAGAGAAGCGAGGGGATCGAGGATGTTTGAGTTGCTTGATGATGAGAGAAGGAAGAAGTTGAGCTTTGGACGGAATCAAGCCCTCTCTTTATACATGATCTGGGTCCCCTTGCCTTGGGGCTGAGATTGTATGGGATCCTCCTAGGACCACAGACTAAGCCTCGCGCCGATAGTCTGTCTGGTCCTCGACGAATGCATCGAGCCCCCAAAGCAAACAAGTCCAGAGTGCTGTGCTGTGACTGTTGAGACATGGCGTTCCCGTCCAACAAGCAAAGAATGCAGTGCCCCTGACTTGACGTGTCTCACTTCCACTCCACACTCTGAAGAGCTTGTTTGGGCCCCAAAATCCCCGCTGCTTGAGAATTTGGCTCTGCAGCACCTCGGGTTGTAAGATTACTCTAAATTCCAGATGCTAATACTGATAGCCTCTATCTCACTTGTTGATACGTGAGGCTGCTGACACGGTATTCTGCTGAGACACTCATCCCAATGCCGTGGCCTACCCCTCCCTCAAAGGAGTGATTTCACATTAATCGAAGTACTCTGGATTCCTCCATGTTCTGCCGCTTCTTGGATACCGACGGCCCATCGGCATCAGATTGATAGCCAAGAAATAATTTCTCCGCATGCGCGCGACCCATTCCTGGATGCGTCAAAAAAGAGCACTTGCTATCAGAGCACACTTTCTCACAAAGGTTCCCCTCATGTGGGATCTGGCAGATATGTGACGAGCGTCTAATCTCCATCACCCAAGAATGTACGTCATTGGTCACCAGAAATAGGCAGAGCAATATCTGGTGTGTTTTGTGGCTCCTCCAAAGGCGACTATACTCGCTTGAGTATCACTCACATAGCGTTTTCAGCGGTTGGAACTTGAGATCGGACAAGGCAAAAGATCAACCCTGTTTCGAAACCGTTTACATATCAGACCCCTCCCTCCCCTCCCTTCGGCCGGATGCGAGCATTCTTTAGCACAATCCGGGGAAACAGCTTCTTCCATATCTCGAAAGCATTTCGCTGTGAGTGTTTTGTTTTGTTTTGGGTTTCTCGTTCATGTCCACAAGATCGAGACATTAGATTATCCATCCCGGAAGCTAATAGATGATCCACAAGGGGGAGATTGCGTTCGTGAGAAGTGGAAGAAAGGTTGGTCTTACCAAGGGAGAGCTGAGAGCTGGTATGAGACATGAATCAAGTCTGACTTATTGTGTTATGCGGGCCGATGGTTTTTGCGGAGGCCGCCGAGCTGGGTGGGGGTCTAGGGTAGTTTTTGACGGTACAACTCTTAAGTTCATGACACTTCAACAACGGGAAATGATCAGGAAATGCCTCAAAATAATGGGGATTTTTGTCAAAGCTGATATTGATTTCGACGTTTTTGGCATTGCCAAGCTTAATCTAAGTTTACTACTAAGGGAAGAGCTATAGCTGAAGCTTGAAGTTCTCGTATAACCTTGTAAGAAAACATCACTGGAATTCACGGCTCGTATCAGAGGCCAAACATCAAATACTGATTGGGTATAGCTCAATACACTTTCCAGTAATTCTCATCTAATCCACTTCTTGCTTGGCGATAACTGACTTACATCTACTAAATATCAGTAACTCCACAGTAGATCCCTTGGATGCAACTCATCCAAGGAAGCATGTTAAGCTTGAGTTGACATGGACCACTCTGATAGCCTAAACAAACCGGCATTCGGTAGTCTCGGAACCTCGCCAGAGCCCTACGACGATAGCCTTGTCTGTTTCCGGAGCTTACAGACTGATGCTAACCAGTCGAGTCATACAATCACTTGACGGTTCTTGATTGATAACATGGTGATCATGACCTTTCTATGACGTGAGGAGGAGAAGCTTTAGCTATTGCACTCGTTCTAAAGTCAATTGATCCTTGAGAGGATAATATCAGGGAGCTCCATTTTCCAGTATCATCGCTCTCCGGATCAATCGTTGCCGTGCCAAGTCATTGATATTGCAATCATGTGCTACAAGATTTCATGCAAGGTACAAAACACCCTAATTTGTGCCTCTGTTACACAACAGCATATCAGTATACTGCAAAGCTCCTTTGTTCCTGACGATCAAATTAACGTGTGGCAACGTCGCGCCTCGTATGTTTGATCACCAACTGCAATGCTAAAATTGGAAAGCCAAGTAAAAGCTGCGACAATAACATGTCCTGGCGAGGAATGTTGGCAGCGCGTGCCGTTGGAGCCATTCCCGCTTCTGATCGGAGCTTATGTTAGTTCGCTATTGTAAGCAAAAGAGAAGAAAAAAACAACGCCTCACGATTCACTAATCTCCTCTGTCCTCGCTTCTGATGCCAGGGAGGGCTTTTATTTGTCGCCTTATGCAAGCCGCTTAATTTGATGGCTTGCAGAAAATTACTTAGTATCAAACTTTCTTATTCGACGTGCAGGTACGAATAAAATCATCCCATTGTGCCAAGGCTCAGCAAGGGAGATATACAATGTTTTGTGTTCTGGGTTGGTCAAATCTTGCTCCCTTGCTTGCATAGTCGCACATTGAGTGTTAGTAAGTTCTTTTCTTTTTCTTCGGTAGGATTTAGCACTTGTGAGGCCGATCTCGATGAGACTACTGAAATGTACGAGAAACACACGTGAAATGTTGCAGGCAAGTCTTGGTTCTGTGGTATGCTTCAAGTGAGACACACGAGACTTTGCCCCTTGGTTAGTTGCTTGGACATTGTCGTTCCTGGGCTTTGAAAAGGATTGTTGCCCCTGTTTCCTTTGGATCAAAACAATTCTTATCAATAACATCAGCATCGATAGTGGTAATGGAAGCATCATCGGTTTTGTTTGTCCCTTGAGCAATTGAACTCACAAACTGCTCTCTCTCGTTTTTACCATGACTGACAGGCATCAGGCTTCAGGTACACCTTCAAACACACGGGCCGAGATGTCATGAGCAGTCATTGCGAAGGCCGTTGTGCCTTGCCTATCGTTACCATTCCTCGAGACTCCTTGGTGACATGCCCATATCGGCCACCTATTGAGTTGCTATACTGGTCCATGCTCATCTATGGGCATTTCTTGCCTTGCGCTGTCGAGTACATACAACATTTGATAGGCAATTCATATGTCCTACCGCTTCAGTTCTGTTCATGATCATGACATGAACTCCAAACATCGTAACCCTAACCCTCCCCTCATCTCAACAGCCGTGTCCATCAACCGAAGATCTGCGGAGGGGGAGGGGTCATATGGAGACATGCTACTCTCAACGCAGTCATCATTGGACCATTGATTGGCCCGGTCTTGCCTGGGGAAAGACCCCATGTCATCATGCCCATGATAAAAAGAGCCATGATGGCTACTCCCGCAGCCATGAAACCGCTCAATTGACTCTCCTCGCGCTCAGAAAATGACTGTCACAAAGCTCCCCTTCCACGCCGACCACATCGGCTCTCTCATCCGCCCTGAGGCGCTGTCCCGCATCCAGGAGCAAGCCGATGCCGGCCAGGTCACTGCTGAGCAGCTTGCTGCGACGCAAAAGGCTGCTATTGCCGATATCGTCAAGAAGCAGCAGGAGCATGGAGTTCGCGCTATTTCTTCCGGCGAGTTTGATCGCAAGTACTACTTCTCTGGCTTCTTCGAGCGTCTAGGGGGTTTCCGCGAGGTTGAGCCTGTTCCCTGGGATCTTGTCCGTCTCTCTGCGCCTCCCATCGCTGCTCTGAAGAAGGCTGGTAAGCAGTATCCCATGGCTGCTCTTTGCGAGTCCAAGATCGAGTACAAGAAGAGCCCTTACCTCGAGAACTGGAAGATGCTCCGCGAGTGTGTTCCTCGTGAGCAGTGGGCTGAGTGCAAGTTCACCATGCCTCCTCCTTGCTATTTCCACCTGCGACTTGCCTCTGGAAAGTGCTACAGCCCTGAGGCCTACTCTAATGATGAGGACTTCTTTGCCGATTTGGCCAAGGCTTACCGTCAGGAGTTCAAGACTTTGTACGACGAGGGCGTGCGAAACATCCAGATCGATGACCCCACTCTCGCCTACTTCTGCTCCGATGAGATGCTTCAGTCTCTGAGAGACGAGGGTGTTGATCCTGACAAGCTGTTCGACACTTACCTCAAGGCTCACAACGATGCTATTGCCGACCGACCTGAGGGTCTCCACGTCGGACTTCACGTCTGCAGAGGTTTGTTTCTCACTCAATGACATTGTATCCACTCACTTACACGCCACAGGAAACTTCTCTAAGTCCATGCACTTCAGCGAGGGTTCATACGAGAAGATCGCCGAGAAGTTCTTCACCGTCCTCAACTACGATACCTTCTTCCTCGAGTACGACAACCCTCGTTCCGGCGGTTTCGAGCCCCTCCGCTTCCTCCCCAAGCACAAGAACGTCGTTCTCGGAGTTATCACCACCAAGGAGCCCGAGCTCGAGGATGCCCAGGTCATCAAGCACCGCGTGCTCGACGCTGCCAAGATCATCGCTGATGGTCAGGGCCGCAGTCTCGAGGAGGCCCTTGAACAGGTTGGCATCAGCCCTCAGTGCGGTTTCGCTAGTGTCGCTGTCGGCGCTGAGGGTATGACTGAGGAGAAGATGTTTGCCAAGCTTAAGCTTGTCAACGACGTTGCTAAGGAGATCTGGCCTGGCAAGGCTTAAAAGTTGATGTTTTCAAAAGTTGTAAAAGAAAAGAAAAGAAAAGTTGTACATAGGCTTGAGGATTTGGGAGAGACTGTTGCATAGCGCGGTGTTGATTGTGGTGTTGAAATGAAAGATGAATGATGGCCCATAGCACTTTGGGTGCTATTAGGCTTATGTGCTCCTATCAAGTTGTGCCTGTGCTCAAGGCGAAGAATTGGTGATGCTATTTGGGAAATATCTATCTACACAGTCCTCAACTCATTCTCACCTGTCATGACCATACTCGGCGCCTGCAACAATGCCGCAATTCATACTAACATGAGTTTCAACTTAGAGACCACTCTACAGGATTGCGACTGACATCTTGCAACATAAACTTTATTCGGTGGTTCTCGGCATTGTGTTCCGGAAAATCATATGTTATGGTCTAGACCAACAATTACACGACAACCAACTGCGATGGGGCCTGAGCCGCGGGAGCAAGACGGCAGACTTGTCATTGGTGACTTTTAAATGTTTGAGGTACCTAGTTCAAGGAATACTCGGGTATGATGAGTATGAAGACTTGATGATTCTTCAGGCGCCGGGTGGAAGACACCTCTACAACTGGGACGTTAAGAGCCCTACCTTCATCCAACTCCATATGGAGGTGCTTGAGCAGAACATCACACTTCGATGAAAAGGCCAAATATTTTTTTAAGAAAAAGTTCATTGAAAGGGGTATGGGTATCCTTCCTCCATCCCACATCTGTGTCCATCATATTACAGTGTCTAGTAAAAACTCATATGTACATGTTCGGCAATGCCATGCCGTCTATATGCGAAGGCTCATCACCCTCACAAGCTCTAGTAAATAACAAAATCCCCCCAATCTCATACCCAGTACAAGATCTTCATTTTTTCCAATTTCTTTCTTTTTTTTACTCCTTCTTGACGGTCTTCTTCTTGAAGCTCTTCTTGGGCATACGCGCAAGCCAGTAGATGAACAGCGCAGCACCCATGTTGAAGATGATGTACACCCACAGGAGACCAAAGTTGCGCCATCGGTCGGCATAGTCAATATTGACGCCGGCGAGGTATGTATTGGTGTACTGGACAGTGCAGAACTCGCAGTTGGAGGTGGCATCGGGGTCAACGAAGTAACCGCCAACAGCCTTGATATAATCACCCATGTACTCATTACAGGTTGAACCATTGGGTGGTGTGATAGGTACGAGTTCGTTGCTGGCGCAGGTGACTTCCGTATTGGCGACACCTGTTGCTAACATGCCTCCGACTAGATATGTGAACGGTGACACGTAGTACATGAACTTCCAGAAGCCAGGTAGAGTTCCCTTGGGAGCGAGGACACCACAGAAGATCAGGCAGAGCATGAACAGCAGGTTAGCAACGTTGGCACCACCCTCAGCTGTTTCGAATCCGGCAATGATCATAGTCGAGAAGGTAGCGGTAAAGATGAGGAAAGCCAACAGTAACAGGAACATGAGGGCACCGCGTTCGGTAGTTTGACCGGCATCGGCAGCGTTGTTGTAAAGACCGACAGGGTAGTACCAACCAAAGAACATGATGACAGCCATCAAACTATTCCAAGGCAATTCGACAATAATCTGCGCCAACATGAAGATCTTCCATGAGTAGACCTTGGAAGGACGCTCACGAACCTCGTAGAGGGAACGCTGAATGACGAATTGAGGCATAGACTGTTGTACTAGTTGACCGAAGATAGTGAGCAAGTTGAAGATGGCGAACATCTGGTTCTGAAGACCCTGGATACTGTTGGGGGCTCGGAAGAAGACGAAACCGATGAAGAGAGCGACGAGAGAGCAAAGAGCAGCCTTGGAGTAGATATAAACGGGAGTACGCCAGTACTGTTGGAAAACACGGAAGAGGACCTCCTTGAGTTGAACCATGAAGGGAGCCGCGAACTCACGGTAGCTACCGTCATCGACATCAGTATCCTCAACGCCCTGCTTCTCTCGCTTGATACGCTCGAGTTCGGCTTGGACATCCTGATATTCAGGGCTGTCGCGCCAAGTCTGGAACCAGTCGAGTTCAGTGTGAGATCCGGGAGCAGCACCAATAACTTCCAACATCCATTCAGCAGGGTTAGCCTCAGGGGGACAGGCGTGTCCACCGTAACGCTCAAAGTAGCTGGTCATGGTCTTGGAGTTCTCGCCGATATCACCAAAGTAGACAGTCTTGCCACCCTTGGCCAGGAAAAGGAGTCGATCAAAGCGTTGGAACAACATGGCAGAGGGCTGATGAATAGTGCAGAGAATAGCTTGGCCGGCGTTTGTCAACTTCTCAAGAAGGTCCAAGATAGCCCAAGAGGTTTGAGAATCGAGACCAGATGTAGGCTCATCAACGAAAAGCAGCAGAGGAGGCTTAGCAGCAAGTTCGACACCGATAGTAAGACGCTTACGTTGCTCGACGTTGAGACCTTCACCAGGAACACCAACCACGGCATCGGCATATTCTTCCATATCAAGGAGCTTGATAACCTGTTCCACATAGTCGAGCTTCTCCTGCTTGGGGACGTGAGCGGGCTGGCGTAGAAGGGCACTGAAGTTGAGGGCCTCTCGGACTGTCGAGGTCTGAAGATGGAGATCCTGTTGCTGAACATAACCGGTCTTGCGCTGGAAAGACATGTCTCGAGGGTTACCATCGACCAACATCTCGCCTGTGATAACACCCATAGAAGTACGGTCGGCCAAACAATCAAGCAGAGTGGTTTTACCGGCACCAGAAACACCCATAAGGGCTGTCAGGGTACCAGGCTTGACCCAACCATCGACATTATCCAGAATCTTACGGGTTTCGTCCTTGATCTTGACCTCATAGCAGACATCATGCCACTGGAAGACCGAGGTCTGTTCCTGGAGCATACCGCCATCCTTGTTAGTTCGGCTTCGAGTGCGTTCAGCAGTGACAACAGGACCAATGTGAGCCATAGCAGCCTCCGGGTCGCTATGCTTCTTCTCAGCATTGGCAACAGCAGCAGGCTTGTGACCGCGTCGGTAGACCAGGACTTCACCCTTGGACTTCTTCTCAGATACGAGTTCGGCGGCAACCATGTAGGTAAAGGTGAAAAGAATGATCCATGCGATGACGATACCAAAGTTGCGCCATCGGTTCTCCCATTTGTATCCAAACTGCAGCTCGGCGTATCGGTCACCATTCACGGCAGCTCTTCCAGGTTCAGCTCCAACGGCACTGCACACACGGTTCTCCGATGCAACATCTCCGTATCCAGGAACCGAAGGGTTAGGAACGAACTCGTTGCAAGTGTAGTCACGGTTGTGAAATTCGTTGACGACGACAGCCTCAAAAGCATAGGCGATAGGGTCGATCCAGTACAGCCATTTGCACCATCCGAGCATGTAACGCTTTGGAATAACGAAGCCGGTGAAGATGACAAGATCCAGAATGAGGATGGCGGCGGGGACAAGAGCCTGGAACAAACTGCGAGTAGCCGACGCAATGGTACGGAAGATCATGGACATGACCAAAACCACAACGAAAGACATGAGGATGAAAAAGAAGAAGGCTCCTGGCTCGCGCTTGAGGTTTGTCATGAAATAAAGCGTAATGTTAAATACGATCGTATTGGCGATTTTGTATGGCATGTCGCACAGCATCGAAGATATAGCTTCTGCAGACGGATGATATAATGCATAACGACTATGTTTTTCAACAATTGGACGTTGCGCGTAGAGGGCCAGAATCTGAAATTGTCAGTATTGGTCAAGAGAGGCACTAGAATTAGACTTACCTCGAGAGCACTAGCGAAAGCGTTCATCAAAACAGCAAAGAACAGGAGAGCACCACGCTGGAAGAAACTGCTTGAAGTTTCATCCAGGTTGAAGAAGACGGAACCGATAATAAGAGCCATAACGAAGTTACCAATAAGAGAACCAACAGTGATACCAGGATCACCCTTGAGTCGCAGCCATCCACGCCACAAACAAAGCTGAATTTGCTGGGTGTAGGAGAGAGTGTAGGGAGACTTGGCACGCTGTCGCTTAGCCTGCTGAGCTTGCTTGGAGGCACGGAAAGCCTCAGCGTCGGGGCCGTTGATGGGATGAGCGACCTTGTAGTCCTCAATCTCAGCCTGCAGAGCCTTGTACTCGGCGCTGTTTCTCCAAGCGGTAGCAAACTCATCAGGGGTTCGAGGAACCTTGCCCTTGAAACCATCACGAACAATTCGCTCGTTAGGAGCAGTCATGGAAGTGAGGAAATCAGGGGTGGTCTGGCGAGCAGGGCACTCGAAACCCAGGTTGATAAAGTACTGCTTAGCAGCATCAGCGCGGCCAAAGAAGATTTGTCGGCCCTCGTAGATGACAGTGGCCTTGTCAAACAGGTCATAAGCGCTTTGAGGCGACTGGTAGATGGACACAACGGCAGTGTTGTTGAAAAGCTCGGTTTGAAGACGGAGAGTCTTGCAGAATTCGATGGCGTTGGCGGAGTCAAGACCTCGAGTTGAGTTATCCCAGCATTGCAGAGGAGCACCAGACAAGGCAGCCTCAGAAATGGTGACACGCTTGCGCTCACCACCCGAGACACCACGGATGTACTCGTTACCGACGCGGGTATTCACGGTGTGAGAAATACCAAACATAGCCATGACAACATCTCGGAGGTGATCGGCAAAGTCGTTTCTGTTCAAGCCCTGAGGAAGCTGACGGGGCTGTCGAGCTCGGGCAGCGAATGTGAGGGTATCGCCGACAGACAGCATAGGGAAATGGACATCAATCTCGGCGGTGTAGATAGCCTCACCACGGTGGTGGGAGTGCATCTCCTTGGCGGTCATACCTGTGGCACATCATGTTAGAGATATTGGTTACTTGGGCGCATGTAGGTACGAGTTGTGTTGCACGCGACAAGCCCATTGCCGATCGCAACAGGAGATCGAGTCCCGTGAAACCAAAACACCCCTTTTGCACGAAATTTGCAATTCGACTTACCTTGGTAGTTGAAGTAAGATCCCTCATCGACGTAGATACCGTTGAGCTCACCGGCGATGGTCTTGAGCGTGGTGGAGCAACCAGCACCGGGAGGTCCAAGAACGACAAGCATTTCGCCCTTGTGCACAACACCATCAAAGTTGCGCAGAATATCAATGCGCTGTCGCTTGCGACCAGTCACTCTTCCAACGAGGTCGCTCAGAGAGAGCCAAACATTTGCGACATCTCCCTGGTAATCGCTAGCACCACCATAACCGTAAACATTGAGGTTCTGGTAGCAAACACCGGCAGATCGGAAATTAGCGCCGTCTTGGTGAACTAATTCCACAACAGACTTTGCCCATTCGCGAGCGTTGAAGTTGGGAGAGTTGGGGTTCAGAGGTGAATCCTCGCCAGCCTGGAAAGGATTCTGTCCGTTGGGGTGGGTGCCGGAGGCATGCGAATAAGATCGAGCGAGGGCCTGAACAATAGAGGTTCTTCGCTCCATCTCTGAATCTTCGTCTTCCTCATCTTTACCTAAAGTGTCGGCAGGTGATGATGAGGGCTTCTCGTTAATCGCTTCGTCGTCGGTGTGCTTGTCAGCAACAGGCACATTGTCACCAGTTGAGCCTGCGCCTGGAGCACCCTGCCTTACAGCAGTGGCGTCGTTGTTGGCGTTGATCCCGTAGAGCGCCGACATGGTGAAATGTGACGGCTGAATCTACTTGGGATTCTCGCAATTGAGTGTCGTGGTGGTGAGTGATACCCCAGTGACTGCAGGATTTCGTATCTCGTATCGGAGTTGTGAGTTGGGTGTTGAATGTTGTTTAATATGCGAATTGGTAGTCGAGTATTATGGAAGACAAACCAATTCAAACAAAACAACAAGAAAAGAAAAGGTATTAAAAGCTTGGTATTAAGGATCGACAATGAATAAACAGCCGATCACAAGGGAGTAAGCAGTCCCTTTGAAGAGGCGTGTAAGAAAGAGGACCCTGGACGACGCAAGACAAACCAAAACAGGAGGGAGGTCAGGAGAATATGTAAAATATATGAGCTCTCACTGTCACTTCGTCATGTCCGTCCGTCGGTAAGCTAGCCTAACAGAACGAGCAGATGGATGGAGATAAACTCGCGTGGATCGTCCAAGCAAAGGTCCACCTGTCGACTAAGCCCGAAACTGAAGGGTAGACGACAAGGGGTGTGCACGCCCAGCTACCTCAGGTAGGTAATTCTAGCGCAGCTTTTAGAAGTGCAGGCGGGTGCGGCTGCAAGCCTCTGTAGGGGTTGTTTCTCGCTACCTGGGTTGGTTACTGGCTGGGCTGTCAACGATGTACTGGCGGCCGCTCCAAGTACCTACCTCGCTCTCTAGTGATTGCTGTATTTAACCTCTTTTCTTCGCTTTCAAACTCAAACTGACTCAAGATATCGCCATGATATTCCCAGTCTTCAGTCCGCAACAGTTGATCATACTCGTCAATGTGTCAACGCTGTCACAAAGTCACAAAGTCCGCAGCTCTTATCCACTGCGCCTCTTCATCTCTCCGGCATTGAGAAACAATTTGCACTTTCGCACACTACCAACAACCCGACCCGATACGCAATGACAATTTAGGCAATCATAGAGGGGTGCGCTGTTCTGGCAAAACATGAATACAGCGCCTGAGAGTGAGGGTGAGAGAGACAATTCTTGGCGGATAACGGGTGCCTTCAAACTCCGACACTCCAGGCCATTTAAGCGAGAGAGGATCCCGGGAATGGGAGCGAATTGCATACATGCCCCACTACTAACTCCACGCTCTTGGTGCTCGTACCCCTGGATGCCATGTTATTCGTCGTATTGCACTCGCATAGCAATGATTCTGACTGGTAGCGCAGATGTGAGCCATTGTGATTTAACATTGCGTTAGAGGCTCACCTCAGCCACAACCATGAGAATTCGATTCTCTGGTGATCATCAAACGGTCAGTATTGGCTCTTGAATATTCGCATCCGACCCTCTCTTGAAACAGAACGCTGGAGAACTCTATCTCGACTAACACAGCTAATCTCATCTTCTACCACGCCGCATCAAACCCTATTTGTCGCGCTTGTTTATCCACCAAGAGCCCTGCAAGATCTGACTGATGATAATATAGTCTCCCCTTGTAAGGAGCAGTGATCAGAAACTGTTATTTCCAACAAGGACAGATCTCTCCGATCTTCTCCGCAAAGATAAAAACTTTGTTTCCATATCCCAACTTCAAACAGGTTGCGAAACCGCGTATTCATCATTCGGGTCGTTGCAAAAACCCGTCGGCCGATAGCCAATTACTCACGTTACAGCGGATGGAAGATCCCCCGGTAAGACGCCTCTGATTGGACAATGCGCTTCATGTTGGTGGTGACAGTCTCACGTATTCGAGTTCTGTGTCGGAAAATGCACTCCCTTTTATCTGAGCCTTTGTTTTCCCTTCTCCTTCTCGCCAAACGGTCTGACAGGATTGTTAATTCTCATAAAGCTTGGCCGTCAGCGCCAGGATTCTTGTTGTTGATTTAGATCTATCGAGAAACACCAACGCACGGCTAATGTTCGTTGTTAGTGGTAGCGTGAGCTTACTCCGTATTTCTATCGGGGTCTTCCAAGGACCCGACAGCCCGTCCGCACCCCCGTCCACACGGCCCGCTAGTCAGCTCGAAATGTCAAAGGCTTTTTTCAGTTGCTGAGTCAATTTTGACCCCTTTGTTACCATTGTGGGGTGACTGCGATCCTGGACGAGACTGCAGCAGTGATGACTCTGTCTTCTGTTGCAATCGAACCTACGCGTATATCAAGCAGGGTTTTCTTGCTTCCTAGTGAAAGCTAAAAATTGATGGTTTTTTGCTTCTTATGGCTAGTGACAGGGGAGCATACGAGCAAGTTCTTTCAACGATGCAGCGTGTAAAGCAGCATGTCGCAAATAAGTCTATTTAATATGAGATTCATCTCGCTGACGTGTTTAACCTGAACAAACATGGCATGAAAAGACCCGGGTAGACCTTGATGCATGTTCAAGTCGTAATAGAAGTCATTTCTAGATAATTCTATTAGATCGGTACAATCGAGATCCGATCACGCTTGACGATCATGTCTCATTTCCAGCCCATTGTTACCTTGGCACTCAACTGCTGGCCGCAAACTCTCTCTGCATGCTACGCTGAGAGTTTATATCCGATCTCAATCGGCTCTACTCTGTACAAAGCAAATACAACCTCAAATTTTCATCTGAAACTTCATAACCAATCTGCCATCTCAACCTCAATCTCTGACTGAACCCATGGTGCCACGGAATGTTGAGACCCATACGTCTAATTACACCTCACACCACGCGCCACGAATCCGAAAGCGACTTTTGCGACCGTAAGATGAAAAAGACCCTCAAATCTTACACCATTCAACGGTCCCTGCAGGCCCAACGTTCCTCGAGCAAGGGCTTGGTCGATCATTAATGAGTGAGGTCCACTACAAAGTCCGCTCCGCATCGTGAATGTGCTCCAATGTGCTCAACACGCAAGCTGCGCATGCTAGTGTCAAGCCATAAGATTTTAAACATTGCGATACGTCTTTTGTCTTACGCTGTGATTGATATGCAGGTGGACAATGCAGGGGTAAGAAGCTGACCGGATAATGTTCGTCCGTAAGCCATTGACCGCGTGTGTGCTTACTGCAGGATGTGTTCAATGTGAATGCGTGTGCTGTCATGTTATTTTGGCTGTTTATTGAAAGTTTCCGGGTTGAATCCTTCGGAGACTTATATGGACATTTTGTGTTGTCCGTGATAAATTAGCAAAGACCTAACCTGTTGCGGTCTGCAGAAAGACGAACTGCTGAGCGACGGAAATATAAGGGCAAACCCAAATGTTTTATGGAAATAAGTGAAAAGGACATCCAGCCGAGTTTCTCGTGCTGAGCCTGAAGTCAGGCATGATGTAGTATCCCGTTCAAAACCATGGCAGTGGACAAGTTTTGTCAAGCACATGCTGCGATTGTCTTGTTTTCTCGTTCGTGTAGAATGGGCAAAGAGAACTGTGGTCATGTTTGATGTTGACCACGTTTCGGTAGCAGCATCATACGCAACTCATCATCTCGGTATTTCCACGAGATATCAGAACAATCGATAAAGAAAAGACCAAGCTTAAAATCCCATATTGATAAGGCGTCAAATATAATAGAGAAACAGCAAATATATAGGTAGGCATATATGTGAAACTTGATAAGAAGGTGTTTCGTTTCTCATCTTGAAACATCTAGCTAACCTAGAGCTGCTCAACGCCAAACACGTCTCAGAAGTATTTGTGGTTCCGTTCTTGATTCTTTGAGATTCACTCAAATAAGACATTAATGAACTTCTCTTGTGGTCCCTTGTGATAAGTAAATAACTCACAATTGCCCCTTTGACCATTCCAGAACATCTCTATTAACACATTGCGTTTTCAAGCAGCACTTGATCATCTCCTGGTTTCTGTGTTTGACCACAATTCTTGCACTTCTTTCTCCCAGATCTAGCTATTAATATTTGGTACCTTCTTGGCCATTTGTTTATCTTTATATCAGCTCTTTATCGCCATTCTTCTGTCGATCTTCATATACTGTATCGCCCAGAAATTGCCCTTACAGTCCAAGCAACTACTCCAGAATCGCGAGGGTGCCAGCACTCAACGCCACCAGAGAACGGCTCCGATTCGCTGGAGATCGCTGGAGTCTTAAACGCTTCAGGTCTGCATTGAACAAGCTCAAGCATGATATGGAAAAGCCAGCCGCTCAAAAGCCTCTCGAATTGCGACCGATTAACTGTGCATTTGGCGCTTTTTCCAGCTCCTGATGTCTCTCTTGCAATGTCAATGGTGGTAGCGATTGCGACTTGTAAGCTCTTTACTCTTGACCGTTTCGTAATGAAATCTAACATAATTAGGGTCTATGAACTCCTCTCCGGCAATGGCTCTGATGTCCATAAGCTCACTGCGCATGTCCGGATGCTCCTGGACTTTGAGAATGATGATCCTGCTGGCCCAGGCGACATGGCACCTAGGGACCAGTGGCATCATTACATCAATCCCAAGGGCCGCGTCCATCTCGTCGCAGTAGTCTTGGATCTCTGGACAGCTTTCGATGCCATCTTCAAGGCCCATGGCAAGCAACAACGCATCAATTCGACAAAGATTACTCCAGAGAATGCTAGTCAATACAGAGAGCATGTTTTGCAGCGTCGACAACTCCTGGCACTCGAGAATGGGCCTCAGCCCTTGAATAAACCAGTATGAGTTTGAAACCTAATATTTGTGTCCCTTGTCGCTAATAGATATAGGCTCAAGTTCGCGAATGGATGGACAACTCTCGTCCACGTCTGGCAGAAGGCGATGAGAAGTACCAAGTGTGGGTGGTCGCTTTGGAAGCCTACGTTCGTGGTATCTGGGACGCTTTTGAAAAGGATCAGACACTCGGCGGAACTGGATCATAGACAAGATCGATACTATCCCTATATCCCCGGTGAAGCTTCTGGAGTTTAGATGGCAATTCGTGTGGTTATCTTTGCTTTCTCGATTTGCTAGTTGCCCTGGCTGGGGGAGGAAAGAAAACATAGGACCTTGACCCTAAATGACAAAAGATTTAGGTAGATTGGCATAAATTGAGCCTAAATTTAGTAGAAATTTAATAGAAATTTAGGATGCCTTTTGCTACGTTTATTTTGACGCCTTATATTAAGGTCTGGTGTTTTCTTGCTCCCTAGCCTGGAGGCTGGGAAGTTTATCCATTCTACGTTTTAGCAGCCTCGGCAGTAAGTTATAACGCTCTACTTTAGGCCTTCTTCAATTGGATAGACACATCAGTGCTTATAATATAATAAGTGTATTCAGATGATACGTCGAGGGAGAAGTCACAAGTCCTAGAAGTGTTCACAATATCTCACTTCTCAGTTCCGACATAGACAAGCTGCTGTAAGTAGGAACTCGCACAAAACGTCTACCTAGGTTATTAGACCTTCAGCTTGACAAAATACCTCAGTGTTGATTACTAAACTGTAGTGTTTGTTCGTAACATCTGACGGAATTTCCACAGCTATGGGATGAATATTTGGGTGGGTCTACGGGAGATGCTCATCGCCTTGTTCAGTCGCGGCCCTTATTGCACCTAAGATAGACGACCAGTCCTTAGGAATAACAATATTTTGGCATTTGAAACGCAAGAGTAGTATTTCAGTCATAAGGATATCTATGTTTCTACAAAAAGTTGATTCCCACGCCGACCTGCAGCCCCTTCGTTGAAGCCTCTCCTTTCCTCAGAGCCAAAGGCAAACTGAAGTTGAGCTCGAAGCGAGCAACAGGATGAGCATAAACAAGACCAACACCTGCAGCAACACTGGGAACACCGTTCAAGAGCTCGCCAACTGCGTTTACCATGCCATTTCGGACAGCTGTCCCGGACAGCTCCTGCGTGGAACCACTGCTGGACGACTTCTTGCTGTCCTTGAGAGCAACGAGACGACCACCATTAGCAAAGAGCTGGAATCGTAGACCGGAATCGGGTCCCTTGTAGGGAACTGGAAGAAGCATGTTGACACTGCCAGCAGCAAAGACATCGCCTCCAACAGAGTCAGAACCATCGTGGGGACCAAGACCACCGAGCTTGAAACCTCGAACATCTGTTGGTCCTCCAAGTTGAAAGCGATCGTTGATTCGAGTAGGTCGAAGCTTTCCAGCAAACTCATAACCAAGAGGCAATGGGCAAAGCAAGCCTAGTCTCAATCCACCACCAATCGAGATTCCTGTTCGCTCACGAATGCCTGGCAAAGGAATTGGGACGGCACCTCCGATTTCAACCTCACCCTTGGAAAAGGCAACATCACCAGCAAGAGGACCAAGACCAGCTACTTCAAGTCCAGATCGGAACATGTATCCGCTTTGAGGAAGTTGAGGGTTATCACGCCTTTCCCTGTAGAATGTGTGCTTGACAGAGCTCTTGATAGAGTCACCAGCATCTGCACGGACTGTTGGGCTGGCGTTTTCGGCCAAACCAGTGATCTGCCTCCAGATGCCTGAATACTCAACGGACTGTGTATCGCGTTGTTGATTCAGCCACGAGAATCGCAGTGTGCCACCCTTGAGGACCTCCTCATGAGAAGCCCATGGCTTTTCGGCGGCAGAAGCCACACCCTCGAGTGACAACCTCATGTCGGGGTTACTCTTGACAGGTGCGGTAAGGGTGGCGCTATAAGCTGAGCGTGTACGCGTACCAGCCTTTGCATTAAGCGTCAACATCTCAGCACCACCAAACATGTTTCGCCATAATAGCGAACCATAAGCGGACCCCTCTCCATTGCCAACATCGGTACCAGTTTGGAGCTTGAATCGAGACAGCTCCTTGACTCGGATGTCGACGTTCACATCGGTGGGGGAGGTAGAGGGATCGGTCTGTTGGGCAGAGGTCAGGTAAACTTCGGGTTGAGGTTGAAATATTTCTACAAATCAGTTAATTTGGTGTTGCGGTGAGGGTTACTAGAAATCATACGCAGGCCATCGAGCTTGTTGCTTGCGGTACGGAGACTGTTGATGACATTGCCAACAGTCGAGCTTGCATTCGAGGCATCGGCAATGAGGGGTTGGAAAATGGGATCGAGGAAGTTTGTTCGTGTGTTGACCGCACCGTGAATTCGAAGCTCGTTGATTGTCATGGGCGCCAGTTGCTGGTCACCAATCTGCACATCATTAGCAAATGGTTAGTAGCTCGGATTGGTAAGAGAACATACCACCTGAGCCAGACGCCGCTGTTTGGCTTCATCTTGCTCTTTTTGGAATTCGGGCTTCGATTCTGCTTCATGCAACAAAGAACCGGTGTCAGAATGAAGCTTGTTAAAGGGGTCCATAGACTGATTCATGTTAGATGATCGCTCCTCGTGTCTCAATAATGGGATGGAATTACCGGACCCCCGGTTGACCCAGGAATTGCAGCCATTTTTGGTAGCTCAAGAGCCGAGTTTTTGCTTGCAATAGCCTCACGATGTCGATTTAAAGAGTATCGGACCACCAACTGGACCCTGACAGCCCAGCTTCCAATTAATCGCCAGTACGTACTTCCCAAGCTCCCGCGGGTGTGGGCCCGAGACCTGTGGCTCAAAGTTGTGGCGCTTCAACTTCGTCATAGGATGGCATGTGATACACAGCCACAAACTATCCGGACCTAGCGGGACCACTGTGCCTGGCAAAGGGTGCCTCCTCCTGTGTTCCTCTCCATTCATCCCAACTTATACACTCTTCATTTGCGCTCAAGGATAAGATATCGCTGCTTTTGAGTTTTTAGAGACAACTTTCTCTTTCACTTCACTCGAGTTTCGTGAATACTCGTTCCCTTCCTTTAATTCCCTAATTCTTTTACCCTCAACTCTACTCACGCGACCCGCAATCTGTCCCGTTCTCTTTGTCAACTTCTAATCCAACGTCAGTCAGCATGGCTAGCAAAGGCGCCACCAAGCGTGTATGCACTTCTACTCCCACCATTTGAATGTGCAATACTAATCATTGGATAGTTGACACGCGAATACAAAACCATCTCAGAGAACCCTCCTCCTTACATTGTCGCTCATCCATCCGAGTCCAACATCCTGGAGTATGTTACGTCACGCTCAACAATTGGTCGCGAGTCGACTTTGCTAACACAACTCAGATGGCACTACATCATTACCGGTCCTGAGGACACTCCTTATCATGGCGGCCAGTATTGGGGAACTCTCATGTTTCCCCCAAACTATCCTTTTGCTCCTCCCGCCATTCGCATGCACACGCCATCCGGCCGATTCCAGCCTTCGTCGCGACTATGTTTGTCTATCTCCGACTTCCACCCCAAGTCATTCAACCCCGCATGGGAAGTCTCAACTATCCTAATCGGCCTTCTATCATTCATGACAAGTGAAGAGATGACAACTGGTTCCGTTTCCAGCACCGCCGCCGAACGACGCTCCCTCGCCGCTCGATCACGCTGGTGGAACTCGACTGGTAATGGCACACACAGCAAGACGTTTGCTGTCCAGAGGGGTAACATCAAGGCTGGTGATGGTGGCGCCAAGTTTCGAACAGAGTGGCCAGAGGTGGATGCTGAGAATTGGGAGTGGATGACCAAGAACAAGGTTGACCCTGTCAGTGGCACACGATTAGATTCTGATATCAGCGGATCCTGTCGACCTCAGCTTGGTATTTCAGGGACTAGCGGTCATCAAACACAAGCCGTTGTTGATGTGGTCAACCAACAAAGAGACGCCAGCACAGGATGGATCTATCGCAACAAACTTCTGGTCGCTGGTGCGGCTTTCTTCTTCTACGTCCTTGTCGCTAGACTTGTTAGCGGAGAAGAATGATTGGGGAGAGTTGTATTCGGGTAGCGCTTCTTGTTCTTCTAATTCTAGTTTTTGTTTTATTACGGACGGACTGGCGGGCGCAATAGGTTAACAAGCCAGATATCAGGACTCGCGTCTCGATCTGGCGTTTCAGGGCATTCAATGAGCGTTTACATGATGGGGTTCAATTTGATTGTCATCAGCTCATTTGCCTGCAGCTGTTGTGATTTATCGGGTAGAGACTCTAATTCATCAAACATGTAGACCAACATGCAACAGTGCTCCTTGTATCAAGTGTGTACCCGTCCGCGAGAATGAGTTGAGGTACGTAAAGTCAGGCGGAAACAAGCAGGCAGCCGTGCTTTTGGGAGGCAACTGGCATAAGTTTCCGTAGACAAACAAGAAGCCCAGCCTATCAACCCTCAAACAAGGCCCCATGCAATCAGAGTTAAATGTCGGAAGCCGGCTGATGACTGTTCGCCGTAGAAGCTCAACCTTTATTTGTTGGTTACTATCCGGCGGGCGGGAGTATTGTTGGCTGCGCTAGCCCACTCAAGGCCCCTGAAGTTTAGCGCAAGTCTTGACGCGGGCACCTACGGCACGGCGGGGAGGTCTGAGGTCTGGTCTAGGTACCTATAAGAAAAATTGTGACGAAAGCCCCAATTTTTGTTACCTTGCGACTCTCGTCTCCATCCTTTGGAAGCCATTGGAAGCACCTCCTCGACATCATCATCATCCGGGTTTCCAGGTTGGTGAAATTCTCACAGCATAATACTCCCTATTCATCAACCCCTACAGCACCCTTATCTCCTCTAAGCCCTGTGGTTTGCTGCGTTTCATTCCTTAATTCACCCTCCTTACGATACACACCCGTCATCGAAATCCGCTCCTACTTGAGCTCTTCGTCTCCGCACAAATAGCTGCACCTGGACCCTCATTTCTAGTGCATCGCCAGTTCGCCTCCGATCCACGGCCAACTACCTCGCCCTTCAGCCCAGAATCGACAAAAGGGCACTTCAGTCATAACGAAGACGTCTGCTCTCCATGCCTCTTCCTCTAGATCCGTAGAGCCCTCCTCCCTCCGAATCCTCTGTTGAGGCCTGGCGCTGGCTAGCTGATCGCCCGCCGATACCTTCCCCGCCGAACCGTCAACGACCTCGTCCATGAAATGGCGCCCCAAAACGGCAATATGAAGACTCGCCGAAATGGCGGGAGCAAGCTCTCTCAGTCCTCCAAGCCTGTCATGCCTGCTATCCCACTGCCCTATGTGAAGCGTCAGGCCGCTTCTGCTGCTGCTCGTGCCAATGCTGTCCCCGTTTCCTCGACTGCTGCCTCCACCACGATCCAGGAACCGGATGTGCGCTCTCCCATTGAGGTGAAGCATGTAAATGGTAACGTGTCTGCTGAGGCTAAGAAAGATGATTCTGTGGCTACGGTCCCAAGCACAATTGCTAGTCGAATTTCGACTTCGACCTCGACCTCGACCTCCAAAGTTGAGGAGGTGGCCGAAACAAAGGCAGACGCTCACAAAGAAACAAAGAACGGCGCTTCTGACCCGACCAACACCCAGGCTCCTTCTTGTAAGTAATTCAGACATGCTTATTCTCAAAATGCACCCCGAGACCCTTTACTAACCCACAATTCTTTCATTACAGCCGCATCTGGTCCTGAACATCCTCCCACCATCAACGAGAGCGAGAACATCCACAAAAACCCCGTGGTCTCAGGCCATTCTGATCAGCCCACCCCCAAGAACCAGGTCGATGTTGAGGCTCGATCAGTCGACAAGGTTTCAAGCGGAGTGAACGAGAAGCCGAATGGTGTTTCAAACAAGAGCGACATCAAATCTCTGTCTGGTAGGCAACCACACTCAGACTTTTTTCAAGCCCTTCCAAATTCTCATAACTCGAATTTAGACAACCATCCACCTTCAAAAACCAACAAAGGCCGACCTCCTTCTGCTGTCCCACCGGGCCGATACCAGATGCCCCCTTCCTTTCAGCCTGCTGCTCGACCTATGGGACCAAACGTGAACGGCGATATGCGTGGCCATCGCGCTCCTCTGCCTAATGGTCCGCCCATGCACCAGCCTCATCACAGCAATGGCAGCATCCATTTTGGCGCTTTCCACGGTTCGACGAGCTCCTCTCCTGCTCCTCCATCCGGTGGTATTGCCCCTCCTCCCGGTATGACAGGTCCTGATGGTCGACCCTACATGGCCCCTGGTGCCAACGGCTTTCCCCCTATGATGCCGTATGGCGCAGAACAGGTTCCAGTTACTACTTTCGATAACTACGGAAGACCTACTATGGCTTACGGACCGATGGACTCTTTTCCCCCCTTCCCTAACAGTTTTGGCCCCCCAACCCCACACAGCTATCATGATTCGCAGGCATCAGGTCCTCCTGACGATGGTAGTGTCTACAACCAGTTTTCTTCAGCTCCAGCGCGAAACGGCGTACCTGCTTCAGATGACACTCAGTCTCCCAACCAGCCAGGCAGAATGTTTGGTGGACCCGAGTATCCGCGAATGATGCCGAATGCCGGACCTCCCCCGCACATGATGTCTTCAATGGAGGGTGCTGAAGGTCTGATTGGTCATTTGGTGCAACAGTTTTCATCTCCCGAATTTGCTGACTGCGTTTTGGAGCTTCGATACGCAGATGAAAGAGCTCCTCCAGTTCGCATTCCGGGCCACCGAATCATCCTTTCTCGCAGTACCGAGCTCGCAAATGGCATCGCTAAGCAGTCCGGATCTAACCCCAATGATCCATCTCTTCCCACCATCCTTCTCGAGACAAAGAGCAAGTGGATTCGGTCCAACTCGTTCTACATGGCCGTTCATTGTCTTTACGGATGGCCACTCTTGGACCCTGCTGCTGAGGGCATGAAGCAAGCTGCGGCTGATTACAACCAGTTGATTGACCGGTTCGAATTTGCTCTTTCGTATGCTGCAGCCGGCCATCTCCTCCGCTGGGATCCGGTCATGCGACGCGGTTGCGAGGTTGCTGTGCAACTTCTGACCTGGCAGACAGTTGAGAAGGCTTTGGAGTTTGCCCTGGAGGACCACCGAGACGAGGGGTCTTATGACGTGTTCAAGTACGGCGATGGATCTCGAGCTATTCTCAACGAGATCGTTTCTTTCATCGCAAGCAACACCAGCCCTACTTTCAAGATTGACACTTCAGTGACCGACACGTCGAGCTATGCTCGTCTTCCTCAAACTGCCCTGACTAGCAATGCCAATACCCGCAAGCTCTCGCCCCCACCCATTGCTCGAGGCACATCTGTGCATCTTGGCAAGGGCAAGGGGCGTCTCTCTCAACAGATTTCTGGCATTCAGTTCGGTGATCTTTCTTTGACTGACGGCAAGGTCTCGCCAGGTTCGGATGCTTCAGGCGGTTCACAGCAACGAACTCCTTTCAATGCAGTACTTTCTCGGATTCTCCTTAACCTTCCATTCGAAACTCTTAAAGCGCTGCTCGAGGCTGCAACTAACAAGGCCAACGGATGGCCAAATGCCGAGGCGATCTACCGCGTGGTCAAAGACACAGTAGCTGAGAGAGAGCGACGTCGGCTTCAGATCGTTGAACTGGTCAAGACTCAACAGGTCACAGCCTGGGCCGTCATTACCCAACAGCTCTCCAGTCCTGAGCCGAGATACGTCGGTCTCTGGAGTGCGCTGGGCTGGCGCGAGGAGATTTTGCCTTTTGGACCCTCAGAGAGCCCGGCCCTTGGTCGGACCTGGGTTCCCTTCGTGGGCCTTCAAGCAAGCACTCAAGCAGCTTACCCCTAAGCAACTGGGTTCACGCTACAGATTTTCCAATTTGATGAATGATATCGTGGGTTATGTTGATGCTGGATAATCGGGAGGGCGATATGCAGAAACATGGCAAACGAAGCCGAGGCTGACTTCTCAGTCTTTCGACAAAAGCTAGTACTTTTGATTTCGGGATGAAAGGGTGGCGTCCGTGATCCTGCTTACTAGGGAGAGGATATGATGCTCTTGGAGAGTTTTGGTTGATGAACGGCGTTGGGGGGCATGTCAACATTGGTTGCTTTAAAGCGAGGAATGTTTTTAACGAATGGAAACTTTGGTGGGGGGGCACGGGAAGGAAAAACAAAACAAAAAGTATTTAATGATTCCATATTGCTAGGGCCGGTGGTTCAATCTCACTTGTCGTGGGTCTGGCTGGCATCAATGGCCTGGAACTGGACCAGACGGGACCAGACGGGACCAGGCTGGACTGATATGAAGGGGTTATGATGAATGATAGTCAGTGACTTTGGAAGTTAAAAAAGGACGGTAGTTTCGGCATTAAATGGAGTATGCGTCGTTGATGTCTCTCATTTGAGAGATAGCATTAGGTAGCCTTTTTACGACTGGTTTGATACCCCAGACTGACTTATGCGTTGTACGTGAAGTGCCTTATGACGATATGCCTTTTTTCATGCGCATAGTGGGCGTGTTATCGGGAGTCAAGCCTCTTTAGGTAGTTCAGAAAGTTGAACGTGTAGATGAATTTCATGTGATGGCGATGTACGGCTGGAGAAGAGCAACTTAGCTACCGAGGGCGGGGAACCCCTGTTGGACGACTCCATAAGCAGCGACATCGCGTGTCTTCATTCGCTAATTGAGCATTGCTTTAATTAACTGGGATAGCCTTAGCAGGGTCTCGATATCAAAAGATAGTGGGCAAGGTCAGCTTAGACCAAGAGCCGAGGTCGAATTCTCCACTTTACGTCGTCTTGCTCATTTCCAAGTTCTTGTGATTTCATCCCTTCCGTGCCTCCCACCATTCGTCACTTCACTTCATCAACAAACAGACTTGATGTGAGAGCTTCGATCTGGACCCCTCAGCACTGAAGCTGTGTAACCAAGTCCAGGTCATTTCTGATTCACATAAATTGGTTTATTCATTTACTTGATGCCTCTCCTCGGAGCTACTGCTCGAATGCGTCGCTGGACCTCAGCTCGTGGAACCGCAGACACGCCATAAATTGAACCAAACACGATCCTTTTATCATCATCAACAACAACAACATCCGCTCCTTAATCACAATGGAATCCTCCGTCTCTTCAGGCGATGCCTCGAGCTCGCGATCAAGAGCTGTCAACGACCCTGTTCTTCGAAACACATTGCGCTACACCATCTCAGCTCACGAATATGCGAGTCTGCACAAGTACATCCTCTCTCGATCCCGCGTGCTGCGTCGCGCAACACCAACGCCAAACCGTGTTGAAAAGGCGCTGCAGCCACCAAAAGGTGGTGATGATTACAACGCCAGGACAGTGCGACATGCGCTCAGGGTGTTCGTGATGACTTTTCTCGGTATGAAAGGATGGGGTATTGTCGCGAAGAGGATGGGCAAAGAAGAGTGAGTAGCTCACTGATGAAATAAGTGCGCAAATGGCTAATGATTCTTGACAGACCCAGCACTGGCGGCAAAAAGAAGCCGTTTTACAAATCTCCTGCTCTGAGGCTGTCTATTTCGCTTTCTACCATTCTTCTCCTTTACAGAATCCTCTTCCGTTTCTTCACTCGACTGCGTGTACATCTGCTCGACCCTCAAGTCGAGCCTTTCCGTGCGCGCAATCCCCGAACTGCAGCGATGCTGACATCTCCCTCTGCACCCGCCATCGGTGCCTCATTCGCTGGTCTGGCTCTTGGCATTTACCCAGCGCAAAAGATGCGTGTCACTATCGCCATTTACACGATCTTCCGTGCTCTGGAGTTTGCCTACAACTTCTGTGAGGCTGATGGCCTCATCTGGGGCCGAAAGAACGGCGTCAAGAGGGAGAGGCCTTGGTGGTTCGGAAGCTGGATGTTGCAGCCATTTGCCTTTGGACAGCTTCTTCACGCTGCTGTTTTCGATCGCGATTGCTTCCCCAAGCCTTTTGGAGATTTGATCTTCAAGAGTTCATCGGCTTACTTGCATCCGCGCCCGCAAGATTGGACGTCGAGCGTTAAGTGGCCTCAGACTTCTGAGATCGTTGACAGCTTGGCTCAAATGGCGCGACTGAGCTGGCCGTAAGTTGACAAGCCCTGAGAAAAAGACTTTATACTGACTGTCATAGTGCCTATGTTTCCCCCACTCTCTTCCCTGGCAAGGAGGTTCTTCCTCCCAGTCTCAGTGCAATTGCGCCACTGACATCTCGAGCTCATCCTCTTATCACATCTCTCTCATGCGCCACCTTGCACCCGGGAGACCCATCTTGTGCCCGAACTTATCTCACTTTCTGGCTTCAGACTTTCCCACCATTTGCTCGCTTCTTCGTCGCAGTCTTTTCTGCGCTCACCGTCATTCCCCGATTCTCCAGCCTTTACCACAACCCTCTGGCTACCCTCCAGCGCATCATCACCAAGGCCCTCCGCATGTCTACCTTTGCGACAGGTGCGCTCTCTACAGCTTGGGCCTCGATCTGCTTCTTCCAGCAATGGCTTCCACGCCACGTCCTCGCGACTCAGCGTGTCTTCCTCGGTGGTTTCTTCGCTGGTCTTTGGGCATTCGTTGAGCGACGAAATGGCCGTGGGCTGTTCCTGTACAGCGCCCGCGCCAGTGTCGACAGCCTCTGGAAGGTTGGTGTGAAGCGTCGCTGGTGGAAGAGCATGAAGGGTGGCGATGTTTGGGTCTTCATGCTGGCACTCATGGTCACTGGTGTTGTTTACGAGAAGGATGCCCAAGCAATCCGCGAGACCAACTGGCGAAAGGGAGTTAGCTGGCTTCAGGGCCAGGGATGGAGAGACTGGGGAGCTGAGGATGATGAGGATGAGGAGAACAAGGACAAGGAGGAGTGATGTTTCATGGATGATGAAAGCACAGTATGGTGTTGGGCGCAATTGCGGTTGTTTATTGGCATAGGATGGAGGCTTGTTTATGTTTGCATTGGTTAATAGTCTGATATCCCACATAATGGTAGTATTTATCGCATAATAATTTCATTTAAAACCTTTGCAGCTAAGCCTGCACATGTTCTAGACGCACGAATTGTATTGACTCCAAGAATGAGATCATCATGAGGATGTATTCTCTGAGAGACCCTTTTCTGTGTAGGCTCGCGGATCTGCAAGAGCCTGTACTGTGATCTTCATTACCTGGAGATTGCTGAGGTTTCTCTCATTCTCCGCCTCTACGCATCACTGCCCTGTACGTCTCTCGCTCAAATGAACTCGGATTGATAGGGTGTCAGTAATAGAGCCTTTGCAACAAACTTGAGAATTGTAGTAACTTAAGAGCAATTACAACAGCATCGGATTGCTTGGAACAAGTGTCGCTTTCATAGGCAGTTCTCAGGAATGAACATGATATGATCCGAGATAGTGCACTAGTTACCGAGGTATACTGTAGCTTATCAGTAATCGTTGCCTTCTGGAGACGAACGATTGAAATGATGACATAGGTATTCAGTCCCATGTAAGAGCAATTCAGTCATTTCTTATAAAAGATAAGCCGAGTGACTTTAATGTACAGGGTCAACACTACAGAAGGGTCAGGCGTTGACAGCTGCAGGCTGCAGGGCAGAGCAGACTCACAGCTTCAAAACCCACCGGGATGATAAATGCGTAAGTAGTATCCGTCACAGTCGATGGGGCATTTTACTAAAGAACCAGAGACTACCTAAACATAAATAACTCTCAATTTCCACTTCCTCATCCTCTCTCAATTCTTGTATCATCATCTCACTATCATTCCTATCAGGCTTTCTCCGTCTCACTACCTTAGTCTCCGTCTCCGGATCCGGGTCTCAAAGACCAAACCCCGCCGCCGCCCGCCCGGACCTCCGCATCTCCGCCCCGGAGCTTGTTCAATCATTCACCTTGGCCAAATCATTGGTCACACACAGCCTGAATTGCGTTCACTTCAGAAACGCTAAACAAAATGGCTACACCTGCCAACACCGCTGCTGAGGCCCTCGCTTCCGAGCAGACATACTTTGCTCAGAACCCTCCTCCGCGCAATTTATCAGCCCACACAGCTCTCGCCGCTGGCTTCATCTCCTCTCACGCCGCCGCAGGCCGTCGTGTTGTCCTCGTCACATCGGGCGGCACTACCGTCCCTCTTGAGAAGCAGACTGTTCGGTACATTGACAACTTCAGTGCTGGAACTCGTGGTGCTACGAGCGCCGAGTACTTTCTCGAAGCTGGATATGCCGTCATCTTCCTCCATCGTCAGTTCAGTCTGCTGCCGTACTCGCGACACTATTCGCATGCTACCGATTGCTTCTTGGACTTTCTGACTGAAGATGGAAGTGGAAGAATTGGTGTGAGGAGTGAGGTGCAGGATAAGATGCAGGAGGTGTTGAGAAAGTATCGCAAGGCGAGGGATGACAATATGCTTCTCACCCTGCCCTTTGTCACTATTGTCGACTATCTCCATGAGCTGCGAGAAATTGCCCGACTCATGCGCCCTCTTGGTCCGTCAGGTCTTCTCTACCTCGCCGCAGCCGTGTCGGACTTCTTCGTTCCTCCTGATCGCATGGCCGAGCACAAGATCCAGTCAACCAACGCTGTTGAGCAGAAGCGACCAGACGATGAAGAGACTTTTGATAACTTTGACTCATCGCCTTCTGTCCCACGCTCAAAGCGCCTCGTCATCGATCTCGACCCTGTCCCCAAGTTTCTCAAGAACCTCGTGGATGGATGGGCGCCAGAGGGTATGATTGTGTCTTTCAAGCTTGAGACGGACCCAGCGCTTCTTGTTCGCAAGGCTCGCTACAGTCTTGATCGATATCAGCATCACCTCGTCATTGGAAACCTTTTATCCACGCGCAAGTGGGAAGTCGTGTTTGTGAGTCCTAAGAGGGAAGATAACTGGGTGCGTGTGCCGAGAGAGGGCGGTTGGGGAGAAGCTGAGGGCAGGCCGCTTGTGGCAGAGGAGCTGCCAAGTCAAGAACCAGATGTTGAGATTGAATCGCTCATTATTCCCGCGGTACAAGAGCTTCATGGTGAGCATATCAAGGCACAGAAACAGAAGTAGGCCGTGTCCTTGGGTTCAAGATAAATAAGGAATACCCAGATAGAAGGCTCATAACAACGAGGTGAGCACAAGCATACAAAACAATAACTATTATATTTTCCTACGTACTATGGTATCTATGTACAAAGACTCGCAACAATGATATTGACAATCTCAACTCTTTTTTAGTATCCAAACTCCTTTCCCATAATAATAGCAATACTTTTTATGGTGTCATAATTTTGTGTTCAGTCCTCGATAAAAGACGACAGCCCTTCAGTCTCGAGGTTTGATCCCGTTAGACGCTGATGCGCTCGATGAATGTTCAAAGGGCAGCCTTCCAGTTGTGCCAGCCCAAGAGAGTGACTTTGGCCAGGAACAATGAGATCATAGATGCCACGTAAACGGCACCAGTCAAGATGATAAGACCCCAGTATTCACCACCATTGGCCTGGACGATGCTACCACCAATGGGGATACCGATGAGACAAGCAAAAGACACGATTGTATAGGCCGTAGCATAATAACGCCCATACTCTTGCGTTTTGCACAGTCGACCGATACAGACAGGCGCAATGGCAATGGATGTTCCAGAAGAGAAACCGAACAGTACGGTGAAGATAATGACACCAGCTGTGGTTCCACCAAGAGGTAGCCATACGCAGAAGCAGGCCACAATGGCAAGGATCACAGCCAGGATGCTGACGTTAAAAGGACCGATCACATCGGCATAGTAGCCAGGCAAAAGTCGACCGATGACCGAACCAGCGTTGAGGATGGGGATGAGGTTGTAGGAAAAGTCCTTTCCGAAGCCCTTGTGTAGCGCATATGTCGAGATGTAGCCGAGAGGAATGAAGAGGGAGAACTCCAACATGAAGACGCCGATCGTGGTGAAGAGGAAAGGCAGACTCTTGAAGATGAGAAAGTTGGGGTGCGCAGTAGCGTCCTTGGCGGGTGGAAGCCGAGATTTGAGAAGACAGATACCGATCAAACTGCAGCAAAGGCAGATGAGAGCAATGACTCGAGTGGCCCATCCGTAACCAATCTTTTCGATTAGCCTCGTCAGCATGAAGGGGTAGATGATACCGCCGATTCCACCAGCAGTAGATGCAACGCCAGTCGCTAGTCCACGGCGAGCCTTGAAGAAGTGGCCTACAGCAGCGATCGATGGGGTGAAGAGCAGCGATGATCCAAAACCACAGAGGAGGCCAAAGGCGACGACAAAGTGCCAGAGTTCTATGACAGTCAGCACATCAAAACCACAATCTCAAAGAGAAACTTACCAGTTGCAAAACTCATAAAGATCATACCGCCAACGGTGAACACAGCGCCGGCAATGACAAGCCATCTCGGACCATACTTGTCAAAGACAGGACCAATGTACACACCGCAGAAGAAGGCGAGAAAGGTGTAGATGGAAAATATCCAACCAACGGTACCCTCGCTATACTCCGTGAGTTGGTTGTCGAGAACATAGGCCTGAAAAGTGCCGAGGGTGTTCATTAGTCCAAGCGAAGCGAATAGAGAGAACCACGAACCAGCGACCACGGACCACGCCTGCAAGCCGCCCTCGGGATACGTTTCCTGGAACGACGCCGTCGATGCTGCAGTCGGTTGCTTCTCTAGATCGGCTCCTGATTTTGCGTTGGTTTCGTTTCCTTGGTCGATCTGGTTGACATGGTCGTTGATCTCGTCATCCTCGTAGAGGGCGCGAGATGTGACTTGGTGACAATCCATTATTTGAGCAATCGTAATGTTTCCTTTTCCGTCCCCAAATACCTAACACGCTTTTCTTTCTTCCTTTCTTTTACAACTGTCGCAGCATATCAGACATGGAGTTGAAGACTACACTCGGAGGCGAAAACAAAAAGATTAGACATGCTTAAATATAAGAACGATCGGATTTCGGCGTGGCCCCCGGGTCGAAAAAGCCAGGCCCGCTTTCGGAGTGCGGCCTGAATTGCCGTAGTGGTCGAGTTTCTCGTTGACATGAGAGTAATGAAAACTCATCATTTGCTCGTCAAGGTCCTTGAGCTCCACCCTCTACACGGATATATACGGTCGTAAATCCCAACTCAACTGAGAGAGACCTGACCTGTTGGGTCTAAGCCCAAAGCATGGTAGACGCCTTCTCAAGACAAGTCCCATTGTTAATGCAGCCCAATTCGCCATCTTTCCTCGGAAACGAGCAACATACATTGTCGGTCAAGATAGTCAACGCACTTGGTCCTCCGTCATTGAATTGTGGGTGGTCAGATGGGTCCTCTCTACCCCAGCTTTATCCCTATGCCGCTATCTTAACCGGCCTCAAGCCCCTCGAACTCGCTGTTGGTCTGAGTCACATCGCTCTTCTGATAGGCTTGAAAAGTCGTGATTGAATGGGTTCGCCCAATTATATCCTTTTTGGGATGCTTTTGGTCGGGGAATTATGCATTACTATCTGTCAATTGCATCAATGGCACCATCGCTGGCTGAACTAACCTCCTCTCCAGAATCAAGCTTCTTCGTCTTCCACATCCTCCATGGTCACATGCCGTGACGATTGGCCTTGATCGGGTCGTGCTTCCGCGTTGCGATCTGCCGTCTTGAGATAGCCCTCTTGTTCTAGTCGATCTGCTTCCTCCGGCTCTATTAACCCTCCTTGACCTTGACCCTTGTTCATCTTCATCTTGACTGCCGTAGGCACAAATGCCGAAACAGCCTCTTTTCTGAGATCGCGCACCACAGGCTTGGCCTCGTATACTGTTTTCGCTTCGACGACTGGCGCTTCCTTCTTTTGGTGTTGGTCCTCGCCATCCGGCCTTGTAGGGTTCTCCGCCTCCCTCCTTGCTCGTCGTTCGGCATACCATTTGTCCATGACCTCTTTGGGAATCGGCGGGGGTGTATCTCGAGGCATAGGAATACTCTTGACGTCGTCGGGAACCTCATCGTCGCTAGTCGTAGCATCATTAGAACCTCTGCGCCTCTTCCCTAATACCCTAGATCCTGAGTCGTGATCTCTGTTCCATCCTCGACTGAATGTTGGTGCTTTGTCGCCAAGAGCTTCTCTCGCCTTGTTCACTGCTTTGAGTTCCTTTTCGAGCCCTTCTAATGTCTGTTCCTCATGACGAGTAAGCTTGCCGCCGCTTGATGTGATTTTCTTGAGGTCGTCGATCTGTTTTTGAATGCGCTCGGGGTTCTTTCGCGATAGCTTCTCATTTAGGCGTTCTTGTCGTTCATGCTTGCCTACGTTTCCAGTTAGAATGTCCAATGCGATCATCAGGACTCATCTCACCTTTCTTGAGAGCTTTCGCCTTGTCAGCTTTGCGCTGGGCCTGCACGGGGTTGTAATTCTTCTCTTTTGGCATTGTGAAGTATCGGAGATCGTTATTTGTGCAAGGCTCGAATCGAGACTGTCAAAATATTTTCAACGAATCCCTGTTAGAGGCCATAAACAAAAAACAAGCAATCACTACTGGACATGGGAGAAGTTGTTGTAAGTTGAGTACGACTTGTTCAAGATGGTTTGGTCCGGCTAAAGCTTCCTTGTCGCGATCACCTGGCTCCACTTGATGACTAAGATTAGATGTCATGATAAAAACCACAACAGTTTTCAGTCAACGATGGCCTCAAAGATGATGTCACGGCGATCTTCTACTTGCGTTTGAAACTTCTTAGATCTCAATTTACTGGCGCTTGCAGCGTCTGGATGTTGCAGATTGGCTCAAACTTGCTGTTGTAGGGTGCAATTTATATCCTTGAATACTAATACTCATATCACAAAAGCGTCTCCAACACATTGATCTCTTCACGTAGTAATGAAAGTTGAATAGTCCCTTTGATGTACATCTTTGATCAGCATGTGCGTTGCCAAGTCACAGTGATCATCAAATATCCCCTGTTAAGCCCCTGACAGTTGAAACCAGAAATAAGTCATAATTATTCATAGCAGCAAAAAAAGGTCCATCCAAAAACAAAGCATAAGTAAAGCCCAAAAGAAATTTCAAGCTGAGTTAACAGGTCGAAGATTTCATGGCATGCTATATAATCATACCATAGATCATCCTTTCTCCTTTCCATGCATCCAATTCCGTTGACGGAGGTAAATCAAGCGCCGGAATCCCTTGGTTTTCCGATCCCATCCTGTCTGTTGTAAACGCCTTAATCATTGTGTAGCTGTGTGCTGGGTATGCCGCCGAAGTTTGTAGTGTACAGCCGAATCTTTGTTCATAATAAACCTGGTCTCAAATTGGCAGGCCAAAATGCTTATCTTGGTTTGGGTCACTCGACTTTATTTCCACACCCAACTGTTGGGCGACACAACTACTGGAGACGTCTTTGCCCATATACTTTTGCAGAATGGTGTCAAAGTCGGTCTCAGCAACCACAGGACCAGTGCCAGAGCACTTGGCCTTCTTGGTAAGTTCGGAGCAGAGGCCGTCGAGGTCGAATTCACCATTCTGTGCCTTGGGGCAGGCTTGAAGTTTCTCCCTGTGGAAACGTGTTAGAGACAGACATTTCCTGATTCTACAAGTTGATACATACCACAGTTGATTGCAGTTCATGTTCTGCTTCTTAAGAGGTTCGTCATCGGACTCCTTTTGAGCATCAATCTGATCAATGAGGTTCGATGGCTTCTTGGCCTGGCCATTGAGATGCGCGCTGGGGCTGTTAGGAGCCATATTGTAAGGAGTAAAGAAATCGCTGTCAAGAGCATCGTTAAAGAAGTCGTCGAAAGATGGGTTTGCCAAGACGTTTTCTTGAGGCTCGCGATAATCACCAAAGAGCTGTGGGTCAAACTGTCCACCGTTCTGTTGTGACAGCCAGTCAAAGTTGGTGCTGTTGAGATCAATGTTGCCGAACTGACTGGGGTTGTTACTGCTGTTCGGATGTGTCTGCTCCTCGCCAATGGTAGCCATCGTATCAACAGGCTTGAAGCCCATGGGAGACTGGTTGAAAGGCTCGGGTGATGTTCCGCAAGAAGAGCTGGGGCCAGTATTGGAATGAGATGAAGCAGATGGGGAGCTGGAAGCGCCATTGACGCTGTAGCTTGCAGAGTCAACACTCGCACGAGAGGGGTTGGTGGCAGAGCTTGCCATGGAAGGGCTGAAGACACCCGAGAACTTGGCCAAGTCGTCCTTGAATTGTTGTGCGGATTGCACGTTGTTGTTGAGACTGTTGGTAGGGCTTGGGTATGTGATCTTTTGCTGATCCGGGCTTGTGGGTGATGAGCCAGTCTTGCTAACAGGTGGTCCTGGAAGCATGCCAAATTTGGGAAACTCGAACTGAAAGTTGACATCGCTGAGGTTGCTGACGGCAGCGCTGCCGAAAGGGACCTTTTCTCTGGGCAGTGACTTGGTAGCTGACATCACTGTGACCTTCTGCTTATACTGAGTGAGTTCAGCTGTCATGCGCTCAACCTGAGCTCGAAGCATGCCATTCTCATGGTTGGCAGCCTGCGAAGCCTTCTCTAGCTCTTCGACCTTTGTCTCAAGGTCCTTCAAGTGCTTCTCCTTGCGTTCTCTGAAAGCACGCTGAGCGGCTCGGTTTTGAGCCTTGCGCTTCTATTATATGGATTAGTAAGTAATACACTTTATATGTAATCAATTGATAAAACGTACCGAGCTGGGCTCGGATGTAAGAGGCTTACGACCGGGCTTCTTAGGAACCTTGTCGGTACTCTCACGGCGCTTGTGATCCCCACCAGGGCTATCTTCATCATCCTCGTCATCAGGGTAGCTGCGCTTCTCTGGGGTATCGGTCTCTGGGGAGTCGGACAGAGCGACAGAACCAGAGTTGTTGTTGGGCTCCGTGGAAGCAGCGGGAAGATCTCCAATCATGGAAGGCTGGTCCTCGCTGGCGAAGGAGAAGTCGAAACCAGAATCGCCGAAGTCATAGTCGTAGTTATCGAGGAAGGGACTCTCCTGGTAGCCTGTAGCGGTGGCGGGCTTTTGCTGGCCAGCAGAATTGCGGAACGTCGTAGGAGAAACTGTCAGGGAATTGTCCACGGAAGAACCAGAGAGCTGCTGCTTGTTGGAGTTGAGAGCAGCAAAGAGCAGGTTCTGCTGTTGCGGGGTCAAGAGAAAGTTGGGTGGCAAAGTGCCCCCAGTACCGGTAGAAGCCATCGCGAAATATGAAACGGGCGATCGAAAGGAGGCGTAACGTTGAGGAGCGATTTGAAATCGAGACAGACGAAACTGATGCCGGGCGTCTTGATTATAGATTCAAGCTCTCTGCCAGTCCAGGCTCACGCAGGAGGGGACAAAGAGCCAGACCAGAAGCTGTCTGTGCCTGAAGCCTGTGTAGCGGCGACGTCGGGGACCTAGACGAGCGGGGCGGGCTTCTGCTGGCTGGGTTATGATGCTGGCATATAACTAATTGTCAAACGGCGATGAGAAGAGAGGCAAAGTTGAATAATAAGAAGAACGGAGTTTTCGGATTCAGGCCGCAAAGGACAGGATAGAAACTGAAGCTACTATGGTATGTAAGGTAACAGTATGTAAGATTGATGATGAAATCGGTGGTTTCTGGTGTCAGGCGGAGCCAAGAATGGGCGAGGAAGGGAAATCGAGTGAGATGGATGGCTGCAGTAGTAGGTAGAGCGGGGGCAGCTGAGCGGGCGCTGGACTTGAATCGCACTGTAGGTACTGTATCTACGCGTACCCAGAGCCTAGCAGGGCAAGCAAAGGCAAGCAGGTAGGCAGGCAAGGCCAAGCAAGGGTCCAATGCGGAGCGTCCGACTAGAAAATTTGCTGCCTGAGTCACAAAGATTCCTTCTAGTTCATTCTTCCATCAGCTCACTAGACCCTGAACAGGAACCATCCTGGGTGGGGGTCAGCGAGTTTCCGAGAGAGGCTGGGTACAGGAACGTGAACTCTCGACAGTGCGAATAGCGTCAAAGTTGCATTTGTCAGCCGGGGCTACCGGTCCTCGGGACCCATGAATATCTTACAATAGAGAGGACGAAACAAAAAGCCCATCTAGGCCATGCCAAAACGAGCCATGAGCATGTTGTTGTCCGTCCGTCTTTTCTCTCTTCTCTATCGTCTGGAGGAGGCTCTGACTCACAATAAAAAGCCGTTTGCCCATCAGCTTTCATCCATTGGCACTTTGCCTGTGACCGACCCAGCGACTTATACCCGAACGTTTTCGGCAGATCTTATTAGTTGACATGCACGCCCTTCGACGTCGTGCACGAGTCTCTCAAGTATTCTCCCCCTTTCTCGGCCTTTTCTTGTTTGACAGTGGCGATTCCTCTTAAACCGACGGCATTATCCTCCTCCGACTGCGACAGAATGTCGTTTACTTACTGTAATGGCCGGCCTTGGACTCATGTATCAATCACAATGCAGAATTGACTCGAGACCATGAACTTGGTTATGCTTCGACTGACAAGCCTCATGACCTCATAGTTGACTGTTTCTGACTCCTAACAACGCCCCGTTCAACTCTGCTGCAGCCATTGCCTTATCCCCGAGCCACAACCACACGGTCCTGTCGAAATTCTCCCCGCCCCCGGATTTAGACCAAGATTCGGAGTTTGCCACACAGCGCATTCACGTCGGTTTCGACCAATCAATGGCAATTATTCGTCCCAATGGGTCAAGTCCAGTTATCAATCGCTGAAATCTCAACCGTATTTTTGCATCTCAACGGCTGCCAGAAACAGCTCTCTGGATGCGAAAGTTCTTCAGAAACAATTGCACTATTGTGGCCAATCATTCTCATGCTCTTGTGTCGCAACCCAGTTACAAGTTAGCAAGTTCGGAGCTCAGGTCGGACGTAAGCATCTGCGGCGTAGTGTGGTCCCTCGATCTGATATGCATGGATGTTTTGGAATCATCCAGGACCCTTGTTTGCATGAGCTTGCACGTGATTACTGTCTGAATTCTACTCCGATCTTGAAACATCCGTAACGTCATGGCTTAACCTGTAGTTCAACGTCACGGCATGTTAACCCGTATCTTCGGGCTGTCGGTAGTTGGACCTAAACTTAGGACCTCTATCCTAATTGATGAGAAGACTTAGGTAAGTTTAGTATATCTTAGTAGGAATTTAGACCAGTCAATTCAACACTTGGGTCAACGCCAGAAGTTTTCTTGCTCCCCGGACTATGGCGCTTTCGTGTAAACATATCAGACGCTCAAGTAGAGTATGGGAATTTGGATCAACGGCTTATGCCCCTTCAGTACTCAGCGTAGTGACGATGCTTCGTAAACTCATCTACCTACCAGCATGGATTGTTGATTCCATTATTATTGTTCGCGGTGGTGTTTCCGCCAAGACCAGCGTTGTATTGTTCATGCCATGTTACTCATGGAGAACAGGAACTATACAATGGCAACAGGGGGCGTCTTGGTGCTTATAGCATTTCTATGGCCAGCACTTGGGCCGCTCTTGTTTGAGATGTTGAGGTTGCGGCAGGTGGGCGCTGCCCAAGTATTCAAAGGCACTTTGCCCCATGGCCGTTTAAGAGGTCTTGATAAGAAGCAATCTATAATAGGCGTTCCATTTTGATACAAATTGAATTCATTTGGCGGAATGCTATGCGTGTATTGTCTGCAGTTGCTACCACCAGTCCCGATATTGGTCCACCAGAGAATCCATAGCCTTGCCCATGGCCAGTTTAGTCCAGCACTCAGTTGCTATCCTCCCCATCTGCCATCTCCTCATCTCAATTGGAGTCGATCCCATCATGGAACTCATCACGCATGCGTTGACAAGCATGAACCGCCTGAAGAGCGGAAATGACCCAAGCGATGATATACTGCTGGGCAGCCCCCATAGTGCGGTTGCCGGTCCAAGGGCAGTACTCCATTTTGCCCTCTTTGTGGGAACTCCAATCTGGTTCATTCGGTATTTGCAGAGGCTTCTGAAGTCGGGCTTCTGAGAGAGACGTCGGTAATCGGTGACCTTGAGTAAAAGGGGCTTCTCAAGGATGGTCTCGTTGCCGTGGTCAGAGGATCTACACAAGACAACTTTGGGAAATATCACTCAGCCCGCCCCTCCCCTTCAGTTGCTGTCGCCTCAGTGACTTGCCCATGGAAACTGATGATCTACTAGTCTAGAGCTCACGGCTCATAGTCACTGTCATCTAGGCTGGAATCAATGCCCAGAACTTCAATGACTTCCTAGGAGACAGACTCATCATCGCCCGAGTCCATTATCCAAAGAGCAGACGCCAGGGCTCTCCTGGTTGACAGACTTGGCGTCATATCCGCTCTCTTCCGAGCTAGCATTTATGTCTTGGTTGTCGTCGATGGGGAGTTGTGGAACAAAGTGGCTGTATAGGTAGAGGGCTTCAGGGAAATAAGCCTTGGCCTGAGCGTTCATGATTTCAAAGATATGGCTGTCGGATGTAGTCGCCCCAGAGCACAGCATAGCGAAGAGCAGCCGACGAGAACAACTTCCAGCGGTGTTCAAGCTCGTCGAATCCTTCAACAGGGTGCCAAAGGTCCAGATAATCGTCATCATCATCGTCGTCGACACTGTCACTTTTGCTGGAGAAACTCGGTTTCGCTGGTCTCGCTGGCCACGATGTCAGACTGGGCGTCATCCATCGCGGCGTTGTTGATATCATCGAGCCAAAAGCCAGGCTCATGGGGAAGCTTGTCTTTTGCAGACTTTGAAGGTCACACCAAGATACTTGGTCGAGTTGCAGCGGAAGGCTGGACTGTAGACAGCCTGAGACGGAACCTCAAATTGGGCGCAGGGCATCATCTCGAGGTGACCCAGAATTAAATAATCTGGTTGTGTATATTTTTGATTCGGACCTTGCAGAGACTTCCGAAGTAGGGCATTTTGGAGAGACGTTAGATATCGGCGACCTCGAGTGAAAGGAGCTTCTCACGGATGGACTCGATGTCATTGCCAGGAGATCCATCCTGTAGCCTGTGTAACTCAGTCTTTAGGAGTGTGTACTTCATTCTGACTCTGTTCCCTCTTTGAGTGACGGGGTCAAGAGAAGATGGAGATGAAAATACTTACTGTTGTTCACTGAAAGGTTGGTTTGATGTTTTTTTGGTGAAGTTGCGTGGGAGAGAAACAGATTTGATTGGAGAGAGAAATATCTAATATAGAAGTCGGAATGCGTAGCGTACCTACGGTAGTGTGCACTCATTGAGTCGCTGATTCACTGCCCCTGGCCAGCACTTCCTTAGCATTATATAATATTTATTCACGTTAGTCTGCTTCTTTTTACCTTAGGTGGCTATTTATTATTCCAGAGCCTCCTCTTATTAATAATCTTTCTCTCCCTCAACCCAGCAGAGATCATCGTCAACCTTCGCAGGCTAGAAACCTCAATAAGCTATCATCCTTACGATCGAACCCCTCTTTCTCCCCTCACACTTCTATCTGTTCTGTGTTATTTTCCTAAGCTCGCTCTTACGAAGGATCAACAAAATGGAGAAATTTCTGCGCGTTTTGCCGGCGAGACCCATGACAAAGGCCCTCGAAAGAGAGGACCTCAAGAGCATCACCCAAGTCAACTCCTCCCTCAGACACGATGATGAGAACGAATACTTTCAGACCGTTCGCGTGTGTGGCACCAGGTCCAATGTCGCCGAGAGACTCGAGAAGCTTCTTGATCAACAGGAGCACCTTGGTGTGTTTCTCCTTAGGTCAGCGATCAGGTAGGTTTCAAAGGACAACGTAAGCAATATTACAATATTCTGACGTTGTAGATTCCTTGAAATTCAAGTTGAAGCTGTACGGGTCCTTGACCTCCGCACTGCTCGAGATCATCGGCTGGGCTTCGATGACGTCCCCTGCATCCCGAGAATCGTACAAGCCATCAGAGAAGTCGTAGGGCTCGTTAGGATATCTGTTGAGTTCAAGGTTAACAGCAATCCCTGACCTAAGTACGTAGACCTGGCTCAGCTACTGAAGCAAGATTTGGTAGAGAAAAACATCCGGGATATCCGCCTTGTCGATGGTGGCGGCGGTGTTGTAGCCGGCAAGGAGCTTCTATTAACCCTCATGAAGTGTTATCCCTCACAAGCTCGGTGCGTCGATTTCGATCATTGCCCTGGCGTCGCCAACGTCTTGGCCTCTCTTTCTGACACCCAGAGGCAGATACCAGCCATCTGTGCTAGTGATGGAGGGAGGCGATTCGTCGGTGGTCATCTCGTCCATAGACTTTAGATGTTCGACATCTGTCGTTACGGGTTTCGCTTCTTAAAGCAGTTGGTACTTGTCAACAGAATCAAACATAAGTCCGTTGTTGGAAATGAAGAACGTAGCAATTACGTCGGACTATATCATCTTGTAGGTAGCCACAACCACCGGATGGGTTCTTTAATTCAAGAGCGATACTAATAACTGAAACTTTATAGGATAACGCTCTACTCGCTCTTGCGGGGCTGGTGGAATCTGACCTGCGCCATCTCCGACACTTCGCATTCTAACACGTCGGATTTTGATCGCACGGTTATCTCACGAGACGGAGAGTACGAGAACATCAACGACATCTTCCACAAAGACTACGGGGCTACGCAGATCAGTTTCGTCAAGTTCCTGGTCGTCGACATGATGGGCCAACTTCCCTAGTTCGATCAGATGTGTATTCTTCCCGACGGGCAGCACTTCAATACAGAAAACCAGTGCTGGGAGACGGCCCCGTCAACGTGGAGGATCTGCAGCATCTGGAAGCTTTGCCCTGCTGTTACCGTTTTCCCTTGAGCACCAGCCTTGTCCTCCCGCGGAGACAACGACGCCCCCCTCAACTCGACATCGATGAGGGGCATTGCGATCATTTCGAATATGTGCAAACTTAGTCTCTTGCTTTGATTCGAGCTGTTTAAATCGCTTTACCTAGCCTTCTCTGTCATATTGAAGGCCGCTTCTATCTTGAACATTGATAGAGCCAGATGTGGGGAAATTCCAGGACTTACTTCCTGAGGGACCAAAGAATTTACATAAATTTAGGATAATTTAGGATATCTTAGGAAAGTCGGAGAAAAATTTAGCGTAAACTGAGATGAGTCTTTGAATATCTTATTTTTATCTCCTGATTTAGATTCCAAACTCTTTGACCCCTGAGGGACCTCACTACCGAGAGCCGTCTCCATTACAACAGAGTGCAAATCAGTGGCAGATCTTTTCACTACGACCGCACAGACGCTCCCATTCCCATAATTGCCTGCCGATGGCCTTAATAACTTCGCGACCGCCGCGATCCTTGATGCATGATTTGACGCGCAGCTCGTTGCAATAGATGCTCTTGGCAGTACTGGGAAGACCACGATAGGCGCCTCTGGCTTTCTCAATCCATCGACACAGTCCTCGGCTTGGTTGTCGTTAAGAGCTTGGCATTTTTGAGGCTGCCAGAGGGCATTTGTTTGTTCCTAGATGACGTGAACGCTGATCTCCTTTCCTTGGTAGTCTCGATACTGACTCAAATTAAATACTGACGTCGAGGAGGAAATGGAGTCATCCCGCCCTGGCGCTGAACAATCTTGTGAAAGTGGCGGCCCTTCCATTAGCCATCGCTCTTCGTACATCATTTCGGATGTGGACTAATCCAGACCTGGCGGCCAGCCTCGATAGCCTCGCGGATTTCACCATCCGGCCCCTGCTGTCGGATGATATGCTTCGTCATGTTGTCGGGAAGGGAGATCTCCCCGCTTTCATGGGAAAGAACAGACTGAGTATTTGCTTTGATGCGTTGTGTACTTCTATCTGTGCCAACTTTACAAGGCTCAAGCAAATAGTACTGTGCATGCTTCTGGAGATATGCGGTCAAGGCGTCGCTGTAGGCTGTATGCCAAGTGTGAGTCTTGATATGAAGCCCTGGGATGGGAAAGCAACCAACGCCTCCAGTGCGTTGTCGCGGAGAAGAAGGCAGGGAAGATATGCTCGAATCTGATGAATTAGGCCCAGGAGACTGGCATCGTCTGGCCTCCCTAAGTTCCGCGCGCAATCCTCAAGGGTTGGCGCCAGGTACAGTGTCGTCAGCCCAATTTTGAAATGTATCTGCTAGTTAGTTCACGAAGCGATACGGATTCTGGTCACGATCTGATAGGAGGCCCCGATTGAGGTCTGCTTGGGTTTCGTCTTCACCACTGAGCACATCAACGACTGTGCCGACTTCATCATGTTCTTCCACTGATATTGGGCGTGTTGTAGAAGGAGTTATTCGATCAACCGCTCCCCAGTCGGGTAGAGGATCTCACAAAAGGCCCTGGTGAGTTTCAACTGCTTGCCATTCGACCCTGTCTGCAGTCGCTTCAACGAGAGGCGGTACACATACCCACTGGCTTCAGTTATAGCCTCGGACCCAGTATTCTATGTGCGCGCTGCCCTCGGTGTGTACTAGACGACTCTGTGCGGTTCGTGTAGTGATACGGGCTTATGGCATGCTCAGGTGTAGAAGTACACCATAGATGCCTGAGCTGGAAGAATACAAGTCAGCGATCTAACGAAGGACCTAGGGATATGTAATTTACCTTTTGAATGAAGATTCGTTTATATTGGCCACAAAGGTCAACGAAGTCAATAGAGTGTAAGCAACAAATGCAAGTATATGAGAATCAGTGCCAGATTATGAACGTGGTAGCTTAAGTGACCTTAGGATGACCTTTAATAAGTTTAGGATAACTTAGGTAAATTTAGGGCAATTATCCTAAGCTTAGGATAAACTTAGACAGGTTTATGATGACTTTACCAAATCATTTTCTTCTCCTGGTCCAGAGTCCACATCTATCCTGCCCGATTTGAAGGTTAGAGAAGATGAATCGTATCTGCGGATGGGATGGCGAATCTACTGTCGATCCCAAGGCATCTTCCTTTTTCGATACAGGCGAAGTAGTGTCATTTTCTCGGTAGGTATAGAGGACAATGCCTCGAGATCTTTGCCTTTGCCATCCAGTTCTTTTCCAAGCTGCTCAATGCTGTTGAGGATTTCACGAGTCCAGAGTCAGGAGGGACCTGGAAGATTGATGAATTCCCCGTCACCCAATCTGTCGGATTCTGCGGCCTCTTCGGAACCGAACTGAGTGCTAACCCCCTAAGCATATCTCATTAATCATGGTGGCCAAACTAGGTGCCCACTCCACCGATGGCCATCTACTGCGTCGAATCCCATGTTTAAGAGACCATTTCCGATGAAGCAAAGTCGCATTGTTACGATCGTCAGTAATGAGCCACATATGTCTAAAGTGATTGACATACTGAGATGTTGGTTTCGGGTACAGGATCTCGAGTCCCCGGATCTTCCAGTGCTTTGGGCTGTTGAAGTTCATCTTCTTATCCGTGCCAAGGACATCAAGAGATGTACTCTACAGAGTGTGGATTGACGAGGCGCAAATGAACCATGTTGCCATCTCTTGAACGGTGAAGAGGTTGGATCCTTCGAGTGGTAGACCATGGGTGTATCTAGAAGTCATCAGCTTGAAAATGGCGCGATGGTAAGTTGAAGTAGGCTCACCTGTACGCGAAAAAGTATCTCGCTAGCTTCCTCATCCTCAGGATGCACATGATGTGCTTGTCACAACCCGACGGTACGTCGAATGGCTAAGCATTTGAAGAATAGGCTTTCGAATTGTGATGCCAGGTGCTGGCGTACGTGCTGGAGTGAAGTTGCTGCCTGCGCGTATGCAAAATGTTCTTTCATCTTCTCAGTTTTTGTTACGACATCTTCCAATTCATCATCAGCCTCCAAGTCCGAATCTCTGTCGTTGGGGGAGGATATGTTGAGTCCGAAGCTGTCTGCTCCCATTAATCCATCACCTTGGTGGTCTGGGTGTCTCCCTTCACCACGACTGAGACCAGATTAGACAGATGTCAAGCAGTGGTGTGATCGCAAACACCTACTATTTCTGGTCGATCTTACCGAGCTGTTGCTGGTGATTCTTCAACGTCTTCTCCTTCTCCGATGGGTGAGCATTCTGATATGCTTCAGTTATCTACAGCTTCTCAAAAGCCTTTTGTTGACGAGCAATGGCTTTGCGATATGCATCCGAGTTTCTTCCCTTCCTTGCCTTTTCCTCTGATAGCTTATCGCGATACCTCCTCTCCTTCTTCGCACTCCTTGTATTAGAAAGTTGATCTTGGGCTTTCCGCTTTCCCACGCCTGAGCCAGGTGGACGACCTTAAATATGTTAATAGACCGCAATGCGAAACGCGTTGCACTCCGGGACATGGAAGAGGTGGTCGGTATAGTGAAATGCCGCTGAGTTGTTACCAAATTCATTATTATATAGTTGTTCCTAGTACCCCCTGGAACGGACCAGAATACTGCACTCCTTGTCACTATGTTCGAAAGGCCAGGAAGCTGAAACCCTCTGGATATACGATATTAGTGGCAGTAAATTTAAGGATCTTGATGGGAGTTTAAGAGGGGACTTACTCTAGCTAGTACTATATGTATATATATTTGGGTTTCCAGTGTTGTATATATCGATACTCTTGCACATGGTGTTTTCATAAAGTTGGTTGAAACTGACTTAAGAGCATCTTGTTGAACTCCAGGCCCCCGGCATTCGCTGTTCTCGGATCAAAATAAATGTGACAGCTGGCTGGTATAGGAAAGTGAAAGGGGTCTATCGGCTGAATATTGTCAACATGCTTTCTATCTGCGAGAAAGGTAGTCCAGATTGATACTGGATAACCTGAATGTATACAGGAGACATTTATAAAGCAAATTGTTGGACTGATTCTACTACCAAGCCATCGTATTGATTGTCACATTATATCGAGGGGTTGCTTCTTGAACCGCCAATATCTCGCAGGTTGCTCTCTCATGCATCTGACAATATGTTGAGAAAATCTCATACTAGGGGAAGTAACAGCCGTTATATATAGTTGACTGCTGGTCTTTGTTGGGAAAGAGAGCTTCTTCATGGTAGCCTTAGACGACGCTGTCTTTGGAATACCGCCAGTATCTTTGAAGAGCGCAGCCTGACTGTTGATGTAATATGCCACAATCTATCGCAGTCTCTTGGGGATAGCCTTGCTGGAAGTCAGGAAGAGCCGCTTCGTAGTATAACCCCACAGATCTCCCCAAGGTATAGTCGCTTCTAGGGCGATGAACGACTTGCCCAATAATATATCTATCCTCTGAGTGTTGCGAGATGTTAGCACAAACTCAAGGTAAGGATCCCATATTAAGCCATACTCATCACACCCGGAACAAGGGGATTGATTGCAAAATCCATACCTTATCTGAATGGCATTGAAGATAAGCATGGGATGTTAGGCCAAAGTGTTATGTGTGGTTGTTGTCAGACCTAGGCGTTTTGCAGACAGCATTAGATCCATGCCTGAAGCTATAGAAGAGCCATATGGTTCTGGGAACACAAAGGAATATATTGTCATAGGCTCCTTGAGAGGTCCTGTGGGACTGTTTTATACGTCAGCATTCATTGACTTGACCCATCTTCGGGG